>NC_064634.1:397042462-397678712 GCF_023864275.1 Schistocerca cancellata | reverse complement strand
AACCCAGTTCGTCCGACTGAATGTGAATCCTCGGGCAGAACAACTGCAGTCAGTGGCTTATTCCTGTTCTTTGCAATTGTGCAATTTCTTCTGGAAATATTCACAAACAAATTTTAACCAGCACTGTCCGTGAGACTGAGACGTTATTCTTTAATACACGCTTAATATTACGATCTGAGGCATTATTCATTAACAACTGCTTAATAAGACGATCAATTTTGTTTCTAACATAGACTCACATTGACCTCTGCATAACAAGAACTTCCTCATTTTAACTTGCCCCGAACGCTCAATAAAGTATATCAGCCGTCATAAGCGACATACTTACCTTTTAGTGTTACACACAGTTTAAAATGAATCATAGTTCCAAAAACTGTTCTTTAATCAGTGTATGGAATAACAGTATACATCTTAGGTCCGCAAAAAAGTCCTTAATCCATGGAACTCTTTAAATCATTTAAGCACGTTTTTTTAATAAGTTTATCCTGATCAAACTCCTTACTTATACTAACAGCGAGCTAAGAGAAATCACTGTGCCTCACTCTCTCACCTAGTTTACTGCAAGAATCATTTGATTAAGTATTTTACTGTATGAGTCACAATATTCACCTAGATAAATTGAATGGATAATATATATAAACGAAAGAATGCAGGAAGTTGTATTTAGCAATTCAACCACTAGTCCGTGGACGTAATTCTAACTGGGGAGAAATCATGTATGGGGCTCAGTGTTAGGTCCACTGTTGTTCCTGATTTATGTAAACGATCTTCTGTCTGATATACAACAATTAGAATTAATTCTTCTTGCAGATGACTCTAATATTTTTATCCAACCAAGCGTATATACAGAACAGATGTTTTAAAAAGACACAAAGTATTCATTTCCACGCATCTAATGATGATGAGGAAATAATAAATAAGGTGGAAACATCAAAATTCTTGTGTGTTCATACTGATGAGAATTTAGATTGGGGAAAGCACATTTTGGAACTCCTAAAACAACTTAGTTCAGCCACATCTACATTTAGAATCATTGTAAACCGTGTGGCAAGATAAAGCAGTAACCTAACGCATTTTGCATATTTCCATTCAATAATGTCATATGGAATAACGTTCTGGGGTAACTCATCTTTAGGAAAGGTCTGCACTGCGCAAAACCGGGCTCCAAGAGTAATATGGTATACACTCCCGTTCATCTTGTAAACATCTGTTTAAGAAATTGGGCATTCTGACTACTGTTTCACATTATATTTATTCCCACATGAACTTAGTTGTAAATAATCAACAGCAGATGAACAGGAACATGATGTACATAATTACAATACCAGAACGGAATACGATATTCACTATTCCAAAATAAGGTTGCCTTTATCACAAAAATGGTTGCATGATGCTGCAACAAAGAAATTTTATCACTTACTCATTGATATAAAATATCTGACAGTCAGCAAAGAAAAATTAAGAACGACAACTGAAAAAGCTTGTCCTTGACAACTCCTTGTCTTCTGTAGAAGAATTTGTATTACTGTAAGGTGAATTACTAACTCACATCTGTAGGTGTTCCAAAGGGTTCGAGTCGCAATTCTGGGCAGGTCAGTCTGCTTCAGTGATGTTACTATCTACAAAGCAAGGTCCTCCAGTTGCTGCTGCACGAGAGGATGCGTTGTCATGCTGATACAGTCATCGTCTTCGAACTTTTCCTCTATTGTACGCAGTATAAAATGCTGTCAAATGTTTTGATACCCTTCCGCATTTAGTGTTTTCTTGAGGCTACAAGGGGGCCACACCCTAACCGCGAAAAACATTTCCATATCATATACCCATCTCCTCCGTACTTCTCTGTTGGCAGTATTTCGCCAGACCCACACCTTTCCATCGGACTGCGGTATAACGTGATTCCTCACTTCACATCACTCGTTTCCAGTCATCCACTGTCCAGTGGCTGCCACACGCGTTGGACTGTCGTACTCTATTCTTTTTAACAAGCTACATACAGTCACTGTGCCAGCTAGACTGCTTGCAGCACTTTGATTTTATTCGATTTTTCACAGTCACATTCTGCAATGCTCGACAGTCCCTGTCCGTCCTTACATAAGATCTTCCAGCTTTCGACGTGGTTGTTCCTCCGCGTTTCCACTTCACAGTCACATCATTAACAGTCGATTTGGGTAGCTTCAGAATAGTTGTAATATTCCTGATGGCTCTGTTACGTTACATCCAATGACAAGTCCACGTTCGATATCATTGGCCTCTCCTGACCGACTCATTCTGCTGCTTATTATTGACTGTCTTCTCACAACGCGATACTCCCTGCCTCCTTGAATACTGACGGATAAGCCTCTGATGACATCTCGCGGCCAATTCCGCATTACATAGGAACGTCCGGATACGTCTGATCAGATAGTACACCTCAGTTGGCGGTGCCGGCAACCACTGCGGCTAATTTTGGACATAGTTTACTGTACCGGCATGTGGCGGAAGCCTAGCACACACTTTCCGATTACATTCTCCAATTGCGGAAAATCACCAGTAATAAGTAATTCTACGATGTACTTCGAATTTCCACATTAGTTTGTTGATGCACATAAACTCTCATCGACTTTTCGTGATTAAAAGAAAATTATTTTTCTAACATGGCATTAATCACGTAAATTTTTGCGAAGCTGTCTGATAAAGGATCAAATGATGCAAAAGGAAAATTTCAGGCGATCTTTTTAATAACTCCTGAAAATAGTCCATGTTCTTCAACTAACTTGTAAGTAGTGTGATGTGTATGTCATTATAGTATCAAGTGAGATTATAAACAAAATTTCTGATACGTAGTGATGTTGCAAATATTATGTACGCATACATGTTCACTTTGAACATATTTGTATGTACTAATATGTCACTTCTTCGTGACTCAGATTTATTGGACAGCAATTAAACGAAAGTCACCATTCCAAATGTCAGTGCTCATTAGCTGTTAGAACATTAAATCCGTTTTTCTGCGTTTAAATACATATCTTACTAGCATCTATGGACTACGTAATCCATTTATGCCTCTGTGTGACAACTTTCACATGTCAAAACGAATATCTTTTACTATCTACGTCCCGTGCTTGTATTACCTTAGAGATATCGGTGGAAAACTTCCAAATCGTATGAAAAATGACAGCCATTTATTCCCTGCATATAGTATGCCAGCTTCGGTGAATTAACGAACGACTTGTAGTAAGCGAAGGAAGTAACGAACATTAATAAACAGTTTCCAGGAAACTATGTCATTACATTGTACTTGTTGGCAAGAATATGGTATAGTTAAAGCTTAACTTCTCGATCGTCCAACAACGTTACAAAATGTGCAATAATATATCTTCACATTTCGGCTCATTCGCAAGTGTAACATGAATCTCGTTGATTCACGACCTGCTTAACTCAGCGTAGCGTTTCCGTTAAGGTAAGCTGGCTTTGTTATGTCTTCTGGTGTTTTATCATTCCATTAGCAACTAGATAATGACAGAATATTTTACTCGATGGTATACGCTTGCAAGAAAATCGATTCATCATGTCATCGGAAACTATATAGCTCTTTATCCCCCCCCCATGAACCGTGGACCTTGCCGTTGGTGGGGAGGCTTGCGTGCCTCAGAGATACAGATGGCCGTACCGTAGGTACAACCACAACGGAGGGGTATCTGTTGAGAGGCCAGACAAACGTGTGGTTCCTGAAGAGGGGCAGCAGCCTTTTCAGTAGTTGCAAGGGCAACAGTCTGGATGAGTGACTGATCTGGCCTTGAAACAATAACCAAAACGGCATTGCTGTGCTGGTACTGCGAACGGCTGAAAGCAAGGGGAAACTACGGCCGTAATTTTTCCCGAGGGCATGCAGCTTTACTGTATGATTAAATTATGATGGCGTCCTCTTGGGTAAAATATTCTGGAGGTAAAATAGTCCCCCATTCGGATCTCCGGGCGGGGACTACTCAAGAGGATGTCGTTATCAGGAGAAAGAAAACTGGCGTCCTACGGATCGGAGCGTGGAATGTCAGATCCCTTAATCGGGTAGGTAGGTTAGAAAATTTAAAAAGGGAAATGGATAGGTTAAAGTTAGATATAATGGGAATTAGTGAAGTTCGGTGGCAGGAGGAACAAGACTTCTGGTCAGGTGACTACAGGGTTATAAACACAAAGTCAAATAGGGGTAATGCAGGAGTAGGTTTAATAATGAATAGGAAAATAGGAATGCGGGTAAGCTACTACAAACAGCATAGTGAATGCATTATTGTGGCCAAGAGAGACACGAAGCCCACGCCTACTACAGTAGTACAAGTTTATATGCCAACTAGCTCTGCAGATGACGAAGAAATTGAAGAAATGTATGATGATATAAAAGAAATTATTCAGATAGTGAAGGGAGACGAAAATTTAATAGTCATGGGTAACTGGAATTCGAGTGTAGGAAAAGGGAGAGAAGGAAACGTAGTAGGTGAATATGGATTCGGGCTAAGAAATGAAAGAGGAAGCCGCCTGGTAGAATTTTGCACAGAGCACAACTTAATTATAGCTAACACTTGGTTTAAGAATCATGATAGAAGGTTGTATACATGGAAGAACCCTGGAGATACTAAAAGGTATCAGATAGATTATATAATGGTAAGACAGAGATTTAGGAACCAGGTTTTAAATTGTAAGACATTTCCAGGGGCAGATGTGGACTCTGACCACAATCTATTGGTTATGACCTGTAGATTAAAACTGAAGAAACTGCAAAAAGGTGGGAATTTAAGTAGATGGGACCTGGATAAACTGAAAGAACCAGAGGTTGCACAGAGTTTTAGGGAGAGCATAAGGGAACAATTGACAGGAATGGGGGAAAGAAATACAGTAGAAGAAGAATGGGTAGCTTTGAGGGATGAAGTAGTGAAGTCAGCAGAGGATCAAGTAGGTAAAAAGATCAGGGCTCTTAGAAATCCTTGGGTAACAGAAGAAATATTGAATTTACTTGATGAAAGGAGGAAATATAAAAATGCAGTTAATGAAGCAGGCAAAAAGGAATACAAACGTCTCAAAAATGAGATCGACAGGAAGTGCAAAATGGCTAAGCAGGGATGGCTAGAGGACAAATGTAAGGATGTAGAGGCTTATCTCACTAGGGGTAAGATAGATACAGCCTACAGGAAAATTAAAGAGATCTTTGGAGATAAGAGAACCACTTGTATGAACATCAAGAGCTCAGATGGAAACCCAGTTCTAAGCAAAGAAGGGAAAGCAGAAAGGTGGAAGGAGTATATAGAGGGTCTATACAAGGGCGATGTACTTGAGGACAATATTATGGAAATGGAAGAGGATGTAGATGAAGATGAAATGGGAGATACGATACTGCGTGAAGAGTTTGACAGAGCACTGAAAGACCTGAGTCGAAACAAGGCCCCCGGAGTAGACAACATTCCATTGGAACTACTGACGGCCTTGGGAGAGCCAGTCCTGACAAAACTCTACCATCTGGTGAGCAAGATGTATGAAACAGGCGAAATACCCTCAGACTTAAAGAAGAATATAATAATTCCAACCCCAAAGAAAGCAGGTGTTGACAGATGTGAAAATTACCGAACAATCAGTTTAATAAGCCACAGCTGCAAAATACTAACACGAATTCTTTACAGACGAATGGAAAAACTAGTAGAAGCCGACCTCGGGGAAGATCAGTTTGGATTCCGTAGAAATACTGGAACACGTGAGGCAATACTGACCTTACGACTTATCTTAGAAGAAAGATTAAGGAAAGGCAAACCTACGTTTCTAGCATTTGTAGACTTAGAGAAAGCTTTTGACAATGTTGACTGGAATACTCTCTTTCAAATTCTAAAGGTGGCAGGGGTAAAATACAGGGAGCGAAAGGTTATTTACAATTTGTACAGAAACCAGATGGCAGTCATAAGAGTCGAGGGACATGAAAGGGAAGCGGCGGTTGGGAAGGGAGTAAGACAGGGTTGTAGCCTCTCCCCGATGTTATTCAATCTGTATATTGAGCAAGCAGTAAAGGAAACAAAAGAAAAATTCGGAGTAGGTATTAAAATCCATGGAGAAGAAATAAAAACCTTGAGGTTTGCCGATGACATTGTAATTCTGTCAGAGACAGCAAAGGACCTGGAAGAGCAGTTGAACGGAATGGACAGTGTCTTGAAAGGAGGATATAAGATGAACATCAACAAAAGCAAACCGAGGATAATGGAATGTAGTCGAATTAAGTCGGGCGATGCTGAGGGAATTAGATTAGGAAATGACACACTTAAAGTAGTAAAGGAGTTTTGCTACTTGGGGAGCAAAATTACTGATGATGGTCGAAGTAGAGAGGATATAAAATGTAGACTGGCAATGGCAAGGAAAGCGTTTCTGAAGAAGAGAAATTTGTTAACATCGAGTATAGATTTAAGTGTCAGGAAGTCATTTCTGAAAGTATTTGTATGGAGTGTAGCCATGTATGGAAGTGAAACATGGACGGTAAATAGTTTGGACAAGAAGAGAATAGAAGCTTTCGAAATGTGGTGCTACAGAAGAATGATGAAGATTAGATGGGTAGATCACATAACTAATGAGGAAGTATTGAATAGGATTGGGGAGAAGAGAAGTTTGTGGCACAACTTGACCAGAAGAAGGGATCGGTTGGTAGGACATGTTCTGAAGCATCAAGGGATCACCAATTTAGTATTGGAGGGCAGCGTGGAGGGTAAAAATCGTAGGGGGAGACCAAGAGATGAATACACTAAGCAGATTCAGAAGGATGTAGGTTGCAGTAGGTACTGGGAGATGAAGAAGCTTGCACAGGATAGAGTAGCATGGAGAGCTGCATCAAACCAGTCTCAGGACTGAAGACCACAACAACAACAACAACATTCATAATCGAGCTGTTCTCGGTTAAATATGCGCTTATTCCCGAAACTGAATAACAGTTAACTGATCCGGCATCATCACTGGTGAAAATTCACGGCACATGTAACACTGATGTTGCTGTATTACTCAATAATCACACTTTGCTGTTATACATATTACTGTAGGTTTTTTCCAGTCATCCCTTAATTGTCATCCCTTAATACAGAAATACAAACTGTCAAGTCACATTAATGTGGCCACCTGTCAAAAGTCTGAATAGCCGCCTTTTGCAGCGAGGAAGAGAGTCATTGAGGTTCTGGATGGTACCGGCAACGGATTGGAGCCACGCCGACACCAGTTCGGTGACCACTGGCGCTAAGTTTTCGATTGAGGATTCATGGTGCGAACAGAAATATTGAGGCTTTCCCGCAGATTCTCGATTGGATTTAAATCCAGGTACTTTGATGGCCAGGGGAGTACGGTAAGCTGATCAATGTGCTTTTCGAATCACGCATGTGGCTGTGTGAAACGTTGAATTGTGCTGCTGGTAGGTGCCATCCTGCTGAGGTAAAACAACTGCTTGTAGAAGTGGACCCAATGATATATGCATACTTTTGTTGATTCATTGTGTCTTCCATAATGGCGAGATCACCCATGAAATACCCTCTGGCCTGGACGCTTTCGACGACTGTTGAAGGGTGCTTGCTTTCAGATGTTTCACGAAGAACACACCAACGGCCACTTGTCCGAAAAGGTCTCCGGTCGCCACTCAGTGGACGTCCAGTTGCGGTATCGGCGTGAAACGTCCTGTCTTCGTCGCAGATGAACAGCAGCTAGCTGTGTGCAGGGTGCATGAACTAGGCGCCTGCTGCAGAGGCCAATACGCAGGAACGTTCGCTGAACGGTTGTTGAGGAGATACTGTTGGTTGCTCCTTGGTTTATCTGGGCGGTCAGTTGCTCAACAGTTGCACGTCTATTCGCCCGTACACACCTCCGCAGTCGTCGTTCATCCCTGTCATCTGCGGCCGTGGTACACCACTGTTACCTCGGCGCCGGTTTTGGATAGCGCCGTTTTGCCATACACGGTTTACTTTAATCACGGCGCGCGAAAGGTTTACAGACTTAGCCGTTTCAGAAATGCTTCCACTTTTGGGACGAAAGTGAATGACCATGCCCTTTTGGGCATCAGATAATTCGCTATGTTTCCGCATTACGATAACGACTGCACTGATTACCGCGTTTACCCTTCACTGCTAGTGCTGCCACCTACAGTCTGTGAGTGGTTCCTGCACGGTGACATCGAAAATAGACATTGGTGACATTAATGTGACTGGACCGTGTATACGAATGGTTGTAACATTACCATTAATTTACTATCAACACAATTATTGTTTTCATGTGCTTTTTTAATTTTCATTTGTGGCAATTTTCGTTCAAACATATTGACACCATGATTTGTGTGTGTGTGGGTGTGGATCATCCAATGTCAAGTTTACTCTAGCAGACTACTACTCGGAGACGATACTAGATGGAATTCCAGTACCCTGTGCGTGTTCGTCATCTGTTTTCCAATCTATACATACACCTTTTCGGCTGTTGGAACAGACATAAGCGTGGTGTGATGCCTACCACGATGAAAACGAAGGGATAGGAAAGTGTGTGCTCTGGCCGCAACGTAGACAATGTACGACCTCCGTTCGTTGTGAATAATCAGTGGCAGCATTCAAGATGAAGGTCTAAATATTCCAAAAAGAAACCGCCAGCCAGTAAAGATATGCAGAGAAGAATATCAATACACTAGAAATAAAAATGAGGGTTTAACGTCTAGTGGACAATACGATCACTAGAGACGAAATACGAGCTCTGGTTAAACAGTGACGAGACAGGAAATCTGCTGTTGCCTTTTCGGAGGAATCATCCCGACATTGCCGGCCGGAGTGGCCGAGCGGTTCTAGGCGCTACAGTCTGAAACCGCGAGACCGCTACTGTCGCAGATTCGAATCCTGCCTCGGGCATGGCTGTGTGTGATGTCCTTAGGTTAGTTAGGTTTAAGTAGTTCTAAGTTCTATGGGACTGATGACCTCAGAAGTTGAGTCCCATAGTGCTCAGAGCCATTTCAACCATTTGAACCATTCCGACATTCACAGCAAGCGTTTGGGGGGAAGCCACAGGACAGAGGAGAGTATGAACTCCGTTCCTCTTCTGAATGAGACTTCAATGGCGAAAGCACTGCGACATCTCGCTCGTGGGAAACAAATTAACGATTCAGGCAACCCGAAATGGCCTAATTACACCACATGGGAGGTGTCAAACAAGTGCTGCTGGATGATGATAAGAAGGCCGAGTTTGGAGAGCTACTAGCCTATGGGAAATAACACAAAAAATTATAGATTTAGTATATCGAGAATTGAAGTAATCATCTTCTCAAAAAACGGCTGGGGAGGCGTAGGGAGCACGAAAAATGTCCCAGCTGTTTCACCATGCAGTACCATTAGTCAGTGCTATCAAATCGAAAACAAGTTTCTCTCAGTATCTTCATAAAGGTGGTTCAGGTACAAAGGCCTACTAATGACTACCCATCTGTGAGTGAATTTTCATTATGGACTGTCTTGGTTGGCTACTCTCAGTTCTAGGAAAAGTAATTTTAAAACCATCTTTGTACCCCAAGATCGCTAATCACGCTAATAATGTAGTAATTGGCCTGGATGCAGTCGAATCGTATGCCGACAGAGAAAGAAATTTTCATCCCCAGTGCTTGGTCCGCAGGATGAGGAAAGTCAATGGAACACAGTTCCCAAGCATCAGACTGAGTGCTAATTTTCTTACGTAATTTCCAAATTGCTCCACACTGTCTCATGGATTGTGTGTGTATAATATTACTGACATTGATCCGTCCACTGGATGTTAGTCTCAAAAGAGATGTTGGAGACCCATTGATAGCATTCAGGATGAGAAGGCTAGGTGTCGGCAATGAGTTTCACCTTCTATTCTTTCATTCATATTCGTTCGCATGCAGATCAAAGATACCCACATGTCACAGACATGCATTACAGCGGTTACAAGAGAGAAACCCTACCTCGGCATTTCACACATTCCACAAATAAGTATTAAAATTAATCACATCGTTTGGAATTGACGCTAGGCACATAAATTCTTAGCACCAAGGAAGTAGGAAAAAGAAGGATCTAATGTTTCAATAAATTCGCTGCGCCACTAGAAATAGTTAAGACCACATTAAATTACCGACCATCGTCTCCTTGTCTTGTAACATTGCCAGTTCACTTGGCTGGCTGATCGCAACATGGATCTGTAACACTCATTTGAGGTACGCCCGAAGTTACTTTTAAATCTGAATACTTCTGTCCATTGATAATGACACGCAGTGTTCTGTCTGCTAAAAACTCTTCAATTCCATCACACAGCTTATCTGATATTCTGTACACTCATACTTTATTCATTAGGTGATAGTACAGAACTGTATCGAATGCCTTACGGAAATCAAGGAACACAGCATCAACATGGGCGCCGGTATCAACCACCTTCGTGTCTCGTGGACGAAGAAGACGATATGGGCACCACACGATCATTATTTCCAGAATTCATGTTTATTTCTACAGAGGAGATTATCGGTCTCCAGAAATGGCGTAACACGTGAGAGTAAAACATCTTCCAAAATTCTAAAACAGACCGACATCACAGATAAGGGCCTATAGTTTTCTGCATCTGTTTAACATACCTGGAAGGACCTTTGCCTTAAGCAGTTAGTGTCATACAAACTGATACAAGCCTCTATACCAAGCAACAAGATGCCTACAGTGATATGAGTGCATATGTGAAGAAAGGCAAATGACACGACATTTATTACAAGTTGATTGTATTGCAACCTAAGCAAGCAAATAAGGTTTTTTGTACCACTAATGGATGTGTGTGTGTGTGTGTGTGTGTGTGTGTGTGTCTGTAATTACTGTTTCTGGCACATCGAATTTCTGTAATATTAATTAATGATCATCTCAGTTGTAAGGTGTCAAACAAATGACACACCTTGCATTGAATTCATGAAACAATTCCGGTTAGCATATCATGACATAGTTATGTGAAAGTGTATGAATTTTATTGATATGCATACTGAACAAATAAACTAACATCTCATGAATATAAACTACTAACATTCACACTAATAATTGCATGCAAATAATTTCCCCGACTTGAGCTACGAGAGGCAGTTCTGAGGGAAGGAGAACTTTACAGTGGCAATGCCTGTCCCATGCAAGCCGAAAAAAAACCACAGCTGGACACCGAGAGGACACAATGAGACACCGGAGCTACTGCACAAGGCATCAGTAAAAGCCCCCCGCCTTGTCCTGCTTTTGACTATGACCCTTCGGAAAACCTTTCTACAGGAACACAGTAGGAGGTGCAAGATAAACGTTCGGAGAAACCCAACTCAGAACACTGTAGCCACCTGTGTTAAAACTCACGTGAAACAAAAAGCTCTTTATCTCAGTATTATGTAGCAGAAGTTCAACTCTGCCCTATGAAAGAAACGACGCCTGTGATAGGCTACAAAAACTCTAGTGGATGGAGTTATAACAAGTACGAATGCTCTGGCTGGTCAGAAAGAAAATGCGTGGCCACCAGCTTTGATGCAGGCAAATAGCAGGCAGCAATTCGCTTCTTCCCTTGCAGAAAATCGTCGAGTGTTTAATCAGGGCGACTCGCGCCGCACTGAGATGATTGCGAGAGGCATTATGTGAACACTTGTTCACAGGCTCGTCTTAACTCATAAGGAGTTAAACTACAAAGCCTTGTAGTAGGGAGAGCACTGACAGTTAATACTTGCGAGTGATTTACGCGCTATTCGAGCCAAATAGCGTGTACCATGCCAATAAACTTAGCTAGGGAATAACTAGGAGTCTCGGCTTCACCGAAGATGTAGGAAATGTATCCAATTGGTGTTTAACAGTTGAGAGATTTAGAATAGATTCTCAGGTTCACAGCTTGCGCTGACAGCAGCCACTGCTGCCGCCGACCAAAGGTAAACACACACACTCGTGTGTGATATTCAACTGACACTCAGAACCACGGTCATCTCCGTCTCTCCTTTTTTTTTTTTTTTTTTTTTGTACATTCAACCATGACCTGTAGTTAAACATATTCACGACTGTCGGGCTTAAATGAAGCACAAACGCGAGATACCCTCTCTAACAAAAAGGACTGATCAGCCACTGTATAGTGCTTTATACTATGGATTTAATGTACTGTTTTAAGGAATTTCGCTTCACAGTTGTGAACACCCAGTATCAATATTTTACGATCCTGAACGTAATTTTTCTAGAATTGCTCTGTCATGAAATAAAAATAAACCTTAATAACGAAAATCGAAGATTTTCATTTTTCCTGAACCCGTGCACTAATTTCTGTTAGCGATAACGTTTCCTTTACAGGGAGTGTAGTGGAACAGACATTGCGATCATTGATTACATCATTGTCCATACTGATGCACTCTTTTGCATGCATTCCGCATGCATGAAATGGTATCTTCCTACCTTGCAGGCCATAGGTTCAACGCCAGATTTCCAAAAACACAGAGAGTCCTTGCACAAGTGTGGTAGAAAGGCAGATCAGAATCAGTCTCACACATGTTAGTTTCCTGTTAAATTAAATGTTTATCACTATCTTTAAAATTCTGTTCATACATTATCCTTTCTATCTTTTATCTCTTCTTTTCAACAGTTCTTGTAAGATTTTTTTCCCATTCATCTTGTACTGCTTTGCTTCGCAACCTATGAAGATGGTAATTAATTTGGTCACTTCTCGGTTTGTGAGGGTGGTTGTTTTTAGGTGTGAACTATCACAATCAGAAAGCCACTGTTCACGTTTCAATTTAAATTTGTATAAGCGAGTGAGTTAGCACCTACAGGTTTCGTACTGTGACAGATAAGTGGAACTAAATCTTTAGATACTGGATAATATTGGATAAAAGAGTAAACCAAGAAGAAAAAAATACCGTTGGGAATATGATGTGGTCATCTTGACAGATGTATTTTTGTTCTGTAGGTGTACTGTGGCTACAGCTCTGAGTGTCTGCTTTACATGTAAGTCCACCTTCAGAATGGAAATTATTCTACTGACAAATTGTCTCTACATCAGTATGTCGCTACAATAGTCTCATCTCTCAAGGTTTAGAAATTTTCCAAGTTATATGATGACTGGTTGAGGGTCTTTCACTAGACGAAGTTTGTAAACCAGGTATATAAGCAGAAGAAGCTTCAGTAATGCAAAGAGCACAAAACCTAGACTTTACTGGACAAATGTAATGGTCTACCGAGGCTACTTTCGCATAGTTCCAATGGCAACGCTGAGAGGAAAGTAATTGCTATCGTTTATGAAATAATTTTAGATGACTGTGTTAGTTCCACATCTACATCTCCATTTACAAACATTTTCATCAACCGATCGTATGGCGCGTGGTGGAGGATACCTTGTACCACTACTAGCCATTTCCTTTCCAGTTCCATCCGCATATACAGCGAGGGAGCCTTGGTACGAGCCCTAATTTCTGTTGCTTTATTTTCGTGGTACTGAAGCGACATGTATGTTGGCGGCAGTAGAATCGTTCTGCAGTCAGTTTCAAGTGCCGGTCTAAATTTTCTCGACAGCTTCCTCGAACAGAACGTCGCCTTCCCTCCAGGGATTCCATTTGGTTCGCCAAACCATCGTTTTAATACTTGCTTGTTGATCGAAGCTACCGGTAACAATTCTAGTAGGCGGCCTCTGAATTGCTTCGACGAATGCTATGTATGACGGTTGTAATTGTTCTATGCTTCGCGCACCAATTTTTCACAGATGCACGAATCGCTACTAACTTATGCGTATCGTCATTTGCACGTTCTCTTTTGAAACGAAAGTGGAACTGTCTTCGCTATCTCAGCGTCTTTCGAATTTTATTACTGAAGCACGGTGAGTGTTTCCCGTCCTTAATCCACTTACTCGGCACATACTTCTCCAGAGCGTGATTTACAATCAATCCATTTAAACCTTGCCCCTGTAATTCCTCTACATCCATCATACCGGGAGTAAATGATGTACATTCATTATCTAAGTTCAACTGGGGAAGGTATTGCTCATTGTAGGAGACTGCATCTTCCAGCGTATAATTCCTTTTTATTCCGCTCTAAAGGTCCATGTGGCCAGTATTGCAGAAACCATTTATGGTCAAGTAGAAGCAAAAAGTGCTCTAAGATAGTACAATTTTCATCATATTTCAAAAGATAATAAACTATTTATTGACGTCGCAGCTACGTAAGGTGAAAAGAGCATATAATAGAAACTTATTTTATCGTGTACTTTCACCCGTGTTGGTTTTCGCTGTTAACTATAATACATGCTGAACATTCTGTTGGTCTATGTCTGTTCGTTAATACTTAAAACAGATGTAACATATAGGAGAAACACGTGTAGATCAATAACCAGATACAAGTGATTTCTCGTAAACTATTTCTGCCTTTCTGCAGTGACTCCTGTTTGTAGGATACCGCTTAAAATGGATGTACAAAAGTCGTGAGGCTGTGTTTTAAACACACAAATAGAAATGTTTGTCCGTGGCTCCTTGTACATGTCACACAAAAGATTTTTAATGGCATGATCTGTGAAATTTTGCTGGATGAATTAACTAGCATTGCCAAGAGGACCGCAACGTCTGCTAGTTGTAAAATAAATAATCAAAGAGTTTATACGACATGAAAATCAGCCATCGATCGATAATGTGTTAAATTAGAATAATTCGGCGGAACTGATAGTCCATGTCATAAAGTGCGGGTAACGAGAAGTCTGAAGAACAAAGAACGGACCGAGAAGACAATTTATCTATTTAGAATAGTGGTAACTCAAATTCTCTATCAGCCACTCACTCTAAACGCAGCAGAAAGTATTTTTCCTGGCACTATAATGCCGAAATACTTGTTAGTACTTTCGGTGGCACTTGGCACTCACCAGAAGACACGTGCTACTCGACATCACACAACAATGGGTTAAGAATTTAATTTTCCTGGCGGTAGCACATAAGTATAAAAATCATAGTAACAATATACTGATAAAGCGATGTCAGTCTAATTCTCCTTGGACTGCGAGAATACATTACCATAACCAACTGCAGCTATTTATTTTCTGTTCATACTTTACGACTTTAACAGTACCTACTGCTTACGCAAAGATCTATTTACCCTGCAGCTGAGCTCCACAATTAAGAAATGGCACAAGTTATCTGCTATTAAGGACCGGGACAAAAGCAAGCTATGTCTATCATACATTTAACGCCAAAGAATACTCTTATTTCTCCCGCGCCTTGATGCTTGTTGATGTTTTACACGTGAAACGTCTTCGTCGGATTTAGCTTTTCCGATGAATTTCTCGTATCTGTTCGCTTTCTGTCGTACCTATATACTTCTCCAGTATGAAGTTGTCTCTCTGCAATCACTCGTCGTTTTGTTAGAGAAGAAACTGACGTTAAGTTTTCTCGGCTATTAAGATTTAAATTCTTGGTGGATGCTGATATGCTTCCTCCAAAATTGTCATTGTCACCGCCTTCCAAATCCCTTCAATCTTTCTTCTATCAACACAAGCAAACAAGGGTAAACAACTTATCTCCACTTCTAGGCTATCGCCAACTCAAGTCATAATCTTTGGTTCGAGTTATACAATCCGATTAAATTAAGCCTATTCTCAAATATTGCTTCTGACACTATACTTGCGTTGTTAAGTTAATATTCTGGCTCATATATTTTCTGATTTATTTAATTTATGGGTTTATTTGCCATCGTTAGACCAGTCATTAGGCCTCTCTTATGTACAGCCAGGAACTTTCACATTTTCAGAAGATTAATTGTGACACGTTTCGTAACATAATTAAAATTATATCTTGCGTTTATATTGAATATAACGTTTAATGACAGTTATTACAGCAACAGCTACTACAAAAATAATGTTTGTGAGTAGGACAGTATCAGAGATAATTATCACTGTTAGGAATATTTAGACTATTGTAGAAGTGGATGTGACGAAGGGGAGGGCGAAGAAGGAGGGATAAAAGAACGTGCGGAATCTAAGTGGAGAAGAGCCTCAAGTAGAACGAGGAACAAGAAATGTGCAGCACACTTCAACCGAGGCCAAGAAGCCTAGGTATGTACAAAGCCTTAGGAAGAAAAAAGTGCTGCTTCTAGGTAGTAGCCATGGGCGAGGTGTAGGCCCTCGGTTACAGGAAAGTTTAGGGGCAGCGTACCAGGCCACCAGTATCTTCAAACCAAATGCAGGGCTAGTCATGTGATGGAGGACCTGGGGTCTTTATGCAAGGACCTTACAAAAGAGGACCATGTAGTGACAGTGAGCGGGGCGGGAAAGAGTTTGGACAGGGATGGGGCATATGACATAGGTGGTGACCTGGACAAGATATCTTTTCTGACTCATAGCACCAATGTGCACTTTGTTGAACTGTTCCGGCGTCATGATCGACCACACCTTGATGGAGCTGTGAGGGGAATCAGTGGGGGTTAGGGATGGCAATGAGGACAGCCAATTTCGCTCATGTTTCTCTGGTTGCCGTTGGGACTATCAACAGATGGGGTTTCACTAAGCATGGCCTACACCTAAACAGGACTGTGAAGGTAAGATTGGTGCAGCTGATTCATGAAACTATAGGGGTTGGATCATGGACCACACATGGTCAAATAGCTGTTGTCATAGGTAGGAAAAGTAGGTCTTTTTAGGATAAATCCAGACAACAGGTTCCCCTGCCTAAAGAGTATCTCCAGCAGTTTAAAAAATACTGAAACAATCGCTCAGAAAACAGAATTTAGCACTTCAAATATCACATATACCAGATGTCATAAAGAAAAACAAACCACTGGAAAGAGTAACATGGGGCATTTCACAGACTTAACAATCCTCCATCAAAACATGCAGTCAATAAAAAATAAAATACAACTACTAGAAGTTGAGCTCCAATCTTTGAACTGCACAGTAGTTTGTATTACTGAGCACTGGTGTAGAGACACAAAAATCCAACATGTAGTATTATCATTGTATGAAAAGGCAAACTCATACTGCAAAAGTACTTCAAGGGGTGGAGGATCATGCATTTTTAATAGAAAAGGAACACCGTTCAAATCAAGACATGACTTCAGTACAGTAAGTGAAGACAAACACTTTGAAATACCAGCTATTCAATTAACTTTTTTCAATAAATTATGAGAAGTTCTAGATAAAGTCTCAGCTACATAATTCTGTGTGGGGACATTACCATCAACACTAATATCATAAATGGATCCAGCAGCACCTTCATAAACATCCTTCAAAGTTTTGGCATGTCCCTATTGGTCAATAGTGCAACAAGGGTTACTACAACGATTGCATCAGTAATTGACCATGTGGCCACAAATGTGGACAGGGAAAAATCTGAGTAGCTGTAAAATATTCTCGGACTATCAGACCATCTCTGTCAAATAACAACAGTAAAATCAGGCATCGAATCATTCCCTAAACTACGGACCTACAAACGACATCTATCAGAAATCAAAACAAAAAATTTTTCAAAAGAACTAGAAAAGCAAAGCTGGGATGAAGTGTATAAGGAAACCAATGTGAATATGAAATTCTCTAAATTATCCACATTGTTTAAATTGAACTTTCCAAAAGTATGCATGTCTGTATCAACATCTCACAAGAACAGATGGATAACAGCAGGTATTAAGAAGTCCTCCCAAACACCTAAACACCTCGGTTCCATGAAAAAGATTCGCAATGATCCAGAATTCTTAAATTTCTATCATAGATACAAAAAGATCTATAGGAAGGTGGTGATTGCTGCAAAAAAGTCATTTAATGACAAAATAATATGTGATGCAGAGAATAAATCCAAAGCAGTCTGGGATGTTATAAAAAAGGAAACGGGGATAGGCAAACAAACGCAGAATAACATACTGCTAAGGGAGGGGGATAAGTTAATAAATGCTCCACAACACTTAGCAAACTATGTGAATGAGCATTTTCAAGTATTTCAGAGAAGTTACAGCAAAAATTCCCCAAAAGAAATATAACACCTGTAAATAATGTTGAACTAAATACAATGATGTTACTTCCAACCACAGAGAATAAATTCAATAAAACTGTTCAACAACTAAAAAATAAAAAGTCTGTAGGCTTAGATGAAGTGCCAATGCGTGTACCGAAACAATGCACAGAGATTATACAAGGCTCCTTAACAAATATAATAAATGAATCCTTCACATCAGGGACATTTCCAGAGCAGTTAAAACAGGCAAGAGTTGTACCTTTGCTTAAGGAAGGTAATGCAGAAGACATAGAAAATTACCGGCCCATTTCTGTGCTGTCAGCATTCTCAAAAATAATAGAAGCAATTATAAAAGACAGATTAATGAATTGCCTAAATAAATACAATCTTTTAAGCGAATCACAGTTTGGTTTCCGAAGTGGCAAAAATACGGAGTCAGCCATAGTAGAATTCACAAAAGTTGTACTTGATGCTCTTGATAAAGATGAGTGTGACACAGGCATATTTTTGGATCTTTCTAAGGCGTTTCATACAGTCGACCACACGACTCTATTAAATAAATTAGGAGCATTAGGAATAAGAGGGGTAGCTAATGACTGGGTTCGATCATACCTAACAGATAGGGTACAAAGAGCAGAAATAGCACGTACTTCAAATAGATCTAAATATTTAGTAAAACACTTATCAGAATAAAAATACATTACCTGCAACGTAGCATATGAGGACCAATACTGTTCCTGAGATACATCAATGACTTTCCCAGTAGTGTTAATCATGGTGAAAAAATTCTCTTCGCTGATGACAGCAATATTACAGTCACTGAGAAAACAAGAGAACTCCTTGCCGAGAAAGCAAATGAAACTCTCAATGAAGTTTATGATTGGTCAATAAGCAATAAAATGACATTGAACACAAAGAAAACTAATGCCATGAATTTCAGTTTGAAGAGGAAAAATGACAATGTTAAATTAAATGTAGATGGCACCTCTATAGACTGTGTAACAAATGCAAAATTTCTAGGAATGAATATTGATTCTCAGTTGAAGTGGTGTGAACACACAAAGATATTTACAAACAGAATGCCATTAGCATGTTATGCTCTTAGAATCCTATCATCAGTGTGTAACAAGTAGTGTCTTTCAGTTACATATTATTCATATGTACACTCAATTCTTAGCTATGGCATTCTGTTTTGGGGAACAAATGCACAAAATATGAACACAATTTTCAATCTCCAGAAAAGAGCCATAAGAATCATGACCAAAAATGGTAGTCAGGCTCATTGTAAAGATCTGTTCAAAACACCGAACAAGAGCTATACTCAACTTACGTTTGCCAAGAAGAAATAAACATAAAACTCAAAACAGCATTTTCTAACAAGGGAATAAAACTATACAATAAATTACCAAAAGAAATTAAAGAAATTGTAAAACTACACTTATTTAAAAAGGCAGCTAAGAAGTACTGTTATGCAATACATTTTATACATTGAAGGATTACTTAGATAAAACAGAGTAGGGTTTTATAAAAAAAATGTTACACAAATAAATAATAACAATAATAATGATTATAAAACATCCAACATTCCACATAACACCTTCACTTTATGTTGTTTTCCTTCTTTTTTCCTTTCGAGAAATACTTGCCCCCAAGCTATGCATAGCACAATACTAACACTTCCTCTTTCTGAGCTCAACATCTCACTCATTATGGAGGGATGCTGATTCAGTTTTTCAGGATAGCAAATGGGAAGTTACAGTACAGAAAATGGCCCAGAGATCACCAGAGTGTGTGTGTTTGTGTGTGTGTGTGTGTGTGTGTGTGTGAGTGTGTGTGTGTGTGTGTGTGTGTGTGTGTGGTGAATGAAGTGTTATGAAACAATATGTGTATAGTGTGTGCAGTGACTGATAGTGAGATATAAGGGAACAGTGTGACATTACATTATTTAATAAGTTATTTGTAAAAAAATATTATATACTAGGAATAAATCTAAAGATTATCGCTAACTAGCCGGCCAGGGTGGCCGAGCGTTCTAGGCGCTACAGTCTGGAACCGCGCGACCGCTACGGTCGCAGTTTCGAATTCTGCCTCGGGCATGGATGTGTGTGATGTCCTTAGGTTAGTTAGGTTTAATTAGTTCTAAGTTCTAGGGGACTGATGACCTCAGAAGTTAAGTCCCATAGAGCTCAGAGCCATTTGAACCATTTTTGATTGTCTCTAACTAGAAGGCTGTAAATATATATGTATACGAATTAGCTTATTTTAAATTGTAAATACTTTGAAATGTCCCATATCCTTGTAAAAAGAGATCTACAGGTGAATAAAGCTACTACTACTACTACTACTACTACTACTGCTACTACTATAGAGAGAGAATTAACGACGAAAGCTGAAAAGATAACAAATAGTCATTATATTAATTTCTGAGAGAGAAGTCACAAGGATGAAGAAAATAAAGGCTTCCTCAAATTCTTGGCTGCAACGTACTGATAAATTTTTCGAAGAGTACGGGGCACTTCTTTCCAGAAGTGTGCAGCAGCAATGAATTATGTTTTTGAGAATGTTATTATATGGGTGGATGGATTCAGGGCACAAAATAATTCTGTGACATGGCCGAATAGGTGAATGTTGTAGACGTAATGTACATAAACATTTATAGTCAGCAGGAATTTTACACTAATAACAAGAAGATACTTCTAAAGCGTTTTCTACTAGGGTAAATAAATCTCATAGCAGTATAACTTACACTTTTCGAAGTAACGTGCGAAGTTTAATAACCATCATACTTGGACCTATTAGTGAGACATTTCAATAACGAGTAATTTCTAAAGATTTATTTTATTATCTCCCTGTGTATGATTTGCAATAAGAGAAGTAGCAGCTATTGCTGCTACAAATTTCTTCGTTAACGTAAATTGAAAATAAGACTAATTCCAAATAAAGAATCAAGAAGAAGTAGCAGACGGCAATGTCATGTGCGAAAAGAAGAATTATGTAGGTAATAGGCAAGCAAACTTCTAGAAATTTAAGACGAGTATGTTGGGAGTTTCAAGTGATATTGGTACAATGTTTCTCACGAGAAACGCATGTTGAGGTCAATGGTCATCCGCCAAACACCGTAACGTAGTTTCCACGGTTTAAATACAGCGTAACGGAAGTCAGTAAGACAAAGCAGTGTCCAGAGCGTAGATAGGCGGATCTAGGTCTAATTTAGCTTCCCTCTCTGTTGGTTACTGTTCCGAAGGACCTAACTGGTTAACTTAATAGAAATCTCATCCGTCCACAGTTGTCCCTAGCCATGTACACCGCCTTCGAAAATTATTGTTTTTTATTCTCTAAATAAAATACTTGGTCGCGAATGCACGGAATTCGGCCAGGAAAGATTCTAAGAGGAAATAGTACCGTCGTCACGTGCACATCTTAAGATAACAATGACAATTATGTTATTTGGCTGAGAGGTACTTCATGGTAAGAATTACCTAGCCAAAAAACTTCTCGGCTATGGCTGGATCCTGTAATCTGTGATTTGCCTAATGCAACAGTAATATATTATGCACGCCGACAGTACATTCAGATAAATTCTTTTTTCCTGCGCTACACGACTTACACATTACCAATAAACATAGTGTACGTATGTATTGGTTTATTAATATACAGTTTTTGGCTCATATTGGGAACGTAATTTAAAAACTGTTGAACGATCAAAGCACATTTATCTCACTGTATGCGTTGATTTAGAGTGAAATAAATGAACCATAAAAAAATAACGCGTTGTGATAAATCCGCAGAAGGACTTCACTATAGCATAACTACTAACAATCCTGATCCCAAATATATAAGAGATTTATTACCAGTCACTTTTAACGCTACAGACAAGCTGTTTGAAGGAAGAAAAACCATAATTTAACCTGCCGTCGACAATGAAGTCCTTAGAGATGCATAACTATGCCAGGCCAATAATGACTGGGATGACAGCCAGCTATGATTTACACGAAGAATCATTCCGTCATTCGCCGGGAATGATTTCGGGACACCACTGAAATTTTAAATCGGAGGGTCACGTCGGGGATCTGACCGCTGCACCTGCCGAATGAGAGTTCAGTGTCAACCATTGTGCTACCAAGTTCGCAGACTGCGCCGAAAGCTTTCTCTTATGACCTCAAAACTAAAGCAGGAAACTGTGAACGCCCTTACAACAAGCGTCCCTTTGGATGCTCATAGCGAGTTCGTGAATTATATATCGATACTCAATGGGGCATTACAAGTTACAATCATTATAAAACACAAACAATGAAAAGATACGTTCGTTCATTTTAGAACAAAAATTAAAAGGTCATCACAATTACATTTTACCCTTATTTAGCAGCTTCCTGTTCTAGAACAGAATTCCGGATGGTATTCGTCGCAGAAACAATGGAACACAAATTCGTACAGCACTACGCACATTCAATGAAAACCACTGACTTACAGGCACACTGACGTTTCAGAAGGGGTTCTAGATTACACAGTTTGTTTATATTCAAAAGGATTGTTCTTCTTTCGATCAACATCGATGTGAAACTTCCTGGCAGATTAAAACTGTGTGCCCGACCGAGACTCGAACTCGGGACCTTTGCCTTTCGCGGGCAAGTGCTCTACCAACTGAGCTACCGAAGCACGACTCACGCCCGGTACTCACAGCTTTACTTCTGCCAGTACCTCGTCTCCTACCTTCCAAACTTTACAGAAGCTCTCCTGCTAACCTTGCAGAACTAGCACTCCTGAAAGAAAGGATATTGCGGAGACATGGCTTAGCCACAGCCTGGGGGATGTTTCCAGAATGAGATTTTCACTCTGCAGCGGAGTGTGCGCTGTTATGAAACTTCCTGGCAGATTAAAACTGTGTGCCCGACCGAGACTCGAACTCGGGACCTTTGCCTTTCGCGGGCAAGTGCTCTACCAAGTTTGGAAGGTAGGAGACGAGGTACTGGCAAAAGTAAAGCTGTGAGTACCGGGCGTGAGTCGTGCTTCGGTAGCTCAGTTGGTAGAGCACTTGCCCGCGAAAGGCAAAGGTCCCGAGTTCGAGTCTCGGTCGGGCACACAGTTTTAATCTGCCAGGAAGTTTCATAACAGCGCACACTCCGCTGCAGAGTGAAAATCTCATTCTGGGAACATCGATGTGAATCACGCGTATTTGATAATTCCTATGACAGCAAGTGCATTATTTTTATGGGATATCCCCGTGAAGCAATTATTTCTATATTAATCTTTTTCGTGAAAATTTTAACCTATCTGCAAAAATAAACATACAGGGTCAGAAAACCGTACCGTCAGCATGGTAGCCATGAACCATAACCACTTGCGCTATGCTCGCTCGACAGAAGCAGCAGTTAATATTGCGGATATACAAGTTACACGTGGAACTTCAACATCGATTTTCTCGGCGACTATGAGCTGTGTTTGATGACTTTGTGACTCTTGCATGGAGTGACACTTGTAAGGAGAGGGAATGTGTTGGGTACATAGGCTTGTCCGCCGCTGCCTGCAACGTATTCTGGGGGAGGCCAATGCCCATTTCCTGCACCAAGTTCCCTGCCCCCGCACCAGTTCGTAGTGTGTGTGGCTTTCTCCCAGAGTTCGGTACTTTAGTTGACCTCTGCCTGGCAAGTAGTGTCCCTTTTTTTAATGTTGAGATAATGGAGTTCACCAAGCCCGCAAGAGGGAAACCTTTACTGATTTTCGACGGGCATCGGTATATAGTGGGCTATATAATCAAACGAAGTGACTTGCTGGCGTTGAGTAAACTTTAAAAACGATTAATACACAGGAAGACTATCGACAAAAAATCACACAGTTTTAAGGGAATGTAGACTTTTCGTATTGGACATAAATCAGCAAATGAAGTGCGAAGGAAGCGGGCAAAAGAAACAGACGCTACAGTTTAATCAGTTTACGTTGAATAAGTAGGGCAGCTCTTCAGTCGAGACTATGACTGAGTAACATCACACAGAAGAGGGAAGGACTCGTTAAACTGCATTAGGCGAAAATATATGGGAACTACACAAGAACCCACCTACTCTGAAGGAATATTCTTTCAGGTAAATAATTAACCGATGAATGATGATAGCAACTTTTTACTTGTAGATGATAACGGGGGACTGAATGAAAAAATACTGGTGTTTGACAGCGGAAAGGGAAAAGCATCTTTTTCAAACTGCAAATCATTCTTTGTGGATGGAACACTTAAGCGTTCGAGTAAGCAGTTTGGACAGTTGTTGTTTACACTCCACGCCGACCATAATAGTTCTTGGAAGGGAACAAAAACCATTCCAGTTGTTACCGCTTTGCTGCCAAATAAAAATTGAGAAAAAGATGAACGTTTTTATAAACTATTAAAACTAAAGTGCCTGGATGGAAACCTGCATCCCTGGTAATGTACTTCGAAATTGCCATCGTCCAAGTTGCTAACAGATTGTTTTCTGGAACAGAGGATACTGGTTGCAGTTATTATTTTAATCAACGTTTGTGCAAACAAGTAAGTGTTGCGGCCTCGTTCCAGTCTATAAGGAAAACGAGGAAATACGCTGTCACATAAGAATATGTTCTACTCTAGCACATTTTCCCCTGGAAATGTTGAATGATGGTTTGCTGCATATTAGGGAGAGCACGCCTGAAAACCAAAAACCTTCAGAATTCTTCTGACTATTTAGTGGATCAGTGGCTTGACAAAGAACACATGCCAAGAGAGATGTGGAATTACAGTGGAAGACGCCATCGCAGTAATAACGTCTCAGCAGGATGGAACCGGAGAATAAATACATTAATACCAAACGTTCATCCGAATGTATATTTATTTGTGAAAAATCTTCGAGAAGATGAAGAGTACCAGGGACACCAGTTTTACCGACTAATTTTAAACTTAGATGGGAAAAGAAGAAATCAGCAATGAAGACTGACGAAAAGATTGAAAAGGCTTTAGAGAAACTTAGAACTGATAGGACATTAGAATCATTTCTGACTTGTGTGGCCTACGCACAGAAGTTACAATGACGACTAAACCTCAGAGTCATTGAAAAATTTGTAAATATTGAAAAGTAGTTCAATGTAATCATTAGCAATCTTGTAAACATTGTTAATAAGTTTAATGGTGGACGAAAAGAAACTACCTCCTCGTGGTGTTCCCTGGAAATGACACCCGCCGATCCTTTTATGGGAAGTAATCGCGGCATTCGGCTTGTGGTTTTTAGAATCAAACTCTGTATGGACGGACACCGGAAACCTTTGCAGCGAAAACGCAGCCAAGTAACAGGCAATTAAATCCATACTTTCTCCCTCTGTTTGCAAACGAGCAAACCGGCATAAGCTAGTAAAGACAAAATAAATTATCATAAAAAAGTGACTGGTCGCAGTTTTCCAACATTTCAATCCATGTCAGCACTAATTTCTAGTAACACATGACTACAGCAGGTCTGTTGAGGATGCGGCTAGGCGAGCAAGAACGCTCACGCTCGCTCGCCGTCTGGTTTGCGAGCGCTCACGGTAAAAGGCGATGGCCAGACATCGTTAGGTAGCGTAGGAGAAGTGAAAACAATATGCTGCCTTCAAAGAAATGACCTTAATTAGTTTCGGCGTAGCCTTAGATACGAACATACATTTTATACGACTCGGTGCTTAAGGGGAGACTCCACCCAAAAAATTTTCCTCCTACTGTGCCGATAGCAACCATACTTTAAAATCGTGTATGTTATGTAAAGATGTAGCAATGCCCAAGTGAAAAAAATTCTATAGCTTCATTGGTTTTCGAGTTTTGAATTTCTGACATTATTTTAACGGTATTCTTCACATGCCTGACCTTTTCAGTACATTCACAAGACCTAGTTCAACGGTTACGTGTATTCATTTTATGAGAAATGTTAATAATTTGTTTTCATTTTCAAGTTTCAGGCTTAAATTTTGTTTAATTATCGGTACATAAATGTGATGACAGAATAAGCAAATTACGTTTTAGTTAATATTGATGCAGCGAAGTAAGTAAATTCATCAAAACTACTCCCCGGAAAAATTTCATTCAGGTTGGTTAATATTTATGATAAAAAAGGTGGCTCACAGCCTAGAAAAACAAACTTATGGTAAAATGAATTTCAACATTTTATCAAAAAATTAATGTTACTACAGGACACACCCCCATTAAAATTCTCTGGCACAATGACGCTTTCCCTTCATGACTACATGAGCCTTCTTCCTGTAATTTCAAAGCCTTTTCTTGAATTTTCTAAGTCCACTCACAGCCATCTCGAGGAGGTTCAAAGGAAGGGATATCTGTTTGTAAGCCAATGCCTATTTCCTTAGAGATTGTTAATTGTTCCGAACAGGACTTCAGTGTGTTCCTTAAATTTATATTTACGTAGTCAGTGGGCAAAGTAATTGATTTCCAACGACTAGGTGCCAGCTGTTTCGCTTCAGTTTACCTATAAATCTTGCAACTTGTTTTTCCCAGTTTGAGTTTATACCATGGTTGGAGTAAATATGGTTCTGTTTGATGGTGATCGAAATCAGAAGTTATCTTTGGCATCTTTTGGTGTACGGTCAGTATTTCAAACATTCCATAGACACACGTGTAATTCGAGGAGAGTCAATCCGTTTTTAGATCTAAGGATAAGCACTGCAAAGATGTGAAATAGAAAAGTAGCTTAATAGTCGCGTTAGGAACTTCAAAGTGGCCAGACACATCCACATCTACGTATCAGTGCAGGATGTCTATTGAATGCGATGGTGTCTTAGTACGCATAGTGTTATATTAATGTGCTTCAAAACTTTGAATACGACGATAAAATTCAGTTTACAACAACGTTACAATATTCAAATAACTTACGGGTTTGTTGCCGGGTGACGTCGTCGAACATCGCCGATATTTCGACAGGAGTACACCCTGCCAATCTCAAGGCACAAATGCAAGGAAGAAAAAATGTGCATTTGTGCCTTGAGAATGGCAGGGTGTACTCCTGTCGAAATATCGGCGATGTTCGACGACGTCACCCGGCAACAAACCCGTAAGTTATTTGAACATTCGATTCGCCGGGAAAAGTTAAGGTCTCACAACGTTACAGTAGATTTTCATACAAAAGATCAAAAGGAACACACAACGCATGAATCTGCAGTTATATCAAGTTACAACACTGCTTTTTCATGTTGCAAAGGATTGCGCAGTTTCACTGATTTTCGGGCTGTGTTACAGTGTGGAAACTCTGCTACGGCTAGAATATATTTACCAACAGTGTTCGCATGATTAGTTTCACAACAAAATTAGTCTCGTAGTCTTCTGTTTACCCAAAGTAAATTTTCACGACTTACCAAGGCTGTAGCTACGATTATGTCGATGTTTAGACTTACATGTAGATATTGCTATTTTACTGAATGAAGAGAACGAAATCCACCCACAGAAGCTCACTAGCAGATTTTAACTTAAGAGCTTGTCATCGAATTAGCATTACTCGAAATATGGTACCAGACATTGATCCTTTAGCGAAATGCAAAATAAGTAATATTCACTGACATTTGTGTATTTATGTTGAACGTTTAAATAAAATTGTAAGGAAAAATACATTTGTCAATTTAAATTTCGTCCTAAAACGGCAGTCATCATAAGGCTGCAACAGTCGTTAGAAATATTATGTTTCTTACGTAGCTGCCCCGGTTCTTTTCATCATCAAGATATGAAAAAGAGATGTTGAATTTCAGCTCGCAGAGCAGCTGAGCTGAACTGCTAGACTGTTTAGCGTGGCTGTAACTGTGAAAAGTCGGTTAGCCCGGAAAGAGACCCAGGCTCCGTGCAAGTGTCACTCCGTGCAGATGTCAATCTGTGAAAGTGTTCCAACCTCCGACAAGCCGCTAACCAGATACACAGAACAGTTCCCTCTACAACACACCCACGACTCTTCAAACTCCGTGATTGAGAGGTCTGATGGCCCTCTTGTGAGATAATCTGACGCTGCAGAGTTCATCTTCGGCAGCCAGTGTAGAAATTGTCACAGAATCAGCTAAGTAAAAAGTCCACGCAATTCGCACGTTTATGTATATGTAAAAGCCAATTCGGAATTTTTCTTTGTGCGAAACTGCATGTGCCAGATTCGTTTGCAGATTATAAATTCTACATTCGCATATTTTACTGTTCCTGACGCTTCTGCATACTCTTTCACTGAATGTATAAATATCGTTTGTGTTGTGATACATTGTGAAATTTCGAACATTTGCGAGTGCGCAATAAACTCGTACTGTTATCGCCAAATGTAGGCTTAAACTTACCTGTACTGTTTTAAAATGTTTGAGAACAGTAGACCTATCCTCGTTCAAAATAATCGTTCTCTAATTTCATTGTATAATTATGTGAGAAATAAGTTATATTGAGAATTTTCGGATGCTTAAGAAATCTATATTTTTCAAACTTTTCGTAAGTTACTGGTACGAATGTTGCGGGCAACTTATTTTTCGCAGAATATCAGCGTTTGCAATTCGCAGTTAGTGCCAAAGAATAGATCACCCCGAATTTCAGTGTATATTAATGCAAATAAACGGTATATATTTAGAATTTTCAGAAATTACCATTGTCCTGTGCATAATCTAATTCGTAGCAAATTGGCGTTTGTGATTACTTACGGTAGCAAGAAAATGTAACTAACATATTGTGTTACATTTGGTTTTCTCCTAATGAGGGGCGTATACTATCTAAATTTATCGTAAATTAACTCTATTTTCGTGTTTGTTAACGAAACTCACCTCAAAAAATTTTACGAAACTAATTATTTTCACCACAGGGTTTTCGGTTGTATTAATAGAAATTTTGTTTTGTGCATTTTCTTCAATTCTTATAGGTAATTAGTAATTTTTAGGTCAACACAATAAAAGATAGTCAGGAGGGTTAGTTCAAAGTTCTTAGTTCACTGGCTTGTAATACGCTGCACGAGCCACAATGCAGCCCCACTTAAATGTTGTTCTCGAACTTGGGATCAGTTGGATGACGTTAGTAAGCAGCTGTAAATCGCCCTGAGTCAAACGATTGGCGACTGCTGCGAATCGATGTGTCGGAAGCTGAAAGAGCTCCCGGGAGTCTTTGCCTGAGGAGCCATTACCAAAAGTTCCTCAAATATCATGTTCTCCTGTGGATCCTACCTCCTCTGAAGGGAGCACGGAATGTCATTAGTCATCCACCTGACTGGGAGTGGCGTGTCAGTGGTAGCTCTTGCACCCTGTACGCCTGGTCCCTTGGTTCTGAGTCGAGTGGAAGGTCGGAACCAGAGACTTCTAAAGTTCTGTAACAAGCTAGGCTGTGACTTCCTGGACTGCCGCCATAGGGCTGAGAACTATTATCCCCCTAAATAGGTCAGCTGTGCACTACACATCAGAGGCCGTTAGCCTGGCAGCATACTGTTGTGGGATGCCCAAAAGGGTTTCTAATCTAGGCGACTCGCCATCCACATAACGACAGCTGTAGGAAACTCATAAGTGTAAGATCCAAAAGAATGCCCCTCTCCCGCCTTAGGCAAGAGTATTAAACTCCTAGCAGTTAACTGCCGAAGCATTTGTAACAAAGTCACAGTGTTTGAAGCGCTCCTGAAAAGCAGATTTGCAGAAACCTGGTTAAAATCTGAAACTGAAAGCAATGAGATTTCTGGGGAACATTTAAATATATATCGAAAGGATAGGCTAATGGTAAACTGACGTGGTATATTTGCGCAGTAGGTAAGTCACAGCCTAGCTTGAATTTCTGTCTCGGAGGTCACATCCGATTACAAGAAGGGTAAAAGACGTGATCCACGAAACTACTCTCCAACACTCTTAACATCGATTTGTTGTAGAATGGTTCTGAGCACTATGGGACTTAACTTCTGAGGTCATCAGTCCCCTATAACTTAAAACTACTTGAACCCAACTAACCTAAGGACATCACACACATCCATGCCCGAGGCAGGATTCGAACCTGCGACCGTAGCGGTCGCGCGGTTCCAGACTGCAGCGCCTAGAACCGCTCGGCCACCCCGGCCGGCGGTTTGTTGTAGAATCTTAAAACATATTCTGAGGTCAAACATATCCCGAACAGAATGACATTCTCCATGCCAACCAGCATGGATTCCGAAAACATCGGCCGCGTGGGGAGGCCGCGAGGTCCTAGGCGCCTTGTCACGGTCCGTGCGGCTCCCCACGTCGGAGGTTCGAGTCTTCCCTCGGGCATGGGTGTTTTTGTGTGTGCATTGTCCATAGCGTAAGTTAGTATAAGTTAGATTACGTAGTTTGTAGGCTTAGGGACCGATGATCTCAGCAGTTTAGTCCCATAACACCTTACCACAAATTTCCAGTTTTATCGAAAACATCAATAATGCGAAACACAACTCTCGCTTTTCTCACATGACATACTGAAAGGTTTGGATCAAGGTAGTCAGGAAGATGCAGTATTTCTTGATTTCCGAAGAGCGTTTGACTCAGTATCAAATCTACGCTTATTGTCAAAGGCACGACCATGTGGGGCATAAAGCGAAATTTGTGACCGGATTGAGGAATTTTTGGTAAGGAGAACACACGATGTTATCTTGAATGGAGAGTCCTCGTTAGACATAGAACTAAGTTCGAACGTGCCCCAGGGAAGTGTGTTGGGACCCTTGCTGTTCACGCGGACAATATTAACAGAATCCTCAGACTTCTGAAGATGATGCAATTATCTGTAATGAAGTATTGTCTGAAAGAAGTTGTATAAATATTCAGTTAGATCTTGATAAGATTACAAAGTGGTGCAAAGACTGGCAACTAGCTTTAAATGTTCAGAAGTGTAAAACTGTGCACTTCACAAAACGAAAAAGCGTAGTATCCTATGACTATAATAACAGTGAGTCACAGTCGGAATCGGCCAACTCATACAAACACCTGGATGTCACATTTTGTAGGCAATAAAATTAAATGATCACATAGTCGTGGGTAAAGCCGGTTGTAGACTTAGGTTTTTGGCTTAGTAATGGGGAAATGCTATCAGCCTACAAAGGAGGTTGCTTACAAATCACTCGTGCAACCCATTCTAGAATACTGTTCAAGTATGTGGAACCCGTACCAAATAGGACTAACAGGGGATATTGAACGTATAAGAGAAAGGCTCCACGAATAGTTACAGATTTGTTTGACCCGCGTAAGAGTGTCGCAGAGATGCTGCAGAAAATGAACTGGCAGACTCTTGAAGATAGACGTGAACTATTCCCGGAAAGCCTGCTTACAAAGCTTCAAAAACCGGCTTTGAATGGCAACTCTAGGAACACTTTACAACATCCAAAGCTCGCTCTATAGGGACAGTGACGGGAGATAAGATTAATTACAGCACGCGCAGAAGCATTTAGACAATCGTAACTCCCGCGCTCCATACGTGAATACAAAGAGAAGAAACCCTTGTAACTGGTACTGGAAGGTACCCTCTGCCATGCACTTCGTAGTGGTTTGCTGGGTATATGTAGATGTAGATAGTAAACTTCACGGAATAGTATCTGCTTCATACAAGGCACTGGGACTTCTCTGTAAATCCGTGAACAGAACTCTCCAAAGGAAAACAAATAGTAAAAAGACGTATGCAATATCTGGTCATGAAGTGTTATCAAGCTTAACCTACGACTTTCGCTTTTGTGACCAACATTGCCTTAAACCATTTCACCCCAATGTTGTGAAGCTCATTAACCAGTTGTCTGAATGATAATATTCTGGCACATTATTATAAAGACATTATTATAAAGACAATTATTCATTAGAGAGTAAGAAGTGCTCTAGTTTCGGTAGGGCGAAATTTCAACGCGAATAACCGTTCTTTCACTGATCTATGAGAGATCTATGTAACAACAGCCACACTGCCTGATGTTCACGTATCTGCACACCACTGGTTCTCGTGCTAATTTATTCGTACAATATAACTAAGTCGCCGTTTGAATTTGTCTTAATAGTAGAAACTTCATCAAACTTTTTCTTCTTAAATAGGACTGAAAGCCGTTTTGAAATAACAAATGTTTTTACAGTGTCTATTACATTTAAGTTCTTTCTTGTTTAGCAGTAAAACCCCGATTCTTTAAAGAATCGAAATCCCATGTCTAAAACAGCTTCAAATGTCTGATTACGTTGCGGATGAGTTCATGTGTTAAACATTTGATGCTAAGCATGTAGCGAGTAAAAATTTAGAAGAGGTTTGAAATTATGATTGAAGGTCTCTAATATTGTTTATGACGTCACATCTCCTGAACTGTGTGTCTTACAACGATATTATTTTGCAAGTACACTCGCTGGTAAATGTGTCTACCGTCTGTAAAATGTGTTGCGAATAGAGTAATAGTAGCCGGCCGCAGTGGCCGAGCAGTTCTAGGCGCTTCAGTCTGGAACCGCGCGACCATTACAGTCGCAGATTCGAATCCTGCCTCGGGCATGGATGTGTGAGATGTCCTGAGGTTAGTTAGGTTTAAGTAGTTCTAGGTTCTAGGGGACTGATGACCTTACATGTTAAGTCATGTTAAGTCCCATAGTGCTCCGAGCCATTTGAACCATTTTTATATTAATAGTAAAGAAGTGATAAATTAAAACCTCATACTTGATGATAAAGTTTTAAAGCATGAACAGTGAAATTGTGGTAATCAATAACGTTTTTAACGGTTTTTTTATTATTTATTTATTTATTTATTTATTTTACTTTCGTCATTTTATGGATGGATCTTAAGTTGTGTTTCAAGTTTTTTTCAAGTCTGTAAGGGCTCTCATTCTTAAATACTGGATAAATATAGACTGGGTAATCTGAGTTACGCTGCTTTAAGACATACTCGTATACACAATTTATAATTATAATAATTAATTTATTGTATTAAACCTTTAACGTAAGACACCTCTTAATGAGTGGATTATGTCAGCATTTTAAAGTTTTAAATTCTGTTAACAATTATATGAAATACTGAAAGTTAAATTTTCGTTGTCCTTGGAAGCCGATAGACAGGCAACCTGCAACTGAGTCCATTCACCGTGAAACATGAACCTGGTTTTATATTAAAGATTAGTGGTCAAAACTCCTAGTCGATTTAATAAGTCGCTGGAAAAAAAATGGGCTTTATCTGTTTCAGTTTCACAACTATCGTACCTTTATCTTCTTTCAGTTGTTAAGAAATTGAATTTCGGAAAGGATTAAAACCGATTTCTGGACCATTAATTCGAGCTAGGCCGGCAGATTAAATTCGCCAAACAGCGAAGTATCAAGCAAATTATAACACTACACCAGATAAGGAAGACGGAGTGAAATATCTGCTTTCCTGAACCAGAACTCTGCTTAGTAATACATATCACATACCAATGTGATGATCCTAAAGTAGTTCACCGAACTACTCTTCGTTCTTCAAACGGCGATGGACGAAGGACCGTCGTAACACGACTGAAAGACGTAGATAAATTTGATGGTTATTATAATAAAGAAACGTAGGGTTATGCAGGCGTTAAGACGTAAAGCACGACGTTCACATCATACCTGAGTGTACTTAATGAACCAACCGAGGTGGCGCACTGGGAATACATTCCATGTGCATTCGGTACTACGGTGGTTCAAATCCCCATCCTGTCATTCAGATTTGGGTTTCCCGCTATTTTTCAAAATCTCTAAAGGCAAATGCTAGGACGATTCCTTTGAAAATGACATGCTCTATTTCTTTCACCATTGTTTCTCTATCTGTGCTTGTGTTCAGTCTTATGAATTGTCGCCGACTGGACTTCAAACCTCAGTCTTCCGTCTAGATTTATCTATTACGTGAAACAATAACTTGTGGAACTTTTCTCGTTTTGCACATAATTTATAGATCGTAAGTGCCAATTTCGCCGGGTAAGTCACTATGCAACGATATCTGGGATTCTGTTGGTTCAAATGGCTCTGAGCACTATGGGAATTAACTTCTAAGGTCATCAGTCCCCTAGAACTTAGAACTACTTAAACCTAACTAACCTAAGGACACCACAAACATCCATGCCCGTGGCAGGATTCGAACCTGCGACCGTAGCGGTCACACGGTTCCAGACTGTAGCGCCTAGAACCGCACGGCCACCCCTGGGATTCTATTATGCCATGTCTTCAGCTCCTATCTTGCTACCTAAACTGTTTATGGAAATTGTCTACTTTTCTTCTGGTGGCGGTTCTATGATAGAATTTTTTAAAATAACTAAATATATTACTTGACTAGAACGCATTTAACGCTGAAAAACTTCCCTACTTTGACTTGCCTATAGACATAATTTCGTTTATTCTAACATTAGAAACTCGTAACATGTTGTTGACACGCAAGATTTCAATAAATTTATGTAGACATCGGAGCCTAACACACGTCTTAGCAAACAAGCGTTTCGTACAATAATGTGGTGACACAATATTTCAACTGTTGAACTGTTATGAGTGTTTTCTTTTAGGTTTTACATGATTTCGCTAAACTGCTTCAGGCGGGCTAAGACAAATACTTTTTTGTTTTTTTTTCCCTCGGTCATTTTCAAATGAGGTCGCGTACCATCAATTATGATTCGGAGTCGAGGGAACAAAGGCTCAATTTTTTTTCTTTCAAAATGGAACGTTACTAAACAGTCTGTAAGCCCCCCCTTATTTGCAGATAAAAAGAGGGCAGTTTACTTCATTTCCAGGTCTGCTATTTCACGTACGTGAAGTGAATGTATCAGCGCTGCAGTACGTACGGAGTAAGGAGCGAGCGGTAGGTTCCCACTAGCAGGAGCAGTTGGCCATGCGCTTTCGGAGCCAGTAGGATGAGGTGCCGATGCAGAAATCTCTCGTGACGCCACCAAAGAGACAAGTAGGGAAACTACATTACTCTGGCATGAATCAAGTAATTGTTATTAACAAAAATTTCCTAAAAAAGCTGCGTTTTCGCACTCAGGCGTTAGGAGGAGTCTACCGGTCATAAATACTATCTATCAGTAATTTCATAGCGCCAGGTAACCTTGATATAAATAAATAAATGAGTAACTTTGGCGTAAATGAAGATGTACGATCTTATATGAACTATTCCGATTGTAGCAATATGTTGAACATCATTGAGCATATCAGGGATGTCTTGCAACGTGCTTTTCACAAGAGATCTCTCCCCCCCCCCCACCCCCACCCCGTCGTACTCTTACGGATTTATGGAGAACCTTGCAGGATTCATTGTGTCATTTCCCTACAGCACTACTTCAGACATGTCTACTTCAGACATGACATACCACGTCATGTTGCGTCACTTCTGCGTGCTCGCGGTGGCCCTATGCGATATTAGTCAGATGCACCAGTTTCTTTCACTCTTCAGTATGGATGTTGTCTTTGTGTTTATCTTGGGTACGATAATGCTTTCACTACGCTGTATATAGTAGATTACCGCATTCATACTTTCTTCTTCATTATTAGAACTGCTGCTGCATTAACCTTACGTAATTTTGTGCACTAACCTGACTAGAAGTCCTGTTCTTCCCACTATCGAGTTTTACTCATTCCCACAATATATAGTTTCAATCTAGGCAACCCTCTTTTTAAATTCTCTAATCTACCTACTAGTGTAAGGCGTCTAGCGTCCACTCTCGAACCCGTTGAACGCCAGTCTTGAGTTTGCTGTTGATGACATCCTCCAGATTAGTCCCCACTCGGACACCGAATGGGTAACTGCACTGCTCTGCAAAATTAAGGATGAGATAGATAAAGCAACATATTACCTACTCGATGGAAATGAATGAAAGTGAGGTCTTTCAGTCGTACAAATGAAGTTGAACATCACATGGCTTGAGGCCAGCGTGACTATAGCGCCAACTGGGGCTGCCCCCCCAACGTGAATACTTCACAGAACGGGAAAAGTCAATGTGTGACCATCACTGTGCAGTTACGGTGCTGTGTGGTGGTGGTGTTCATTACACAATAGCCTGCAGGTAATATTTCGAAGAGTTTACACGGGGAAAAACTGTCAGGAAACAGGAAGAAGGACGAAGGCGAATGTAGCCCAGGAGTTTGGTACAGCGTTTCATGTGCCTGGCGATCGATCTGAAGCACAAAGGAGAGGAGGTGGCTGACCACGGTCAACTACACCAGCATATGACCGCTACACTGTGCAACAGGCGAGAAGGGATCCACGTCAAACCGCGGGTGCAGTTGCAACCACATTTAACAGTACTGCCAAGTACGCAATTTCAAAAAAATGGTTCAAATGGCTCTGAGCACTATGGGACTTAACATCTGAGGTCATCAGTCCCCTAGAACTTAGAACTACTTAAACCTAACTAACCTAAGGACATCACACACATCCATGCCCGAGACAGGATTCGAACCTGCGACGTAGCGGTCACTACGCAATTTCATGCTAAACAATGACACGGCGGCTGCGTGGGGGTGATCTCTTTGTCGGAAGACATGCACATTGGCGTCACCGTTAATAATGGTGCCAAGAGGATAAGGGATTGGACAAACAAGTTCTCGGACGAGACCTGATTCAATCTAAGTAGTGATTCTGGATGTACCCTCATGTAGTGAGAGGTAAGAACGCGCAAAGCATCCAGAAACATTATTACCAAGCACGTCAGTTTTGGTGGTCAAGTGTTATGGTATGAGAATGCATAATGTTGCATGGACGTGCCGACCTCCAAATCTTTGAACACATACACTCACAGGTGAACGTTACTGTGACATGTACTCCTTTCCCAAGAACATATTTTCAGCGCTGCATTCGGTCCCAACTTCATTTTTATGAATGACAATGAGCGATCGCATCGAAAAGTGCAAGAGGAACTCTTGGAACGAAAAACATTCGGCAAATTGACTGGCCTGCCCGTTCCCCCATCTTAAATCGCATAGATCACATGTGGAATGCGGTGTGAAGGCGTAATGCACCACGTCCATGGTGGTGGTGGAGGAACGGAACGCCCTACCATATTAATTCCTTACCTAGCTTGTGGGCAGCATGGCAGCACGTTGCGGAGTATGCACTGCTGTCTGTCGTGACCACACACCCTATCAAGCAACATGTTCCGCCGTTTGTATCATCCAGGCGAGCATCATGTACCGTGGTGACTTCAGTGTACTTATTGGCTTTGAATAAAAGTATAATTCTGTTCATCACATTGTGTATTACTTTCAGTTACCTTATGTAGTACAGTGTAGCATTTATTTCTATGTATGATACCAGTTTTATCCAGCTATGTTACTTGGCAGTGACACATGATACGAAAGATACTTTCGTCCTTAAATTTTACACACCAGTGTATTTTACCTACGAAAAATTTTACCTAAGAGGGTGTCATCATTATTAAGCCACACTCCTGCATGTCATCGGGAAAATTATGGCTAAAGTTTCCCTTTGTTTTCAGCTGTTCGCAGTATCAAAAAAGCAAATCGATGTTGGCTAGTTACAAAGTCTCATCACTCAGTCATCCAGACCGGTACCTCTGCATAGGCTGCTGTCCTTCCTCTGGCCCCTCCACAAATACCCTCCGATGCCGCTGCAACTGCAGTACAGCTACACGTATCGCACAGGCACGCAAGCTACCCCACCATGGTTCGGCGGGTTGTCGGTGGGCGAGGGGGGAGAGGGAGCAATATATGTAATAATGTTAATATATATATATATATATATATATATATATATATATATATATATATAAACTGTCTAAGCTGTTTAAAGCCAAAAATATTACGTTTCATTTCCATGTTAACTGAAATTAGTTCGGTAACGCTTGTAAGAAACTAGACAAAATTGGAGGTGGAAAACTATGTACAAAATATTACATACAGAAAGCTAGAAAAATATGTAAGAATCTTTAAACACAACACAGTGATTACTACAGACTTGAAAAACACGACTTCCGTTATATCAACGGATACTACAGAAGCATGTGATATTGGCCCTTACAAAAAATCCTCGACTGTGTTCCAGAAGCAAGGGTCTTTGGAAGAAATACCCTACATTTTAAACGGAAAGACGAGATCCTAACTAAATTATTAATTTAAAGGTATATAATTATTCAGCAACTCTCTCCATAAATTATGTAAAAAGGGTACGTTAGTAATTAGTGACTTATATAAATATAAGAATCTTAAACGGCAAGAAGCTCATATTTGCTGAAGGTCTCATAGGCATTCCGTTAACTACGAGAGCAAGATTTATTTTGAACTGTGACTTTTCTATCCTAATTTAAATAACTGAGATTGAATTTTAATATTTTTATATAATTACAACGCCCAGGCACTTACTATGGAAAACCGTGCTGTTTGACAATATGTTCTTAAAAAAAGACCATCGTACAGATCGACAACAGCCTCTTCAACTATTCGCTGATTGCGACCCTCTTATGGTTCGCCATGTACAGCAACACAACGAAGTCATAACTGTAGCAAAAAGTGATAAATTCCTGGTAGAAAGCTAACAATGTTCTATGTTGTATGTAACGAAAATAACGAATTCGTATCGAAACTTTGAGCAACAGTGGAACCAGACGACACCGAGTTTGGGGGTGAGTGTTGTAGAAGATCAGCCACCAACTAGATACCGTGAATTCTTAGCTAGTTTCAAATCAGGTGAATGCGCCGCCAGAGCTATTGTTGAAATCTCTAACATGCTCATCAAAAGAGCTAAATGCCCATTTAGTCGTTTTTATTTAAGTCTTTCGCAGTTTCCCTAAGTCACTTCATGGTAATGTGTTTGGGGGATGAGTTTTCTTTTCTTCCTCAGTACAATCTAACTTTTGCTTCGTTCCTAATTACCACACTGTAGACGAGAACTTGAATTTCAAACTTGTCTCATTCTGAAATTTGGTCTCCACTTTCTATCGATCCTCTCGCGAAGGGCTGCTTCTGCGGCTGCACTGAAGCCACACGTCAAGGAAGTTACGAACGCCCCATAGTAGCATCTAAAATACGCGCGATACTTGCAATTCTTCCATGAAATCAAACGCTTATTAAGCGACCATGACTGACTACTTGGCTCTCCATCGGTAGTAATGCCTTTAGTTATTTACTCACGCACGTTCATGATACCGTAAGTCAAAGATCCACCGGCTCCACAGTAATGGTGATTTATAAAGTAGGAAAGTAATTTAACTTGATAAAAATTATAAAGGAGAGTTGTAGTAAGTTAAAGCACACGACAACAGCTACTTACCAAATACTTTAAGTCTAATTTTTATGAAAATCTTATGAAAATCATTTTAAAAACCTTATAGCACACCATGAAAGCTGGAATACCCACTAGTGGGCGGTAGGGACCAGATTGACAACCACTGACATAGGTTCTATATTTTTAAATATACGTGAAGTAGATATACAATAGGGAAAAGTCGTAGCAAACATCTCGAAAAGTTCTTGACCAATTTATTTCAAATTTTTGTACGATAGTCCTTTTTTTAACATTTAGATGGACATACGCAATATACTTTTTGAAGCACAAATGTACAGATATTCTATTGAAACGCAAGAAAGAACCTGGTGTGCTGTGAGAATGTGCGGTTTTGTTTTCTTTCTCTCAGTCAGTCGTTACTATCAAAGCACGACATTTAAACCATTAGACAAATTGTTCTCCAACTTACATTCTTTCTGTTTTTAATTTCAAACAAAAATTATATACACAACTACGTGCTGTTATGCTTTTTTCTTTAGTCAGTTTTAAGAGCAAATCGGATGTTGTATTTATGGCTTATGGGCTTATAATTAGAATGCCACTGCCGATTCGGAACGTCCAAAACTTTGTAGTACTACCCGCTTGTAGATCAAAGCTATGGGAAATCTCCCACCGAACCTACTATCCCCACATCCAGCAGCGGGAGAGGTCTCTCATATCCAGTATACAAATGATCCTAGCCGATTTACCCATACATTTTAAGCAACTTCAATTCCCAATCAAGGTTTCCTTGGCAATAACGATAAACAAGGCTAAAAAGGTCGGCGAGAGAAGGGCAGATCAAATGGACAGTGGAGGTTCGCAGGGAGGAAATAGAGAGGGGGATGGAGGGGGTGGATAGAGAGGTGGTAGGATGAGGTGGGGAAAGATAGGAAGGAGGAGATGGGCAGAGAGGGGGAAGGATGTGATGGACAGAGAAAAGTGAAGGTGAAGAATGTAAAAAACAGATGGGAGAGGAAGAGATAAACAGACAGAGAAGGGGGGAGGGGGGAAGGCGATCAGAATACATATCCAATTGCCATACACATTTAGCAAATCGAAGCATTGCCGGGTTCGCTAATGTACGACAGCATCAATCAGTTCAGTTTGATTTCATACACTTCATGGCACCACTTCCAATTTGTGCTTTGGCTACCAGGTGACTCAAGTCACCTCAGCGGATAATACAAACCGTCTTCTAACTAGCCTGGTAAGAAACTGTTGAAGAAAAATTAGCAGAACAGCCCGCACTTCTGCACTGCAGATATTAAGATTACGTGGTAGTGACGTTAACAGATCAAACAGAAATAGAGGATGATATGTGTATTGAATATTCCTTCACGTCAGCCTTCATAAGCTTCACACTAATCAAGGCACCTCTGATGCTATATCAAAGCATGGTCTCACGAGGCTTAGTGGATGCTGCGAGTCTTCCTTGCACCGAAAAAGTGCGAGCGGACATCAAGATTCGAGCGCTTAGACAGTTCGTCAACTGCGTTAGTTAAAAAGATAAACACGCCTAGGAAAATAAAGCAAAATTATCGTCTCTTCAGGTGTTAGATACATTAATTAGAGAGAGGTATCTGCCTTCCACGCCTTTATTCTGCTTCTTAGCCCAACTGCAACCTCCTTTGATGGAACACTTAGTAACCATGAGCTTTGATTTTCCTGTTATACAAATATTAAATCTCTTAAAAGTCTGGTGTTGACTTCAAAATTCCTCGAAATGTCGTTTTCACACTATCAGAGTCAAGATGGTCTGATTGTTGCATACGTATTTTTCCTTCATAGTATACTGATTCATTTACCTTTTGGCATTGCATGTTCCTATCAGGCTAACGATGTGCTAATGCGATTTCTGTCTTTCGTTTGTTGATATGTTCATTGTTAGAACCCAATTTTCGCTGTTTGCAATGCACTGTCCTCTAAGGCCGCTGATCGCTCCAACTTTTTCCGCTACCACCAATGCAATTTTATCCCTTGCAATACACGTCAGTTACAAAAGTCTGCCTTCTTGTCCTTATTTTTATTCATTCTTTAGTTCCAACCGAAACTCGTTCGTTTCTGTGGTGTCGCCCAAAGACCGGGACCTCAACGCAAGGTTGGCACCTCGCAACGAAACCACAGAAGAGTATAGGTAACGTAGTCGCTGCTCGCCGCACCGACGAATGAGAAATGCCTGCGCAGACACGCCTCCTGGAGCTTCTCTTCGCCACCGCAACGGCTCGTTTGCTTACGGCTGAGCAGAGGAGCGCTAGGCTCAGTTCGCAGTTAACGATGAACACGACAGCATCGTCCACACAGGCCGACGGTATATTAAATCTCAGGCAGGACATTATGTGAACATTACGTCAGTAATATTTCAAGTGAAGAGTATTAGAGTTCCATTAGATTTCCTCCCGGAACAAACAAAAAAACCCACCATTGTACCTGTGAGCATACTTCCGTTCGGCACAACTGTTTCTGTGAGTGAGTGAATTGTGTAGTTTTATCCGCAGAGCCTTTGAACGCAATTCGAATGTTCCTTCATTCTACACCCAATCTTATACTGTTGGAACAATTAATCTTTTTTTTTTATGTCTCCAGTCTACTGTTAGAGAAGAGGTAATAACTCAGCTGAACGATGATAAAGAAGTTATTACTCGTCACTCGTCATTTTATTGAAGAAACAATCCTGGCATACATGTGAAAACATTTGCAAAGTCCTAGGAATTATAATCGGATAGACCACTGACTCTCACTGTGGTTGGTACCTCACCACTGGGGGGTGGTGCGAGGAAATCAGTGAGCGGTTACACTGTTTTGGACTACTGTGAGAGGGGGGGGGGGGGGGAGATTGAGCTGTGTCTGAACCTACAGAGAAAATACCAATATCTTCCTCACTTCGAGTTTCTGCTTTTGGTTGGTGGTGACATCTGGTGAGAAAGGTCGAAATAACAAATGCCATCCATCGCCAACGGCCGGCCGCAGTGGCCAAGCGGTTCTAGGCGCTTCAGTCCGGAACCGTATGGGACCTCATCATCATCACCAGCAGTACAAACCAACAGAAACCATAGTACCCAATTGTGAAAGAGTCTTCTCTAATGAGGCCATGAAGCCTTCGAGAATAATAGAACATCTGATAGTGGCACATCCTGACATGGTGAACGTGGTTTTAATTTTCTTTAAGCGCCTCCAAGTTAAATTTGACATGCGACCCGCTCTCTCAAACATGTTTCGCAATGGTTCACAACAAGTTACTGATGTTGGCTTGCAACAAACAACATTTCACTGTTGATAGCTAAGCCCAGACACCGCATGCAATAGATGAGGGACTCATCCATCCATCATATTAACGTTTATTTGAATGTCAGTTCAGAAGATTAATTCTGTTTTGTCACGTTTCTGTGTAAACTCGCTGTTCATTATTAAATTTAAAAGAAATGTCAATTTTTGTTTTTAAATAACGTGGATCACTTTTCCGCATTTAGATCTTAAAGGTTAACATAAGGTAATTCGGGGATGGGGGATCGCTGTGAACGAGAGCTTTGACCAAGTGGGCGTTAGAATCACCGGTATAGACATTTGAACTCCGCTCCTCTCAAATACGCATGTAGGCCAGTGGGTTATGATTTGTTGAGAATGTTCATTCAATCCTCATTTGACTTCTCGGGTGCAGCCAAGTGAGGTGACCAGTGGTTGACACCCTGAACTTACATCCAATAGGCGAAGGGTTCAATCACCAATCAAAATCAAGATTTTGCCGGTTTTTCCCCAAATTCCTTAAATCGAATGCAGGGATATTTGCTCTGAAAAAGGCAAAGCACATTCACTCTCCCTCTCCTTGCATAAATGTATTTTACGTCTCTAACGATCTCGTCCTCAATGAGAGATAAATACCAAACGCCATTCGTTTTCACATTGATCACCACATGAAGAAATTCCTTTTCGTAACAGATGTACTGTGCGTCTTACAAGGACGCATCTGCGTTCACTATAGTCGCTAGACCGCAAAATATCCTTAAAAGTAAGGACAGAAATTCACCTTTAAGGAAGTACTCTAAGACTCCCTTCCTCTTCCTTTGCTCTTATGGGCCGAAGTGCTAGTTACCAACAACTTCACAATTTTTCCAAAAAGGCAAAAATCAGACGTACTGAATCGCTTGGGCTAGCAGGCGGGTCAACACAGCAAGAAACAATTCCTAGTGTTCTTTTTGGTACGTTTATATGACCGACACTATTACGTAAACAAGGATCGCCTATAACAAGAAAAAGCCATTAAATACCACTGCAGACTGGGAAACACCGGAAGGCACTGTGTAAATTGTGGACAAATTTAAATACCTGGGAGAATTTATAACAAGAAGGAAGAGGAGCAAGGAGGGAATAACAGGATAAAGAAGAGGAGGTCAGCCTTCTGCATGAGAGATATACAATAAAGAGAATATATCCATAGAGGCAAAGATAAGCCACTACAAGGCAACCGTGAGGAATGCAGTATTTTATGCTGCTGAGACGATGGCACTAGCAAGAAATGGGGCAGAACAACTTGAAAAAAAGAGAGAAAAATACTGAGAAAAATACTAGGTCCCAAAAGAAGTGGAGAGAGGTGGATGCGAAGACCTAGGTAAGAATTGTACCGGAACATGAGAACAGAATCCGGGGAAATCAGACTCAAAAGAGCAAGGTTTGCTGGATATCTAGTTAGGATGAGTATGGACAGAATGACGAAGAGAGTGTGGGAAACAACAGGGAGGACAAGGGGAAAGACAGGAACTAAGTGGGTTGTTGAACTTCGAAAGGACTGGTTGGAATTGGGGATCAAGGTGGAAGGAAAGGAAAATTGGAGGAACAAATATACACCTACAAATATGCCGGAGATAAATGACAGAGAAGAATACAGGAAAAGGCTAGAGTGTCACCAGTGGAGCCGACAGGAGAAACGGAAACTGAAGACCTCGCAAGAAGAGCGGAAGAGAAGAAGAGAAAGAATGGAGACGTTCTGGGAGAAGAAGAGGAAAATGCAGTCCACGGAGGGGCTACCTGTGGTCCTACAGAGGCCGTAACGCAAGATGAAGAAGAAGAAGAAGAAATGCAGCTTCATCTGTATGAGTCGGTGTGACGGTTCTCCTGTTCCGGCTAAATAATTTTTGGGTTAATCGCTAAATCTTCAACACGTCTTTTACAAACCAAGTGAAAATATTTGTGACAGTAATGTTAAGCCTTATTCCGAGGCGACGTATCTGCTGTGCTGTGGCGTGGGCTGCCTAGTCGGCTGCACCGGCGCGTGCGCCCACGCTGCCACAAGGCAAGGCGCTGCCACGTGGGCGAAGTCGTAAGCCACCTCATTTCAGCAGACTGCGTGGCCTGCCTATCCTCTCTGAGAGAGTCCTCTCACTCTACCATCTAACGGACCCCCGTGTAGACGTACACTACTGGCCATTAAATTTGCTACATCAAGAAGAAATGCAGATGATAAACGGGTATTCATTGGACAAATATATTATACTACAACTGACATGTGATTACATTTTCACGCAATTTGGGTGCTTAGATCCTGAGAAATCAGTACCCAGAACAACCACCTCTGGGGTGGACGAGCGATTCTAGGCGCTAAAGTCTGGACCCGCGCGATCGCTACGGTCGCAGGTTCGAATCCTGCCTCGGGCATGGATGTGTGTGATGTCCTTAGGTTAGTTAGGTTTAAGTAGTTCTAAGTTTTAGGGGACTGATGACCTCAGAAGTTAAGTAACAAAGTGCTCAGAGCCATATAGAGAGTCAACCACCTCTGGCCATAATAACGGCGTTGATACGCCTGGGCATTGAGTCAAACAGAGCTTGGATGGCGTGTACAGGTACAGCTGCCCATGCAGCCTCAACACGATACCACATTTCATCAAGAGTAGTGACTGGCGTGTTGTGACGAGCTATTTGCTCGGCCACCATTGACCAGACGTTTTCAATTGGTGAGGGATCTGGAGAATGTGCTGGCCAGGGCAGCAGTCGAACATTTTCTGTGTCCAGAAAGGCCCGTACAGGACCTGCAACATGCAGTCGTGCATTATCCTGCTGAAATGTAGGGTTTCGCTGGGATCGAATGAACGGTAGAGCAACGGGTCGTAACACATCTGAAATGTAACGTCCACTGTACCTATTACAACATAAAGAAATATTACAGGGAGTGTTCGCTATGTTGACTTTGTGTCCGACGTTCGTACAGCATAATATGTTTTGGATTCTGAACGTTTATGCGAATGTTAGAGACAACAGCGTGAATATTCAAATGCTTCTAAGAGGATGATGAAACGACAGGACCTATTACCAGCCAGTTGTAACTGCAAAAGGAAAATGTTGCGTCCAGGGTGTACATAAATTGACCCGGCGCTGTCTACAAGGACTCAAAAGGAGTCCGTCACGTAGATAATTCGAAGACCATAGGTACAGTAATGAGAAATAAACATTACTGTTATTGTCCTGCTTTTTTCCCATTACTTGGGAAAGTACTTAACGAACGGTTTTGGTAGATATGTTTGAAAACGAAGAGATGTCTTCAAATTTGAAAATCATTCTGAAGCTATCTCAAGCCCCGCTGAAGCTCGTATCTTTTCTATGTTGATCCCTAATTGCAGTTTAACATAAAAGATTATTTCACGAAAAGGAGATGTTGATACTCACAATGTCTAAAAGAAATTATTTAGAAGGAAATATCTCATGTAATTTTATCTACACCTAAATAATGGTTGAAGGAATACATCAGGAATGATGCATTCTTATATCATAAGATGATGTATTAACTACTCACTCAAGTACACTGGAGTTAGTAATATATCCACTTCATGTAGTGAAAAACTTAAACTAGGAAAGGAAAATGGTATTCAGAGTACTTCGGAAAATCAGTCTAAGAAAAATAACCCGAACTTAATCGACTCTAAGAGGTGCTAATGAAATTCCACCGAAGCTAAGTAGGCTGACTCACAAACTAAAGAAAATTGAAGTGTTTTATTCACTACGAAATATGGATTTGAGATATGTATGTTTGCGGGAAGCCACAAAAAATAAGTAACTGGGTTAAAGGTTTTGTACGAAATATTTTTAGTCCGTAAGCCTATTTTACCGTCACATCAAACTGAACAATTATATACTGGAAAAATCCGACTTGTGCTTCAAAGTTCAAGAGAATGGTAGAGGTGTGTTAACTTTTTCTTCTGAGGATTATGTAGGCACGTGGTGAACAGTCAGATGAATACGACGTAATATGTACGAGATCTATGAAAAAGCAGCTAAACAATGATAAAGCACCCATACCAGGAAAATGAGTATAGAAAGTGAACAAGCCTCAAACATTTTTGCTCTCTGTTAAACTTCTCTGTCTTCGTTGCATTTTCTCCTAAGAGCTTTTCCCGCAGTTATCCGCAGCCTTCATGTCTTTTGTTACATTGTCTAAATGTGTTTTCTTCTGTGGTAGCAAACTCTATTACAGGCGGAATAAAGTCCCTGCAAATGCTATTTCCAAAGATGACGTCTGATACAGAACGAAATGAAACCCAATGGAAAAGTCAAAACACAAAATTACAATTAAACAATTGATAAGAATTCTTTACTTTTAAAAATAGTTCCGTACAATTGACTTAATCATACAACACATAGCTACAAAAGTAGTAATAAAAGCATAGTATCAGGTTAGAATATAGTATCAAACAGCGCCACATGAAAGAAATGAATCACTTTCCTTTATCATTTCGATCACTTTGATACTGAAATGATTTAGTAAGTCATCTGAATATTATGTAACAAAAATAATAACAAGATAAAATGGAAAAGAAGATTACTATCCAACAAGTATTCGATAATGAAATATCAATGAATACTGCAAAAGATCATAATTTTTTGAAATAGCTTCTTTGTGGCGCACAAAAAAATGTACTTTGATGCTTATATTCACGAACAGCTCTTCATGAAATCTTTGTTATCTTACGCTGAAAACCTCTTCATAGAGGACATACACAAACTTGACCGACCCTACTATAAATTTCTTAGTAATTGAGTAAATTGTTTGGAAAAGTAGCATAAAGTATGTAAACGCTTAATATTTAAGAAATAATATTCTTAACTAACTTTTCTGTTTATATTGTCAAACCTTATTTTCCGGACGACTCCCGAGCATGTTTAACACTGACATTCCTAAGTAAATGTGTTAACAATATGCTGCTAAACATCTGCGGTACAGAAAAAAAACGAAGATTCTTTTGGTTGTACATTTTGTTTAGTAACACAAAAAATAGTGAATTTAATGTTCATGCTAAATGGTAGATTTGAACCATTCATAACAGGAAAAGTTGCTAACATCGACGGTAGGATGCGCCAGGCATTTTAGTTTTGTGTCTCACATGCGTGACATTTACTAGGACTCACGTATTAAGTACAACTTCACAACGACCTTGACGTCAGCAAGGAGCTTCAGAGCGTTAGTGGGAGGCAGTACCAAATCATTTTTTGTCAAGTAGGGAAGACTGTCAACAAAGGAATGTGGACAGTAGTTTCGATTTGGTTCAAATTAACCCAAGCAAAGTGAAACTTTTTAACTATACGTTCTTTACGAAATTGCACCTCTCCCCCGACAACTATCCGCCTAACTCATAAAGCGGCTACGAAGTTTATTCTCGTTGTAAACATTCGCTTTTCAAGACAACACCCGTCGATACGGAACAGCAGTAGCGCAAAAATTAAAGTTTCTTGCTACATACTGTACTTCAAGAAATGAGAAACACTGATCAGAAGCCAAGTGAATCACAAAGATATAGAATTTATGAGGGAATAGCCGGAAAAAGAGTAATGAAGCAAAGTCCACAATTTGGAACGGAATTTGTGGTCAATCTCAAGATAATTAAATCCGTAATAGAATTTAAGTCATAATCTCCCAGGCTATCAATACTAACCATAAAAGTCGCAAATAAAATATACACAGTAATAAATCCCCATGCCCAAACGAATGACAGAAAAAATAAGAAAGAATACAGACAATATATGAGTGAATTTAGGGAGTTTTTACATCTCACAGTAACGTTCATAGATAAAAAACACCAAAACTTTAATCTGAGATTTTAGTGCCAAGTTAGGAAGGGAAAGAAGATATAGAGACGAACTAGGGAAATGGCCAGCATTATAAAGGACAAACAGGAATGGCATGAGAATGGTGGAATTCTGCATACTATTTGAAATAAGCTCAAACTGAACATACTCCAAGAGAAGACCAAATAAACTCAAAACTTGGAACCATCCAGACTGGAAATAAGGAGAACGGCAATTGGATTATGTTTGTATAGATAAACATTACAACAGGAAAATCGACAAAGGGAAAGTTCTGAGAGGACAGATAGTGTATCATATCATTACATGATAAAAATTATACTCACCCGGTTGACAAATAAAAACTCCCATCTCAAACAGAAGAGAAACTACGACCCTCATAAACTGATAAATAGCAAAAATACGAAGAGCAGACAAGGAATACAAAAATAACAGATGATCTAGAGCAAATAGTTCCCAAGTTAAAACAAATAGCTGAACAGATAGTCCCAATGAGTCAAAGAAAAAACCCCAATGGTGGAACAACGAGTGTGATAAAACAGTGGTAGATAGAAACCAAGTCTGGTTAAGGCATCAAAGTCAGAAAATCACATTTGAAATTCACAGAACAAAGAAAGATAACCCAAAGGGTCAAACGCCAAAATCAAAAACATATACTTCTAATGATAGAAACAAATAGCGAGAAAACAATATCAAGGGGCTACTACAAAATATTTAGCAGACAACTATAAAGATATGATCCACCAACATTAATGTTAAAGGATTAAAATAATAAGATGGCCCAAAGCAGTAGAAAAAATACAAAATTCATGGCACAAACACTTTAAAAAATTGCTAAATTGCGAAGATTTCCAAGACCTAGTTCATACAAACACAGATACGCTATTAAAACACCAGCAGAAAATATAAACTCACCTGCAATCCATGATGTCCATAAATCTCTGAAAGAACTCAAAAACTAAAAAGCAAGTGGAGAAGGTCGAACACCTGCGGAACTTTCGAAATACGCATCACAACCAGCGAAGATATCATTACCGCAACGCATAGTGAAAATCTGGAACAAAGAAGAACTACCAGAACACTGGACTGCAGTTGTAATCCATTATTTACACAAAAACGGAGACTAATCAAATCTAGTAAACGATAGAGGAATTTTCCTCTTGGATATCAGATATAAAGTCATGTCAAGAGCTCTATACAAACATTGTAAAGGCCAACTTGAACTGGAACTAGGAGAATATCAAGGAGAATTTAGATCCAGGATAAGTTGCCCAGAACAGATAATCACATTGAAATTGGTAAAGGACTACCACGAAAGAGGACAAATACTGCAAGTTACTTACTTTGTAGACTTCAAAAAAGCTAATGATTGTATAAATACATCTTCAATGTTGAAGTGCTAAGGAATTTCGGTCTCCACCCCAATTTAATTAAATGATAAACTTAACTCTAACAAGCAGGAAATCTAAAGTAAAATTCAAAGGAGAAATATATCAGCCGTTTACGATACTCTGGACTACGTGTGAAAGAATGGTACAAGCAAAATCCTAAAAAAAATAAAACTGGGAACCAAAAATGAACAAAGAAACTTAAATCGCTTGGGATTCGCAGATGACTTAGCTTTACTAGCTAATAACAGTCAAGACGCCAGAAATCAAATGACAAGCCTACGAAATATAGCAGAAAAAAGGATATCTGATATCATTCGAAAAAACTGAGATAATGGTAGCAGATCCGCTAGTAGTAAACAACACGGCAGTAAATAACAGGAACGTGAAAATAGTGAAACAATTTAAATACTTATAATTAATCTAACATGGGACTTGGACGAGAAATCTACATGGCAAGAGAAAAGTAATAAATTTACAAAAGCTCAAAAATTAATATTGTTTACATACAATAAAAAATATCTGTCAGTCAAAACTAAACTAAAACGTTACAAGACAGTGGCACAACCAGGAAAAACAGAATCGGCAAAATCCTAAAAGTAGAGAGAAGAACAGCTAGAACGTGCATAAATAACGAATGTCAAAACAATGGACGGTACTATGACAGAAAAAAGAATCTTTTTTTTTTTTGGTCACGCTGTGAGGACACCGGAAACCAGATTACCAAGAAATATTAAAGAGAAGCTTTGGAACATGAAGCGAGAAGTGAGATACATAAAGGGAATCAGTGAGGATATGAAAAGAAATAGAATCAACCACGGACGATTTGCAAAATAAAACAGAAAATTTAAAGAAACTGAAAAATATAAAAATAAAATTTAAACCAAAAATAGACAAATGACAAACAATGAAAAGTGTATTTACAGATGAGAAATTGTAAAAAAAAATCGGAACATGTGTAAGACACTGCGCAATTCGGAAAGAAAATCTATTGAAGAAGATGACCAGAAAATGATTGGAGCGGTCCACTGAGGCCGAAGAAGCAGAATAAGAAGAAGAAGACACTGTATATAGTGCTAGTTCATGAGAAATCTGTTGTCATCTCGCAGAAGTTTTAGGTGTTGATTTCAGATGAAGCTTTCCTCAACTTCGTTCCTATTTTATACAGTTGTAAATGTCTTTCGTGCCATCACAAGCATTCCAAACATAACTTGTTTATTCAGTCACAATTATACCTCGCCTGTATCAATGGTTACATAAAAAGTTAAATGTCTGTGCAGTAGGTTAATATATCTCTTTTTACACAGATTTTCATTGATTCTCTTTTCATCATTGACCAATGGTACAGAAGGCCCTATTTAAATGCTTCTGATTTCAATACAGTTTATTCTGACTGTATATAAACAAAGAATATGCGGAAGAAGTAATACTTTTAAGCTAGTCTCTCACTGAAATTTTAACACTCGTTTATCGAAAGACTGTTTCCGAGAAATTTCAGTGTCAAATACTACTTGGTGCCAACAGTCTCTTGGCACTATGAAAGCAACCACTGATTTTCTAGATAAGTTAACATGACGTCTTAATCGGTATCAACCCAGTGCAAAACGTTTTATCTACACAGTACGTCCTCAGAAGTTAAGTCCCAAAGTGCTCAGAGCCATACACAGTACGTCTTCAATGCAGCAGCTAATAATAACAAGGATCCATGAAGAATGAAGGACGACGGTTTGGCAGAACAACAATCGAGAACTCAAGTAAAATAGAAAGTACTCAGAATCGGGAAGGGAACGGTGAGCCAGAGAGGAGAAATGCCAGAGGTGGCTTAAAATGTATTCAGGGAAGTTGATGTAACAAAATACGAAACTTTTACGGCCGTGAAAAGTGATGGGTACATTTTCGGTTTGGAAGCGAAAAGTAGCCGGGTTTGAAAAGCAGTGAAACGATGAAAATGTTTGAAGAGGCTAAAAAAAAAAACCTATCGGATGAAAGTGATGTAGGATGTCATATGATGATGACAGTGTGATGGAGAAATTAGAATGTTACTATCGCAAGTTGTCCTCGAAGATGCCGATAGAAACTGGAGTTCGATTTTTCTTGTCAGCATACAGATCACGGAAGTTATTTCTTTCCTATTAACTCGACTGCCACCTGCTTCAGTGTTTTACCATTATTTAACTATTCATCTCGATTATTACGGTTGGCGTAATTTGCAACATAACTCTCTAGCAGTTTCTTGATTTCTCTCAAAACTGTCAGATTTCTTAACAGCAAACTGAAAATAATAGGAGGATACCTGTTGATAGAAAAACGAATAGATCTTATAAAAGGACTTAGCATCAGTCACGCTTCATTTATTTTACGTCAGCTTATCGGCAAACAAGGAGAGTTTTGCGAAGGAATGGATTTAGATTTGATAAACATTGAGAGACTTTGGCAAAACCCGAAGGCAAAGCTGTGAAACACTGATGTAACCCCTAATATGATCATTAAATATTTAAGAACACACAGATTCCTGGACGCTGGTGGAAACTGGTAGATCTAGTAGGAGGGTATAAATGAATAAAAATAAATAACGTGTATCTCCTAGACTTCAATGAGACACAACTTCGGTTGCTTAGAGCCCAATTTTTAAAGGATTCAAGTGTCATCTGTCCTTATGAGGCTTTTCTGCACCTTCCTATTCCTCAAAACTCGAAAATCGAACCTAGAACCTTTGAGCCTGGAGCTAGGAGCGCTAACCAAGTCAATGTGATTAGTAGAACATTTAATATGGAGGTAATTAAATAACTTACAAAGTGAACCACAAATAATATTGTGCACGACAGTTGGTCTCTTAGTTGTACAGAAAGATGTCCTGGGTTTTACGTGAGAAGCAAAGACGTTATTTTATTTGCGATGGATCTTGGTGAATGTGCTCTACATTCTGTCAAACGTTATATTAGCTGAGGAGCAACAGTCATTCTGTCAAAAGTTAAGTTAGCTGAGGAGCTACAGTAATCTATCAGACATAAACTACAAACTTTCCGTATAGCAACTGCTTACAAAACAATTTGAACGAAGAAAGATACGGTAGTGGAAGACAAAACTAGGTACCTTTTACGGAAAAAATCGCAGCTCAGTAAAATAATCGAGTGCGAATTTCGAGAAGAAAGAAATTTATTCGACAAAATAAAACACACACACCTTTTTTGTTATTTATGTCCGTGTACGGTAGCTGCTATACGGGCACAGTTCGCAAACGTTTAAATGCGATGGTGTAATTCTGGAGAAATTTTATAATATGTAACCACTGTTAATTACATATGCAGATTAATCACGTATATACTATACATCTAACATTATTCCACCTTTCCAAAAAATAGTTGATAAACTATAAAATAAATACTGTTCTTCTCAATTCAGTCTGCTTGTTGACGATTTCTTCGCAAATCGCAGCTTTAGATGAATAAAAATCAGAAAGATTGTATGGTATTACAACCAAGACAAAGGAGTGATGCGACGTACTAATATTATGAACTGGTTTGGGATGTACATATCCTCCTGTTCAGAGCATTTCATATCTGAGATTTGGGAAGGAATCTTCAACAAGCAGAAAGAACTGAGATTGTTTGGAAAGGTGTTTTATGGCAAACATGACAAGTTCAGAACTATTCGGAAACAAGTAGCTGCACATACTTCTGCGTTTGATTATTGCAATTTTCTACTTCATCTTTGGAAAATGTTTCTGGAAACTTTCACGCCATTCTGCAAAACCACAGCAAAGAGAAATTTTTATTTTATCTCCTTGACGACATGCAAATGACAAGTCGCATCTTATGGTGTAAATAAACCTTAAAAAAATCGGAAACTTTAGCATCCTACAGAATGAACAGCGTCGTTGCGGATAACAACAATGTTAAGACGAAGCCAGAAAGAAACAGCAAGTACCATGACGAAGTACAGAAGATAGGACAGTGCTGCTAGTACGACAGTAGCTGCGAGGGCGCTGTCTGAAGAGCTCACTTGGTTAGAACATTGCCTACCATAGGCAAGGTTCCGGATACGAATTCTAGTTCGATGTACGGCTTTAATCTGTCAGGTAGTTTCAAGTAGTATCTACAACTACATAATCTGGAAATTACGATTTCTTGAGAACAGTACAGTGGCTGTTTTCTTAATCGTAATGTACGTGATAAAACATGCGTTTCACTAGCCTAAAAAAAAAATCACTGGTAAGAGCTGCCCGGACCTATGTTTCCCTAAGATGCTAAATCATATATCCAAGACCAGGGCTCTAAAGCCGTAATATTCATCATGATAACGCCCCATCAGCCGAAAGGAAGGTTTTGCTGGCTATTTAGGGCCGGCCGCTGGTGGCCGAGCGGTTCTAGGCGCTTCAGTCTGGAACCGCGCGACCGCTACAATCGCAGGTTCGAATCCTGCCTCGGGCACGGATGTGTGTGATGTCCTTAGGTTAGTTAGGTTTAAGTAGTTCTAAGTTCTAGGGGACTGATGACCTGAGATGTTAAGTCCCATAGTGCTCAGAGCCATTAGAACCATTTTGAGCTATTGAGGTGAAAAGGCTACAAGGATTCTGAGCACGCTCCCTAGACTGCTTTGTAGGAAGTAAGACGTAAGTCGGTGGATGGAAAGGGAAAGTTTCAGCTTATTGGATCCCATTTCAGGTCTGTATTATTCTATGTGTCGTACCTGAGTGAAAAAAGGCTGAAGCGAAGTGGAATGAAAAAGCGAAGTGGAATCGCCCACATCGGCCACAGCCCGCAGGGAAAGCGGCAGCACACGCCATCCTGCGTGGTTATCTACACGCACCGTGGCAGGGCTCGCTCTGAATGAACCTAGCCGCGTGACACACCACGTGTTCAAAGTAAACGGCTATGTACTCCGCTGCATATCGGCTGCACCATGTGGCAAACTTTATTAATATTCGGGTATCGTGGATCCTTTTCCCCGTAAGTAACAGCTGTACAAGACAATGTTATTTAGGTTCGTCTCATCAGATCACTTCGAAGAACACAGATATTTCTGAGCATCCAAATCCTTCTCATCTCTCTTACGAGCGCGGGTACAACGAGACTGTCGTCTCTTAAGGGACTGCGCTATTTTTTTAGTGTTTGATGATTTTTATTACCTTTTAGGTAAGTCTGCTATTCTTAAGTGACTCTTATTATGGGCTTCTTGCTTTTCGATTTGGTCTTCTTGGTAGCTGGAGGATTTTTAAAGACATGGTTGCTTCCTCTCGTTTTAATGTGTGAACTCATATCTTTAGTGAACAGACGATACGAGACAAAACAAGATAATGTGTGTCTCAGTTTGTTTCGTTTCTAAGTAACATATTGTATTCTATCTGTTTGGTGAGGAGCCCTGCTTCGCTGTTCACAGTTGCATTAGATTCTTCTGAACGGAGATTCTTAACGCAGCTCGTCAAGTTTATCCAAGTTCATAACCTCATATTATCCGCAAATTATATTTTCATTTTTAATACTTAAGTATCTGTGGCAGGAGAAGCTGCCTAGTATGGATGAAATACGAAAAAATTCGTACAAAGCATTTTTCTCTACTTCAATGAAAACCATTGTTATATTCTACAAGATGACTAAGACCAGCTTTATTGGAGCAGTAAATGGTCATTTGAACACCGTATGGAAAGTTAAGAAATTATATAGTTACTACAACAGCAATCATTCGAGTTTTTCTGAAACTCCCAAGGAACGTTCTTGCCGGTGTCGGCGATAGAACAAATTTCTACCGTATGGGTTTTACAAACCTTGACCAATCAGACACGGTGGTGTGATATACCGGGTGATCAAAAAGTCAGTATAAATTTGAAAACTCAATAAACCACGGAATAATGTAGATAGAGAGGTAACAATTGACACACATGCTTGGAATGACATAGGGTTTTATTAGAACCAACCATATTGCTAAACGCGTGAAAGATCTCTTGCGCGCGTCGTTTGGTGATGATCGTGTGCTCAGCCGCCACTTTCGTCATGCTTGGCCTCCCAGGTCCCCTGACCTCAGTCCGTGCGATTATTGGCTTTGGGGTTACCTGAAGTCGCAAGTGTATCGTGATCGACCGACATCTCTAGGGATGCTGAAAGACAACATCCGACGCCAATGCCTCACCATAACTCCGGACATGCTTTACAGTGCTGTTCACAACATTATTCCTCGACTACAGCTATTGTTGAGGAATGATTGTGGACATATTGAGCATTTCCTGTAAAGAACAACATCTTTGCTTTGTCTTACTTCGTTATGCTAATTATTGCTATTCTGATCAGATGAAGCGCCATCTGTCGGACACTTTTTGAACTTTTGTATTTTTTTGGTTCTAATAAAATCCAATGTCATTTCAAGCATGTGTGTCAATTTGTACCTCTCTATCTACATTATTCCGTGATATATTCAGTTTTCAAACTTATACTGACTTTCTGATCACCTGTTATGTTCCAGACTTTATGGCCATAAAGAGAAGGCAAGAAGGCGAAACTTTACGTAATAAATTAGTAATATAAATAGAGAATTTTTATGCCGAGGAAACTACAAAACTCTAATACGTTTCTAAGTAGACTGCCATGAGGAAAGACTGCAAAATGCAGATGAACAGTTTAAAAATATCGCCATTCTTTCCTATGGAGATAAGCAAGTGCTATGTCAATGTAATAGCAACTGTAGGAATGCGAAATGTTTTTTGATATATTCCTGTGATTAACTTTACTGCTGAAGAGTCTCGGTCCGGCACACAGTTTTAATCTGCCACGAAGTTTCATATCAATGCGCACTCCGCTGTAGAGTGAAAATCTCATTCTGGAAACATCCCCCAGGTTGTGGCTAAGTTATGTCTCTGCAATATCCTTTCTTCCAGGAGTGCTAGTTCTGCAAGGTTCGCAGAAGAGCTTCTGTGAAGTTTGGAAGGTAGGAGACAAGGTACTGGCAGAATTGAAGCTGTGAGTAGGAGTCGTGAGTCGTGCTTGGGTAGCTCAGTTCGTAGAGCACTTGCCCGCGAAATGCAAAGGTCCCGAGTTCGAGTCTCGCTCCGATACACAGTTTTAATGTGTCAGGAAGTTTCAACTTTACTGCTACGTCATTGTCAGTATACTCTCCTCTCTTGTGTGGTAGGCTATTCACATGGGGATGTTCACTGTAAGAGGCAACTTCCACAAAAGTGATCTAAACATAGCTTCTGTCTTCTTTAGACCGAAATTAAGTAGTCCCAAGATCCGTAAATCACGTCTAAAGCGGATGCTTGCTCTTGCTGTAAGACCTTCTCGTAAATTTGCTACTCTTTCTTGCCCATGGCCTGGAAATGGAGTATTTCACCTGTTCATTAGATTATCAGAGAGCTGTAACACATCGCATTTACAACCCCACTATATTTTGTTTTGTGTTTTAGTTTTCTTAAACCCCATTTCACTTTTACAATATCACTTGCGGGAGATCGGTCAGTTCAGAAAACTCTTTCGATATCTTAGCCTTTTTTATGAGAAAATCTTATTTGTGTAACAATGAGCTCGTGACAACTCTCCGCCTCTGGCTCCTGTAAGAATTCTTTGACACGTTACTGGCAGCAATAATTTTTATTACACTACCGTAATAGAAGTTCGCTCACCGTATTGTTGTTAGACTCTTCATGACAGCCATTATAAATATTTAACGCACGCATGGATAAATCCCATATTGGCAAAATATAAAAATTCATCAACACTAGTTTGTGCAACATGATTTCTGTAAAATCGACACCAAGGTTTAACGTCCTACCGACGACAAAGTCACTAGGGGAGGAATAAAAGATCGAATCATGGCCTTTTCAAAACTCGTTCTGGAATTATTCACGGAATCCATTAAAAATCTATATCTGGATGTCCGGACTAGAATCATGAATTCAGGTCATCCTGATTGCGAAGTCTTTCAATCCCTAACCACCGAGGGCGCTGATAACCTCGCCGTTGAGCGCTCGTGAGTACCAAACACACACACACACACACACACACACACACCTCCACAGCACTGCATTATGCCTCGTCAAGAAATAATTCTCAGTTAATTTTAATGGTTTACACGTAATAGCTCGTATTTGTGGCCATACGCTATGTTACGAAAAGGAAGGGACGAAACACATCCAAGATACAAGTTTGTAAGGAAACGTTTAGGTGTTAAGAGGTACAATATGAAAAACAGACTAATGTGGTTATAGTTTAGCGTATGCCTTTTAAAAGAAAACAACTAAATTCTAGAATCAGAAAATGAAATTGTGTACATTGTACCTATAACGACAGACAGTCCAAAGGAATTATTCGTCATCAGTCAGGAGTGAGAATAAATATTGGCAGATCTAACGGAAGGTGGATTCGTTAAGTACTAAATTAAAGCTTCTGAGGACTTTTGATCTAATGATAGACAGAAGAAGAAGATAAAGAACGAGAACAAGAACAGGAACAAGAATATAGAAAGATGTTCCTGATGGGGATCAATGACTATTTATAAAATTTCTTATATTAATGGATTCTCCATCGCTTCCTGGTAGAAGAGTTTCTTTTTTAACTCTAGAAAAGGACGTCGTTTTGTTATTATTTATTTATTAAGAATAGTATTTTCACTTATTAGCCTAAAATTGGGTAACAGTACACTAGTATCTTCAAATATAGTCGCGGGTAATTAGGCCCTTACACTAATCCTTAGAAACTATAACTATTACTAAGTGCACAGCGTTTGGACCATTCTGTTATTGTGGTCTCAGACCAAAAACTGGTTTGATGCAACTCTCCATGCTACTCTATCCTGTGCAAGGCTTTTCACCTTCGAATAACCACATCTTTTTGAGTCTGTTTACTGCACTCCACTCTTAGTCTCCATTAACGAATTTTACCCCCCTCCCCCCTTCTTTCCCTCCAATACTACATTGGTGATCCCTTGATGTCTCAGAATCTGTTCTATCTAGATCCCATCTTTTAATCTCGTTGTGCCACAAATTTCTTGTCTCTCCCATTCAGTATCTCCTCATTAGTTATGTGATCTACCCATCTAATCTTCAGCATTCTTCTGCAACGCCACATGTCAAAAGCTTTTTTCCATTCTTGTCTAAACTGTTTATCATCCGTGTTTCACTTCCATACGTAGCTACACTCTAGACACATAAATACAGATAATACTTCCTAACACTTAAGTCTATATTCGTTATTAACAAATTTCTCTTCTTCAGAAACGTTTTTCTTGCCATTGCTTCTCTAGATTTTACATCCTCTCTGCATCGGCTATCATCAGTTATTTTACTGCTCAAGTAGAAGAACTCATCAACAACTTTAAGTGTATCGTCTGATATTCTAATTCCTTCAGCATCACCAGACTTAATTCGACTACATCCCATCATCATTGTTTTGCTTTTGTTGATGTTCATCTTATATCCTCCTTGCAAGATATTGTCCATTCTGTTCAGCTGTATTTCGAAGTCCTATACTATCTCTGACAGAATTACAATGTCATCGGCAAACCTCAAAGTTTTTATTTCTTCCCCATGAATGTTAATTCCTACTCCAAATTTTTCCTTGGTTTTCTTTACTGTCTACTCAATGTACAGATTGAATAACATCGGGGATAGGCTGCAACCTTGTCTCACTTCCATCTCAATCACTGCCTCCCTTTCATGCCCCTCGATTCTTATAACTGCCATCTGATTTCTGTCCAAATTGTAAATAACCTTTCGGTCACTGTATTTTAACCCTGCTACCTTGAGAATGTCGAAGAGAATATTTCAATGAACATAGTCAGAAGCTTCCTCTAAGTCTACAAAAGCTATAAACGTAGGTTTGCCTTTCCTTAGCATATCTTTTAAGATAGATAGGATCATATATCTGGTCATAGGAAATGTGATATTGGTAGTTATTGATATGCGTCAATTACTGTGCATCTAACTTTCACTTACCGGTTAGTGGGTAATGTTTTAATTACTGTAAATGGCACCACGGTAGAAATAATAGTCACCATAAAAGACACACGTTAACACTTTAGTTCAGATATCAATGGGCTGTACTTCCTGTCGCAAAGTACACACTGAGACAAATCCTCCGTGCTTGGGACACACAGACACATATTACACAGAATCCTGATTCCTTCATAATAGTGTACGAATACATTTTTCATCTTTCATACCACATTTCAACTAGCGAAATAAGCAGTAATCACAGAAAACTGTTGTATTTCTTTTTAATTACAGATTCGTTTACCCTAATTAGAATTCATGTAACAGGGCATTCTTCACATTTTACCAGTATGCTTCGTTAATTAGGTGTTTTATTTACCATGTAATCGAACATTTAGAAACAGTAATGATTGAAAGAATACAACGAGTAACCATAAAATAATGACGAAAACATAGTTAAAAATGTCTGTTAAGAATAGAATAACAGAGGAAATTTACAGGTGCTTGCCTGAACATAGCTGTGACAGCAGAGGACGTGAGGAAAACGATAATGGGAAGGGACAGAAGAAATTGGCGAGTGACAGAAAACACGTAATGAAGAAAAGGGGAAAATCAAATTAAGTGGAAGGGAAAAAAATATAACTGTTAGTTTTTGGGAGAGAAATCACATGAATGACAAAATAAAGAGCTTCAGCTTTTTCTTAACAGCGACAGAATGTTGTATTTTCCGTACAGTACAGGGAAGTTTGTTTCAGACGGATAGCGACACTGGAGAAGGGGTTTGAGAATATTTTTATTTTGCGGATAGCAGCAGTTAGGAAACTAGATAAGCGAGATGTTGCGTTTATGAGGAAATGATAGATACTTTAAGTATGATGTGAGATATCCGAAAATGGGTACAGCCTGGACTGTTGCTCCGATTTCCTTCTTTTCTTTCTTCGCATATGTTTCATATGGCTATTTCGATGACCATGCAAAACGAATTCTCTTAGAAATGCTGAATAATGGTTTACGGTTAGGCACAAGCTTACAAAGTCAGCTAAAAATTAAACCTTTCATTGCTCTGCTGCACGTTGCAACCGCAATAAACCTTTCAGGAGAGTCAAAACGGTTGACCGTACTGAGCTCCTGGTTTTCTGAGAGAATGGGATGGGTAATCACGTATTACAATTCTTCAGAACACTTTGTTCTCAACGATGGGCTAATTATATACGGATTAAAATTTGTATAACATAGAAACCACTCTCAGGTTATCGAAAAATGCCTTATGAGTAGAAACTGGGGTCACTTTAAGAACGTTGTTGTTGTTGTGGTCTTCAGTCCTGAGCCTGGTTTGATGCAGCTCTCCATGCGACTCTATCCAGTGCAAGATTCTTCATCTCCCAGTACCTACTGCAGCCTACATCCTTCTGAATCTGCTTAGTGTATTCATCTCTTGGTCTCCCTCTACGATTTTTACCCTCCACGCTGCCCTCCAGTACTAAATTTGTGATCCCTTGACGCCTCAGAACATGTCCTACCAACCGATCCCTTCTTCTAGTCAAGTTCAGGAAATATTAGTAATTACTTTACTAGCTGTTCTACTTATTATAAGGAGACTATAGCTCCAGAGATTTACCAACCTTATTAAGGAATAGACAAAAACTCTAAAGCGAAAATTTTCAAACTAAGTTTCTAAGATAAAGTGATATAAAAAAATACAGGATCAATCACAGAAGCTATTACAACGTACATCTTAAGCAACAGAAAGTAAGCCTGAAAGCCAATGTGATGGGCCTAGCAGAAAGACCTGAAAAAGAGTTGTAGTACAAAAAGATAATAAAATACGTCTTTGTTTTGATTACAGTAAGAGGCCGAAAACATATGTTTGATAAATACTGATTCCTCGCAGCTGAAAAGCCCTTGATGCAAACGAAGAGGAACAGAAGACGTGTCGACGGCAGTTCATTGATTCAGATAGACGTCTTTCACTGTTGCCTTCAGCATTTTGGCTTCGGGAAGATGGTGTGCCAAAATAACAGCTTGGGAAAAAAGGGAAAGGACGAGAGGAGAAGAGGTAGGAGAGAAAAGAAGAATTTGTATTTCCACTTAAGGATCAAATCTGTGTACTTACAGTTGGGAAGAAAACTCGTTTTGGTTATTTCGAATCCGATGTATGTTAAAAGCAGAAACGTCCCGTTTTACGTGGGCAAGGGTCATACTACCTATTGTGCTTATGAATGGTCATAAGACGTCTACCAACTGTTCTTTCGCATACTCCACGTTTATCTTGTTTCACACTCTTTTTTGCTACGAAATCAAAACCACATCCATTTGAAGCGACCTCTCCGCCTGGTAAATGGGTAAACAGCTCTTTTCTAACGTAGAAAAAAAATTGATTTCACAAAAAATTTAGCTGGTGAATTCATTCAGACTTCATTAGTTGTATTAAAAAAACACCCGACATATACAGAGCCTCGGCGTTAGAAAATTATATCTATTCGACGCACATGTGATGTTTCTTTCCTGGAATAAATTAAATCAAGAAATGTGTGAGATCAACCATCACATTCATTTTCCGCGAGCATACGACAGACATTTGATGCCAAACCCTTCAGTGACATGGCGAAGCAATTAACCACGAAACATTAACAAGAGAAAAAACTTCTATAAAAAGAATGAATGTGTTGTGACGAGAAATCGAAGGAGCATTTGGTGTCGTGGAACACGTCAGCGACAAGGTACATACAAGACTAGAAGTCCCTTTCGTCTAATTAGAAAGTAAACACATACAGATCAATTCCAGCGAATGAAATGATGTGATGCACATTGACTTCACTTCGCAATGTGTTTCTTTCAGTCAAAAACCGAGCAATAAAATAAAAGAGAAAACCAAGGAACATTTGTTTTCTCCAAAGATGATAACAAAAAAACACATATGAAAAAAGAAACGTTTGTCATAAAATGTTAAATGAAATTCTCCGAACTACAGAAATTAAATTTATCCAACTTTTAAATGTCGACTTTTATGTTACATTTTACTGTCCCAAGAGAGTATGGAAATAATTTATGCATATTTTGTCGTCAACGAAGCGTTAGAAGTATTAATAATATACTAGTATTTCCTGTGAAGATTCTGGAATGACATAAAAATACAGTGAAAAGTAGTAAAATTCATTGAACATTACATTTCCCTGTCTCTCTGGAAAATTATCTTCTTTTTTTCCTCACGGTCTGTGGGGCAATCTGAACAATTGATACTTGGTGACTGAATGGGTCACGACACCGTATGGGTCACAAAATGATATTTTAAAAATTAAGTGCTTACTATGTTGTGGTACGACTCTACGTGGATCCCTTGCAATTATAATACTTTTATCTCATCAGAAGATGAGTCATTACTAATTTTTTCACAACTATGCAATCCCAAACAGTTCTTATAGCCAGTCTAATGTAATACACTGTAATCCCACAGCGTCATGGAAGAGCGCCTGCATATTTGAGAAGGTATGCAAGTGAAAAGTCAACACCTTGAGATGACCCGTGTTTAGTGCAAGGATGCAAGTGAAAGAGCTCTGTACTGTGAAAACAAGTGCCAAGATGAAATCTCGATTCGACAAACAATCTGAACATTCCAGAAATGTTGGACGCGTAAAACATTTTGCTACAGCATATGGCATTACATTTCTTGTAGCCGTCTGTTTATACTGCATTGGACATTCAAGGTCGCCTCCTTGTGGAAAAGTGCGCAAGTATAGATATCGCACCAGTAGATAGATATCGCAAGGCCTTACTAATACGTACGACACAGACGGATCAAAAACTTTGTGTAATGAAACTGGAAGACCAAAATGCAAAATGAGAGAGCAGAAATAATATCGCCGAACAATAGCATTGTCACTCATCCGAGTTCAAATTTTCTAGGGTTTCTTAAATCACTCTACACGAATTCTTTGTTTGTCGCTGGAGTTCTGGTTCACTCTCTATATAAAATATCTAGTGAATAACGTCGCGAGTTCCGTAAGGCTGATCGCAAAACATGTCAATGCACACAGAAAAATTGTAAGGCCACAAAACTGTAGAAAAATGTTAAAAGACATGTAATTATTATATTATTTTATTATAATATGTAAGCTCGGAATAGGGAGACTAATGAAATAGAAATGACATTATGGAATAAATCTTCACGACGAAATCCTCACTTTCGGTTTCTTTGCTGTAAAATGGTGACTGCTCAACAGAACAAGTGCGAGAAGCAGCACGCACAGCAGGAAAACCCAGAGGAGGAAAAATGAAACACTGCGTAATTCGAAAAACAAACTACATGGTTCCTGGATGTAAATAGTATTTAACGACGAAAATAAATTCTGCTCTCTTGAGTAATCTGTAGAACAAAGCTTTTGTCAAAACCAAAGCTCAATAAAAATTTAAGCCAAGGGCGAAATATGGAAAAATAATCAACGTAGCGTGATTATGAACGCTTCAGGCTTGAATAAGTAATTTCCATACGTTATACTAGTAACTGAGATTACATTACGGATATTATATAGTAAAATTTGAAGCCTGCTACGAGAGAAATAGTCAAAACACCTTTAATAACGTTAAGTAGACGCATTAGTCTTTAAGCAATGGATGCCTTATATCAGATTCATGCGCTCTCAGATACGGAAGTCACTGACTATATACAGCGGCACTCACGCAGAACTGAATTACAAACGTAGAGTTTGCCAGGAAAACGTTATAAGAAAATATTGTTTTGTAAAAATATAGCAACGACTTTAGAGTTATAACAGAGACATTTATAGGTACCACACAGTGGTTCGATAATAGTGTTCTCACTTATGAAAGTGCTCTGGGTACAAGAATATTATAACTACAGGCTACATTGTGGGTCATTTCGATGCGTCCCTGGCAGCTGCTCGTTTTAAGAGACTCCGAAAAGGAACATACAGTACTAATGTATTGAGATGACAGTGGCATGCCATCCCATTCATGTCACAGAATATCCGTCCGTTTTTCACCAAACGAAAACAATTTGTTTCAGAAAAACAGTTTAAGAGTCCAGTTATTATAGTTAAGTTGCAATTTCACTGTAGAAGTCTTGAAAATACCTTCTGGAAAGCATCTTTACATTTTCAAAACAGAACTTAATTTCAAAAACTGTCTGAACACAATAAGCAACAACTGACGTGGCTCACGAATAACCTACCGTTTCCTTCACCGTGGTGAGTAAAAAATACCACATTAGATATCTAGAACCTATCTTACTACTATTATCACGAGATTTTCTTGCTGTTATTACAAATGTATTGGACAAGCTTCTTTCGAATACTAATATTTGAAGCACGAGAGCGAAATGAGCTTTTGTCGCATAACGCTGTATGTTTAACAGGCACAGGCGACCTAGAGGAGCAGACATATTTTTTGTAAAATTCAGACTGCCTCTATATTTCTACTAGTTTCGAAACACAAGTGCGCAAGCATTCTACTACACCTCGTAAATTACCAAATACTACTGGGTTAGCATCAAATAAGTTTTTTTTCTAAAACGAAAGTGTCACTTTTTGAAGCATTTCAACAAGCATCTGAGTGAAGGAAACCAAGCCATAACAATAGTTCCCCGGAATATGAAAGTTACATATTTATTTTGAGTTTAAAATAGTGATATGACCTTTATGCTTGTTGCAACTGCCTGTTACTTCAGCAAGTTTTTGAAGACCCCGCTTGTGAAATAGACACAATGCAAAATTTCGCCGATAGAGAGCTTATTCAATTCACGTAAACTTAAGCGCGCCTCAGGTAATTCGCTGATAATGTTAATGAACTACAGGAAACTATTAACCCAAGGCAGTTGTACACGGATCCAGATCAAATCTAACAACATTTGTATAAGGTGTAATACATGGCAGCTAGTGTTCAACATTATCCTCGATAATGCAAATCACATGAGGAAAAATCTCGTAATTTATGAAAGAAAGTTAGAATTTAATTTCCTTAGAGCACAGAGTTCACTAACAAACGAAAAAACACCGTTTCAATTCACATGAGCGGGGAGGAAATAGGTTGCGGGCTTTCTGAAGTAGCTGTCACAGAATACGACTGATGGGATTTAGAGAAACCACAGTATTCTGTTATGGTATTAACTATAACTGGTCTCAGTCATATCGATTAAATACGTAGTGGAGGCTAGGCGACCACGCAAAGTCATTTTCAGACAACGCGAAATGTATATGTTTAGGAGAATTGGGGGATGGTAACAGCATCTGCAAAGTAAATAGCACAGAAGTTTCCCGCCAGACTTCTTGCGTACTACTCCAGTGTTTGAAAGAAGTTGAATAAATTCAGAGGCGTACCAAACCAAGTAATTAGGTTTATATCCTACCGTCATTATCTAGCAATACAAGTACAGACCATAAGGACAAGACAAAAGAGATTAAAGCTCACCAGAGGGTATAGCATCTTCATCATTCTGCCCCAATGCGAGTTTTACAAGGAAGGGAAACAACTAAACAGGTACATCATGTCCTTCGCGGTGTTATATTCAATAGTTTACTGAGTAAGCATCTACAAGTAAATGTAAATGTTTATGTAACCATATTAATAACCAGTAATGCTGCTCGTACGCTTTTTACGTAAATAACGAGTACAACTATGAGAAATAAAAAAGCAGAAAGAAAAATCGTTGGAATCTGTTATGTAGCAACATTTCAAAAACATCTTTGGAATGATTACAGAACATAGAAGAAGTAATAGTAATGCAGTTATTATCTGAGCTGTGTTCGAGCCTTTTGTTTCACTACGAATAGTGTCATTTAAAATGTTTCCTCCCTGTCCTACAGACTCGGGTTTTTTCCCTGTACGATGTATTGTTTTAGTTTGTTTATAAACTAACGGAACACGAGGCTGTACATTCCTCACATCCGGAATGTACCACAGCAAAAACTGCCGGACTGGCGTAAAGCTATCGTTTCACGATATTTTGTCTATCTAATATTATAGAATTTTTATTCTTATGAGAAAACAGCTGATTTACTACTTTCTTTCCTACGAACATTTCTATAGCACCATTTCAGAGATACACTTTTATGTGGTCGGTATTGTACGTTGTCAGCAGCATTCACAACCGAAACACAACATATGAAGACATTTTTGTACTAGCTTGTTGGTCAATGACTGCCTTAATTTATTCTATTCCAACGCGTATACTATTAGTTTCTCCGTACGTTCGTGTAGGTTTGCCATTATTTCTGTCGTTCGCAATACTGTTCCCTTAACGGCTTCCTAAACGTTCGTAAAAATACTTGAAAAAAGAGACAGCATTGGTCGTATATTTTTTACTATCGCAAAATCGATTTTCTGTCACTGAGTGACCATCTTCAGTGCTATATTGTATAACTTAAATTAGGATGCACTGTTGTCACTAAGCTTACGGCAATCACATAGTCTATGTGATTGCCGTAAGCTTAGTGACAACAGTGCATCCTAATTTAAGTTATACAATATAGCACTGAAGATGGTCACTCAGTGACAGAAAATCGATTTTGCGATAGTAAAAAATATACGACCAATGCTGTCTCTTTTTTCAAGTATACCTGTTGTCTGGTCGTAGTGCACAAGACAACATGGAGTCGCCAATCAATAAGTTCGTAAAAATAATGTTGTTCGGTATTTTATCCTGAATACGTCACTTTCGCAAAATAAACTGAACGTGACAAGCAGCACAGATGAAACGAGACAAATGAAGGAATGTTACGCTACAACGTACCGTCGACAGTAGAGTCATTAGCGAAATGTCACAGGCTTGGATTGAACTAGAACAAGGAAGGGAATCAGCCACGTCGATTTCATCGGCATTTGCCTTAATCACTTCAGGGGAGCCACAGAAAAATTAAAGCTGGACATCCCAGCGGGTGTTTGAGACTCCCTTCCTCCCTAATGCGAATCGTATGTCATGATCAACGCGGGTACTTGCTGCGTGTGGTGATAACGAAGCCAGACAGTATATACACTCCCTTTCAATGCTTTTAGACAAAATCAAAGAACATGAAGCTAATCATAATTGTAAATATTTCTGTGACTATATACAAAAGAAATAAAGAGAGTGTATAATACTATAATCACTTTCTCCATCGTCAGAACGTCGTTCTTCCAAAGATAGGCTCATGTTTTCACAAGGTGGCACAATCCATAATTTTGAGAATTTATGTGGAATAATTTTTAATACAAACTACGACAAATCTAAGTATATAATGTAATGACAATTTTATTCTCAAACAGTTATTTTATTAATACTCAGTTCGAAATTCCATCTTCAATCTATTTAGTATCATTCAATAAAATAGAAACTTTTGTACAAAAATTACTCCACGTAATGTAGTACTCACTAAATCTAAAAAGTTAATTATAAATGCAGATTAGGAAACAGAAGCAAAACACAAATCTATTCTTGCCAAAAGCCGTTGGTATGAATCTGAGTATAAAAATGGTGTTTTCATTCTTAAATCAAAGACAAAGGAAGTGTTGTGGGTACCTTGCTGCTGTTTCTTATTTTTTCCTATTCTTAACTAGTTTTAGTCCGCATAATTCGCAATTTTGCTTCCTGGTTATGCGAAATTCCCTCTTTCTTTCGGAACGTTTGCAAAGACCCTAATGCTGACTGTAAAGTTTAAGGGAAAACATTCAGAAAGTAGAAGATCTTATTATATAACTAACTAGGAAACATGTTAGATAGCCAAATATTAACAAAATACAGAAACTATTTCAAGGCTTCGATTTCCACATAGCGGCAGTATGACTGATTATATATGAAGGAAACCTTAAGTGAAGTTAGAAAAAAATCTTATACCTACAATATAAATCATCTGATGATGGAATTTCCAATGTCGACAAAACTCGTCTTTGAATATTGCAAGTTTGTTTACTTATGAAACAAAGTAAAATATTGTATATTAGCTTTGACCAGGAATAGATAAAGATTGGACAAAATGTGTACATTCCATCATTTCCTTAAGTATCAGTGGACATCGAGGATACAGGGAAAAGGGCAATAAGAGTCACCACAGGCTCGCTTGACTCACGAAACGGAGTAACAGGAACGCTGAAAGAAGCCTAATACTTCTATAATACGGACCTGGAAACCTGCAGAAGTCGGACCAAAAGAGAATCTGCTGATACTCTTCCTTCACGTTTCTACTTGGAGGTCATGAGGATAAAATTATTCCAATAACAGCTCGCACAAAGGCATGTATGTATTCTTTCCACGTTCCGTTTTTGTACGTAACAGGGACAAATGTTAATGTATGACATCGTAGAAATTAACCTATACGACGCACTTCTAGCTGATTTTAAGCATATACGTGTGGGTGAAGGGAAATTCACATAAAATGGCTCCTCATTTCGGTTTAGGGGTGTGTGTGAAGACGTGCTAAAGTTTAAGTATGTTTTATTTATAACACTGAAATCAAGAACGTGCCACACAGCAATGTGCAACACAAAATCAATCAGTGAATGTCTCAAATAAGACGGTCTACGATCTAAAAAAGAACCACAGCAAATGTTTCATTTTGGGCTTATACATGGGTATAATGACGTAGAGCGGTTTTACCCTGAAGTTAATTTAAACAATGAACGTGATCATACCTTTCTCGCAAAACAGAAACGAAATAAATATGTCAAATTACAGTACATTTTCCAAATAAGATAAGCACAAAGCTCTCTGCTCGAATGGAAATTTTGAAATACTTACACACAGAGTCGAGAGTTGAATCTAAAAACATTGCACTTAATTTTCTGCGGGCAAAGAACAAAACCTTATGTCATTACAGCAAAAGATAGCTCCGTCACTTGGATGTTTGAAGTCCGTTATTTTTCTAAATTATCTAATCTGATGGGTTCTTTCATTTTCTTTGTTCCATTATTTTATTTTACTAGTTTTGAATATTAAGATCTTACTAATTCTCATACATATTGATTTCTTTCTACTTTGCACGTCGATGGAATTATCAGTAAACATAATGGAAGGTAAATTATGAAGCACAGAGTTTCTTTTGCACTTAACAGAAATATTTCTGTTCTGTTATTACGACTCAGTTCTATTAAGAATTTAATTTGCACTGGATACTTTTATAAACTGTTTCATCCTCCGTGTCATGATGAAACAAGTTCATAGTTTCATCATTTGCAGTCTAGCTGCGAGCAAATTGATTTCCACGGAGACAACAGTGTATGCCACAAAAACTTTATACACAGTGACATTCACCACTTTCTTTCACACTACGTTTAATACCACTATAAATGAGAGAGCAATGTTTTAGCAATTCTTATTTCCTTACAGGAAACGAAACTGCATTGAGGCATTTAACATACTGTGCCATTTTAAGAGGAAGCGTGGGTACGTCATTCCGTCGGAGTCTTTAGTTGAAGCACAACACTTTGCCATATTTTTTCGATGAGAAGCGTGGTGTTGCTTGCACATTGAACAAATTAATATCCTATATTGTTCCAACCTCTTAAAAATTGTTAAAGTAACGAAAACGCTAATGCGAAGAACTATTTCCTGCCATAGAACGAAACATTCAATGGCCTAGTCTTGTATTTTGTTCTTTCAGGGTAAAACGTTTCCACCGATGTGCTGCCATTAGCGCAGTAATGTGACACGCTATGCACGTAATAAGATGCCAGTTAAATGGACCACGTCAGTGAGATTTGAAAACAGGTAATGTGTCATTTTGGGGCGATACGATCTTTTAAGACGGTTACTTTTAACACTTCGTTTGGCGGTGTCCATAAAACTAGCCACTGTTTTCAACAAAGTTATTTTGGGTATTTGACAGCGTCGTCATGTTCTTTTATAGATCAACGTTCCAGCCACTGTTGTTAAGCGGCCCATTTTTCCTTTTATATATTTTATTTTGTAGTGTTTCGACCCGAGGGTCCTTATACCCAACTATGTAAACATTTTTATAATAAACATAGCATCATAATATTGTGGCAAAAACTTACAGTGGGGGTAATAAAAATGCAGCAACGTGACAAAGTAAAGATTAATATATAAACATGTCTGTAGATTAAGTTTTGTGTTACAACGATTAGTTCATAACTAAATTTTAATGAATGGTGGTTTAGAAGGATTCTTACATGTAAATATTACACAACACGCAGCACTATAATAAAAAAGAACGGAATATTAATGACAATGGTGTCTGATCTGTAACATATGTGAATATGTGATTAACAGTAGCAGATTTGATTGTTTATGCTGGTCATGTATGTCATACGTCGATAATTAACAAATTAGTGTGTTGACTAAGTAAGTAAGTTTTCTGTAAAAGCTTTCAGATGTGGAGCGAATCTCTTCTGAGGCAGTTTTAATTTTTAAGCCATTGTGGATTGTTGAGTTTGTAACGAAACATAGAGATTTAATGTTATGCGCGATGTCTTATTTTGGACAGCCAAAAGTTTGTTAATTTGCGTAGACGCAGCTTTTCCCCAAATGGGGCATGCATACAACATTAATGGCCTTATTATCGACTTGTAGAATAGGTAAGTAATTTTCCTTTTAGAGACGACCTTCTGTTTGTCAACGGATATAATGCAGCAACCACACAGCTTTATTTGCCACGCGTGTTATATGTTTCTTGAAGATAAGGCGTTTGTCCATCAGCGGCGTTCATCGGGAGCCTGTATTTACTAGTTCATAGTGAGAGTACTGAGCAGTAGTACATACAGCACCTTGGTGAAGGCCACTTGCAACAGCCAGTGACCGCAGCGTTGGTCTACGGAACAACATGACGACGCGGTTACTTGCCCGGAGTAGTTATACTGAGGGTGACAATGCGACCTGTATCGTTACAATACCAACGTGTAACTAACGCCAGAAGCTGGACTTTGCGCCACTCCGTCACGACTGTGCGGCGTACGCGGCACGCAAATTTTTGCATTGCGGTAACAGCAGCAGCGAGGCGGGTTCGCGAATTAGGCCTAACGGGGCGTGCGGCGGGGCCGCGGGCCACTCGCCGCCGCGCGGGGCCCTGCCTGCGCCCCGGGAGCGCAGCACTTCCAAGATGGTGCTCACATGTCATCCAATGCACTTTTTATTTTATTTCGACTTACATACCTCATTCACAGCATAAGCACCCTTTTTCAGTCGCAGCAACCATGCACGTCGTACTTCGTAGTCATCTATAGACAACTACATGGAACAGAGCGGTGCAAGAGCATGTCCGGACAGCAATGGCGTTAAGTTGGAAGTGAGCTTGTCATTTTGATTTTTGCAAGTTATCACTGTGCACATCAGGGAGGGAGAGAGAGAGAGAGCACAGTCTTTGCCTCTCCTCAGTCTTATACATTTTTAGTTGAAGTGTGGTAGGTGATGGACGTATTCAATAGTGCTACGTTGACTTGTGATTGCATCTGTTAGGTGAAGAAAGATTTATTGTAAAGGCCAGCAAGGCTGAATATTATGTATATATTGAAAGGCGAAAAGAACATAAACTTTAAATAACGTTATTTTTTCTTTAAGAGAAGAAGTTTCAGGTAGGACTGCGACACTGCACAGCTAGTTTGTCGGAATGATTACTATGTCATTGCTCAGAGCTGAGAGAAAGACCACTTCGCTTCCCTGAGTCATGCATTAACATACAACTGATTAAGCTCTTTCGTTTTTGTAGAAATTCTCTTTTAACATTATATCCTTTTAAAATCATTGTTCGCTATGTTAAGCATAGCATTGTTCAGACCAATGTTATCTATGAAGATCACGCGAAGCTTTACTCCGCCTTTTTGAATATATACTTCATTCCAAAATCTTTGTCCTGAATATTGTTTGCTGTCGCGCTTTCGAGAAATCTGCAACCATGTTGTCGAGTCGCAAGATAAGTGGATATATTGATTAGGGCCAGATAAATGTTTCACTTTAGTTGTGGGTTTTATATAAAGACAAGTTGTATTCAGACTAGTTACAGTTCAGATTAGTCAAAGGTTAGCATATGAGCTTAAGTTGGATAACAGCTTGTGGGTAAACGGTTTTCGTAACACGTAGACTTTTTGTAGAATAGGAGATAAATTTAGGCTAAATTTCATACAGAAACACATCTGGGTACTTACAAAGGAGGAGGAGGAGGTGAGTGTTTAACGTCCCGTCGACAACGAGGTCATTAGAGAGGGAGCACATGTTCGGAATAGAGAAGGATAGGGAAAGAAATCGGCCGCGGTCTTTCAAACGAACCACCCCGGCATTTGTCTGAAGCGATTTTGGAAAACCACGAAAAACTTAAATCATGCGGGCCGGACGCGGGTTTGAACCGTCATCCTCCCGAATGCGAGTCCCGAGTGCCCGCGCCATCTCGCTCGGTGGAACGTCCAAAGTGACCACGGAAAGTTTCACCGCTGTCCTCACCCTATTGTTTCACCGTCGTGGCTACGCTTCGTTGGGGGTTTGGGAAGAACGTCACTATGAAATCTGTATCCCCAGTATATCAACAGACAATTCCTTTTCTCGTAAAGTACGTAGGTGATACAAAAATGACTTACCGTATTCACGTTTTGTATACTGTAAGAATCTGCAGCTGTGTTATTACCATTAGTTTACACGGTATATCGACTAAGTGTTCGTTGTTCGCTGTCTGGATTCCAAGCAAACTGTTTTGTTGGAAACCAAACAGGGAGCAGATCATCACTAGCGACACCGACGCCATGGAAATAAAATGGCAGCATTAACTCAGCTGCAATTAAGGTATTTTGAGAATATCAGTCCTATCATTTGTATGAAGTTAAAACAAATTCTGCCTCGATGAACGAAGTTTCTTGTGTTCCGTTCGTTTGGTGCAACACAATAATCTTACAAAAGAGATGTGTTTCTTTGTAGTCCATAATGTGCAGTTGGGTTTTTTTCCCAAAATAAGTGGTATCAAACGAAGGAAGATAAAGTCAGAAAAAAATCGTTAACATGCTCCAGATTCAGTGAGTTTGTTTTTAGCGTATATGTCTTGTGCTTTCCTATTTAGAGCAAGATTAAATCATGTCTGTAAGGATACTATTACAAACACAATTAGGTAGGAAGTAAATTCAGTAAAGGAAGCGCAAAAGAATGCCATATTGCGTACTTGTTATAGTGCAGACATCTTCTTCGGAGGAACATGTGCATCTGTTGTAAACTGATCCTAGCCCATATATTTTCAGTTAACATCTGCAGGAGGGTTAGATTTCTTATCCCAAGTCACAAGAAACCTCCAAACGTTGAAATTCATGCTGTCAGTGATGCTCTCTATATGTACACATATATCTATCCAGCACGATAATTCTGCGAAATGCATCCCTACAATGTCGACTGGTTGTCACATCATTGTTACTAGTATCAAATACATAGTCCTTTGCAGCTCTAAATTTTACGTTACACTAGTTGTAAATAGAGTAAAATAATTGTTTTCTTTAATAGGAGCAAAAATTTCACTATTTTAATACTACTACAAAGATTATTTTCCATCTATGTTTCTACACTTCCAAGGTAACGTTCGTTTGAAGATACAGGCGGCGAAATTCGCACTGACGCATCTCGCGACTGTGATACCGCTACTGTTCACCGAGAGTGAAATGTCACAATTTCTGCGCCCTTATTAATGATAACTTCGAAAGCTGTGAAAAGAGTTAAATTAAGTTCAGAGGATTTACTGTTAAAACCGGAACATGTGGAGCCTAATTCTGTCTACCTTTTTTGGTAAGTTAATTGAGAGTATTTAGAATTCTTCTGTCACAGAAGCATTAAAAATTACACGTAAAAGCCATGAAATGTAATAAAACACAGCGTGAAATAACTTCTTTGAAATAAACATAGATAACTGAATTTTAATCTGCTTTCAACGATAAATAATTTCATGATCATTGTTAAATGTGCCCAAAGTAGATCTCTGCGCTGTAATGAAAGATTAGATGTGGTAGCGTCTCATATGTTGCTATGCGGAATTCACTTCGATGAGCTTCAGTCAGCACTTCGCTTCCAAGTAGAGAATTAATTCTCTCCTCATTGCCTCGTTTTACGTTAAAAAGAATGATTTGTCAACTATCAGATACCATCTGCTGCAGCATTTATCGTGCTAAATGCAAGGGAGTTTAGCCTGCTTCCATAGGATCGGTATTATTGAGTTTCGTGTGCGGCCTCGAGTCGCAGTTGAGACAGCGAGAGAGTGACACCAAAATAGATTTTGTCATTTCAATGCGTATCCAACAAGTGACGCGTCTGTTTGAAAGATGATTTGATTCAACGTTTGTAAAAATTAATTTACTATATACTGTCATTATTTCATAATTAGCCACTTTTGTTGTTAATTTTCTAAACTCGTGTGCCTTGGCCTTTGTTCATAATAAAGTCAATGCTTTGTTTACTAAGTTAATATCTTTTTGCTTTGGATTTTAACTGGAACATACACAACGGTGTATCGTGTGCTTTTAATTAAGACTTTCCTTAACCAATATTTTAATACAATACAATATTATGACGTATTTCAGTATCAAATATCTCAAATGTTCTACGACTGAAACATAGCAGTCTTCTCATACTTGGAATCTATGAGACAAAAAAATAAAATGATATACAGGCTAAACATGTGGACAAGACACAGAAACAAGATTAATACTGCTACACATAGAACCACAACTTGCAGCCTTGAACGAAAGTATATGACAAGAAGCACCTTCGCAGAGGAATATATTTAGAAGGAAGAATTTATCCATTAATCATAAAACAAAACAGTATTACAGCCAACAATATAAGGAGTCCCACATTTCAGCGACGATATCCCGCCCTGGACAGAGACAAAATGCCTATTTTGAAATAAAATAAAAAATATCGAAGACCACGGAAAATCAGCAACGTGGGGTAGCCGCGCGGTCTGAGGCGTCTTGTCACGGACCGCGCGACCTCCCCCGTCGGAGGTTCCAGGCCTCCCTCGGGCATGGGTGTGTGTGTCGTCCTCAGCGTAAGTTAGTTTGGATTAAGTAGTGTGTAAGCTTAGGGACCGATGACCTCAGTATTTTGGTCCCAAAAGACCTTACCACAAATTTGCAATTTTTTACCACGGAAAATCAGATCCACAACGAATACACATAATGAGGTTTTTTTTTAAGTACTGCGAGGCTCTCTTTTCGGTGTTGACAAGTTAGCAACATATTGTTAACGATTATCACAATGAGACAGCTTTCTGAAGTACGTGCAAGTTTTGTATAAAAGATATAAAAAAAGTCTACAATATTAGACTACATTTCTGCTGTTGGAATATACCAAAGTACGTTATAATTATGAACTTTGACAGCGACTATCATATTTGCCTCGTGCAATTAATAGTCATTGTCATTTTCTGTATCATTCCGTAACTACCTGCCGAACAAGCAATAGTATGATGAGGACAAGTTGGTAACAGTTTACTACCGTATACCCGTACTCACCAGGAAACAAATGTCTCTCAGTTCGAGTAAGGGTAAGATGGCTTTTTAAAAAAAAATCATTAATTTTCTTATCCTTTGCATGACAATAAGCACTTACTAACGTCAAAATGTGAATTTGTGTTATATTCCAAAAATATACAATACCAGAAGTTTAAAAGCGATTACTAATAAAACCAAGAAGAAACACCTTTATATTATTTAACAAAGCGCCTATTTTCAACGATTTAGGAGTTTTTGGAACGGTTGAGGTACTTTAATACTGGAGTGTCTAGGGCATGTTTGATCTCGCCCCTCTACTGTCAAAAATGGAAACTTCACGCCTCCTCCCCCCCCCCCCTCACAATAATAATACTGTATTACCTACAGCAAACATCTACACATGCGACCTATTATCTCATTGTCTTGGGGGTTGGGGGGGGGGGGGGCGGTTAAAAGGGAAAGTAGTGTGTACTTGGTGAGGAAAGAGTGCCGTGAAACAGGAAATGCGTATGTATTAATTTCTCTCTTGGCACTGCCAACATAAAGCTGCTGCGTGCGCCTCGTACAGAGTAAATATCGCACGGAAGTAACATGGATTCATGAAGACTCATTATTAGAGCCCCATTTCCATACACTACCATACCTTAAAAATGTGTGCATTCATGAACTGCCACAAGGTCCAAATTGCACATATAAGGAAAAAACAATAATAATACACAGTATCAAAATTCAGTTTCACTTTTATATTTACATTAACTTCATTTTCGCATGTGCTTCTATTCGAAACGTTAGCCGACGGGCACCAGTTCCGTTCCGTAGGAAGCGCACGCACCTGCGGGTCGACAACGTGAACACGGCGGCTAAACAACATTCCCTCTGCATCACGTACGCCTTTGAGGTAAGTCGCTAACTAAAATTGCGCATACAGCAACCACAACAACAATATTCACTCTTAAAAATTCATTTTGGGACAAGACCTCATTTTGCAATAGTGGTAAGTGTGATGAGTATACTTCACGGTTCTACACAAATGTATATTGATGTTCACGCGTACATTGCATTAAGAGCGATAGAGTATCTGTTAGAGTTCGAACATTTGAAATTAATGTTTTATCTCAAGGGCGTGCTGGTGTAGGAGAGCGAGAGAGAACCATTGTCACTGTAGTGAGGGGTGACGTGAGAGGGGCAATGTTTATCTCTCTCCGGTTCGGTGCTGCCAACCGACGAGATGCGAATCGTGCCAGAAAGCTGCAGTGGTAAAAATTTGACACGGAAGAAACGTAGATTCGAGACTGCGTATTACAGACTGACGCTCATCTTCAAATGCATTACTCACATGTATAAAGAAAAATCAAATTGTTTTAAAGATGTTACCGCGCTAAGCAAATTAATCGCTCATTTCGTTATTATTTAAAATGTCGGCAGCGCAGATAACACACCACGACACAGCACCATTTCCCTAGGGTCTTTAACGACACAACAATAAGATTTTGACGATGGCGCCAGTGGGAAAAAAGATTTATCGATACGAAGTGTTCAGACATGCCACGGGAAGAACAACTAAAAATGTGCGTTCCGTCGGCCACTTCCTCTGCGGGCGACAAGGAAACTTTTCTGCTTTGTCGACTAACATCTTAATATAGACATAGGGCGAAGATGGTTTAGGCCTATTGTGTTGTATTTTACACACAATTCTATGAAACGAAGCACTCCAAAAATTGAAAAATTTTTCGGTTCTAAAATTACAATAAGTTTCACGTTATCTTCAGTTTGATCACAATTCACACATGAAAAGAGAGTAGTTATTAGGCCTATGCAAGTTATTGCAACACTTCCTATGAAGGCAGGAAAATTATTTGTATCCCTTATAAATTTCTAAATAGAAGACACTAAATACAAAATTCTTCGACATAGGCATTTATTCCCTAAAATGGTCAATGCACAATGCACGTATTTGCATGGAAATTCGGGCTCTACCCATTAGAGTTGCGTTTCAAATGCGGTGCTTATTTGTAGCAAAAAATGTGAAAATAATAAAGTCTGTTGAAATACATCGCAATGAGTAGAAGAAAAACGAAAACTGCTGATAGATTGGTGAGGCTGCGAACAGGCTGAAACAGAAGACAGCTCACACAAAGTGCTTCGAATTAGGGCGATATTGGACGTCTGAACTATGGCTTGTCGCAACCGTTCGCGCGGATAAGGGTAATAAAAAAAAGTTCATAAACTTTATAATATAAATTTGTGTTGTGAACATATACGATTTGCACTCACATTTGGTAATAAAAAAACAAATAAATCAATGTGATGGGTGAGCTTGCACATTTTTGCAAAGATTTTCAATTCTTGGTTGAGTAGAAGTTAGTGCACTACGTAAACCACTAGCAATATTAAATTTGCTTCTATATTTCGTTTTAATTACTGCAACTGCTGAAAATCCCGTTTCGCACAAATAAATGTTCGGAAATGGTAAATGCAGTTGCAGTGCTTACTTTGCTGTTCTGGGATACACTTTCAGACATTTTACCCAAAATAACGGCTTATCCATCTTCTTAAAGTCGTATCTGGCTGCAGAATCGCTTCTAGTTTCCAAGGCTTACTCTTGCAATGTTTCCTATAGAACATCTGTGTCAACGTAAAAGGATCCATTGCCAGTCTGTAAGAGTCATTATAACACGAGCTAGGGAAGTAGCGTTTGATTTCGACAGTTAGATGCTGCAATTGATTTGACATTTTGTTCGTAGTATCAGTTTGCTTAATGAGTGCTTCTTCCGACATTACAAATAATTTGGGAAAACAGGAATAATTGCTGCCTACAATTTTACGTTTCCAAAGTTGAAACTTATAGGTATACGTTGTGATGGCATCCCGATGATAAATTGTGTTCGAACCTCCATCTTGCAATTTCAAGTTCAGTAAGTTCAAGGAATAGCAGATATCTAGCAGATAAGCCAACAAGTTGAATACTTGGCTTTTGGAGTTCCACACACAATTCAGTTTGGTTTTGAATTCCCAAAAATTGAATCACTTCATCTCTAAGTTCAAATAACCTAGCTATCATGTTTGCTTTTGATAGCCAGCGTTCTTCCGTATGAAACAGCAACTGATCATGTTCTATTTCCAAATCTTCACACAGGACCGTACAAAGACGAGTATTTGACGCACTTTTATTGACATGAATTCACAGTTTTGATGCATAATTTTAAGACGTCGTTAATTTCGTTGGAAGTGTCTTAGCTGTCAAAGCTTGGCGGTGTATAACACTGTGAACTGAAAGAACATTGAGATTCTTTTCTCTGACCATCTGCACGAATTCTGGGCGAGATCCATGACGGCGCGCCATTTGTGCATACGCCGATTAGCTTTTGCCACGACAGTTCATACTTGCAAAAGAATTCAGATATCGCTGTCATCATATGAACAGCTTTTGAAGCAGTTGTTAGCTCCGTAGAAAATAGCATCTAATTTTTAATTTTTTTCGTTTTGTATGTATCGAACGCAAACTAACAGTTGGCAAAAATTTGCAACATCTGTACTTTCGTCTAACTGTATTGCGGAAAATTGTGATTCTTTCAAGGTCTGTGCTACCTGGTTTGTTATGTCTTCCGCCACATCATCAGTCCGACGTTTCACAGTGTTGTCAGAAAGCGTTATTTGTGGGAGTTTTTGTTTACTTTCTGGTCAAAGAACAATATCAGCTGTTTTCAAGAAACAGGGTTTGAAATCAGCTAAAAGATGTGGGTCGAAGTCCACGTCTGCTATATGGCACTACATATCAAGTGTACATAATTAATTTTAGCAACGAGCAACATAACAACAACAAATGATACAATTGTGCTAAAGGTTAAACCATATTACACATACTCATTACAGATTTTCCTACACGAGCGCCGTGGTCTCAACCTAAATACTACTTGTGTTTCACCCTACACGTTTCCGAATTTAGTACTGATCGATTTTCTGCTTTTGAACAAGAGGAGCCAAAAATAATACAATTTAGTTCAGCGTGAAACCGTAACCTTTGTAGAGGTCATACAGTATAATAAGAAAGGACTGGAACGGGGTGTTGCATCAAGCCAAAATAAGCATATGTCAACACAGAACTGTTTAAGTTTACAGCAAAAATACAAGACAAAACCTCAAACAGTTTTTAGCGGATATGCTTATAGATTCTGTTAAAAATAAATTGCACAGCTATGATACCGCAAATATAGAAACACGAACTTGTTTTGAAGTGAGTCACAGAACATGACGATATAGAATTTTCTGTTATTTGTTGTTGTTTGAAATACTGGAAATGCCGTCTAATTTACAGACCGTGGTTAAAAACTCAACTCCTTCGAAAAAAGTGGGGGTACTGAAACATATGTATTACTATATAAATGACACTCTGAGAACATACACTATCTGATTAAAAGTATCCAGACATCGTATGAAATACGGAATTGACCACTAGATGTCACGCCAGTACAAATGGAGGGTAAGAGTATAGTGTTGTCAGTAGAGAAGTGATAACGGCAGAATGGGTCGGTCAGGAGAGCTCAGTGAACTAGCCATCGGATGTCGCCTAAGTAACACTCGTTGGTTCCAAAGAGCTACGAGAAGTCCCGCTAGCGCACTGATTCTGCGTAGGGAGTTAAAAAGAATGAGATATAATGATCGAGCCCCTCAGAAGCCACACTTTTGAATAATCGATGTTAGGCGACGCAGGAGGCGGTGTAAAGTATGGTGCTACTGGACAGTGGATGAGATTACGTGTAATGAATAACATTATACGCTGTGTCAATCCGATAGAAGTGTTTCGGTTCGGCGAATGCCTGGAGAGCGTTATCTTCCATCACAGGTAGGCTGACAATGAAGTACGGACGACGTGGTGTTACGGTCTGGGTGGTGTTCTTCACGTTTAAGGTGTCGTCTTCTTATTGCGCTTAATAAAATGCGGAATTTAGATAGATATGGACTGATTTTATAGCATAGTGTACTGCTTACTGTGGGGGAAGTGTTCGGAGACGATGACTGTTTGTATCAGCATGACAGTGCACTCTGTCATAAGCTGCCTGTGTGAGAAAATGGTTTATGGACAATAACATACCTGAAATGGATTGGCCTGCTGGGATGAGTCAGAACGCCGACTTCGCTCCAGACCGCGGCTCTTCAAACCTAAGCTCCATAGACACTTCATTAAAAGTATCCACAGTAGAATTCAAGCCGTCAGAAAGTGGATGGGCACGCCCAATATTAATATCCTCTAATGGATGTCCGGTTACGTTCGATCAGTCAGTGCGTATTGCTATCTGTGTTCACTGCACACAAAAAGAAATTCATTACATGAAGAAACAGAAAACAGCAGCATATGCCTAGCTTGCAAGGGGAGATACTTGTGTTACGACATACCAGTGATAATTTCACTTGCGACATTTGCGGATTAAGGTTGAGTGATGTTTATGCTATAGAGATTGCTCTAATCACTGTAACATCTGATACAAGTATCATTATTTGCAGGAATATTTGCAATGTTTATTTTTGTGAAAATTTAAGTAATACTTTTGCTCCGAGTCTTAGAGATTATTATGTGAAGTATGCTCATTACCGCTTTATCTAGTCCTGCCCCCGGTAATACTTGGTTCAACTAACGCCTGTAATAATGTTTTTGGTTCAACTAACGCCTGTAATAATGTTTTTTAAGTTTCTATTCGTAGGTCAAGAATAGACTCGAGATCCACTAACGACCGACAGAAGGTAACACCACAGTACTTTCCATAAGTTTATTTGTGGCATTTATTATACGGAAAATTATTTATTGTTAAATCTATGAGTTTTAAAATTACAAATGTTATAGCAAATAAAGATATCTTTTCCAACTCCAAAATCTGGGTACTCCTGATATATTTGATTATGTTTCTCTGCAATAGTATTCTTTTGACCCTAATATGTGACTCACTAGTATTTATAAATACGTGTCCGATAAAATTACGTATTATTTCGCAGTTATATCGGAAATCGTTGTTTTATATATAAGTAATTTAGAAACTTGCTTTTGAATCTGCAGCTAAGGTTACAGCGCAAGAAGTCCTCTCTGACGAAGAGCTAATTTGTTGTAACGTTCTCTTCGACTAACCAAATATTCACTTGCTGAGTACTCTCTTCCCTAGAATAAGAATATTCGATAGACACTTTCAGTTATCGTATTTAGATGATTTAGATGGTAGCATATAGGCTATCAACATAGGTTCTTTGTATATTAGTGATGGCAAGGGGTTGTTGGAAAGAGCCAGTAACAAGATATTTTGAATGAATTGGGACGTTTCGACTCATTCTCATAAAATTCTATCATCGAAAATCATCTCACTGGCAGTGACGTAATAAATTATGCAGTTGCAGTCAGGTAAAAACAGAATAATAATTTTTTTATGCACAGTCATCATCGCATTACTGAAAATTACTATCATCTCGGAAGAATATTTTTCGAAGGATATAACAGAGCATCATATTCAACTTTGTTCCATCGGCGGATTGTTAGCAACAACGCTTGCGGTTCCATCTGTGTATAAAACCTATTCCCGGATGACGTACCCTCAGAAATATTGCGAGAGTAGAGTCAGGCAAATTACGACAGCAAGCAGATTCTACTAAGATGTCTTCAACATGTATTGTAGGTAGAATAATTCAGTAGCAGAGTTACTTGAGTCTAGTTCTGTCAAGAACTATTGTATGTGTAGCACTATACATAACATTAAAGACATATAACAACTTAGTTTTTGTACATTATGAAAATATACAGTTTCTACTGACATGTACAAAGATTCTGCAATGGAGCAATTAAATATTAAGACAAAACGTTCAATTACAGCATTCTAACAGTTTTAATATTTTTCGCTTTTAAGTGAACTACGCGTGGTGTTATCATTTGTACTGCATGACTACTTTTCATTCACACTCGATTCCATTAATTGATGTTTCCATATATTTCATTAACAATGCAAGCTCCAAGATCGTATAGTACCTCTAATCCTGGGGCAACGGTTCTTGAGAGATGGAAATGTTTGTCTTTCCTGATACTTAAGTCTTGCTTAGAGAGAGAGAGAGAGAGAGAGAGAGAGAGAGAGAGAGAGAGGCAGACAGAGCTTTTTCGTGGCATCTTATCGGTAGACAATTTATAAGTCGCTTGATAATCGTCTGTTTATGTGTAACTGATATATGACTTTCAGAGAGAACGAATTCGGGATTACTAACCATTATACGTTACGTAAGTACGAATGATTTGGAGTGATGAATCACACTACCCGGTGGCAATCCGCTGGAAGGATTTGGGTTTGGTGAATTCCTGGAAAACATTAGATGCCGTCATGTGTAGGCCAACAATGCAGTTGGATGAGATGGTGATAGGGTATAGAGGCAAAAAAACCGTCTGTCGTTTGTGTGGAGCATAGCACATAGCTTTTTCGTATCAAACGTCCTTTTTATTTGTGGAATGTCAAAACCACGTCACAACAGATAATCTTCTGTCATATTTCTTCAGTTTTCTGGGAGCAATAAAGCATTAACTTTTTTCATGTGTTAGAAGTAACCAATGTTTTAATATTGTCGTTTCTTCCAGAGCTGCTCATCCATTCTTGGAGCAGCTCTTCAATAAACTCATTACTATCTGCCAAGTACAACTTTCGTTTTCGTATGACACATATTTTTCCTTCAATGAACACACTCGCAATTTTCTGCCTTTTTTTTTAACTATGATGTGCACTCGACTAGTAACATTATAATTTGACAACATATCTGATGACAGAACTTGAATGTAATGTGAAATACTTTACATCGTTTTTATATAATCAAATACCGTTGGGATAAGGTCGGCCGAGTAGAGTCGAGAGGTGAATTACATCAGTTCTAGAAATTTTCTCCTGGTCGTCACATACTAAGCGGTAAAAGATGTTTTGCCATTGTCACGTGTACTGTTGACGCTTGATGTATACATTGGGATGTAGTCAACAAACATTCCTAGGTGTGTTCAATGCTGTGTTAAGGTTTGTGGAAGATTATGCTGTTTGCCTGAAATTCTGAAAACATTTTACTTTGTAAAATAGTTTTGGATTCAAATGAATGTATCACTGATAACTCGTTTAGCAATTTATTAAGTAATCATTAGCCAATGAATTTATTAATGAAGAGAGGGTATAGTGCTAGCGGCAAGATTACCAACTTATGGGGCAATATGTTTTGCATTTCTGACGAATCGGATCAGTAAAATGCGGGTGAAAACCGTCAGTTATGTTTATGTCAATTTATTCAAATCATTAATTGGTTTTTCTTTTGTATTGTAGATGGAAATATATAAAAGAAAAACTACTTCTTCGTTGAGTGATAAAGTTATGCAAAATGAAATTAAAGCTATAGTGCGGGTAAATGTCACCTCCACGCAGCGAACTTATTCGCTGTACCGCATTCCCGTTTACGAAGACGACTGCGATGTGGAAAAGATCATTCAAACAAAAGTAAAAGGTGGGCGAACAATACTTGGTATGAAGCATGGAAGATCAAGGGACATGGAAGATCAACTAGCTCATGTTTAAAAACATTACCAGGACTACACGAATGAAAACAGCAACACAAGCAGTTGTAGAAAATGGATTTCGTGTAACAAACGTTTTCCCAGTGAATGGAAACACAGTGGCTTAACTTGAATTCTTGCCAGCTAGTACATCGTCGAGCCAAGAAAACATACAAAAGGAAAATTATCTTTAGCCTATGTCACGTAACGCTAGTCCATTTCAACATTAAAAAATCATCTCTTTCATTCCACTAGTTACAGCTGTCTACAAAGAAATGTGCAGCAAAATCTTACGAAAGGAAACAAAAAGCACTACTTCTTACATCCCCAGATGTTATAACAAAAAAAAGGAAAAAGTGTTGGCATTTACACACTCCTCCGTTGTCTACAGAGATTTCTTGTTTTTATCTGAAGCTTTCCAAAACTATGTCTTTTGTAATCCGCCACATTCATTTTGGGCTTCTTTTTTTTATCACTGTGAGCTTCCTTGCCGTACACGCGCTTGCACAACTGTCTATATTGCTACACTTATAGTAAGTTTAATTCAGAATTATTTTACAATTTAGGTGTCTTGCATCCGACGTTGCATTCAACTTTGTTAGAAATAGTGTAAATGGTTAACGTAAGACTTCTGATATAGAAAAAATTTTCTGCAGGTAAATCACAAATGTGAAATTTTCTCTATTGTTTCACACACCAATTTCTTAATTTCGTCATCCTTAACAATGAATAACAAATTATTACCCTCTTGCAATAATGTGGCACGATTAATGTTTGTGATGTAATTTGAAAACTGAATTGTAGTGGATTCTGCTCAAACTGAGCCATGGACGAAACTCTTCGCCGGCAGCCCTCCAAATTTTATCGTTCAGTTCGTATACAAAATTACAAAACTCTCACGAACAGTGTCCACCATCTTAGGGCTCAAAATAAAAATTTCATATTTAATTAACTGGCTATTTCCTTATGAGGAAGTAAATCGTCTTAAGAACTTCCGAAAACCACCCTACTTCTTTTACAAAATTTAGTCATATGAGAAGCCTTCAGGGTGTGCACAAGAATTAGTTCGCCCTGTGTAAGTCCTTCTTCTTACATTACAGTTTTAGATTTCGAAACGCCTTCTTGTCCTCAATATATCACTAATTTAGTGCTGTATGTGTAGTGATTCTCGATTTAGGATTCTATTCGTAATTAGCCTCCTTTTCAATTTTTTCTATACGTGCATAATGATGGTGTATATAATCTCCTTCTTCTTGAGAATAATCGCAGTAGAAGGTAAATAAGTCTTCATGGATAATGTTCCTTCGATGACACATATGTAATTTTTAATTCGTCGCTATCGACAGAAAATAAATTAATTGAACAACCTCAGTGTAAAAGAGAAAGACTAAAATATTACTATAATCCACTTCTGTTACATGGAAAGGGTGCCGTCTACGGTTAAATATATCTGAATTAAAGTCTACTCCCAGTAAGTTTGCGGAGAAAAAAGCCATTAAGCAATACAAGAATTTACTTCATCTCAGTTTCACGCGTTTGTAGCTCAGTTCTCTCTCTTAATTAACGAGAAACAATATATGTAAATTAATGGTTGCGTGGAACGGTAAGAACGATAGTATAGAGGAAATGAAAGTTGTTACTGGATTAAATGAAATCGTGTAAATGTTATTTAACTTCTGGGCAATAATACAATACATATCTTATCCATTTTTCTTAGAAGGTCTTTCAGGTGAAAGCTATCAGAGTGACGTGAGCAAAAATTTTCAGGTAATATCAGCACTTTTCCTGCTAAAACATTTATCGCACCATAAACATATATTACTGTTTTTCAAATGAGAAAAAACATTGATGCTGTGCTATATATCTCAATACTTTCGTGTACTCGCATTCTAATAAAATCGAAAAATTGTCTGCCTCCTCGTCATGTTTTACGGTGACCTATTTTCAGTATGTTGGAAATTGTGTGGTAGCATCATATATCGTTAATGGCCTTTATCATCTAATTTTTCATGTTATCCATCTTCTTCTTTCAGATGATTTATCACCGATGGACCCAGTTCTCAGGTGCCAACTGAAAACGCGATGTTTTTATGTTGTTTTACTAGTAGTAATTTATGAATTTTCCATAAAATTCGTTATCTGTGTCATTTTTTAAATCTAAATTTTCATCTGAGAACAAAGAAAAACAAGTATAATTAAATGTTGTCGAATTGTCAGCTTATGTTGTGGCAGTTAGATTAGCAAATAAACGCTGAAAGTAGCAGACAAGTTCTGCTGTTTCGGCAGCAGAATAACTGATGACAGGAGAAGTAAAAAGGATACAAGCGGCATATATTCTCCGTAAAGAATGATTGTGTTAATATCGAATACAAATTTAAGTGCTATGACGTATTTTCTAAGAGGATCTATCTGGAACGTAGCCTTGTCGGGAACGGGAATGTTGATTATGGACACTACAAACAAGTAGAGACTAGTAGCTTTTGACTGGCGCTACAGAAAAATTCTGTCGATCATGTAAGTAGAATTGATAGCCAATGAAGAGGTACTGAACCATAATGAGAGAAAAAAATAGTTTTACGGCATGACTTGACTAAAGATCACATCTTAAGGTATCGAGGAATGTTTGATTTGGTAAAAGAAGGAAGTAGAGACGGTAAAAACTGTATGGGAAGGTCGAGGCTTGAGTTACGTGAGCAGGTTCATATGGATGTAGAATGCAGAGATAAAGAAGCTTGCACAGGACAGACTATCGTAGAGCGCTACATCAAACTAATCTCCACATTCAAGACGATCTTCAAAACTAGCATTTGTTTATCGTACTATGAGGTAAATATTTTACAAAACACGAATTTTGCGTAAGAAATGTAGACAAAAGAATGTTTCTTGATTTTTAAAACAGCATTTGGTTCTTCTATAGGCTGTTCCCGGTACCTGACGCGAACAGTGGGTGATAACAGCAATGAAACCTCAGTACACAGAAGTATTCCTTGTTTTCTTTACGATAGTTGTTACTAATTTGTTAAATAATATAGCCTCTCCGTTACCGTATAACTTTCGTATTGTAATGCATATTAAAAAAGAGTAATACCTTACTTGTATTTGTAATCGAACACTTATTGTAGTTACAAGAAAATAGTTGTCATCTCGCTTTAATTATTCTCCTACGATGAAGATGACGTTGTATGTTTTCTGCTATATTCCTCATGCACTGAAGATACTATCATCAGTCCTATGAGACGTCAAAGAAATACACTCTAAAATTATAGTTCCTTAGAAAGTAATTTAGTTAAAGACCCTCTCAAAATCAGAATTCGGACGTTAATTCAAAAAATCGTCGATGGACATTTTCAGGTGCTAAATTCCTCGCATTTATGTCATACTCGAGTACTGCACACGGTTGCACATTCTGAGGATCTATAGTTTCATGTGTAATATATTTATTCTAACCTCCAGTAATAACTTACGTCAATTCTATATACGCGCTTCCAGGAATTACCAGGTAAATTAGCTTGCAACTCCTTTGCTTCCGCCGGTGAATAGTCTGCATGGACAGCCGGCCTAAAGCACCGCAACTCGAGAGACCAAATAGCAGCACTATCTCCAGCGTAGAGAAAACTTGTATCCATTACCATATTCCTTCGCTTTCTTCTTCGAGCAGTAGCCTGTTTCTAGAGTATATCTATTTTTCGATTGGTATCTTGCTACTTGCCAGCCACCGATTGCTAACAATTGCTTGCCAGGAGAAGTGACAGCTACATTTTTACTTCTAATTGGGCTAGCATGAGGCAACGAAGTGCAAATCCACTCGCCAGTAAAATAGGTGATTTTGCCATTGTGTTCATGAGGCCGGTGAGCTGTATTTGTGAGATAGGAGTATGTGGAAATGATATGAGATCATTAGATTGCGACAACCTAGTACTTGTTCCTCCCCATCCTCACCATCTATCCGCGATCCATCTCCCTGACACTAATAAACACATAGCGAGTGCATGAGATTTTCTTGCTGTTCTATAGAAATTACAAATGAAACCACAGTATTTCTTCTAACACCCTCATATACACCTAGTGGAGCCATTCGTCTTCATTTGTGGGAATAAGGCAGTTAAACGAATCAGTGCTAGCTGTATGGAGGACTCCAATAAACTTTGAATGTACTGTAGTTCAATTGTCAGTAGATATTTTGATCATTAAGTTTGAGCGTTGACATATTGAAAAAGTAATCATCTGATCTCTGTTTCTGGCGAATTATTTCAGACGCCTCTTCGAACGGAGCCCCAGGTACTGTCTCACCTCCCATTTTCCTCTGTTTCTTGAAGGTCAATCAAAACATATTCCAACACTCATCAAGAGCGTACAAAACAGCCAACATTCTTTTCTTTTGAGATGGGAATATTAAATTTCGATCGGTAAATCCCCATTATCAACACTCAGTTGGTTGCAGCATAATAATAACAATTACATACTCATAGGTAAAGGTGGTAGACTTCGGTTCGTTGGTAAGATATTGGGAGAATGAGTCTACAAAGGGGATTGTTTACATAGACCAGAGCGGCCCATCCAAGAAAATTGCTCAAATATGTAGCACCCACACCAAATAAAGCTAACAGGAATACTAAACGATTACAAAGGCGGCCATAGGTTTCTTTCTTCCTCACGTGGAGGTGTCACGGAAATTCTGAAAAACTGGAAGTGCCAGCGGCTTGAAGATGGACGCCAATTACCCCGCGAAAACCTACTTATAAACTTGCAAGAAGAGAGGAATATATGAATATATTACACTTCCCTACGTAATGCTCCCATGGGGACATCACAGACAAGATTAGACTATTTACAACCTGCATAGGGCCATTTAAGCAGTCATTCCTTCCGTGTTTCATACGTAAATGTAAAGAAAGAAAACCCTACTCCTAATAAGAGAAATACTGGGAAGCACATTTTCCCATGCTTATCATAGTAGCTTGCAGAGAATACAATGGATAGTCGTAAAGTTTTTTGTGTCGAAAAAATAAAGTTACATGATTAATGTTTTATTTGTTTGGAGCTTTATGCGTGCACTTCCGGTACACATTGAAATCCCTGCAGCGCAGCACAGCAGCATGTCACTATTGGGGCCTAAACAAAATGGCGCAGCCTATTGATGAAGAGTATCATGTGTTAATTCATTTTCGGCTGCAACAGAAATGTTGTAGTTGTATCGCGCCCATCCAGATGATTTCATCAGCCATCTTGATTGGACTGACACACCTGTGCTCACAGGATTTCACACTTGTATCTACAAACAACAGAAAATTAACCACGTAAATTTATCTTTCGATGTGATAATTACTACTACATCTAAAACATGTAGGTAAGGCTGGAAAAAAGATAGGTTGGAGTTTGACATGTCGTTTACAACGAAGTCAGCTGGACACGAATAGGGGCCTGTGATCTATTCAAGGAACCATTCCACCACTCGTCTCAAGTGTTATATAAACCAGGGGACATATAAATCTTGGTGTCTGGGGATTTGAGCCACGCTGCTCCATAATACAAGACCAGTATAACGAAACTGTCCACAGCTCGTGGTCTAGTGGCTAGCGTTGCTGCCTCTGCATCACGGGGTTCCGGGTTCGATTCCCGGCCGGGTTGGGGATTTTCTCTGCCCGGGGATTGGGTGTTTGTGTTCATTTCATCATCATCCTCATCATTCGTAACTGTGGCTAAATTGGGCTGTGAAAAAATTGGGACTTTGTATGGGCGCTGATGACCGCGCAGTTGAGCGCCCCACAAACCAAGCATCATCATCAGTTTAACGAAACTAGATTACTTCTTCTCCAACACTGTCGTTTCCAAAATAAAATGCGACGCTACGGATTTTTTGAAGTATATCTTTGGTCCATCTGATTCAGTACCCACACACAAAAAATATTCCTTACTTTAATATGTTCTTGCAGAATGGTGTGGATTGCAGGTGCAGACTACTTCTACGTTATCATATGACACACATCGTTCTTCAGCCGCTAGTACTACATCAGCGCTATCTTCCGTGATTATGAAGAATGTGAACCAGAGCTTCTCGAAGCTGAAACTCTCTGCACACTGCTTATAATATCGTATAATGAGGTGGGCACTTATCTTCAAATACTGGAAACATTTCATTAAGCCTTTGATTCCTGCCAGCCACAAGTACCATAAAACCACTGCCCACGTTTATTTCTTCCAGTGCGACTTCTTGTACGGAAACTAATCAACAACCACAGTAAAACTGAGAGATTCAGCTAGTACTATTGGCTGCAGTGCGATTATGGAGAGGTCTCAACATCTAATAACTCACAGTGTTGAACCTCTTTAGCAATCTTCATACACATATGTAACACGTATGTTCGGTATTGCTGCCTACACACGTTGTAAGTGGTTTAGTTTTGTTTCATATATGCAGGAGGGAACGTAAAATGTCACATGTTAATGCTGCTCTTCGCCTTGACGAACACTTGAGGTGTGAGAAATGGGAGTGACCACTCTGCTATTTGTCACTGCTTTCATGCATATTACTTTCTCACGGAGAGCGGACACAATGTGAGAACAATGTGAGTCGACGGATGAGTAGCTAAAAATTGTGAGATGATGATGCTTGGTTTGTGGGGCGCTCAACTGCGTGGTTATCAGCGCCCGTAAAATTACCCAATCTTTGCTCAGTCCAATTTCGCCACTTTTCTGGATGATGATGAAATGATGAGGACAACACAAACACCCAGTCATCTCGAGGCAGGTGAAAATCCCTGACCCCGCCGGGAATCGAACCCGGGACCCCGTGCTCGGGAAGCGAGAACGCTACCGCGAGACCACGAGCGGCGGACAGCTAAGCTAAAAATTGTGCCAGGCCTTTGAGACAATTATCTAACATGCCTGATACACAGCAGTAAACGAAAGATAACGAACTGCCCGTTAAGATCTTCATTTTCAGAAACATGATAACCTTTTTGATAGGTCAGAGTGAGGTGACACGTTAACTAAGGCAAGGAATCCGAAGGTTGGTTTCAGCATTTCAATGTCTTAGGGATGATTCATTTTGATTCTGTTTTGCCTTAATTCCACTGCTTGACAGAGACAAGTTTGAATCCGACTCACGGTGCAACAAGGTATTTTTCATACAAAAAACATGCACATAAGTGAAAGTTAGATTATGTCGAGGGCAAACTGAGGAGAAAAAATCATGGAACTTAGCAGCAGTTAATCCGTATTTGAAGCCATATAACTGCACGCGGAGGCACTCAGGTACACTGGGGTAGTGCTCTCTTTGAATTTCAGACTTGACCTAACAATTGGCTGTGAAGCTCTGTCATGTCGTACATTACGTTGTATGTGTGTGGAAGATATTAATATTGACTATGTAGTAAATAGACACAACAGAGTGAAAAAATTATAAAATATTGCCAGTAAAATTTCTGAAATGCGTGGCCTTAGCGTAGGAATGGAAATCCACAGATGTGTAAACGTGCAACACACAACACAGTTAAGATGTTGGTAGAAAAATCGCCGGCCGTAGCGGCCGAGCGGTTCTAGGCGCTTCAGTCTAGAATCGTGCAGGTTCGAATCCTGCCTCGGGCATGGATGTGTGTGATGTCCTTATGTCAGTTAGGTTTAAGGAATCCTAAGTTCTAGGGGACTGATGACCTCAGGTGTTAAGTCCCATAGTGCTCAGAGCCATTTGAGGCATTGAGTAGAAAAAACCACAAATGGGCCGCGCTACGTAAACAAATTGTTGCACAAGCTGAAGTATCGCTGCCAAACATCAATCTAATTTCCAGCGCTTCTCGGCGAAAGTGATCTCTATAACATACTAGATCCGAACATTGCCGCCTATGCGACTTAACACTTATATTTTTGGGGCAATGTATCCATGGAATCTATGCTTGACACAAAAAGAAAAGCAATCCATTTCCCAGCAACGATTTTTTAAGTAATGAGTGCAGTTGATAAGTTTCCATCCTGGAGTTAAGCCAAACAGTATATAATAGAATTTTTAATCAACAGCGTTCATTCGGCTGGATCTGTTCAGTCGGAACGGTATTGGTTTAGTATACGAAATGGACAAAATAATATCAACCCGTTGCGATTCAGAATTCTGATGAGATCACTGTATACTAATTCCGAATTGTACTCGATAATCCTTGCAAAGAAACCTTTCCAGTTCCTTGTGGGATGCTGGATCGTGCTTCGGAAGCTCAGATGGTAGAGCACTTACCCGCGAAAGGCAAAGGTCCCGAGTTCGAGTCTCGGTCGGGCACACAGTTTTAATCTGCCAGGAAGTTTCATATCAGCGCACACTCTGCTGCAGAGTGAAAATCTCATTCTGAACTTCAAATAGTGTTTTCACTACAGACAACAGAGGCTCGATAATACGCAAATACGGATTCTTTGAGGACCTGGAAAGAAATGTAATTTTCTCAGGAAACTAGCCTACAACATTTCTTTTAGTTGAAGTCGGGATATGATAATCCTGTAAGATGGATTCTCTTGCTGGGAACAATGTCTGCAGCAATGGATGAATATTGTCCCTACAATAATACACAGAACTAGTCATTTCACTACCACCATACAACCCGCTAAATGTCTTGGTATGACTAGTCTTCCTCTTAGAGATAACGGTACTCTTCTGTCGCTTATCACTATTCGTCCACTATTTTGAATAGCAAACGACGTTTTCTTATCACGTGGTATACTACAACCTCTAGATGCTCTTAAGAGATATGTGATTGTTTTCCTCGCTGCACTGACCATTTTCCATCATTGCACGTCTGCAAGCTCCGAGACGATGAGTAAATGGACACAACACAACTATCACAGGCATACTGTTGGCTCGGAAGAGTTTTTTGGAAGATATTAAAAGTACAAGCAAAAGGAATTGTCGGTTAAATAATGACAATACCAGCTCCGGAGTGTAGGTATTTCTATCACGGAGCTTACATCGCAGTACATTTTATCCCGGTCCTGTACATATCTTCTACTGAAGTTAGTCCGCATCTTGTGGTCTACTGATTAGCGTCGCTGCCTTTAAATCGTGAGGTTCAGGGATCGTTTCTCGACCGTGTCGGAGCTTTTCTTCGCTCGGAATCTGAACTGCCCAGATCGTTTCATCTCATCTTCATCGACAGGCAAGTTGCCGAAGTCGCATCAAATGTAAAGACTTGCACTAGGCGGCCGAACAAGCTAGACGGGGTCTCCCGGACACTAATGCCATACGATCATTTTTCTACCAGATTTCTGCATAGTTTCCTGCATTACTGCACCATGCATCGTAAAACTGTTTCAGTTTTTGGAACAGTCGTCATGGATAGTTGTTCTGCATAGTTTCCTGCGTTACTGCAACATGCATCGTAAAACTGTTTCAGTTTTTGGAACGGTCGTCATGGATAGTTGTCACTGTTTCATACACAAGCGGTCGTATAAAGTCTGCCAATCACAACGTGTGTGTTGCCATGGTGAACTGTCTTATCTCTTTACTCGCTGATTTCTCCTCTCCGACAAGAAATCTGAATAATATGTGACTGTACAACAATATGTCATCATAAGCGATGCAACAGGAACTGCAGAAACACGTGAATGCAAAGAAAATTTTGTAGCGGTGCAAGAAGCACGCGTCTGCGGACCGATGGGATCAGCTAATATGATCCGAACATCTTTTTGAATGCTCCCTACCACGGGAAGTGATTACGTATGAAGAATACGATGTAAAGCGAACGTTTGGCATGGTCTCCTTGGAAGCATGGTGAACTTCAGTGCTTTTTCGAGAAGTATTGATTTTCAGTGAGATTATAGGCACACTGAAAGAGATAGTAAATGATATATGAAACTATTTTAGGTGACCATTTTCATTCAATGAGACAGTACGAGATTGCATCTAAAGTGATATGGTCCCACTCACATGGCTGAATATTTTAACATTGGGCGCATGCACATGAAAATAAAATAGTGCATCTTCATTCTCCTTCAGAAACGCCAGAGTTGGATAGTATCAAGTGACTGTGGCCTGTGTTGTAAAAACAGTCAATGGCTCATTTGTTCCACAACAATAGTTTATTTTTTCAAGAAATTGCATCCTACTTACCATAACTCAGATTCATACGTAACGACCACGTGGAAAATTTAGACTATCTTCGACCGCAAAAATGCTGCTAACCCATAATAGGTGGATGTTCACGTTATTTTGGTCAGCGCCTGCGTAAATATCACGCATTTCTGTCAACGTGCATGAGAACAGTGGAAAGTGCTGTAGCACCGGATTAAATTTTTAGCATCTGTCTACAGCGAGTAATGGAAGAAAATAACGCCCAGAAGAGGCTACAAGACGTGTCAGAATGCGTGTGATAAGTGAGCGCGGCAGACAACAGAGATACAGATACGGCGGCAGGTGGGCTGCTGTAGCGCGGAGCCGGCCTTGAACCGGCGACCGTCGGGGCAAGGGCAAGGCGACGCCGCCGCGGCCCCGACCACCACCACTGCAGCTCTCTTATCAACCTTCTTTATCAGTTTACACGTGTTCAGCATATCCACAACGAGATTTCGTTTTTGATCTTGTGGATCCCCATCCGTGCTTCAGATTCCCATTCCCATGTCATCTTAACTATTCTCTGGTAGTGTATCGAAAGTTTGCACCGTGTTCATTATTTTATAATCCAATGCTTGTTTCAGCATCCTTCGTGAACAAATACACAAAGGTTTATCATTATTAACAACACCTAATTAATGTTGTTGTTGTAGTCGACAGGCAGAAGACTCGTTTGATGCAGCGCTTTACGCTTGTCCATCCTACAAATATTATGTTGCACCACTTTTGAAGGCTTTTGTTCTCTTCTTGTCTGCACTGTTTACTGTCCACGCTTCATTTCCAACGCAAGGCTACATTACAGACAAATAGTACCAGAAAATACATCCTTTTACATTCAATATTAACCAATTTTTCTTTTTCAGGAAAGCTTTCCTTGCTATTTTCTGTATTTTCTATAAGTCTACTTCTCCCGCCATCAGTTATTTTGCTACTGGAATAACAGAACTCATCTACTTATTTTTAGCGTCTCATTTACTAATCTAAATTCCCTAGCATCATCTGACTTCAGTCGACTGCTGTCTTTTGTTTCTGTTTTTCTTTTATTAATGTTCATCTTATGGGCTCTTTTCAAGACATTATCCATTCTGTTCAACTGATCTTCCAAATCATTTGTCGTTTCTGACAGAATGACAATGTTGTTAGCAACCATTACTGTTTTTATTTTTCTCTCTCAACTTCAATTTATTTTCCAGATTTATACTTGGTCTTCTTTACTGTTGCTCTGTACGTAGATGATTCACATGGAGAAGATCTTATAACCGTGCCCCACTTTCTTCTTGACTACTCCTCCCTTTCGAGTCCTTCGACGCTTCTAAAAGCCGTCTGGTTTCCGTATGAGTTGTAGATAACCCTTTACTACCTGTATTTTATGCCTGATAAATTTGAAAGTAAGCAAGATGCCTGTAAAGCTACTGTCTTTTGTCCAGAAGACAACAAAATATCTTTGAGAAATATCAACTAAAAAAGCAACAGTAACAGTAATATAATGGCTAACACCATATGTTGAAATCTACGAGAAACAGAGCAAAGTATTTTTATATATAATTTTATACTTTTCTCTCATTTTTTCCTCATGGCTCTGGTCCGTGCCACAACCAGTAAAGTTTACAGTGTGTCAGCATGATGTTCTTTTATTTTTCCTTTCACTTTTCTGTTAATACTTCTGGTTTGTACCATTTTCAGAAACAGCGTTATTGTCTTCTGTCTCATGTCACACAGTATTAGACACACTGTCATCGCATGTCGGTTTCCTTGCGTACCTGAATTGCGTCATTGAAATGCCAAGGCAGTCTTCAGTTATCTTTACCTTTTATTTGCGTGTAAATAAACAGAGAATTAAGATATCGATATTTTGTATTCGCCATGTTTGTTGGCTTTTAATATATTACTACGATCTCGTCAACGAGAGACCAAAAAAGAAACAAAAATATTTGTATTCGTCGTTATGCAGAAGTCACTTCAAAGAGTGAGTAGTGGAGTTGATACAAACAGTTCCTCTGTTAAAGTAGTGACTCAGATCAGTTCCAAATAAGTCACAATAGTATAATGCGTCTCTCAACTACAACTGCTCGTTTCGATGGGCACTACTTGGTAACGGCAACTGTTAACAGATTTACTTGAACAATTTTAATACGTTTTACCTGTTGAGTTTGCATTACTTTGTTAACCATAATACGACGTCCAAAACTTTAAACACCTCTCATAAATCACTCCTGTAAAGTAATCTTTCTTCTATTGCTCTCGAAGGACGCTCGGAAAGAGGCATAAAGTCAAAGTTGAAAGATTGACATCGACAACTGTTATCAAAAGTAACAGTAACTGAATGACACACACGGGAAGAATACGTCGAAAACCACTTTCTGTCACTAATTGTGGCAATTGCATCACGCTGTCCATTTCAGGCTACCTACTTCGACTTCAGATATTTAAAATTTATATACACATTTTTATGAAGTCTAATTTTCGCAAATAATATTTTAAGCGAAAGCATGGTACCTATTTAGTTAAAACAGCTGATAACTCACGAATATATTTATTAAACGCCATAGCCTCTGGAATACTTTACGAATTTAGATTTTAAGGAGTATGTCATTCACAGAACCGATCTTTTGTTTGTTATGTGTCTACTGATTCTGCGAACGCTATCTGTCACTTACAGATGATCGTACAGTATCATTGAAGGGAATACGAGGGTCATAGTTTGTTTTTGCTTATACAGAGTAGCAACAGAAAACTTCCAGTATTTAATAATCTACGTAATAAAGATGGAAGAAGCGTTGGCCTTAGTGCTGCATAATTCGTAGTTTTCATTAACTGACACAACTTGGTTACAACACTGGGGAAGCTACTCGCTGGACAAACGTTTTCTGCGCGCGTTTACTTCTCTCCAGAGAAGCGCACGATGTCTATAAAACGTGTTTTCTGTCTAGAGCTAAGATTGTATCATGGGCTGTCGATATGCAGACCCGCAACAGCTGGAAATTGAGTGAGAACCTGGAAGTTTCTGAAAAGGTTCCAGGAATCAATAGCTCACGCTCTGGACGATACCGCGCAAAAATGATTCGGTGCATCTCGCGTTTCCTTTGTATCTTTTCTTCTCGTTTTGTTTTATTTTGAGTGAACTGCTTTCCACGGGAAACTGTACTCACTGATGGAGCACGTCCACCGACAGGTCATTCCCCTCTCCAGATCGTAAAAAAAGGGAAGACAGGCACAGAGGGAGAGACAAGAAAATTAGCATACCAGTTCCGCAGGGCCGGGGGCGCGTCACACGCACTCGCGTCAAGATGCACAAGCAGTGGCCACCATTCCCACACACGTGTCCCCTCGCCCTTTCCTCGACGGCGTTCCTTTAAATCGGCGAACGACGAGTCGTGTGACGGTCGGGGAGCGGCGCACAGCACGGCACGACACTGCTCACCACACCACACAGCACTCACTCACTCACTGCACCGTGCGATAGCGTGCACGCCTACCTACTGGCTGCCATATGGAGCCACCGCCGCTAGCTAGCTTTTCTGTTTCCGCTGTCGTCATTACTCGCTGACACTTGGCTCGCCCCGCGCGCGCTTTCTCGCCCTCTGCCATTTCGCTGACGAGCGCTTACGGTGTGGAAGAGGGCAAACAAAGAAAAATGCGACTGGAGAGGAAAGAAAGGCGAAAAAACAAAAGGGAATGACCGGCAGCCGGCGGTGCCGCTCTTTAAACGGCCGACGGTCCGCCGGGCTTTAAAACTGCGCCACGCGGAGAGAGAGACAGGCAGGCGGGTCGGTGCGTCGCGCTGCGGTAATCGCACGACCAGAGGAGAAGTTCGCGAACGCCGCGGGAGGGGGCACAGAGAAGGGGAGCGGAACGGGGGCACAGGGGAAGGGGGCGGCTAGCGTCCTCGTTGCGAAATTTCTTTTCGCATCGAGTGGAACGACGACGGCGATAGCGGTGACGGCAGGCAGAGGGGCAGAGTCGGCGCCGCCGTCGCAGCCGGGCCACCCGCCGTTGGCCGCTCTTCTCCCACTCCGAAGCGCCAGTTCGCCGTGACCCACATATTTCGCGTCGCGAAATTTCCTGTCCCGCGGCCTCCGGGAAGCAGAAACTGTACGCGCGCTCCACCTAGCGACCGCCGGCGGCGTCACAGGCGACCGTGGCGCCAGTGTGCGGCACATTGCGTAACTAAAATTCGCGAGCAGAAATGGTGAGAGGCCGTTGAACCGGACCGCGCGAGCGGGTGAAAGGAGCTGAGCGGGTCTTGGAGGGGGGAGGGCAAAGGAAGGGGGACGGTGGACGGGCCGCGGCACTCGCGAATAAAATGAAATAGAATAAAAAGAGGGATTCGCGAGCGGCTGGCCGGAATTGAAACGGTGCCAAGCGGGCGGGCGGGCGGCCAGAGGATAATAACCCTAGCGGCCGGCGGGCCCGCGCCGTTTGTGGAGCACCTGCGGGTTGCGCAGGTGGGAACCGGACCGAGTAGCCGTCCGCTCGTCTTCCATCACACTGCACTATACCTCAGTTCAGATTCCCGCTTGATCCTCCTGTTCTTCGCTACGACAAACAGAGGAAAAGGCGGTGGTCACGTGCAGCAATAGCCGAAGAAATCAACTAGGGAAGAGCAAAGGCGTTGCAGCAATTGGTTCATAACTTACGGATTCGGAGTAAACTACGTCAGAGATGCCGGCCGAAGTGGCTGAGCGGTTCTAGGCGCTACAGTATGGAACCGCGCGACCGCTAGGGTCGCAGGTTCGAATCCTGCCTCGGGCATGGATGTGTGTGATGTCCTTAGGTTAGTTAGGTTTAAGTAGTTCTAAGTTCTAGGGGACTGATGACCTCAGCAGTTAAGTCCCATAGTGCTCAGAGCCATTTGAACCATTTTACGTCAGAGATTAGAGTTCCTATACAAAGAAATAACTTCACGCACTCGAGAACTGAAACTTCGAAGCACTGAAAACATGCTCTATATAACACAAGTAGAATTTAAGACGATGAACTCCTAAATGGAAAATCCTGTTTCTGGTACAGTGTCACTTTTAGGTGCAATTAATTTCATAGGAAATTACGTCTTTCTTTGAAAGATGACCTATGCATTGTACGATTATAAAAATTTCATATGCCATTTATTACACTCATAAGTTTTATCTTCGACATCTTTGCAAAACAATATGCTACTTCTACCAGTACATAGACTATATGTTGTAAGGTTCGAAAGAACCCCCATCTGGCGGTGTTTACATCGTAATAGCCTATTCCGGCTGCCGTGTTTTTAAATCTGAGTATCCTTCTCGGATATATCCACCAAAATTTCAGCGCCTACAGTAACAGGCGTTCCTTTACTACATTCGTGTTTTCGGGAGCTTTCGAATGTTGTTAAAAAAAGAGTACAGCGCTGCATTTATAAAACACATTGGAAGTCATTTTACAGTGCATGGTAAAGGGTACCTGACAGCAATATTAGCGATTCCCTGGCCTCTTCCATTAGTGTGTTCTGAGAGGAAAATCATGTCTTATAGGTCAAAAACATGCCTCGCCTTTACATATACCAAGTGAGTAATACTATATAAGAGAATTTTCTTTCGAAGGCTGATCAACAAGTGAAGTATTGCTTATCAGCCGACATTTCCCCAAATATATAACTGAAAATCGTATGTGGCTACGGTAAGGCTGAAATAGTACTGGTTAGCCTCCGGGATGGAAAGGATAGGATGACACTGAATTCTTTTTTTTTTTTTTGGGGGGGGGGGGGGTAATTTGTGGTAAATTTCTATGGGATCAAACTGCTGAGGTCATCGTTCCCTAGGCTTACACAATACTTAATCAAACTTAAACTAACTTACGCTAAGGACAACACACACTCCCATGCCCGAGGGAGGACTCGAACCGCTGACAGGGGGAGCTGCGCGAACCGTGGCAAGGCGTGCTAGACCACACGGCCACTCCGCGTGGCTGATGACACTGAAGAATAACAAAAGAAAGACGAGGAGTTTACAAGAGAATGGGAAATATAGTTTGTGGCGGACAGTGCTTCGCTCCAATATTACAGATTTTAATTCTGTAAATTTACCCAACGTCGTCTTTCAGCCAAAGATTCCCAGTTACGTTTACTGAGCACGTCTGTTGTCCTTTTGTCTGCCTTGTTACAATCCTATCAGCGCGACCCTTAATTCGTTCTATGTCTGCTTTCACGCCTACGGTACTTTATAAAGACTCCAGACGCTGGAATAGCAAACTGGAATGGGTTACACTAGGGTACTGTATGCGGTTTTCTTTACACCTGCATTACGTTTTCCAAGAATCCTTCCAACACCACCAAGTCTTTCAAATAAGAGTCTGATTCATTATTTTACTTTGGGACGGCATATTCAGATACAACCGAAGTTGACAGAAGTTCAACACTGAAACATACGGAACATGCAGCAAAATGTGACTGTTCCTATTAGTCGCAGACTGAAACTTTGTTGCTGCGAGTTTAAAATCACAACTCCTGAGTGTGGTATGTTTTCGGTTTTTATATCTCTTCTTTTTCAGCATCACTTCACTGTTTTCTTTGTGTTTACTGCAGCAACAAGAAATTGTGTCGTGTACTTCCGGCTTCTTTTCTAACAACAAACAAAACAAATGACAGTTCTTTCTCTGCTAAGTGAGCACAAAAGAAAATGAACAAATTTGGTTGAAAACTGTGATGAAACAACCTTTACATATTCTTTTCTTCTCCCAAGTTCTTCCTTTTCCTTGGTCCATCTATTTTTACGCCTATTATGTCTTCGCAATTGAATTTCTCATGTTCTTAAATACTAGTTTTTATTTTTTATGGCCTTACAAGAAGTTGTTTGTCAAAATGAACAAAGGAATTACATATATCCATTTTTCATCTTTCTGGTATGGTCTTTCATTTCTTCCTCTACTGTCGAATACACTCAAAGATACTTTTCTTCTTAATTCGTTTCTTATTAACATTCTTTCCACTATCTTCAACATGCAATCTTAATTTATGTACATTTTCTATTCCTGTTACATGCATGTCGCCAGCTCGTGTTTATCTTCTGTTGCTAGTATTATAGATGATACCTCTTCTGTGTTTGCGTTTAGTCAGAGCAGAATCCATTATATAAATTGTCACTACACACGATTCGCGGTCACTTGTGCATCTAATGTAGCGAGAATCTGCCACAAAACGATGAGTGCCAAGTGAGCTGCAGTAGTAGGGCTACCTTCGTACAAGCACATTTTGTTAGTGCAGGTTGCCTACATCAGGGGCAGGTATGCACTCAGGGGAAAACCTATTGTTCTCCTTTGATTGACAGGTACATAGCCTATTGTTCTGCTAAAAGGATCCTTCCTTTGACTGACTGGCACTTAACCTATTGTTCCCCCACCCCCTCTCCCCCCAACCCCCCTCCCTCCTCACTGCTACAGGTACACTTTCAGGTCTGAGTTATTGGAATAGAACCTGTCAATACTATCAATTTCACTGACTATTTAATTAAATTGAGCAATTAATTAACCTCTCACCCAATGGTAAATCCCTTCCCATACCCCTCCCCACCACTCCCCCAGAAAATCGCGGGAAATTCAAGTTCCATCAGGACAATGCAACATACCATGACTACCTCCACTAACCTAAGAAAATGGCGGGGAAAAAGGCACTAAGTTATCCGACAGCCACCTCCTCCCCTAGAATTGGCTGGAAGAGGATGCAGCCTGTGCTGTACAGGAAGGACATAAGTCTTACTTAACCTATTGTTCTGTTAAGTGGTTTCCCATGTCACCCCACCCCTTCCCTTAAACTATTGTACCGCCTTTGATACCAAATTAAGTAATTAGTTATGTCCTCCCACCATTTTCTGCTACATTTTTCGAATTTCACATGCTTTTGAACGCCATTTCTGAGTCATTCTTCTTTGTCACCCACCTCCTTAAACAATTGTATTGGGTTTACATAAAAATTATGCAAATTAATGTAGTGTTCTGCATTTAACCTACCGTTATGATCCATGTCACCAACTCACGCACCCCCCTCCTTAACTATTGTACCACTAACACCATGTTGGTATAAAAAATTTATGCAAATTAATTAAATCGACATTTTTCACATGTGGGAGGTAGTTTTTTTTTTAAATTCGGAGCATCCTATTGGTCAGTGAAATCGATGGAATACAGTTTAAACAAAAGATCACTAGTAAAAAACACATCCCACACTCTACGCCCGCCGCCACCGCCGTCATCAGCTGCCAAGCAATGCGTAGGGGTCAGTTCAAGTCCCACAAGGATAAGGCAGCGGCAGTACAGATGATCATTCTTTTAACATCAAAGTGTACAACATTGGATCTGAACCTCAACTCATAAGGAATGTTGAAAGCTCCTCTTTATAAAGCATGCTTCTTCTTCTTTGCAGACGTCAAGAGAAACATGATGCATAGATGTCCACAGAGGTATGTATTAAAGTCCTGAGATCGCCGATAATTGTAGAACACATGTCTTCTGTGAGTGAAGTAACGTTGTAATTCTTCTGACGGTTGCAAGTCACCAAATAAGTAGAAATAGTAGACGATATCCGCATTTTTCATAACGTTTGATACCCAGTGGGTTCCAGGGCCTCCAGCAAAATCTAAATTCACAATGCCACATTCACCAGTTTTCCACATAGTCTTCGGTAATGTATCCCGCATAAACACACCACAGAATCTTGGTATGTTGAATTTGTTTCTAACAAACTTAAGAAGATCAGTATTTGTGAGTGGTCGATCTGGTAGGACTGCTAATGGGCTTTTTATTTATTTATGAAAAGACCAAGCCCTTTCCTGTACGGTTTCAAGTATAGTCCTCTTCCAATGGCTACTGCTTCCATCATGCAGTTATGTCTTCTTGCCTCTTCTAACTGTGCTTGGGAGTTTTGCGCGTTCTTGACTGTTCGAGCAATAGCTGTAGCACCACCAGAGAGGGACCCTACCGCTGAGAGCGTGGAGAGGGCCAAGATGAGAAATGGAAGAAAACCGCCAGATGTCTTAGGTATTGGTAGAACTCAAGGTGCTTTAACCGATCCTCATGTTCTTCCCCTATCTTTCTCCTTCAGTGCCTTTTTAGCTGCATACATCGCTGTCAGGATACACTTCAAACAACTCTGTTCACACCCTTGTCCTTCTTCTTGTTTAGTGCACAATGTGCAGCATTCATTACTCGCTTGAAATTCATCACTGCTAAACCCAACTTAATTTTTCCTCACATGGTTTTATCAACAGCAAATGCTGAAATGCGTTAACCTATACCAGTATCCTATCTTCTCCATATCGGCTTGGCCTTATCAGCTAAAATCCTATCTGCAATGTGATGACTTGATAGATGTTTATTTTCAGTGTATGCAACGTCATGTTCCATACGCACTTCATTGAACGGATTAAACCCCTTTTCATTTCATGCCAAGCGTTTCTGAATATTTGTACCAGGTGCACAGTAGTTATACCCAGGGATGTGTGATTCCACTGGCAATCTACAATCCCACCACCTCCTCTAATGTGTCTCCTAGCACGCCTGTTATGCTATTGCGGTGGTTGTGGACTATGCGCACCCATTGTATAGCAAATGGTCGGCATCAGTCCAACTGTTTTGTGTAGCAGGAAAAGTAAGCCATTTGACTAGTGTTTTATTTCCACGACGTCTTATGAGCCTTCCACAACACATGGATATACACAGACATACAGAAGCTTACATCAGTGCAAACGCTGTTTCTATGATGGTGAGCACAGACAGTTCATATTTAAAGATGTTGCGTGTGTAGCGTACACACAAGATGCTGGAATAATAGATACATTCTCGGCAAACATTGCATCACTGAGGTCTTTCAAGTATGTGAAGTGTAAAAGACACTGAAGAGTGCAAAGCGATTAACACATTTCTACCATGGATTTCACTGGGATGATACTGGCATACTCTATAAAGGACATGGTGACAGTGCTTAAATTATTCAATCACACGAATATCATCGTGTTTGTGAAGAGGAAGGAGAAGATCTCACAGATGCATCGAATCTTTAATTTGCTACTATTCAAGACCTGGAATTCTACTGGTGTCCCTCACTCCATCGACTCAAAAACATGTATGAAAAAGTGTTGCTGTATCTGCTTATGAAAATGTAAAATTACTTTTAAGTTGGGTCAGAAATAAATGAATTTTTACCTCCAAACCTCTGTGATCATTTTTCTCAACCCTGCTCTCACTGTGACAGTATATAGTTTTTTAACCATATGATATGTCTGTGGTTTTCTTCAACCACAGAACATATAATTTTAGGCATGTCTGCTATATATCTTTGGAAGCGGACATGGTCATGTGCCTCCTGCTCCCATAACCCAATTCATGGCGCATGATAGGCGTAATTCCATGCAACCATTATATATATTTTGTTATCTTCCATCTTAAACTACACTGCATTAATAGCACTCATCTTCAGCAAAAAATAATGGTGCTCCCACACCACCACCACCAGCAGTTTCATGGGTAAATTCAGTGAGGAACTGGCTGTCCCATGAGGATCGCTAGGAAGAATGCATCCTGTGCTGTTCTAGGAAGCATTGGAGGATCTATCTCGGTGCTGGACCCACACCGCAGCTATGCGTCATCGCGCCAGCAATGGTACGTGGGTGACCATGTGTTTCGATGGAATTTCTCAGGTGTCGTGTATGAAAAGTTGCTGCCTTATCCTTGTGGGACCCGAACTGACACCTATGCGTCACTTGGCAGCTGATGGTGGCGGCGGCGTCGAGTGGGGGATGTGTTTTTTATTAGCGATCTTTCGTTTAAACTGTATTCCATCGATTTCACCGACCAGTAGGATACTGCGAATTAAAAAAAAACTACCCCATACATGTGAAAAATGTTGATTTAATTAATTTGCATAAATTTTTTATATCACTGTGGTGTTAATGGTACAATAGTTAAGGGGGAGAGGGGTGTGTGAGTGGGTGACATGGAGCAGAACAGCAGGCTAAGTGCAGAACACTATTGCAATTTGCATAATTTTTAAGTAAAACACAGTGCAATAGTTTAAGGGGGTGGGTGACAAAGAAGAATGCGCCATAAATTGCATACAAAAGCATGTGAAATTCGAAAAGTGTATGAGTAAATGGTGGAAGGAGATAACTAATTACTTAATTTGGTATCAAAGGCGGTACAATAGTTTAAGGAAATGGGGGTGACATGGAAAACCACTTAACAGAACAATAGGTTAAGTAAGTTTTATGTCCATCCTATCCAGCACAGGCTGAGTCCTTTTCCAGCCAATTGCAGGGGACGGGGTGGCGGTCAGATGATTTAGGTTAGTGGAGGTAGCCCAAGTGCCCATTTTCCCGCCATTTTCTCCTGTAGGAGTGAGGGGGTTGGTAGTGAGGGGGTTGGGGAACAATAAGTTAAGTGCCTGTCAATCAAATGGAAGGATCCTTTTAGCAGAACAATAGGTTAAGCACCTGTCAATCAAAGGAGAACAATAGGTTTTCCTCTGGGTGCATACCTGTCCCTGATGTAGGCAATCCGCACTAACAAAATGTGCTCGTATGAAGGTAGCACTACTACTAGCTGCTACATTGGTCATACAGAGAAACAGCACAGATTTTCTGTAGCTTTCAAATCTGAAGACTCACTCGAGATGAGAGTGCAGCTAAACGCTCGCCAAGCAATGCATACACGCAGCTCTCGGCATCTTGGAGGACATAAATGTCAACATAAGATGTCTGACAATATGTGTACGAAAATATAAAGGAGAATTCTTTCTCATCTAGGTCTAAAATTACTTTTTCGGGTCGAGCTGCTCGTAATGACCAATTTGTGGCAAGTGCTTAGCACATAATATCAAATTGCTGTAACGTCTGCGATTTAGAACGATTGTAAGGCTTCACACGAATGAGGCGTAGTATTCATCATGCATCAGCCAGTTGATGAGTACGTCACACGAATACAAATGTTCTAAAATATTTAACGAGAGACTAATAACTCTTTCCGTGAACTCTTTTGGGAGGTCTCTGTTTCATATGGAAATCTTCTTAAGGCTGACCTAAATCAGACGTGTCTAAACGGCGGCCTGCATGCAGCCCTGGTTTAGAACGTCTTCGCTCCCCAGAAGTTTTCGGGAACGTAATACGTAACACAGAGAACTTTTGCTGGAATCCCAAATGCATCCAATCCAAGCGTTTCGAAACTTTAAATTATGAAGTGCATGTGGAGCCAGCTGTGAGTTTATAAAGCACCGACATATACAACAGCATTCGCTAGTTCTTTGAATATTCGTTCATTGTTAAATGTTCGGTAGTCTGCGAACGTATAGCTTTAAGCTTTCAATAGTGTTAATTGTGTTAAACTACGGAAAGTTTTGTTTTCCGTGCTATTCAAGTCCGTATCAACGTGAAGTGATTATGGTTTCTGGACCTACTAAGAAGAAAGGAAAAGTTTCGGAGGAAGGCAGGAATCAGTATTTCTTTACTGAAACAAACGAAAAAGCAATATATATAATTAGTAAAAAAATAGTGTCAGGCCACAAAAGATATAATATCACATGACATAACGGCATAAAACATGCTTCATCATGTAATAAATTTCAGGGTCAGTTTCGTGAAGACGAAATGTTCGAAATTAGAGCTAAGTGTTTCGGAGTATCAGTTACTTTTTAAGAAAATGTTCTCACACTCCAACTCACTCGTCAAAGCGAGTTACGTCGATATACTGCAAGGAAATAAAACCCTTTTCATATAGGGAGATCGTCAAAGAATCCCTTGAATGCGCTTTTGATTTTATGCACTGACAAGCAAGTGCTGTTTCCTAAATTAAACTTATTGCGACATACTGTAGTTCATCGTATTGGCGAATAAGCCATCACTGTTTGGAACACTTTAAAACGGCAAGCCACAGAGTTTCCATTTTCTTCTCTGGCACACGACGAGAACTGTGATGCAAGCAGTACTGCGCAGTTAGCAATTATTGTGAGGGAACCGCTAAAGATTTCAGTGTTGCGGAAGAATTGGGTGACTTAGACCATCTTAAAGAAACCACAAAAGTTAATGATTTAATGGAGGGTATTATTGGACCCATAAGCAGACTTCATTCGGAAATTACAAATCCGTCAGCAATAACAACTGAAGAAAGTCCTTCATTTGGAGGAACCCACGTTTTAAAGTGTTCCAAACAGTGATGGCTTATTCGCCAATACGATGAACTACAGTATGTCGCAATAATAGTACAGAAGTAGCTAAGGGGGGAAACAATTCTACAGTGCAATATCACTGCTTAATTCATTACGAAAACTTGTGTGCTAGATTCTCAAACTTAGCGTCTTGAAAGTTGTCACTAAAGTAGTGAATTTCATTCGTGCTCATTGTTTGCGGTACAATTTTTTCTTAACTTTTCACAGAATGTCGAATCAAATAGGGAAACACTGTTTGTTACATCAATGACAGGTGGCTTAACTATGGAAAGATGTCTAAACGAGTGTCTGATCAAAAAGAAAAAATACAGACATTAACGACGGAATAGGGAGGCTTGTTACTGAATTTAAGGACGCAAAATGGATGCGTGATTTTGCTTTTCTGGTAGATATAACAGATCACTTGAATGAACTAAAGGACATCTCCAAATAAAAGACCGGTTATTAAGTACTCTGTATGACAGTGTGGAGGCAATCGAAATAAAATTAAGAAGGAATCGCAAATATGAAATAAAAATTTCATGATTTTCTTTCTTGCACAAATGCAATCATAAATATTCTAACACCAATTTATGCATCAATCTGACTTAAAACGTGACTTCAAGAGTCGGATACCAGTACTAATTCTAGAACAGATAAAGATCTTATCTCACCACGTCCGCTCATACTTCTGGGCAATTGCGTGGATTTAAAATGGCGGAAAACCCTCTTTTTCTTTCAAGACCGATAGGAATCAAGTTAACCGTCCTCTTATCTCTTTTCTTATTATAAATCCAGTTGCACGAGGATCATCATTCTTGTTCTATACGCAGTTGTGAAAGGATCATGAAGCACCAGCAGCAGTAGCAGAGATCAGCCACCGCCTCCGGCCAGAATAAAAAAAGAAAGAACATTGTATAGTCAAAAGTAAGTATTTGTCCACCCATCTATATTTATTATTGTTCTTATTATTATTATTAATAGTACATCCTTTGCGTCTGTACTTAAGTTCTGTTATTTTTCAACAGCACAACAGACCCCCCAATGCGGTGCTAACAGAAATGTTAGACCAAGACACCCAGCTGTTTGAGTTATTATTGGCTGTGCCACCACAGCAACAGCAACCCACAGACGGCCTTCCCGATTTCTCGGACCGGCTATTTGAGTATTCTGTACGCCGCAGCAATAGCAGCAGTCATTAGAGCTTCCTCAGCTCACTGCGCCATAGTTAGGTTGTTCCAGAATAATGGTATTCGTCAAAGCCCTATAATTTGACTGCTAGTAGATCTAAGTGTGTGTATGTAGGCGTGGCACTTGATAGCGACTTTGAGGTAATAACTGAAGTAGAGAATATTCATTGTCTTGGTACTAGTTCAGCATACGTGGTACGAGTGAAATCACTTCTATTAACTTTCGTTTGTTTGGAAGGAACGGTATTAATCGTTGACATGTATGGAGAAGCCAGTACCGGAATGAACTTCAGGTGATACGTCTATTTAGATTAAACAAGGAAGCGTCATTAAACTGCTGTGAACTATACTGTGTATTAGCGATCGTGACAGATTGTGTCGCTGGCACCAGTATATCAGAGCTCCATTCTATGATTTTGTAGACTGTTTACACGAGCGAAGTGTAAATACGAGTCAGTCAGAACAATCTAGCCGGCCGGGGTGGCCGAGCGCTTCTAGGCGCTACAGTATAAAATCCGTAGAAGCGGAATACCCATGCATGTTATTGCTTCTATAGGATTGAATGTGATTCAGGGCGAATTTAAGACGTAGAGAAATCTATTATTTGCAAAATATTTCGGAACAGATTGATTGTAAATTAGTGACATATACAGGGTGTCCAATTTGTCTTGACCACCCTAAATAACTGTTTGTCCAGATGCAAATTACAAAATGTTTCAAGCAAATGTTCTTTAGCCGTCATGGGGACATCAATCAGCATAATTGCCTTTGTTGTAGCTTTGCTTTTTACAAAGATATGAACAGCGGTATGACTTTCTTAAATGGCACCCTGTATTTTTTTCGGTAATTCATTTCCTCTCCTAAAGACCTATTCAAAAATGTATCACAGTGTACCATTCACTGAAACACAACATTATTAATTACATAACACAACATTGACTTTGAGCCTTGGATCACAAACTCGTCCACTTGCTGGAGTTGTCAGAAAACAAATGCTAATCAAGTAAAAACATAATACAAAAGTGATTTTGACCCTCCTGGACCATTGCCCAGGAGCAGAACATTCAAAGGTGCTCAAAGTGCTGATCCTGTTAACCGAACACTGTGCACTCGTTGAACGAAAGAATGATTTAATGTTTCCGTTGCTGCCTGCTGAAGAGAATTACAAGTAAGCACGATACGTTCCTGCATGTCCTCTGGAGTTGTTGGAATATCGCAACAGACAACGTCTTTCGTGCATCCCAAAGAAAAAAGTCCAGAGGATTTAAATCAGGAGGCCTAGCAGGCCAAGTAACTGTTCCTCCTCGACCAATCCATCTGGCAGGATACCTTCAGTTCAGAACACGACGTGCACGCAAGGCATTATGTGCTGGACATCCATCGTGTTGATACCACATAAGCATTCTGGTTCTTAGTGGCACTTCATCCAGAAGAGGAAGAAGAATTCGTCTGAGGGAGTTGGCATACGCTGTGCCGTTTAGACTACCATTGAAGTAATAAGGGCCAATAATTGTAGTACCAAGCATCCCACACCAGACGTTAACTCTCCATTGACGCTGATGTTCCACCTGTCTACGCCATCGTGGGTTGTCGCTCGACCAATAACGCATGTTCCTTGTAATTACCTGTCCTCTGTTTGAGAAGGGACATTCATCAGTAAATAGAAGATTGGAGAAGAAGTTCGGACTGGAGAGGATTTGCTGCTGTGCCCACTGACAGAACTGTGCACGATTCTGGAAATCATTCCCATGCAATTGATGATGTTGGTGTACATGGTAAGGATGGTACCGGTGACGTGTAAGAATACGATGTACACTGGTTTTAGGAATGCCCATCTCGTGTTCACGCTGTCGTGTACTCACATGTGGATTCATAGCAACGGAAGCGAGAACAGTAACTTCGGCAGCTTCGTCTGTGCGAATGATACGACGATTGCGTTGTCGTGTGTTGAAACTTCCCGTTTCCTGAAGCGTCGTAACAAGACGAGAAAACATACGTGAGGAAGGTGGGTTCATTTCAGGATATGCTCTCAGTACAGTTCCAGCGTACGTAGCATTTCACCTTTCAATAACAACAATAAAAGAAACGTGATGTCGATGCAGTTTGTAGAAAGGACAGCCTTTACTGTATGCCTACTTTACACAACAGTATTTAGAAGGACTAAACTACTGTACTAAATGTACCCGTACATAAGAAATCAGTATTGCAATTATTGTTCTGCTAACTTACATTCCCCATACATGAGTAGCATTTATACCATCTCTTCGTTGGTGTACATCCTATTCACACAACGCTTCAACTGACGATGGTTGACGGAATGACGGGTGTGCATTCTACTTATGTTTACATTTGTTCTCTGTCAACGTACGTACGTGGATGTGTTCCATTACCCGTAGTATCTGCACTAAGCGCTGGGAGCGTCAACGTCAATGTTGTGTTATGTAATTAATAACGTTGTGTTTCAGTGAATGGTACACTGTGATATGTTCTTGAATAGGTCTTTAGGAGAGGAAATGAATTACCGAATAAAAAATATAGGGTGCCATTTAAAAAAGTCATACCGCTGTTCATATCTCTGTAAAAAAACAAAGCTACAACGAAGGCAATCATGCTGGTTGATGTCCCCCTGACGGCTAAAGAACATTTGTTTGAAACTTTTTGTAATTTGCATCTGGACAAACAGTTATTTCGGATGGTAAAGATAAATAGGACACCCTGCATATATAATTCCCGCAAAATCGTTCTGAATTTCCCCACGTTCCCATTAAAATGATTTACAAAAATGTGTAGCAACAGCTCGCTGGAGTGTGTGTGTGTGTGAGAGAGAGAGAGAGAGAGAGAGAGAGAGAGAGAGGTGCCCACACATCAGAAACAACAGCACCCCATACTCCTATTTACATTAATTTAACCTCTCTTTCTTCCACTTTTGAAGAAGCCGCATGTAAAAAATACTAGACTGAACAGTTAGTACACTACAAAGTCTAGGAGGAACTGGACAAGCGGTTCAGCGGCGCCACAATGGCCACTGCCTCTATCTAGCATGTGTATTATAGCACTTGAGATAGCCAGTGATATCCGCTAAGACCCCAGGTTTTCCAGCGGTTCAATGAGTTCAAGAATGGACAGGAGGTTGCTGAAGACATGGAGCGATCTGGACGTCCTTCAACTAGTGATTTGGACAAAAATGAGGCCAAAGTGAAAAAACAAAGAATTTGTATCTCTGGAAAGAACCTTTTACGCCGTTCTCTGCAAAGAAGTCCTTGCACGCCCGTACAGAGCGGTCAAACAGAAACGTTTGAAAGTTGACAAGTGCTGGAAGCTCCACCATGACAACGCTCTTGCTGGTAGCTTCACCATGACAACGCTCCAACCCACACCACCTTCGTTGTAATCACCTACCTGGCCCAGCTAGGAGCTGAAACTTTGCTGCAGCCACTGTACATACCAATATGGGCACACCGAACCTTTTTCTGTTCCCAGAACTCAAGAGAATCTGTTCCCACCACCCAACAGGCTATCACCGAGACTCTGATAGAGGTTGCAAGACAGCAATACTTTGGACCCATCGTTCTACTTTATTTATTCAGTCGAGCAGACACATACAATTAGGGTACTGTCATTAGGTTAGAGAGGCTCTATGGTCATTGAGACTATTAGAGAGGGTTGACAGTGATTGTTATACTGAATTCAGTGGTAGCTACGCGCATGAGGTTATTAGTGGTCGTGGAACTTAGCGCTTGTTTTGTGGAACAGCCACAGCTATGGCAGGGAAGGTTTATTGGTGACAGGTCAGAGAACACAGTGAGTCGTGAGAGCAGGTGTTGACAGAGCGAAAAGATATTCTGGCCAGTGCTTTCGCATAGTGGAAGCAAAGGCAGAGGATACGACCTAAGCCACAGGGAAGTGGCAAGCCCTGAGCGGGCAGCAGCGTATTGTAATTGGAAATTTGTGGTAAGTTCCTATGGGACCAAACTGCTGAGGTCACCGGTCCCTAGGCTTACATACTACTTGATCTAACTTAAACTAGCTTACGCAAGGATAACACACACACACACACACATGTCCGAGGGAGGACTAGAACCTCCGACGGGGGGAGCCGCGCGAACCGCAGCGAGGCGCGCAAGACCGCGCGGCTACCCTGCGCGGCTCACATCGTATTGTCCGAGAGGCCAAAGGCAGAACGTTTTACAGCTGCTTTCGCCGAGTTGCGACGTACCAAGGCACTGACAATTATTTTCAGCCAAGGAGAAGTGCATTCCGCCGTTTCAGCAGGGATCATCACATTGTTTCCTGGGAACCTTTCTGCAAGATCGGTATCAGTTAGACCTGGGAAAACATTTCGCTGCAGCAGCCGAAATGGGGCGGCATTGCAAGACACCCAATACTGCGGCTGTTCCGTTTATTTTTTATTACTTCGAGGCCATGTAGGCACACAAGCCTTGCTGTTTCCAATGCGCACAAAATAACAGGTGTTGACACAGACGCCAACTGTGACATCAGAAAACGTAGCAGTGGACACCTGTTTCATCTCTCAAAATATGTAAAATGCAAACTTTCACGGCTGGGAATGTCCCAATTAATAAAATATTCTGGGCTATTAAGCTACGGTCAAATGGATTTTCCATTAAAACCCAACGTTTCTTCCCCATGTGCGGTGGACATTTTCAAGGGGGATCGTAGGTTCTTTGAATGTCCATTTCACACACTCACTCGCTACTGCTGTAGAAAAATTCCGTTTAGGCGTGCTCATGCGTAGTGACCTGACGTCACCTGCTTTGAATAATCCGGCGTTGTTGGTCGCCGTCATCCACTGTTGCTGTCAGCCCATGGTGGAAGACTCGTACCCTTCTTCCGGAATCTAAATGTCATTCAGTTTCCGCCCTTCTCCTTCGTACTGAAATTTAACGATTTCTATGACCTCTCTGTATAGTCGTGGATGGTATCCGTTTGTGGCTGCCAGTACTTCAGTTCTATCAAAATGAGTGTGGTGCTCTCCTGGCTGCAAAGTATGTCCCGCAACCTCTGACCTGACCATCTCTCCCCTCCTACGGTTGCCCTTGTCATCTTCTAGTCATTTCTTGACCGTTGTTTTTGTTGTACCCAAGTACACCTTCGCATAACTACACAGAATCCTACAAATTCTTGCTGGGTTTATAGATTACAGCGATGTTCCGTTATGCCAAGATTTTTCATAGGCGTTCACTGACGTCCTTAACGAAAGGCAGGAAAACTTTCGATTTCACAGGCGCTCGTGCATTGCTACAATGTTTGTGCGGCGATCTTACCTCTCTTTGTACCTCAGCGGATGAATAACCATTCTTAAGCAATGCATTTGCGAGGTGTTTTAACTCTGCATCAAGCAGCTCTAGTTCACAAATGTTCTTGCTTTATCTGTCAACAGTTTTATGATGCCTCGCTGTTGTTATGGGTGCTGGTTCGAATCCCGGTGTAGGTAACAGGCTGTGAGCGTGCGTTTTCGGTAAACTGTGTGGCTTACGCTACCACCCACTTTCTTGAAAATTAGCACACCAAGCAAATTTATCCATCCACCAACCTCCTCCCCCATGGTGAACTGAATCATCGGATTAATCTCGTTGAGATGCTTGTGAAAATGACGTAGTCTCTCTCCACCACGCATCCACAAACCAAATGTATCAACTACATAACGAAACCAAATCCCCCGTTTTTATTGGCAGTTTCCAATGCCTGCTGCTCGAATTTCTCCATAAAGAAATTCGCTATATCTGGGATTAAAGGGTTCCCTATAGACACACCATTCGTCTGTACGTAGAACTCATCCTTCTATTTGAAAGTGATCGCGAGTCAGTATTTAAACACTTGAGGTCAACAATACGGCATATTTTATCAGCATATTAAACAGCACAATGATACAGCCGGTAGGACATATACTTAATTTTGATGTGGTATTGCATTTTACTATGGTTTCGCTTGATTACAGTTTGCAACAGCTGGAGTGAATTTTTCCGCCCGATATTACAGAACTGTTTAAATATCGCCTCACGGTCATGTATTTCAAATAGAACGATGACTTCTGTGAACAGACTGACAGCGTGTCTGTGGGATGATTCTTAAGCCGAATTATAGAGAATTTCTATATTCAAAAATCCGAGCAGCATCCAATGGAACCTATCAATAATATCTGGTTCCATTTTTTTTCTATGATACGGTTGTTTTGTACGGGCATGGCAGAGACGAACTATGTCGTTTTCACAAGCATCTCAACGGGATTAATTCGAGGAGTCAGCTCACTATGAAGAAAGAGCTTAAATTTGCTTGATATGACAGGTTTCAAGAAAGAAGATGGTAGTCTAGGCCATATAGTTTACCGAAAACACACGCACACAGACTGTTATTAACAGCCATCCACAACAAAAGCGAGACACCATAGACACCATCAAAACGTTGGCAGATAGAGCAAGGAACATTTGTGAACCAGATATGCTTGACATCGAATTAAAACACCTCACTAATGCATTGCTTAAGAACGGTTATTCGTACGCTGAGATAAATAAATATCTAAGACCGCTGCGCAGAAATCACAGCGATGCACAAGCGTCTGTGAAATCGAAAGTTTTCCTGCCTTTCGTTAAGGACGTTACTGAACGCATAGGAAAAGTTTTTGGCAAAACGTTACATCGCGGTAATCTACAAACCCACCCATAAGATACACGACTATCTAAAATTGGCCAAGATGCTCTCAAATCGCTGGAAAAAAGGCGTAATTTATAGGATTCTGTGTAGTTGTGGGGAGGTGTACGTGGGTACAACAAAAAGAACGGTCAAAAAACGACTAGAAGAGCGCAACAGCGACTGTGGGAGGGGAAAGATGAACAGATCAGCTGTTGCGGAACATGCTTTGCAGCCAGGAGAGCACCACATTCATTTTGATAGGACTCAAGTACTGGCAGCCACAAGAGCATACCATCCAAGTCTATACAGATAGGCCATTGAAATTGTTACACACCCCAGAAATTTCAGTAGGAAGGAGGAAGGCGTTTGATTGAATGATGCTCAAAAAGACGTGTACGACTCTTCCACCTTGGGGTGATAGCAACAGCGGACGATGGCAACCGACAACGACCAACTGCACCCAGTTATTCAAAGCAGGTGATGTCACGTTACTGAACGGGAGCACACATAAACGGAATTTTTCTGCTGTCAGTAGGGAGCAAGGGTGTGAATTGAACATTCAAAGAAGCTACGATCTCCCTTGAAAACGTCCTCCGCAAATGGGGGACGAAACATTGGGTTTTAATGGAAAATCTATCTGACCACAGCTTAATAGCCCGGAATATTTTATTTATTGTTCCTCATGACGTGTTAGGATTGGAGGAACAATTTTCCCCGTCTTATAGAGGGAGGCTGTACGGTACACAGGGTGATATGTGATTGGCGCAGTAGAGCGCTACCATTTTCGATTGGCGGCTTTTCGATACGTACTCCATGTGGAGTCTTTCACATACTTGCACGAGGCATGGCGGAATGTGTTAGAATTCCATCTGGTGCCTTGGAACCGAAAATTAAATTTGATATTGTGCCGTGGAGTGAGAGGGAAGTCGATTTAAGCTTGGTACCTGAGTCTGGGTGTGAAGGTGGATCCAAACGAGAGGAGGAGACATAAGTGCACCGTTCAACCCTATGCAGAGGCACACTGGCCACCGCATTCGAGATTTCTACATGCGCATGGTGAGCATATTGCAGCACCGGCACTAAGAACCTTTAGAGTGAACATCAATCACTGCACTGTGTATCCACAGCAGCAGCAGTCGCGTCCAAGTAAAGCGCACTGAGATAGTGAGTTCCAGTCTCTGTCTGACCATGTTATCCATTTTTAAAGTCATAATTGAGTCATTTTGCCACCCTCTCTTCAATTTATAAACTGTACTTCAATACACTTCATTTTCTGAACACTTCATTTTCTGAACATGAGCATAAATATAATTGAGCTATTTTTCATGTCATTCATGAGTTGTGGAAATAAATCTATGATGATACTGAATTATATTTGTTATTAAGATAGACAAGATTCCTTGAACTCACGTCTTAATTTTACTTATTTGCCGCGCGGGATTAGCCGAGCGGTCTGGGGCCCTGCAGTCATGGACTGTGCAGCTGATCCCGGCGGAAGTTCGACTCCTCCCTCGGGCACGGGTGTGTGTGTGTTTGTCCTTAGGATAATTTAGGTTAAGTAGTGTGTAAGCTTAGGGACTGATGACCTTAGGAGTTAAATCCCATAAGATTTCACACACATTTGAACATTTATTACTTATTTATGTGGGGAGTAAAAGGGGTAGCTTTGGAATAAAATACTTTATATCTTCAGTTACACTACACAAAGCAAAAGTCTTCTCATTTTCATTTAAAGTCCTATGCGTATAAATTTTACAGTAGTGTAAATGAAGGGTGGTTGTGTGTCTGAGAGATATGCAGAAGCCAAAGTTATCATACCTAACCACCAAACAGGACATTTTTGTAAGGTCATGGCAGTTGAGCCTTTGCAATGTGGGATTCGCGTTAGCTCTGATATATCGACGACTATGTTAAGTATTTTGAAGAATTTTAACAACATATACCGATAATATCAATAAATTATTTTTATCAAACCCAGTCTCTTTACCGGAAAACTCTGTATACTTGCAATAATTGTTGGAACATACATGTAGGTTGCAGTAAGTACTGGGAGATGAAGAAGCTTGCCCAGGATAGAATAGCATGGAGAGCTGCATCAAACCAGTCTCAGGACTGAAGACCACAACAACAACAAACAGCTGCTGGAGGATGATAGTTATTATAACATTGTTAAAACATCCTGTATATATTTGCTTCGAGAGTGTATATATATATATATATATATATATATATATATATATATATATATATATATATATATATATATATATATATATATATATATATATTCAAAAACATTATTTCAGCCCAAATAGCAGCTATTACAGGAGAATTTGCGCAGCATTTACAGAGTAACCTACCTGACAGTCAGCAAAAGCAGTGATATCCTGTCACCTGAAACAGTAAATCCTACCAGTGTATTCATATTTGACAATGTAACAGCGGAAAACCAGTAGCAAATATAGAAACGTTTTTGTTCTGGCCAACATATGATTGTTGACGTCTTTCATTTGAGCCAATCATACACCAGGATCCCGCAGAAGTTTTTAAGCGACAATGTAAATTTTACTATCACTTTCAAACAGGGCAATAATAATTTAAAACATACGAGATGTGTGAGAAAAGTAATGATACCGACAACATTGTCAGCGATCTGTTAACGCAACCGGTTTCATTATTCCTCCCAGATGTTCAGTCCAAGTTTCCGCTCCGTACAGCCGTCACGTGATTTTTGAGAGCGTCATCAGTTAAGCTGTGTTTTGTTGTGTGTCACGAAAACAGAACAGCGGAATTTAGAGCACCGTTATGCCATCAAGTTTTGTGCTGAACTTGGGGAATCCAGGAGTGTGACACTTGGAAAGATGAAACAGGCATATGGGCAACATCCTTTATCAAGAGAACAAGTTTTTGCTGGCAAAAATCATTTTTGACAGCTCGAGACCATGTTGAAGATGAACCTCGCTCAAGGGGACCTTCAACTTCAAAAACAGACGAAAACGTCAAACATGTACGCGCTCTTGTGAGATAAGACCAACGTTTAACAATAAGGATGATGAGTGACCTGTTGAACTTAAACGCTATCACCACACATGAAATTTTGATCGAAGATTTGTATATTGCACACAATTGGATACTGCGTCATGACAATGCTCATATCACATGACCACTTCCATCACAGAATTTTTCACTTCACAAGGCATTCTTGTTGTTCCACAACGTCCCTGTTCATCTGATCTGAGTCCTTGTGACTTTTTTTTCTTTTCTTGAAATTTTAAAAATCTTAAAAGGATATCATTTTGGGACTCTTGAGAACAGAGAACATTCAAAGGAATGTGACTAACATGTTAAAGGGTCTACCAGTTGAAGCCTTTCAGTGCTGCTACCAAGGCTGAGAAAACGACTCCGCCGGTGTACAGCTGCTGAAAAGAACTAATTTGGAAGGGGCACTATTGTTGTTTGATAACTTAGTCTCATTGTGTTTCTCACACACCTCATATGCATGTAGTGACCGACATAACATTCAATGAATTCACTGCGAAGTGGGGATTGCTGGAATCACACGCAGTATTCTAAACAAAGTAATCAGAATCTCAAAATTTATTTAGTTTCAAGAAAAAATAAATGCCTCTAATAACAAGATAAAAACTATATGGAACATAGTGAAAACTGAAACAGGAAAAACTAATCTGCAAATAATGAGTTGATTAGAGGTACCTCCAAAATTGCAGACACTTTCAACAACTTTTTCCTTTCAGTGGCAGGCAACTTAGGTTTGCATAGTTCCTCGGAAGACAGCTTAAAATATTTAAAAAATGCATTTCCGCAGACGTTTGACGAAATTCAACTATATCCTACCTCACCGAAAGAGATTTCTAATATTATTAGCTCTCTTAAATCTGCACTACCATAATTAAATGTTTCTCCTCGGAACTTTGTGATATACTGAGTTACTTATGTAATGAATCCCTCCACAGTGGTACTTCTCCAGATAGACTTAAATATGCTATTGTCAAACCATTACACAAAAAAGGAGACAAATTATCAGTGGAAAACTTCTGTCCCATTTCATTATTGGCTATAATTTCAAATGTGTTTGAAAGGGTTATGTACAATAGACTTTATAAACACTTAGTACAGAAAAATATTCTCATTCGCAATCAGTTTGGATTTCGGAAAGGATTGTCAACTGATCAAGCTATATTCACTTTTACAGATGATATATTAGAATCAATAAATCAAAAGTTATTATCACTTGGAATATTCTATGATCTGGCTAAAGCTTTTGATTATGTTAAGCATGATATCCTTACATAAAGGCTAAAGTATTATGGGATAATAGGAGTAGCAGGCTCATGGTCCTCATCCTATCGTTTTAATAGAAAACAGTGTATGTCTGTATCAGGCTTACCACCTAACAATAGTCATTCAGAATAGGAAACCATCAAATAAAGAGTGCCCCAGGGCCCTATTTTAGGTCCCTTGTTGTTCCTATCATATATTAATGACTGTCCATATGCAGTGTCACAAAATGCATATTTTGGCTTATTTGCAGATGATACAAGTATTGGTATAAAAAAACAGTACCCATGATCTCACTGAGCAATCAGATGATGAAACATTTGTAAGTATCAATGGGTGGTTCACAGCAAATGGATTGTCATTGAATTTTGACACGACCCAGTACATGCAGTTTAGTACCTCACAAAGAATAACTGACCCTATAAGTATAATGTATTCAAACAATGAAATTAAAGCTGAAGACAGCGTCAGATTTTTAGGGCTACAAATTGACCACAACCTAAATTGGAAAACTCACACTCTAGACTTAATGAAATGCCTTAGTTCAGCTACATTTGCAGTACGAAATATAGCAGAAATAGGTGATTTAAAAATGAAGAAGTTAGTTTATTCGGCCTACTTCCATTCACTAATGAGTTATGGAATCATCTTTGAGGGAAACTCCTCTCACCAAGAAAACATTTATAAAATTCGGAAACGAGTCATTAGAATTATATCTGGTGTCAGTCCTCCTATATCATCATGCACAGACATCTTTAAGAAACATGGTATTCTAACTACTGCTTCTCAGTACATATACTCATTGATGTCCTTTGTCATTTACGACATGTCTCTTTTTAGACAAAATAGTGCAAAATATGATTGTAACACCAGAACCAAAAAAATCTGTATAAGGACTATAAAAGCTTAACATCAGTACAAAAAGGAGTCAAATACATGGGTACTCATATATTCAGTAACTTACCAGAGCATATCAAAGATCTTGTAAGTGATAAAGATCGGTTTCAGAGTGAATTAAAGAACTTCCTGTTGGCCAACTCCTTCTACTCCATCGATGAATATCTTCACAAGGATTATAGCTCATAAAAATTAAAAATAAATAAAAAACATTGACTCTTTCCGCATCCCACAGACTCATCTCCAAGGGATCCATGGAAAACGATAAAGTTAATGTAATGTACGGCTTTCTAATTACCCATACAACGAGAAAACTGAATGATGGGCAATATACACGAAGTTACGAGGAGTTTCTGTTTAAAAATTAGTGTACCAATATGTAATTGTGTCAGTGTATTGTAGATTATGGACAAAATAGTACTCACGCAATTCACTCATTCTGAGGGAATGAAATACAAGCCAAACATATGTTTATACATTGATACAAAAACTGAAGCTACAAACGAAGGGCTTAAAAAATCTATACTAAGGAAGTTGAAAATATCAACAAAACTCTTAAACTTCATGCTATGGAAATGCAAACGTTGGGAGATGATACGAAAATGATAACTCTAAAGGTCCATGAAATAGAAAAAACAACAGAAGATATGAAAAAAACTACTCCTGTAAATACTGCAGAAAGAAAAGCTCAGTAGAAAGCAATGAAACCGTCTGAGATTAATCAATGTAGCAAATATAGAGGTTGATGAGACTGAAGCAGTTTTAGACATACAAAGAGAAAACTCCATATAAGTCTACGTAAGATGGGTGCTACCTTCAAGTCAGTATAGTATGCAGCAGCATTTAAACAAAATGTACAGTTATAGAGTTGCGTAAGGCTATTCCTATACATTTAACCTAAAAATAGGGCCGTTGGAATGAGACCATTCCCTCTCTGAAACTTTTAGACCAGTAACAGAAAGTATTAAACAGCTTTCGCACATGAAGGATTGACAGAGAAGAGGAGGAGGAATAGGAGAATATAAAATTACCAGTTATATAAACGATCACACTGTTAGCAAAATAGATGTGAGATACAAGGACAGACAGAACCAATGGCGACCATACCTAGGAAGCAAAAGGGGCCCACGACTCCCCTTAACTCTTAGGGAAGGCACGAAATAAAGTATAATCAGGTCGTTTTCTTTGTTGTTGTTATGGTCTTCAGTCCAGAGACTGATTTGATGCAGCCCTCCATGCTACTCTATCATGTGCAAGCTTCTTCATCTTCGAGTAACTACTGCAACCTACATCCTTCTGAATCTGTTTAGTGTATTCATCTCAGAAAAGACTTCCTGACACTTACATCTATACTAAACGTTAACAAATTTCTCTTCTTCAGAAACGATTTCCTTGCCATTGCCAGTCTACATTTTATATCCTCTCTACTTAGACCATCATCAGATATTTTGCTCTCCAAATAGCAAAACTCATCTACTCCTTTAAGTGTCTCATTTACTAATCAAATGGCTCTGAGCACTATGGGACTCAACTGCTGTGGTCATAAGTCCCCTAGAATTTAGAACTACTTAAACCTAACTAACCTAAGGACAGCACACAACACCCAGCCATTAGAGGCAGAGAAAATCCCTGACCCCGCCGGGAATCGAACCCGGGAACCCGGGCGTGGGAAGCGAGAACGCTACCGCACGACCACGAGATGCGGGCCATTTACTAATCTAATTCCCACAGCATCACCTGAGGTTTTCGACTAGATTCAATTATCGTCGTTTTGTTGATTTCATCTTATATTATCCTTTTAAGACGCCATTCCGTTCAACTGCTGTTCCAGGTCCTCTGCTGTCTCTGACAGAATTACAATGTCATCGACAAACGTCAAAGTTTTTATTTCTTCTCCATGGATTATAATACCTACACCAAAGCTTTCTTTTGTTTCCTTTACTACTTGCTCAATATACACATTGAATAACATCAGGGGTACGCCACAATCATGTCTTACTCACTTCTCGACCACTGCTTCCCTTTCATGTCCCTCGACTCTTATAATTGCAGTCTGGTTTCTGTACAGATTGTAAACAGCCTTTCGCTCCCTGTTTTGACCCCTGCCACCTTCAGAATTCGAAAGTGAATATTCCAGTCAACATTGTCAAAAAAATTACCTAAGTCTACAAATGCTAGAAACTTCGGTTTGCCTGTACTTAATGTATCTTCTAAGATAAGTCGTAGGGTTAGTACTGCCTCGCGTGTTCCAACATTTCTACAGAATCCAAACTGATCTTCCCCGAAGTCAGCTTCTACCAGTTTTTCCATTCATCTGTAAAGAATTCCTGTTAGTATTTTGCATCCATGACTTATTAAACTTCATCTGTAAAGCATTCCTGCTAGTATTTTGCATCCATGACTTATTAAACTGATAGTTCGGTCATTTTCACACCTGTCGACACCTGATTTCTTTGGAATTGAAATTATTATATTCTTCTTGAAGTCTGAGGGTATTTCGCCTGTCTCATACACACCAGGTGGTAAAGTTTTGTCAGGGCTGGCTCTCCCAAGGCTATAAGTAGTTCTAATGGAATGTTGTCTATTCCCGTGGCCTTTATTTTACTTAGGTTTTGCAGTGCTCTGTCAAATTCTTCAAGCAGTATCATATCTCCCATTTCATCTTCATCTACTTCCTCTTCCATTTCCATAATATTGCCCTCAAGAACATCGTCCTTGTATATATCCTCTATATGCTCCTTCCACCTTTCTTCTTTCCCTTCTTTGCTTAGGATCGGTTTCCCATCTGAGCTCTTGATATTCATACAGATGGTTCTCTTTCTGCAAAGGTATCTTTAATTTTCCTGTAGGCAGTATCTGTCTTAGTCCTAGTGATATATGCCTCTAAATCGTTACATTTATCCTCTAGCCATCCTTGCTTAGCCATTTTTCACTTCCTGTAGATCTCATTTTTGAGACGTCTGTATTCCCTTTCGCCTGCTTCATTTACTGCATTTTTATATTTTCTCCCTTTATCAGTTAAATTCAATATCTCTTCCGTTATCCAAGGATTTCTACTAGCCCTCGTCATTTTAGTTACTTTATCCTCTGCTGCCTTCACTATTTCATCTCTCAAAGCTACCCATTCTTCTTCTACTGTATTTCTTTCCTCTGTATTTGTCACTCGTTCCCTAATGCTCTTTCTGAAACTCTCTACAACCTCTGGTTCTTTCAGTTTATCCAGATCCCATCTCCTTAAATTCTTACCTTTTTGCAGTTTCTTCAGTGTGAATCTACAGTTTTCAACCAATAAATTGTGGCCAGAGTCCACATCCGCCCCTGGAAATATCTTACAATTTGAAACCTAGTTCCTATATCTCTGTCTTACCATTATATAATCTATCTGAAAGCTTCCAGTGACTCCAGGCCTCTTCAAAGTATACAGCCTTCATTCACGATTCTTAAACCAAGAGTTAGCTATGATTCAGTTATACTCTGCGCAAAATTCTACCAGGCTGCTTCCTCTTTCATTCCTTATCCCCAGTCCATATTCACCTAGTACTTTTCCTCCTCTTCCTATCCCTACTATCGAATTCCAGTCCCCCAGGATTATTAAATTTTCGTCTCTCTTAACTATCTGAATAATTTATTTTATCGTATCATAAATTTCTTCAATTCTTCGTCATCTGAGGAGCTAGTTGGCATATAAACTTGTAATTCATGGTAGGTATGGGCTTCGTGTCTAACTTGGCTACAATAATGCGTTCACTGTGCTGTTCGTAGTAGTTTATCTGCGCTTCTATTTTTTTAGTCATTATTAAACTTACTACTGCATTACCCCTGTTTAATTTTGTATTTATAACCCCATATTCACCTGACCATATGTCTTGTTCCTCCTGCCACCGAACTTCACTAATTCCCTTTATATGTAACTTTAAACTATACATTTCCATTTTTAAATTTTCTAACCTACCTGCCCGAATAAGGGATCTGACATTCCACGCTCCCATGCGTAGAACGCCAGTGTTCTTTCTCCTGGTTTTATTTAAAGGAAATGATTTAAAAGTTGGTGTTATGCAGGTTTTTAATAGGGTGCTTCCAAAATATTAAAAATACTCCATACTCCAGGAATAGCCCCCTCAAACAAACTATCGTATGGGGTCCCTTGGATCTATTAGTCATATCTACTGGGAAAGCTTCCTATACATTTAAGTAAGCAGTTGCTTCAAGTTGGAAAGGAGTTTGAACTAATACCCAGTTTAGTGGAACAATATTCCTAAAACTTCTAGCAACGTATACTATGGTGCCGCAACAAAATAACAGATCAGTTACGACTGGTCACTGTATCAGCTGCTACAGGGAATACAGCTCACAGGAATGGAATATCAGTCATTCCGGAGCTTTGAGAAAAATGTGTTATTGAATAATGATTATGGAGATTGTGGTCCGAGAACTCTACAAACGGGCTTATAAAACATTCCCCCTTCACATGCGTCATAATATGAGATTTGCCTGGTTTATGGCGGGCTGATGTTACAGATGTAACACAATATTCACAGGTAAATAAAGGTTTCAAATACATTTTAATGTTTATAGATATGTATTCCAAATCCGTCTGTGCTCTTCATGTGAAAACAATGACCGGGAAGAGAGTTGCACAGGTGCCCGAACAATTGCTGCAGACGAGGATGAATCATTGCCTAGACAACCTTCAAATTGATAATGGAAGCGAATATTTCAGTAGGTACTTCAAAACTGTAATGGAGCAATGTGGAATAAACCACTACTCGACATTCTCCCAGATGAAAGCAAGAATTGTAGAATTTTTGAACAGAATGATAAAAAACCATTTAATCTTCAACGATCACAAAAATGACTATAGAATCTACTACACGAAATCAGGCAGTATAACTGAACAAAACACACAATACAAATGAGACCAATTAACCTTTATGATAACGAACTTCTAAATACAGTACATAATCGTGTTAAAATGGTGAATCCACACAAGCAGTAATTCAGAGGTGCATGACTCAAAATGCAAAACCGCGTTTAAAAATTTTACCTGTGGAATTGGTCAGTAGAGATAATTATAGTATCCAAACTGTAAAAAACAAACCCATAAATGTATATCTTAAAGGTGCAGAAACTTCTGGCAGTTTCTGCACAAAGGAATTATAGAAAAGCTCTGAATTGGATATGTTTCTCATAGAGTGTTTCATAATATGTCGGCAGGACAAGGCTGTAGTTAAATGGTTTGTCTTCCTATCATCACACAACATTTCACTGAATATTAATGATGTGGTACATAACAGGGTGGACAAACGTGAGTGCCGTAGCATAGCATGAGTGCTAAGAAGTAGATTAGAGAATTTGGCAGTATTTTCAGTAAGTTGACAGTTGAATTACAAATATCTGATACAACTACTGCGGATCTGGAACAAAGCTGAGCTGAAAAAGGAATTAATCTACTAGATGAGGCCTGCAGGGAACATAATTTAGCGTACACCGCAAGTGAAGATTTGACATAACGTCACGCTGTTGATCGAATTTTAAACAATAAAGCTGCTGAGCAAATAGGTATAGGCATAGGGCAATGTATTGCAACATCTGCATTTGATAAAACAATGTGAGCCAAACTTAAATTGGATGCTGGGATAAATTTCCGACAAGTTATGAACACGACTCGTCATACACTAAACACACTGAAGTAAAAGCTTGTGGCATGTCGAAAAATTTGCATCCAGACAATGGTGGCAGCGACTAAAGATGCCTTGAAGCAGAAAGGAGTAATGAGACGATAAAGACATGTCACAATGCCTAGGCCTTTATCACTATCTCAGACATCTGGTAGAATTATCCCATTCCCGTGATGCAGGGATATTCGCTATTGGTTCTTTAGCTCGAGGGGTGGCAGCCATAGCCCGAAGAGTGAAGAGTGCATGAAATGCACAGAAGCGATTACAGGAGGCTAAGAAGTATAATAAAATGACGGAAGCCATCGCTATCAGGAAAGGACTATATTTAAATCTGTACATTTTGTCTACATCATCTTGTATCATCCCACAGTCACTCAGTGACATTACCTTTCTGTACACCACAGCATCGTCAGCAAACAATCACAGATTGATGCCTACCCTGTCCCCCAGACATTTATGTATATAGAAAATAATAGTGGTTCTATCGCAATTCCCTGGGGCATCCCTGACAATACCCTTGTTTCTGATGAACACTCGCCGTCGAGGTCAACGTATTGGGTTCCACGTCTGAAGCAGTCTTGAAGCTACTCACATATCTGGGAACCTATTCCATATGCTCATACCTTCGTTAACCGCCTGCAGTGGAGCACCAGTTCAAATGCTTTTCGGAAATCTAGAAATATAGAATCTGTCTGTTGTCCTTGATCCATAGTTTGCAGTGCATCAAGTGACAAAAAGGCAAGCAGAGTTTCACAAGAACGACGCTTTTTAAAACCATACTGATTCATGAACCCAAGTTTTTCAGCCTCAAGGAAATGTGTTTATCCTAATTCAGAACATTTTCAAGAATTTTGCAGTAAAGGATGTTAAGGATATTGGTCTGCAATTTTGCAGGTACGTTCTTTTACACTTCTTATAGACAGGAGTCACGTGCGCTTTTTTCCAGTCGCTTGGGACTTCGCGCTGGGCGAGAGATTCGCAATAAATGCAAACTAAGTAAGGCGCCAATTCCGTGGAGTATTCTTTGATAAACCGAACTGAGATTCCATCCGGATCTGGCAATTTGATTGTTTTCAACTTCTTCAGCTGTTTCTCTATGCGAGGTTCAAATGGCTCTGAGCACTATGGGACTTAACTGCTGAGGTCATCAGTCCCCTAGAACTTAGAACTACTTAAACCTAACTAGCCTAAGGACATCACACACATCCATGCCCGAGGCAGGATTCGAACCTGCGACCGTAGCGGTCGCGCGGTTCCACACTGTAGCGCCTAGAACCACTCGGCCACGCCGGCCGGCTCTATGCGAGGGATGCCAATTACTATGTCATTCATATGGGCGTCTCTGGGATGGTCAAACGACGGTATGGTGGTACGATTCTCCTGCGTGCACAACTTTTTAAACGTGAAATATAAAACATTGCCACTCCTTTTGCTATCTTTTACTACCACACCAGCTTGGTCAAATAGTCACTGGGCTGAAGCATTATAGTCCCTTAGCGAATTTACGTTGGATCAGAATTTTCTCGGGTTCTTGGCCACATCTTTTGTTACGTTATGACGGTGGTAGTTATTGTATGTTTCGAACACAGATCTTTTTACAGGTGCACGAATCTCTATTAACCTTTGCCTGTCGTCAGTTACATATTCTATTTTGAACCAACAGTGCAGCGGCCTTTGCTTCCTCGGCATTTTCCGAATTTAATTGTTAAACCACAGTGGATCTTTTCCAGCCTTAACCAACTTACTACGCACATACTTCTCCTGAGCATGCCACAATTTGTTCAAACTTTGCCCATAATTCTTCTACATCCATCATACTGGAACTAAATGAAACAACTGCTTTTCTGCTCTTTCTAGCAGAAACACTCTCCTAGGCTTCTTGACTTATTTACGAGTAAGAATAGTCCCTATGATGATATCATGACCATTAACCCCTGTCTCTATGCTGACACTGTCGACAAGGATGTAATATCTCTTTTATATCGTGAAGCGATTCAATGCTTCGAAACAAGCTTTGCAGCAAATGATAGCATGCACAGCACTATATAATATTTTTATAGTGTTAGCCGAAATACTGAGGCAAGTATGGGTTTTTTAAACGAATGCCTTACTTTTTAACAGTGTTTGAAAGTTCTTAAATATACAAAAACGGTAATATAACACATGTTGACCTCGACGTTGAAACTTTTCATGACAGTGTCTGACAAATGTATTAAAACCGAAAGGTGAGTCAGCCGGAAACTTCTATGATAGTGTATACATCGCCAGGTGGGGCTCATGTCACATTGGTCTGCCTGGATGTGAAAGGCAGGCGTTTTCCAGCATCCTCCAAAATATGGATATACAAGAGTGAAGGAAATTAAATAAGAAGACAAGGTAAGGAATAATAAAGCACACAAACGAATAAAGGAAACAACTGCTCTTCCAAACTATATGGGAAGGAGAAAAATGAACCACATTGATCACATTCTAAAGGTGTGTTTACAACAGTGCGCCTCGTGGCTAGTCGCCGTGCAGCTGTACCTTGCCCCATACACAAGTAGAGACGCCCTGTGTGGACACAGGTGTGAATGGAATCGCTCTTACGCACATGTTAAGATGCTCCTACACACTTGCCTCTCCTTGAGTGGGGCAAACACAGTAACCCGGCGACAAGGCGCAAGGCACACAGTTCTAAATGCAACTTGAGAAAAACTATTTGTAAAAAATTATCGTTGACTAGATGCAGAAGAAGAAGATGATATGGCAATCTGACAGATTTGAAGAAAAAGTATCCTACCAAGAACTAAAGAAAGCAACAAGGAATAGAATGTCGAGTAGGAAAAAATTCAGTTGAAACTCGTCTTTTAGCAAATTTATAAATGGTGTTTGAATATTATAGGTAGAAATGAAAGGGACGAGTTGAGGACAATGAATAAAGCAAACTCCTAACAAACAGAGATCCAGAAACCAATGGTTGCTCTGAAACGACGTACTGTGAGCAGGTGCACAAACACCTTATATCATAGCTCCCGAGGACCCAAACTGAAGATATGCACAAGTGTTCCACATGGCCCTTGTCCATGCGAAGACAGGCTTCAGCAGGTCTCTTCATCGATGCCCATCCAAAATTCCAGATGTGTTTCAAATTCATTGATAACAATCCACAATACATTCCGAGAGTTAATTGGCATTATAAATAGGTATTAAAACAGTCAAACCCTCTAGAATGTGATTTTCACTCTGCAGCGGAGTGTGCGCTGATATGAAACTTCCTGGCAGATTAAAACTGTGTGCCGGACCGAGACTCGAACTCAGGACCTTTGCCTTTCGCGGGCGAGTGCTCTACCAACTGAGCTTCTGTAAAGTTTGGAAGGTAGGAGACGAGGTACTGGCAGAAGTAAAGCTGTGGGGACAGGGCGTGAGTCGTGCTTGGGTAGCTCAGTTGCTAGAGCACTTGCCCGCGAAAGGCAAAGGTCCCGAGTTCGAGTCTCGGTCCGGCACACAGTTTTAATCTGCCAGGAAGTTTCAGTCAAACACTCTGTATGTGATGATGATGTGCCTCGCATCATCATAATCATATCAACACCATATTCTTTTCAGGTACCCTGTGCAACAGAGGTAAAAGTAAACAAGAAATCCAACAATATCATGCATATATACTACACATATCAACAAAAGTTTCGCGTCACCCAGAGATATCATACATGTGTGTTGCCATTGTGACTGTTATTGCACCGATCTCAAGATCACTCCTGACGTTTTTATTTATTTATTTTATTTGCACGTCAAGTTCCGTAGGAGCAAATTGAGGAGAAATCTCCAAGGTCATGGAACGTGTCAGTACATGAAATTACAACATAAAGGTAATAACAGATAAAAGTAAAATGTTTAAGAACCCGAATAATGTCAATCCTTAAGTTTAAGTAAACGCAATCAACAATACAACAAGAATCAGCTTAATTTTTCAAGGAAGTCCTCGACAGAACAGAAGGAGTGACCCAAGAGGAAGCTCTCCAGTTTCGATTTATATATTGAGAGGCCAATGTCGAAATATCCAGACTCGTGAACAGAGATCGACAAGAGGTTCGTGAACTTACACAACTTATTGCTCAAACCGCCCGTTTCTGAGACAAAAGTATCGCTTTAGAATGGGAAGAGTTACCTCAAAACATAATGCAATACGACATAAGAGAATGAAAATAAGCAAAGTAGACTAATTTTCGTGTCGAAAGATCACTCACTTCACATCCCGGTCGAATAGCAAAAATGGCAGCATTTGAACAAGATCCTGAACGTGGTCTTTCCACAACAGTTTATTATCCATCTGAACACTTTGAAATTTGAACTGTTCAGTTTCACTATTCATATGCCCATTCTGTGTAATTAAAACGTCATGTTTTGTATAATTGTGTGTTAGAAACTGTAAAAACTGAGTCTTACTGTGATTTAGCATTAGTTTATTTTCTACAAACCATGAACTTATGTCATGAACTGCACTATTTGAAACGAAGCCTATGTTGCACATATCTACTACCAAGCTAGTGTCATCAGGAAACAGAAATATTTTAGAGTTACCCGTAATACTAGAGGGCATATCACTTATATAAATAAGGAACCGGAGTGACCCCAACACTGATCGCTGGGGCACCCCCCACCTGACATGCCCCACTCAGACCACACATCACAGCCATTCTCAACATAGTGAATAATGACCTTTTGCTGTCTGTTGCTAAAGTAAGAGGTGAACAAATTGCAAGATACTCCCCGTATTCCTTAATGGTCCAACTTCTGGAGCAATATTTTGTGATCAACACAAGCAAACGCCTTAGTTAAATCAAAAAATACGCCTAGTGTTCGAAACCTTTTGTTTAACACATCCAGTACCTCACAGAGAAAAGAGAATATAGCATTTTCAGTTGTTAAACGACTTCTAAGTCTGAACTGTACATTTGATAGCAAATCGTGTGATATGACATGATCAATTATCCTTACATACACAGCTTTTTCAATAACTTTCGCAAACACTGACGGCAAACAAATAGATCTAAAATTATCTACATTATCCCTTTCTCCCTTTTTATAAAGCGGCTGTACTAATGAGTACTTAAATCCTTCAGGAATCTGACCATTCCTAAAGGAAAAAGTACAAATATGGCTAAATACAGGGCTAACATGTGCAGCACAGTACTTTAATATTCTGATAAGCACTCCATCATAACCATGAGAGTCCTTAGTCTTCAATGATTTAATTATTGACTCAATCTCCCCCTTGTCTGTATCACAGAGGAGTATTTCAGACATCAATCTCGGAAAGGCATTTGCCAAGAAAGTTATATGATTCCCTGTAGAAACTAAATTTTTATTTAATTCACCAGCAATGCTCAGAATATGATTGTTAAGTACTGTTCATATGTCTCATTTATCAGCAACAGAAATATTTTTACTACGAACTGACTGTATATCGTCGACCCTGTGCTGCTGACCACACACTTCCTTCACAACTGGCCTTATGGTTTTAATTTTATCCTGTGAATTAGCTATTCTATTTGCATACCACATACTCTTTGCCATCCTAATAACACTTTTAAGCACCTTTCAATACTGTTTGTAATGGGCTACTGTAGCTTGATTGTGAAGACTAACATTTTGATATAATTCCCACTGTTCTACATGATATCCTTATCCCACTAGTCAGCCACCTGGGCTTCCTATTACTGCTAGTACCCCATTTAGAACATTCTAACGGAAAGCAGCTCTTAAAAAGCATGAGAAATATATTAAGGAAAGATTATATTTATTACCTATGTTATCGGCTCTATAAACACCGCGCCGCTTTTGTTCCTTGACAAGGTTTAAAAACTCTCTATTGCTGTTGGATTAACTTTCCTGCATAGTATGTAACTATATGTGACATTTGTTTGAGTACAAAAGCCTTTTAGTGTTAAAATTTGTGCATCATGGTCTAAAAGGCCGTTCACCCTTTTACTAACAGAATGCCCATCTAGTAATGAAGAATGAATACAAATATTGTCTATGGCTGTGGTACTGTTCCCCTGCACCCTAGTTGGAAAAAACACAGTCTGCATCAGGTCATACGAATTTAGGAGATCTACCAACATCCTTTTTCTTGCACCTTCATATACAAAATTTATATTGAAGTCCTCACATATAACTAAATTCTGGTGCTTCCTACAAAGTGAATCAAGAACCATCTCTAGCTTGAGCAAAAATGCTCTGAAGTCAGAGTTAGGAGACCTACAAAAAAAAACAAGAATTAAGAGCTAAGTTTCACTAAATTCAACTGCCCCTGCACAACGTTCAAATACCTGTTCAGTGTAGTGCCGTGATACGTCTACGGACTCAAATGGAAAACTGTTTTTTACGTACATAGCCACTCCCCCACCCCACAAGGAGCTCCTTGAAACACAGCCAGCTAATCTTTATCCTGGTAAAGGGAACCTCTGAATTGTCAAATTATTTAAGTGGTGCTCCTCCAATACACCAATAATTTCAGAGTCAACATCTATAAGCAGTTCACCAACTTTATCTCTAATACCTCTTTTATTTTCATGAAATATGCTAATTCCTTCTCTACTTGGAAACATGTCCTCTGAAGGTGAGCCCTTAGTTAGAGGGACTTCCTTTAAGCAGATATACCTATCAGCTGACTTCAATCTAAAAAAAGATGCTGCTCTAACACCAACTATTACTGGAATTTTTCCATGAGTGGACCCACCACCACCCACTACTCTGTCACCTACAAGCTTTGCCAGCCTCCCTTCCCATACCTATTGAGGTGCTGGCCATGCCTAGTGAAACCCAATCTACTGATAGACCCAACTGGCACCACTGAAATGTGATCCATGCCTTCTGCCATCAGCGCCCTCCTCAGCCCCATGTTAACGCGCCTAACTGCCCCATTAAGATGAGGCCGATAATGATGCTGAAACAGTTGCACGAAATGCACATTAGTGCCGCCAGTTTGAGTAATCTTTACCAGGTCACCACCTATATCGTATTCCCCGTCCCTGCTCAACTCACTATTACTACCTGATCCTCCTTCATAAAATTCCTACATAACTCCCCTATGCTGTCAATCACCTGAGCCAACCCTACACTGGGCTTCACAATGCTGGTGACCTGGTACTCACTCCCCAACACTTCCTGCCCCGCTACAAGAGGCTCCTTTCCACTCTGACAGTTGGTCAAATCTATTGCATATCCGCAAAGTATAACTGTCTGAATACTTCCTCGCGGCTGCCTTCTTACCAGCTGCCGGTTTCCGTTCCCCACCACCCTTCACCCTCAAAAAAATGGTTCAAATGGCTCTGAGCACTATGGGACTCAACATCTTAGGTCATAAGTCCCCTAGAACTTAGAACTACTTAAACCTAACTAACCTAAGGACATCACACACACCCATGCCCAAGGCAGGATTCGAACCTGCGACCGCAGCAGTCCCGCGGTTCCGGACTGCAGCGCCAGAACCGCTAGACCACCGCGGCCGGCCCTTCACCCTCCTTATCCTATCTAATCCCTCCTTTGCGCTTTGTAACTGCACCTGAAGGGCACAGATCTTACGCTCCTTCTCCTCTATCAACTTATTTCTACTACAGATTCTGCATTCCCACGAGAGGATCCCGCTAGAATGCCCACTGGCTTCCCCGCTGCATTCCCCCCAATGAAAATACTTTGAACAATTCCCTCACCGTAACCCATTATTCACAAACCTACGACAGAGTCCACACTTCTTAATCATGGTAAAATTTTACAGTTACTGAAAAAAACTATATGTCTACGTTACCCAAGTTCAGTTATACCAGCAGAACTATTTAATGAACTAACAATAGCGGTCTCGAAATTCTCTGTCTACTAAGAAAACAACCACCTGTATTAATAGTACTACACCACAGCTAATACCAATACCAACAAAACTTCACAAAATTATTAGCTAAAACCAAAAATTCAAGCGGCCACTGGAACACTCTACGAAGTTAAAACACTGAATGAAAATTTTATTGAAATATTTTACTAGAAACAATAATAAACGTCAACTGAAAACTAAACCACGAAATTTGTTAAACGACTTCAACGCACAGAAAACTCTACAAAACACAGCGAGAGAACATTTCCAGAAGTTTATTAAATCGTTATTTCGCCACAAACAGCACGAAACACCACTGAAACTATCAAATTTAATAACTCTGTAGCAGCGGACAAATAACAGCTGCAACTGCACGCCGGAAAATGTAATATCGAACATTACATACACACTGCCATGGGCGTTACCTGTGGACATAACGCCGCATGGATTGCAACATTTTAGTTGAAAGTAAAGCACCAGAGACGTCTGTGGAACAGCAGATTGAATGTCCATCACGTCACGAAGGGCAGTCGCCACTAATGATGGTGTCTGCATCATCGCATTATGTACAGAACGCTTGTCAAACGGGAAATTGCTCGAAGAGTGCACCAGAGTCAAAGTGATGTGGTGGGACATGAAATCTATCCCAATTGTCAGGCAGTGTGAAGCATTTACACCACACAGGCCGTTCGCGTTCAACAGGTGCACAAGATGATCGATGTCGGCAACTTTTGAATCAAAGGAACCGTGGGCTGGATTGCTCCATAAATGAAATCGGCGTTCGAAGACGCCACAAGACGTTAAGTATTGCATCAGACTGTCAGAAAACGACTGCATGATGCTAACTTCCATTCCCACGACCACGACGAGTACCACGTGTACACCACAACACCATGGACTTCGTTACAGCTGGGCAAGATGTCATGCAGAATGGATGCTTCGTGTCTGGCGCCAGATGTTGTTTACAGACGAATCTTGGATTTGTCTGTACCATCATAACCGCAGACAACTTTTGTAGAGACAACCTGGTAATATCGAACAGCTCCAACACTATGTCCCACATGTGCAACAGAGTGGTGTTGGAGCTTCGTTCTGGAGTGGCATTACATGGGGACACCATACACCTCTCGTGGTTGTTGAGGGCGATCTGACTGCTCTACAGTACAGGGAAAAATTTCTGCAGCCAATAGTGGGTCCGTATCCACAACATTATGGTGAAAATTGCACCTTAAGGGTTGATAACTCGCGTGCTCATCGTGCTGTTCTCGTGAACGTGTTCCTTTAACATACTAGGATCACCAAAATGGAGTAACCTGCCTGTTCCCTAGGTACGAACCCAATCGAACATACACTCCTGGAAATTGAAATAAGAACACCGTGAATTCATTGTCCCAGGAAGGGGAAACTTTATTGACACATTCCTGGGGTCAGATACATCACATGATCACACTGACACAACCACAGGCACATAGACACAGGCAACAGAGCATGCACAATGTCGGCACTAGTACAGTGTATATCCACCTTTCGCAGCAATGCAGGCTGCTATTCTCCCATGGAGACGATCGTAGAGATGCTGGATGTAGTCCTGTGGAACGGCTTGCCATGCCATTTCCACCTGGCGCCTCAGTTGGACCAGCGTTCGTGCTGGACGTGCAGACCGCGTGAGACGACGCTTCATCCAGTCCCAAACATGCTCAATGGGGGGCAGATCCGGAGATCTTGCTGGCCAGGGTAGTTGACTTGCACCTTCTAGAGCACGTTGGGTGGCACGGGATACATGCGGACGTGCATTGTCCTGTTGGAACAGCAAGTTCCCTTGCCGGTCTAGGAATGGTAGAACGATGGGTTCGATGACGGTTTGGATGTACCGTGCACTATTCAGAGTCCCCTCGACGATCACCAGTGGTGTACGGCCAGTGTTGGAGATCGCTCCCCACACCATGATGCCGGGTGTTGGCCCTGTGTGCCTCGGTCGTATGCAGTCCTGATTGTGGCGCTCACCTGCACGGCGCCAAACATGCATACTTTTAAGGCGGTGGTGCCGCGACAAACACTTCGCTGTAGAAACGGCTTACGAAGTCACCGCCACACTTTTAATAGCGGGCCGACCGGTCCGCTGGAACAGTGAACAGAAAGATGAAAACCCAAACACTCTGATTAAATAAAAGTCGGTACTTATCTTTATTAAGGAAGATACAGAAACACAGTAGTGAACTCCGTGTCTACAGAAATCTGTCTAGTTCGAGTCGGGGCGGCTAGGTCAGCGTCGGCTGACGACAAATATCAACTCTGCTGCGATGAACACACAACGGACTAGCAAGTACACAAATCGGTGGCGAGCATACCACTGAGCGGCGAATACAGAACTGTCCTGGCGCTCGCGACTCCAGCGCTTAAGAAGCCAGAAGCCAGCGGTGGCGCGCGCAGACTTGCGGCGATTTCCTGTATCGCTGGCGCTGCTTATACGGACGGCGTCCGGACTTTGATGCTGCCAACCTTTTGGCAGTGGGCTCGGTTGGCCCTACTGGCGAGGATATAACACATACGACCATCATTGGCACCAAGGCAGAAGCGACTCTCATCGCTGAAGACGACACGTCTCCATTCGTCCCTCCATTCACGCCTGTCGCGACACCACTGGAGGCGAGCTGCACGATGTTGGGGCGTGAGCGGAAGACGGCCTAACGGTGTGCGGGACCGTAGCCCAGCTTCATGGAGACGGTTGCGAATGGTCCTCGCCGATACCCCAGGAGCAACAGTGTCCCTAATTTGCTGGGAAGTGGCGGTGCGGTCCCCTACGGCACTGCGTAGGATCCTACGGTCTTGGCGTGCATCCGTGCGTCGCTGCGGTCCGGTCCCAGGTCGACGGGCACGTGCACCTTCCGCCGACCACTGGCGACAACATCGATGTACTGTGGAGACCTCACGCCCCACGTGTTGAGCAATTCGGCGGTACGTCCACCCGGCCTCCCGCATGCCCACTATACGCCCTCGCTCAAAGTCCGTCAACTGCACATACGGTTCACGTCCACGCTGTCGCGGCATGCTACCAGTGTTAAAGACTGCGATGGAGCTCCGTATGCCATGGCAAACTGGCTGACACTGACGGCAGCGGTGCACAAATGCTGCGCAGCTAGCGCCATTCGACGGCCAACACCGCGGTTCCTGGTGTGTCCGCTGTGCCGTGCGTGTGATCATTGCTTGTACAGCCCTCTCGCAGTGTCCGGAGCAAGTATGGTGGGTCTGACACACCGGTGTCAATGTGTTCTTTTTTCCATTTCCAGGAGTGTATATGGAATCGATTGAAACGCGCTGTTTTTGTCGTTGATACCGACCACATGCTCTGTGCAGCTTACGCAGAATCACCACAGAACTGTGGGACAGTTTGGAACAGTATGACCTCATCGATGGAATGTCACGATGGATCCGAGCAAGGGGGTGTTCCACCATGTATTGACATTCTTCAGGAGTGATGTGAGAAACACTCCATGGGAAACAGACAATTTCGTCGTTACACTTCTTTAATGATCTGAACACACTGCAGATGAATATACATGCGTTCCTCAGAGCAGATTTTTTTTTTTTTTTGTGTACATTGAATTTCTCAATAAAGGGTTGATGCTAAAATTTTGTTGATGCGTATGTTGGATAGAGAGCACTAATTGAACACAGGGGCTATATGTATAAATGTAAGCTTTTATGCATGCGCCATGATATCAACAGCGATGAAAAGCCATTGTGTGAGTGACCATGATCGTTGGGAGTCTTGTCTGTCCAGTGACCACGTCTGTTTAGTTTTGTGACATCTGAAATCTCGTCAAGATTGTTTTAAAGTGTAGAAGGTAAATAATTCACAATTGGTCCTTGTGTGGTTTCTAAAATTGATTTGGTATTCGCTATGGATTTCTTGCAGTTTTTGAGAAATGAAAGATATGAAGTAAGTTGAGAGACGATAATGTATTCTTTCTAAGCCACATTCGTGACTGGTGCTGCCATCTGTTACTGCAATGGGGAACTACGTCATTATCGCGTTTAAATGTACTTTGGGGTTATATGACTACCTCAAAAGAATTTAAGAACGGTTAGTTGAAAACTGATTGAATATGAAGTATTAAAGTCCATTTACTAAACGTACTATTTTGTAATACAATTGAATTATTACTTAATTTACTTTAGGTGGTGAGGGCCTATAAAAGGGGGTAGACTGAAGTGGCACGAGGGGCCGATGGAGGCGGCATTCAAGTAGCGATGAAAGGGACATCAATATTAGAAACCAGAAAACTTTTGGAGTGTCATTTAAGAGTTTGTATCGACGTCATCGATAAGAAAAACATGACATTATCTGAATTAGTATTCTTTTACCGAAAAAATTTGCGTGTCGTAACTCTGTTGGTGTATTTTCTAAGGATTTGGAAATTTCTCTTGCCAATAGAATAATATATTTGTGAAAAAGAGAATTTAGATTCATACAAAAACTTGTGTACTGCATCTTTCAGACTATCATTCCAGAACAACACCAAACACGTGAAAAGACACGGCTGGAAACGACTGGTATATTTCAATCTGTCAAAGAAACCATCTCTCTTTGAGAAAAGCAGAGGGTCGCTCGAAATTAAAAGCAGCCGTAGTAAGCAAGAGATTGTTAAACAGCATTTCGAACTTGTAAATAGGCTTCTTACAAATCTCTTGCTCCATGACAAATCTACTCATGTGTACAACGTGGTCGAATCAGAGTTGGCACTCAACAACGGACCTCCGAAGGTCATTGAAGCGAGAGATACAAAAGCGGTCCTTTCTTCGGCAAGCGCCTAGAGGCGAGAACCTTACGGCTATCACTTGCAGCAACGCAACAGGTGCGTATCTACCACCGCTTGTTATCTTCAAGGGATAAAGACACATGTCGGAGCTGACTGTTAACTTGCCCAATTGATGTATTTCATGCATGAGTGAAAGCGTATGGATAGTTGAGGAAATATTTCTGCAATAGGTAGCCCTTTTCAAGAAAACAGTGTGTCCAGGAAAGAACTTTTTATTTTGGATGGGCACCTGTCACTCCATCCCCCTGCCGCATCTTGGGTATTAAACTGAGTCTTCAGTTTCATAAGTGCAGTGATTCTAAGTTAGCGACAGGTGTTTGTGATGTACTACACTCCCCGTGTATACATCTGTTTGACAGATGTCCTGTTTACGGAGTTAGTGGCGGCATGACGTGTAATTTCACATGTCAAACACCGCTGTTATGTGTTTGTATCTTTCTTATAAGAGACGTTCTCCGTTAATAATGATCATTTTATATAGAACTGATGCGAGCATAGTATAATTTATGAACCCTGAGCTGATGTGAATAGTTGGAGCTATACACCTCTGGAAAGCTGTATTGTACATGTATCACAAGGAATCGGTGTTTTAAGGAAGTAGTGTTTAATTTTACAGTTTATCACCATAGTTTACCGTAGAGAAACCTACAAGGAGAATGTATGTCATGCGCTGGAAACATATTTCTTACATCGGGATAGTAACAGCGTTGCATTCCTCACGACTAATAGGTCGGAAACCGCAACGATCTAACAGTATAGCGTGTTTTAAGTGTAAAAACTTGTTGCCTTAGGAGTGCAAGTGTTTATGTTCTCTCTTACCAATACCTTCTCGATAATGACCCCAGACACTAGAACAATACTTTAGAATTGTAGCGCAGTTGATTTACGTAAAATGCAGCAAACTCCGTCCGCCTTTCTTGTTCTCAGCCGTCTGTTATATCATCACAACAGATTCATATCTACTATCCACCGATAAGGGGTGCTATCCTCTTCGACATTCGCGCATCTGAAGAAATCTTGTGCTCCTGGGTGGGTGTGGGACAGCAATTACAGCTTCGGTTCGCACTGTTCCTACACGAAACGTGGTCAGCTGCAGATTAAATCGGTGCCGGTGCTGCAGGGAGCATTGGTCAAAGACATTGCCAGGAGATCTTTCGGTCTCTAACTATATCCTAAGAATGCGACAGTGCCCTGCGACTCCATCCCACATAGAGAAAATTGTAAATTACGCACTATGATCGATGTGCTAGAGATATGTAGGTCGCTCTCTGGCATAGTTTGGTGTATATGTTCGTAACAATGAATGAACGTACTGCACAGTCATCTATTTACATTGTCGATGATACTCGTAAAGTAATGGAGGGGCTGTTTAGCGATGATACAGAAATTGGTAAGCATGCTGCCACGTCATTGGTCTGTGTTGAAATTAAGATAAAATTGCTAAAATTGATCGTACTATCAACAATAATGCTTATTATTACAGCACATGGCTGGTGTCTTTTCCACCCCAACCATCCACTGGTACGCTGTTGATTATCACATAATGATTTACTGACATCGCTTGTTTGAGATGGAGAAAGAGTCTAGGTGGAGGGAGCAACACCTTCCAAGGATGGCTAACACCGAAACAGTGATCCCGTGCATAGCAGCAATATGAGGAATTAATCAAATGGAACACAGCGCCATCAACTATTCCGTCACTGTGTATGACGAGTTTAAATGTGGGGGTCGTCAGTCACCTTCGGACAGCAGTTCGGAAACGCTCCATAATGCCTCAAAGCTCTTCCAGTTTCCTTATGTTGTGACTATCTTTTATTTCAATCACCCATTGTGTGGGTGTGTTTTGGGATCAGCAGCTCCAACATGATTTACACCGTGTGATGTCTAGTTTTCTGGGGGAGACAATGGGTTAATGTCAGTTTAGAAACTGACACAGACGTCGAAGTGGCAGGAAAAAAAAAACCAAATGTATGGCAGTGTACAGAGCGAGTTACAGCAGAAAAAGCGGTGTATCAAACAACGAAATATAGACCCTCTCCTACGACCGACAACTGTAGGAGATGGTCCTCGTGCAGTACAGGCGATGAAACTTGACACCGCTCTGTGCAAGTGACATCGATCACTGGCCGCCTGCTCTAATGGATCAATAACTGTATATTTAATAGGAACACCGCATATGCTCGATGCCGGCATGCAGATGGTATTTGTTTTCGATATATCAGAAGAGAGAGATGGGTAAAAATCTATCGGATGACGTTAGCGGAGCTTTTACAGTTCGTAATTTTTCCCTGTTGTATGGTACAGAATAACGATGATGGAATGTTTGGCTGATAGGCGTAAACGGACTCTGAGGGACGGATCTGCTTCGTACTGCAGTTTGGAGATATATCACAACGCAGTAGCAAAATCCTCGTCCTTCTTCCATGCCCTATATGATGTGAGGTCTTCTTATTTTTCCCAACAAGAAACACCACCAGAATTGTTCGTACTGTCTTTTATACTATGTCGTGTTGCAAGAGCAGGCTTCCTTTGGCACTGATCGTACACATCGTAAACGGGTGGCGGAGCTACGACAACATGTTCCCATTTCCACAGAGTGGTCAAAGCACACTCCTGTAGCATTAACTCAGCTCACTCTGTTTCTACGCGGGTTGCAGAATGTTGTAGATGTAGCTCTCTCCAACTTCTGGGTAAAATTGATCTCGCTATCAACTGCGGTGTGTATCACAGTACATTGTTCCATATCAACGGTGTCTTTCCTATCCTGACTGTCCACTGGGTACGCTGATGATTACCGCATAATAACTGACTGACATCACTCACATCGGTTGGAGGGAGTCTTGGCGGAACACCAGTTATCTACTACTTACCGCTGTGGAGCATGGCACTAAATGTAGAGATCATCACCTCCATACAGTTGTTTGGTAGCGTCCCCCAGTGCTACAGACTGGTGCTATTTGCATATGCTGTGATGCCGTAAACATGTTTTTTTTCACCAATCAGGTGACAGTACCTCTTTTTATTTGTACTAACCCATGCGAGTTGTGAACAGCACCTTCCAGCGATGGTCAACCGGAACAGTAATCATGTACATGACTGCAGAATGAAGGAACAATGCTTTTCGAAATGTAACACCGAGACATCTGCTACCCTGTCGAATAGCTGTTGGAAGCTCTCTACAGTACCGCAAACTCATCCAGTTTCCATATGTTGCGATGTCTTCCACATTTTTGTCACTGTTAAACATTGCCTCTGTGTTTTATTTCTACCAACCTGTGTTGTGGCAGCTGTACAGTTTATGCCATGTGATGTTCAGCTTTCTGCGAGAGATAGAGAATCGAATTGTGTTAACACCAGCTGACACGGATCTCTGTCATGGTAGATAACAAAGTGTATGGTGGTGCACACTGATTGTGTGTCTTACAACCGAAAAAATAGTGTATTAAACTGCTTATGAAGGAATAATACAGGAAACCTCTCGTGTGACTGATCGTCGCCGGCCGCGGTGGTCTCGCGGTTCTAGGCGCTCAGTCCGGAACCGCGCGACTGCTACGGTCGCAGGTTCGAATCCTGCCTCGGGCATGGATGTGTGTGATGTCCTTAGGTTAGTTAGGTTTAAGTAGTTCTAAGTTCTAGGGGACTGATGACCACAGATGTTAAGTCCCATAGTGCTCAGAGCCATTTGAACCATTTGAACTGATCGTCTGTTGGATATGGTCATCCAACAGTACGGGTGATGAACCTTTACATCTGTCTGTGGAAGTGACTTCAATCACGAACCACCTGCTCCAATGAAGCAATACCTGTATATTTAACAGTATCGCCACATACGTTGGGTGATAGACGTGAATGCACCCTGAGAGACACTGATCTTCTTTGAACTGCAGTATCTGTATGTAGTTTGGAGATGTGTCGCAATGCAGTAGCAAAATCTTCACCCTTCCTCCATGCCGTGTATGATGTGGAGTCTTCCTAATTTTTCCAACAAGAAACACCACCATAATTGCTCGTACTATTCCTTCGTTTGGCGCTGGCCTTATACACTGTACATGGTTGGCGGAGCTACAACATGTTCCCATTTCCACTGAGTGGTCAAAACGCGTTCGTGTCGCATTAACTCAGCTCATCCTGTTTCCCCACAGTGTGCAGAAGGTCTTAGATATAACTCTCTCTAGATTCTGTTCAGGTCCGGCTTAAATTGGGACGATCACATGGACGAAGCTATCGGGAGGACTGGGCAGAGACTTAGGAGCATTACAAGATGCAGGGGACTGTCTAAAAAACAGCACTGGAGTTCTTGGTGTATGGGATCCTTAGCAGGTATGTTGGAAAAAAGGTGACTCGTTTCGAGATACGAGAGTACCATGAATATGAGGACAATATTATGAAAATGGAAGAGGATGTAGATGAAGACGAAATGGGAGATAAGATACTACGTGAAGAGTTTGACAGAGCACTGAAAGGCCTGAGTCGAAACAAGGCCCCGGGAATAGACAACATTCCATTAGAACTACTGACAGCCTTGGGAGAGCCAGTCCTGACAAAACTCTACCATCTGGTGAGCAAGATGTATGAGACAGGCGAAATACCCTCAGACTTAAAGAAGAATATAATAATTCCAATCCCAAAGAAAGCAGGTGTTGACAGATGTGAAAATTACCGAACTATCAGTTCAATAAGTCACAGCTGCAAAATACTAACGCGAATTCTTTACACACAAATGGAAAAACTGGTAGAAGCGGACCTCGGGGAAGATCAGTTTGGATTCCGCAGAAATGTTGGAAAACGTGAGGCAATACTAACCTTACGACTTATCTTAGAAGAAAGATTAAGAAAAGGCAAACCTACGTTTCTAGCATTTGTAGACTTAGAGAAAGCTTTTGACAATGTTAACTGGAATACTCTCTTTCAAATTCTAAAGGTGGCAGACGTAAAATACAGGGAGCGAAAGGCTATTTACAATTTGTACAGAAACCGGATGGCAGTTATAAGAGTCGAGGGGCATGAAAGGGAAGCAGTGGTTGGGAAGGGAGTGAGACAGGGTTGTAGCCTCTCCCCGATGTTATTCAATCTGTATATTGAGCAAGCAGTAAAGGAAACAAAAGAAAAATTCGGAGTAGGTATTAATATTCATGGAGAAGAAATAAAAACTTTGAGGTTCGCCGATGACATTGTAATTCTGTCAGAGACAGCAAAGGACTTGGAAGAGCAGTTGAACGGAATGGACAGTGTCTTCAAAGGAGGATATAAGATGAACATCAACAAAAGCAAAACGAGGATAATGGAATGTATTCAAATTAAATCGGGTGATGCTGAGGGAATTAGATTAGGAAATGAGACACTTAAAGTAGTAAAGGAGTTTTGCTATTTATGGAGTAAAATAACTGATGATGGTCGAAGTAGAGAGGATATAAAATGTAGACTGGCAATGGCAAGAAAATCATTTCTGAAAAAGAGAAATTTGTTAACATCGAGTATAGATTTAAGTGTCAGGAAGTCGTTTCGAAAGTATTTGTATGGAGTGTGCCATGTATGGAAGTGAAACATGGATGATAAATAATTTGGACAAGAAGAGAACAGAAGCTTTCGAAATGTGGTGCTACAGAAGAATGATGAAGATTAGATGGGTAGATCACATAACTAATGAGGAGGTATTGAATAGAATTTGGGAGAAGAGTAGTTTGTGGCACAACTTGACAAGAAGAAGGGACCGGTTGGTAGGACATGTTCTGAGGCATCAAGGGATCACAAATTTAGCATTTGAGGGCAGCGTGGAGGGTAAAAATCATAGAGGGAGACCAAGAGATGAATACACTAAGCAGATTCAGAAGGATATAGGTTGCAGTAAGTACTGGGAGATGAAGAAGCTTGCACAGGATAGAGTAGCATGGAGAGCTGCATCAAACCAGTCTCAGGACTGAAGACCACAACAACAACAACAATGAATATGATTCACCAGTGGCTGTAATCATTAAAAGACATCTCTACAGGAACCAACGCAAATCTGTGGTTGAATGGATAGACTTGATTCCAAATCGCAGGCAGCATTTCTACCAGAAACTGTAACACTATCAGCGTGTGTGCCTGTAGATTCAAGACCGCTTTTCTATGCAGGGTGGTAGCAACATAGACGTTATGTTCGTGTTTTTAATAGTGTGCTCCTTTCGCGAAATGTATGTTGTGGGCAGTATAATCCCTCTGTGGTCAGCTTCAGATGTCATTTCTCAGTAGGCTTCCTCGAAAAGAAAATCATTTTCCCTCGGATTCCAATTTGACCTACCTGGTGAGAGTAAGCCGACTACTGAAAAAAAAAAGAATTACTCGCCATGCAAACTGTCTCTCATAATCAATTTAATTACTTTGCCTAACAAATTGATATCAATGAGGTGCCGGCTGGTGGGTAGAGGAGACGGCTAGGGCACCAGGGAATGATTCTTGACAGGTACTTCCTTTTTTTTTCACTGCCGCAAGAATTATATCTTGTTGTCGTCAAACATAAAATGAAGGATTTTTTTCTCCGACATGTGAGCCAATTGCGTGGATGATTGGCTGAAATGTTTGTAATAAACGCGTGCATTACAGTTTATTTACTGAGAAAGAACATGAGAGACGCTCTCAGGTCGTGTAATTTTTTCAACAAGCTGAGAGAAATTGCTTAATTTAGATGTATTGTCTTCAGAGTTTAAATTCTCTCTTTTTCTTTACTCCGAAGACGGTTTCGAGATAGTGAGGAGATTCTGCGGCGATCTGTAATTTACACAGCAAAATAGTCGAAGATTTTTTTCCTGATTTTACACATGGACATGTATCTGCTGATCATTTTTGATCGGTGGTGGTTCACTTCGTTGTCATCACAAAATAATGAGATGTGAATTGTATCCTGCAGCGGAACGTGAAAACTATACCGATTTTGCTCATAAAACTAAAATAAAACGGACTTCACCTATTTTCGTTCTGAGGGGTGCTGGTGTCATACTTTGACTTGAAGACATTGCAGTGTGAGGCTACAAGAGCTTTAGGTGGAAGGGGCTTACTGTTTCACAAGCAGCCGACTTCTGAAAAAGCCATCTGAAGCATTCTCGGGATGGGTGGAATTGTACTAAATTTCCCTTTTGTGTTGTCTAGGACCGTCTCCTCAAGGCATGCCGCGTATCGCGTGGCCTACCCTTGCCGCAAGGTGCTCGGGGAAGCAGCTGGCCATTTGAAGAAACATTTGTCCTCCCAATTGATGGATGTATGGAGAAAGACAGGGGGGAGGGGGAGGGGGAGGGGGAGGTGATGAGGGAAGTGAGGGGGCCTCGGTTTTCGGCACTTTATTTTTGTTTATCGAGGACAATTTCGAAGTTAGAATTGTGACTCATTTTCTTTTTCTATCAGTTGTGGTAGCATGTATTGGCTTCGATTACCTGGGCTGCAGGATGGTTTTTGTGTAGGCATCTGTAGCGAACTCTGACGTCAAACAATGATACATACTGTATGATAGTAGTAAGGCAAAAGTCGTTTCAGTCCATTTTGTTAGTGTGGGTTGCCTACATCAGGGGTAGGTATGCACTCAGGAGCAAACCTGTTGTTCTCCTTATTGTTCTGCTAAAAGGATCCTTCCTTTTGATTGACAGACACTTAACCTACTGTTTCGCCACCCCCTCCCATTCCCCTCTCCCCCCCCCCCATCAGGAAAACTCCAACCCACCCCCTCCCCATCACTGCTACAGGTACACTTTCAAGTCTGAGTTATTGGAATAGCCCCTCTCACTCTTATCAGTTTGAATGACTACTTAATTAAATTAATCAATTAATTAAACTCCCCCACCCTCTGGTAATCCTCCTTCTTCCCACCCTCCCTCCTGGAAACTGGTGGGAAAAAGACTCAGTTGATCGATCATTTGGAGGGAATTCGATTGTAGTGTATGGAATATTGTTTAAACAATTTAGACATTGTGTGGAATATTGTTTATTTAAACAACTTAGGGGATTCAGGGAGTGTATGGAATACATGGAAATTCGTAGAGAGGAAGGATCTCATAATGGGAAATTCAAGGGTATTTGTTTTTTATTTTAAAAAATCAGTTTGTGGGGTTGGATTTCTCTCATTCATCATTATCTGCTGTTTGGAGACATGTAGGTCTAGGAGTATCGTCTTTGATTCATAATCAAAACGTCTTCGGTCCCGGGTTCGATCCCCGCCACTGCCTAAATTTTGGTAAATAATCAACATTGGCGGCCGAAGACTTCCGGCATAAGAAGTCAGCCTCATTCTGCCAACGGCCTTGTCAAAGAGGGCGGAGGAGCGGATAGAGGTTCAGGGCACTCTCTTGTCCTAGGGGTGGGAAATTGCCCCTAAAGGCGGAAGAATCAGCAATGATCAACGACATGAGGATGCATAAGGCAATGGAAACCACTGCATTAAAGACACGTAACGTGTATCCACAGGACATGTGGCCTGTAATTGAAGAAGTGTCATGATGATCTCTCCATTGGCAAAAGATTCCGGAATAGTCCCCCATTCAGATCTCCGGGAGGGGACTGCTAAGGGGGAGGTTACCATGAGAAAAAGATTGAATAATCAACGAAAGGATAACGTTCTACGAGTCGGGGCGTGGAATGTCAGAAGCTTGAACGTGGTAGGGAAACTAGAAAATCTGAAAAGGGAAATGCAAAGGCTCAATCTAGATATAGTAGGGGTAAGTGAAGTGAAGTGGAAGGAAGACAAGGATTTCTGGTCAGATGAGTATCGGGTAATATCAACAGCAGCAGAAAATGGTATAACAGGTGTAGGATTCGCTATGAATAGGAAGGTAGGGCAGAGGGTGTGTTACTGTGAACAGTTCAGTGACTGGGTTGTTCTAATCAGAATCGACAGCAGACCAACACCGACAACGATAGTTCAGGTATACTTGCCGACGTTGCAAGCTGAAGATGAACAGATAGAGAAAGTGTATGAGGATATTGAAAGGGTAATGCAGTATGTAAAGGGGGACGAAAATCTAATAGTCATGGGCGACTGGAATGCAGTTGTAGGGGAAGGAGTAGAAGAAAAGGTTACAGGAGAATATGGGCTTGGGACAAGGAATGAAAGAGGGGAAAGACTAATTGAGTTCTGTAACATGTTTCAGCTAGTAATAGCGAATACCCTGTTCAAGAATCACAAGAGGAGGAGGTATACTTGGAAAAGGCCGGGAGATACGGGAAGATTTCAATTAGATTACATCATGGTCAGACAGAGATTCCGAAATCAGATACTGGATTGTACAGCGTACCCAGGAGCAGATATAGACTCAGATCACAATATAGTAGTGATGAAGAGTAGGCTGAAGTTCAAGACATTAGTCAGGAAGAATCAATACGCAAAGAAGTGGGATACGGAAGTACTAAGGAATGGCGAGATACGTTTGAAGTTCTCTAACGATGTAGATGCAGCAATAAGGAATAGCGCAGTAGGCAGTACAGTTGAAGAGGAATGGACATCTCTAAAAAGGGCCATCACAGAAGTTGGGAAGGAAAACATAGGTACAAAGAAGGTAGCTGCGAAGAAACCATGGGTAACAGAAGAAATACTTCAGTTGATTGATGAAAGGAGGAAGTACAAACACGTTCTGGGACAATCAGGAATACAGAAATACAAGTCGCTGAGGAATGAAATAAATAGGAAGTGCAGGAAAGCTAAGACGAAATGGCTGCAGGAAAAATGTGGAGACATCGAAAAAGATATGATTGTCGGAAGGACAGACTCAGCATACAGGAAAGTCAAAACAACCTTTGGTGACATTAAAAGCAACGGTGGTAACATTAAGAGTGCAACGAGAATTCCACTGTTAAATGCAGAGGAGAGAGCAGATTGGTGGAAAGAATATATTGAAAGCCTCTATGAGGGTGAAGATTTGTCTGATGTGATAGAAGAAGAAACAGGAGTCGATTTAGAAGAGATAGGGGATCCAGTATTAGAATCAGAATTTAAAAGAGCTTTGGAGGACTTACGGTCAAATAAGGCAGAAGAGACAGATAACATTCCATCAGAATTTCTAAAATCATTGGGGGAGTGGCAACAAAACGACTATTCACGTTGGTGTGTAGAATATTGAGTCTGGCGATATACCATCTGACTTTCGGAAAACCATCATCCACACAATTCCGAAGACGGCAAGAGCTGACAAGTGCGAGAATTATCGCACAATAAGCTTAACAGCTCATGCATCGAAGCTGCTTACAAGAATAATATACAGAAGAATGGAAAAGCAAATTGAGAATGCGCTAAGTGACGATCAGTTTGGCTTTAGGAAAGGTAAAGGGACGAGAGAGGCAATTCTGACGTTACGGCTAATAATGGAAGCAAGGCTAAAGAAAAATCAAGACACTTTCATAGGATTTGTCGACCTGGAAAAAGCGTTCGACAATATAAAATGGTGCAAGCTGTTCGAGATTCTGAAAAAAAATGTGTAAGCTATAGGGAGAGACGGGTCATATACAATATGTACAACAACCAAGAGGGAATAATAAGAGTGGACGATCAAGAACGAAGTGCTCGTATTAAGAAGGGTGTAAGACAAGGCTGTAGCCTTTCGCCCCTACTCTTCAATCTGTACAACGAGGAAGCAATGATGGAAATAAAAGAAAGGTTCAGGAGTGGAATTAAAATACAAGGTGAAAGGATATCAATGATAAGATTCGCTGATGACATTGCTATCCTGAGTAAAAGTGAAGAAGAATTAAATGATTAGCTGAACGGAATGAACAGTCTAATGAGTACACAGTATGGTTTGACAGTAAATCGGAGAAAGACGAAGGTAATGAGAAGTAGTAGAAATGAGAACAGCGAGAAACTTAACATCAGGATTGATGGTCACGAAGTCAATGAAGTTAAGGAACTGTACTACCTAGGCAGTAAAATAACCAATGACGGACGGAGCAAGGAGGACATCAAAAGCAGACTCGCTATGGCAAAAAAAGGCATTTCTGGCCAAGAGAAGTCTACTAATATCAAATACCGGCCTTAATTTGAGGAAGAAATTTCTGAGGATGTACGTCTGGAGTACAGCATTGTATGGTAATGAAACATGGACTGTGGGAAAACTGGAACAGAAGAGAATCGAAGCATTTGAGATGTGGTGCTACAGACGAATGTCGAAAATTAGGTGGACTGATAAGGTAAGGAATGAGGAGGTTCTACGCAGAATCGGAGAGGAAAGGAATATGTGGAAAACACTGATAAGGAGACGGGACAGGATGATAGGACATCTGCTAAGACATGAGGGAATGACTTCCATGGTACTAGAGGGAGCGGTAGAGGGCAAAAACTGTAGCAGGAGACAGAGATTGGAATACGTCAAGCAAATAATTCAGGACGTAGGTTGCAAGTGCTACTCTGCGATGAAGAGGTTAGCACAGGAAAGGAATTCGTGGCGGGCCGCATCAAACCAGTCAGTAGACTGATGACCAAAAAAAATCTTGTAAGAAGCAATTACATGGGACAAACATGTTGCATAACCTAATGTTCGACACTGTACTCTGGGTGACTTAATCTAATGATTGGGCCTTTGTCAGCACTTAAGCTATTGTTCTGTTAAATGGATCAAATGATCCCAGTAGGAGTATGCAAAATAAACTCTACAATAAACTTCTGAATAAGAACATACAAACAGCAAAGAACATGTACTTGAAGTCAGAAATTGGATTACCCAGGTAATAAAGTAAAAACTATTTGGAATTTTGTAAAGAAGGAAACAAGGGAAAATGCAGTTTGTAGTAAAAATATGCATATGAAAGTGAGGGTCATCTTGTTAGCAATCCAAAAATAGTTGCAGACTCATTAAACAGACATTTAACAGTAACAGGAAAAATGGGTTCACAAGGCTCCATCAATCTTTTGAAAGCCAGAGTACCTAGCTCAGTACACCACTCAGACACTGTTCAAGAAATTGAAAGAGTTATTAAATCTCTGAAAAGTAAGAACTCTACCAGGATTGATAATATTTGTAACAAATTATTAAAATACTGCTGCAGCCATGTAAGTAATGTTCTTTAACACATTTCTGATTCATCACTTAAGCAAGGAATAGTTCCTGAGAAGCTTAAGTATGCAGTTGTAAAACCGCTGTATAAGAAGAGAGATAAGACGGATGCTACTAACTATTGGCCAATATCACTACTGACAAGTTTTTCAAAGGTTTTAGAGAAACTAGTTCATGCCAGGACAGTTAAGCATCTCAGGGATCAAAATACCATCAGCAAGACAGTTTGGATTTCAGAAAGGTTTGTTGACAGAAGACGCAATATTTACATTTGCTGGCAAAGTCATGGAACCTATCAACAAAAAACTAAAAATGGTTGGGATCTTTGTGACCTAACAAAAGTGTTTGGCTGTGTCAGTCACCAGATTCTTTTACAAAAATCTGCACATCTCGATATAAGTGGTTCATTAGGGAAATGGCTTGACTCGTACCTGTCAAACAGGAAACAGAAAGCTGTAATGGATAGTCAGAATGGGGTACCATCACATGTAAAGTGCTCCAAGGCTCAGTTCTGAGCCCCCTATTTTTTATTATTTCTGTATATGATCTACCTCTCTTTATGGTATATTGTAGATTCACCATTTCTGCTGATGACACAACACTACTTATTGATAATTCAGTAGATAAACTCGATGGAACAGCAAATAAGGTTTTATGTGAAACAGTGAACTGGTTTAATATTAATGGCCTTCCTTTAAATTACACTAAAAAAACTACATTCACTTCCACACAACATTCAAAGATGAAGAAATAGTAGTAAAAATATGAGAGCTGGTGATAACCAGGGTGGATACCTCAAAATACCTAGGCTTGCATATTGACAGAAAAACTGAACTGGTCAAACCACATCCTGGTTCTATGCAAAAGATTGAGCTCAGCAACTTACCCATTACCCATTGTTTATTGTTACAGAAGTATGGAAACCATGAAGTCAGCCTATTATGGCTATTTTCATCCCATTATGGCATATGGAATTATATTTTGTTGTAATCAGCACTGACTAAAAAAAATACTGTGTGCACAAAAAAGAGCCATATGGATCAGGTGTGGAGTCCATACTAGATCCACATGCAGGAATCGTTTTAAGAAACTTAGAATCCTTACATCCACTGCACAACATATGTTCTCTTTGATGTGCTTCATAAGGAAAGAAAAATCCATTTGAAACTGAATAGTGAGTATTATAGTAATGAGATGAAAAGAAAACATGATATCCACTATCAACAGGCAAATCTAACACCCTCCCATCAAGAATTAAGTGTCTGGTAGGAGATGAGCCCTTGTTTAAAAAACTTTAAGGCAGTTCCTATTACAAGGACCATTTTATACAATAGAAGAGTTCCTGAACTACAGTGTTCAGCATTTCTTGTATTGTTAAATGCAAATATGTGCCCAAATCTACATTTGTAATCCTGACTATTGTTTATTGTAAAAATATATTTTGTAATATTTATTTTCTGTAACACTTTATTATTTTGTAATATTTATTTATGTCTCAAAATTGATTTTCTGTAGTAGAACCTAAGTTACTGTTTACTGTAATATGAAATTATTTTGTTTTTATGTGCCACCATAGATGTCTGACACATTCCATATCGTGTGATACTGTCAGAACATGGATCACCGGAACAAGAAATAAATAAAATAAATGAATAAATAATGCAGAGGATCGCTTTTCTGAGGAATCTATAATTTAATAGTTTCATCTATGTAAGTATTATTTGAACTTAAATGTTTAGAAAACAATAAAATGCAGTTTTATAATGTATTTCCTTTCCGTTGTCCATCAGTTGGTTGTTTCCAAATTTAGGGAAGACAGTGTAAGTCTCAGCATGACAAAATACTTTTGGGAATGTTGGATACTGTTAAATACTAACAAAACAAAATCAGCTGTTAGAAACTAAATATGTTCATTATATTAACAATGACTACTGCTACACTTTTACATAGAACCTACACACACAGGGCATAAATTTAACATACCAAAATTAGCAAGGATGGTTCAGCTTTGAAAGGAGGCAATAATATTTCATTACCTCCTATTTGTAGCCTAATATTTATCTATGAATGGAAGTCAGCTACTTTTTTAAGATAATAAACCAATGAATAAATTTCATTGTTTCCAAAGATCTGTTTCTCTTACGAGCAGGTCATTTTTTTTAAAATAAGAGTCTTTGTGCAGTTAAGGATTCCATTATGCATTATAAATCATTCTAGCCATGTTCAGTTACCATCTGGGCTGTGTCTGGCACAGTTGTGTGTGACACTTGATTAATATGCTGAGCAAAAATATTTTTGTGAGCAGTCCTTGAATGTGGTGGAGTTTGTATTTTCCTAAAATCTAATATGGAATATAAAAGAGGGTGTGAGGCAGAAGCTTTGAGTATTGAAAAACATTTTGAAGCTGCTTCTGTTAAACTGCACAAGAGCTGGATAACATAATAATCACAGCAGTTTACAGAGCTCCTAGTGGAGACACACACACATTCACTAGTAAGCTGGAGTCTCTTTTGGACATCACATTTATTGAAGACGCCACAGCAATTGTCTGTGGGGAGTTCAACATAGATATCATGCATGAATCTCTATCTAGGAAACTGGTTCTTAATATATCACACAGCTTCAACGCATTTCTTCTAGTAAAAGCCCCACAAAAACAACAAAAAGAACAGAAAGTTTTATAGACAACAAACTTTCAAACGATGACAGCACAGAGACAGAAATTATTAATACTGACTTAGTGTTATCTGATCATAATGCCCTCGTCCTTACAATTCCAGCTATACCCGTGGAAAAAAGAAATGTACTTCTTTCTTGTAAAATAAATTTTGTGCTAGTTTTGTCAGTAGTCAAAATAATAAATACTGGTTAGAAGTGCTTTCACAGTCAAGCACTAACAATGCATATGATGCTTTCTCTTCATGTCCAGTTTTAAAATGTGTTTTGCTAAGAAACTGACTACAGCCCATTCATGTTGGATCACTAGTTCCTGGATTACATCAGGTATTTAAGTATCCTGTAGGGCTTCAAAAATGCTCAATTCTCAAATGAAAAGAACCACAGATCCCTACTTTATAGTATATGTAAAGACTTACAGGAAAATATATCCCCAGGTAACTCAAAAGCTCCTTAGAAACCGTAGCATAACAAGAATGTTGGGCAACAAATCAAAATCTGTATGGAATTCTGTAAAAAGAAAAACAAGGAAAGTACATGAACAGCACAGAATTACTCATACTAATGCCGACGATGTCAATATCGGCAAAAAAGACATGCAAATTTACATGAATGATTACTTTACAAATGCTTCCCAAACACTTAGCTTAAATTTCAAAAATCAGGATAATTTGGAAATTTGTGGTATGGTCTTATGGGACCCAACTGCTGAGGCCATTGGTCCCTTACACACTACTTAATCTAACTTAAACTAACATAAGCTAAGGCAACACACACGCGCATGCCCGAGGGAGGATAAACTTAGGTTTTACACACCAGCATACAGCAAGAAGTTGTTACCAACTAAAGAAGATGAAGTAGTGAAGATGATTAAAAGCCTCAAATGCAAAAGTTCAGCTAGTGTAGATGATGTACCAGCACCACTTACAATACGTACTCCTTTACAAATTGCAAAACACTTGGCTCACATTGTTAATTTATCATTCACTGAGGGTGTGTTCTCTCCGAGATTAAAAAAAATTAAAAGTGATAGCTTTGTTCAAGAGTGGAAATTGGCATAAAGTTGAAAACTGCTGACCCATTTTACTCCTCTCAGTATTCTCAAAAGCAATTGAGAGATTAATGAAACAACAAATTGCCAAGTACTTAAATGATCGCAGCCTACTGAATAGCAGTCAGCATGGCTTTAGAACAGGAAGAAGTACAGAAACACTTAATAAAGGAATACACGATCAAAATACTAGAGGTAAAGAGAGACCCCACATCATCTCTCATAGAACAACACTTTAGGAGAAAAGCCCTCATTATGCATGCATAAAACTACTGAATTGCTTCCATCCTAATATCTCCAAATTGCCTATTACAAAACTAAAAACGAAATTAAAATTATGGCTCCTAAACAATCCTGTATATTCAATAGATAAGTTTCTAGATTTAGTAAACTTGTATGATGGAAGACCATCTATCTAAAAATATATGTAATCTCTGATCTTAGAGTGTGTCACAAACTGTAAACATTTGAATGTCAGATATGAATACTATGTCACAAACTGTAGATTCCTTAATCTAAGTATGGCAATAACAATTTTTTATGTATAGTCCATATATGTAACTCTGTTCTCTCAACTAAATTTAGAAAAAGTTGTGTAGATAAAAGTGCCAGCCAATAATATGTAACCCTAGTAAGTAAGGCTCTGACTTATCCAGAAGACTGCAACAAAAAAACCTTTTTTTGTAATCAGTTGATGTTGGATCAAAATAAATAAATAAAACAGTGATAAATCATTACACCAATGAAATAGTTAGTAATTTGGACAATAACAGCAGTGTTGTGGGAATTAACTTAGATCTTTCTAAAGGTTTCAATACTGTCAGTCATCATGATCATATTTTACAATGATAAAAGACTCATAAAATTCACCCAGCTTTAATATATATATACAATTTGCTTGGACCTACATATTAACTTCACATACAGAAACATTAAAAAACATTTTAAGTAACAAATAACTATTTTTCCATTGATCAGCACTAATATACTGCACCAGACACATTATTTTCCTCTCAAAACTATTACTTTCTTTTATATTCTCAGCACATGGTCCTTTTTTATTTTTTTGTCTTTTTTTTAGTTCATTATTTGACAGGTCATATATGGATTTCTTTAGGGAAAAACCTTAAGGAAAACAAATTGATCAGAGAGAACTTACAGTCATTAAATAATGCTCCAGTACACCACTGTCTCAACAAAATTTGTAACTACTAGGAGTGACATGAGTCCATACTTAGAATATATCTCATAAGAAACCTAATACTCATATATAATAGTGGTGTGTGTGTCATATATATGAATGTATGTACATGTATATAACAATTTTGAGGTAAAAATTTATTTAAAATGAAGTTTCTTTGATTTTTTTGTGATGGTCTGAATCCCCATTAATCCAAATTTTCCATAAGAAAACGCCGCCGAACTATAAGATATTATATTAACTGTGTATTTGCGATAGAAATGAACTAGGACTACAGTGTCAGCCAGTGTGTATATATCAGGTTATTGGGGGTTATGACAAAGTTCCTTTGATTTTGCTAGCTACTTGTAAAAAGTTTTGTGTCATTGTGTTATTAATTTGTATATGTTTCTTCGTTCTCCTGTGATGTTTATTAATGAAGTACCGGTATTATCTGATCATGTACCGGTATTAACTGGTGAACGCGTAAAGAGCTAGAGAACTAATCTAGAACTATTATTCTGGAACCAAAATACCACATGGCTGCATTTGAAAAAACGAATGCGATACATGCGTCCCTGTGATTAATAAGGTTATAGTAACATTGCTGACAATGTACTAACTTACGGAAAATCCGTAAAGAGATGTAGATTATTCTGGAACAAAAAAAAAAAAAAAAAAAAAAAAAAAAACACAGTAACATCTGAAAAACGAATATGATACGTGCATTCGGTGGTTAACGAGGTCACGATAACGCAAGGTTCGCAATTTTAAGGCCATAGTGAGCTACTCGCCACAGTGAAGAAAGTTTATAAATATCTTCAACGAATCAAAAAGCATGAACAGATGCCTCACTCTATATGAGAGATTCAAGGAAACAACGCTACCGTGGCAAAACGAAGCCGGCTATTTAAAACTCCCTCGCCTCCCATTCAACCAGAGAAACTCACACATTCCAATTGGAATATCGCGAAAATCCCGCCTTTCGAAAAGCCACTCATGACCAGCACTAGCCAAGAGAGAATAGTATTCACATCTGATTGGATTAAGAGGCCACAATGAATGTGTCAAATATGGGCAGCATGCGTGGTATTAATCGTTTGCCATTTTTATTATTACGGTATTATTATTATTGAATTAAATTTAGTACCCTTCCTAACCGTTCCTAATAAAGGCCAGGTAGTGGAGAGTTATGGCCAAATATCAACATGTATTAAAATAAATGTAGATACGTTTTGTGTGTATTCTAGAACAGGGCAATCTTACTTATACTAGTAAGTTACCGGTAGTTATAATGTACTAATTACCAGAGGCGCTACTATATGTATCACGTATCCAGGAGGCACAGTAGAGAGGAAATATTGTTTTATATGTCTGTCCCCTTACGGAGACTCTTCGTCTCCGCACATAGGTTCCTATTCACGTCAGTATCTGATTGGCGCTCTTTAAAGTTCTAGAAGTCTGTATATGTACTTTAAAACTATTCTTTGGATTTTTAATAACATCAACAAGACAAATACCGGAGAATGATGTCGCTTATCTTTAAAAAATGTTTAGCAACTTGTTTTTGACGAAAAACTTGGAAGTAGAAACTCTTTACAGTTATATCACAGCGTTATTTCCACACTTGTATTTTACCCAAATGACAATATTCTTCAACGAAAAGTACCAACTGTTTTGTACACAAGTATGTATTCCAAAGTAGGGATGTAGATCTTCCTAATTTAACAAAAATTATTAAATTTGTTATAAACATTTAAGGTAAGGTCAGTACCTGCGGTTCCCCATTCAACTGTAGCTTACATTCACATGTTCATTGTAGAGGCTATAGATCCGAGAGATAGTATATTTCCTAGTTCCAAGACTCTGTGACGTTCTCAAAGAAATTTATCGGCATCTGCTTTTGCCGGGAATAGTACTTGATCTGGTAATCAAGTTTATTAGTATTGTCAAGCGTCATTAAATTCCTGGTGGCTTATACATTAACTAGGACAAGTAATGTACCGGTAATGCACTTGCTGCAACTAACACATATTTCTAACAGGAATTTGTGTCTCTAAATCACTTACGTATGTAAATCTCAAAATACAGTAATTGAGCTACGTACGAAAGCTGCGTTGTAACGTTGACAGCATCCTTGTCAGAAATAATGTGTAGAATTAAAACACGCAGAGTGCAAATCGCGTCCGCTCGATTATTCACTTTAAACTCGCGCACAAATAACCCTCTCATTATTGGCTAGAGTAATGAAATAGTTGAGAATCGCTACCTGCGATATACGATGAATAGTTGTACTTTGAACGATTACAGTTAATAGTCTGCTCTACCAATGTTTTTTTTGTTTTTTTTATTTTATATAAATATTCCTCGTTGGTAGAATGTTGGGCATTTCCTTCAAAAACCATATCTTCTGTACAGAACGTCTAAAAATAGCACTGGTACTTCAGATGCAAAACAGTAAACCACAGGACATTTCGCTTCGCATGCCAAATTGATGTCGTACCTTTTTTTCATTTTTGATTGTCTGCTGGTGACACTAGACCAGTCACTGAGGAACATTGCCGTATCGTGTGCTGTAGTCGCCTGACGAGTTCGTTAGCCTGCAACATTACTCCATTCGTCAAAAGAAACAATCACTACCGTACCGGTACTTTATATAATAATTATATTTAACGTGAAATTAATATAGGTATACCGTACAGGTACATGACAACAATGATGTGTAAGTAATGAAGAATGAAGCACTATAACAGTATTGCTTTTGTTTAATTGTCGTTAGGTACCGATAATTTGATGACTTTCTAAGTAGTACTTTCTACCGTACCCTGCTCGTATAAGTAGGGTATTAGTAATTAGTTCGTCAGTTTTAATACAGTAACATCACTATGTACCATTAAAAACATGCACCACTGTCAATATTTTTTATTTATTTATGGTCAGTTCCACTTGAAGATCCCACTTTATGTAGTCTTTTCTGTTCTTGCCTCTCCCAGAACATAAAGGAAACAACTGTTTGTTGCACAGAAGTGACTAATAAGCACAATGCATGGTGTCCTCTCTATAACCTCTTCTACATAACTCTTCAGCTTCTTGGGCACATAATGCCGATAACAACCACAGAGTACATTTACTATTTATGAAGTTTGTTGTCAACAATCAGCCACAATTTGGAAACAGCAGAAACATTCATAAATATAATACTCGAAACAGAAATAATTTACACCATCCTTCACTCAGCCTTAGTGTGGCATAGAAAGGAGTGAGGTATACAGCCATAAAAATTTTTTGCTTCCTGAATGTGGAAATCTTTCTGCTTGTTTTACTTGTGCTTTGTACATTAGTAATCAGTTGTGCTTATCAGTTGTGTACCTTATGGCTACTGATACCAGTTTCAACTGTACATATCCAAAGAAGTCATGTCTATTTTGCCTTTAGATTTAAAATATTTCTGAAATATGCCCTCTATTGTCACTGAGATTTGACTGAATGTCAGGAATTACTCAAGAGAGACCTAATTAGGCCGGACCAAATGGTCTGGGGTTTCAACAGCTGATCACCAAATGGGAACATAAGAGACAACAACCAGAAAATGGACAAGCAGAGACAGTGTTACAGTTAATCTAAGCCCAACGAGTAACACTGATACTTTGTAGTTTACTACATCTATCGTTATTTCTGCCAGATTGAAGGTTTTCTACTCTAAAGCATTCTTGTGTCCACCCCCCTAACAGATGCCAGTCTCTGATGTATAGTGCACACCTGACCTATTTAGGGAGAACCTAAAGATCTCGACCCTATGGCACAGGTATAGAATGTTACTGCCTAGCTAATCACAGAACCTCTGAATTCTTTAGTTCATGTCTTCCACTCCATTCAGTATCATGTCCAGTTCTCAGGACACTGCTGCAAATGTGTGAGCTTCATTGAAATTTTGTGATCAAGGTTTATCTTCTCAAACTGCCAGCTGCTGGAATGATGCAAATATGACTTCAGAGACCATACAAAAAGCATAGTTTGTTCCAATGTGTAGCTGGTTGCATTCTGCTCCATAAATGGCTACTGGAACAGTTCTTAAACATGTCAGATGAAGCCTCCTGGTATACACACTGTATGCACATGGCTATCATTCCAATCATCTGCTGCCATTTCCTTTTGGGGTACCATTGTCTGATGTACATTTGAACTGTCAATGATTAACACATCCCTGCCCTTTGTGTGTATTTTCTGATTATGATTGTGGAACAAGCACCAGTTTGCATTTACCAAGGAAAGACAAACAAAAATGCAAAATAGTAAGTCCTGACTCACAGTAATCTAATACACTTATAATTGTTGCAATTATTTCTATGTAACTTTACATATATACTGGGAGAAAGACAACAACATAAGGAGAACATAGATTGCTACTTACTGTAAAGATGATACATTAAGTTGCAGACAGACCAATTAAAAGACACACATGAGCTTTCAGCCACAACCTTTGTCACAAAAAGAAAAAGAAACGCACACACATTCATTCACACTAGCAAGCACATCTCACCCACACATGACTGTCATCTCCCAGGAGAGCCACTGTTCTTGTTACAGCACTCAGTGGTTTCTATCTACAGCTTCATACAAAGAGTTAATGTAACTGATTCCTATAAATTGTAGAAAGGATAGCTCATAAGTTACCCTTTTACCTTGTTTCCGAATATCTGGGGTTTATACTGCCTAATGTCTACCAGCAATCTGTTACATGCTTTCACATTTCCATACAGAACTCAATGCAAATGGTGTCAGATGTAGGAGATATAAATATAAGAAAACTTGCGTACTTTACTTACTTCCATTCTATTATGAATACAAGATCATATTCAGGGGTAACTCATCAAACCAAGCAGAAGTTTCCAGTGTGTAGTAAGACTCATTTGTGGTGTAAATTCAAGAACATCATACAGAAACCTGTTCAGGGAACTTGGTATTCTAACCATTGCTTCTCAGCGTTTTTATTCCTTAATGAACTTTGTTGCATGTAATATATCTGTATTTCCAACCAATAGCTCAGTACGTCGTATCAATACTAGGAATAAGAACAACTTACTTACAGACCAAAGATCATTTACCTTGGTCCAAAAAGGGATCAAATATTCAAGAACAGACATTTTCAATAAATTGCCAACAAACATTGAAAACTTGGTTTCAGATAAAGCACATTTTAAATAGAGTTTGAAAGACTTTAGGCAACTCCTACTCTATAATACTCAAAAGAGAAATAATTTACACTATCCCTCACTCAACCTTCTGACAATTGTAAGTGCTCGAGAACTTGTCATACAAGACATGGTCAAGGCCTAAGTGGAATAAGAAAGACACTGCTGGCCAAAAAAAAAAAAAATACTTAGTATGGTAAATAACAAATTATCTTGTATCAGCAATTTGGAACATATGTCTCAAGACTCAGAACCAGATTACAGAAACGTACAAGACTGACCAAGCCTGATATATGACAGACTTGGTCAAAACCTAAAGTGGTCATTAAGGTGAGCCGTGTACCAAATCTAGGTGGATTGACTTTGCTGTATCAGGGACTAGGCAACAAAACGTGTAAGCTGGAAGTAATTTTAAACTGTAATCTTAAGGAGATTTCTGTTCTGTGTATCAATGAGTACTGCCTTCAGGACACTCAGATTTGTGCAGCAAATATACCAGTCTTTGACTTAATAAATAGCTTTTTCAGGGAAACTTATAAATTTGGAGGTGTATGTGTCTAGGTTAGAAGTAACGTCAAATCTAAAGGCAAAACTTAGCAAGGTGAAGTGTGAAGAAAAAGATTTTGAATGTTGTATTTGTGAACTTACAGACTGTCAAACTATCATTGCTTGCATCTATAGGTTCCCATCGGGTGACTTTACCCAATTCTTATATTATATAGATGATCTTTTAAATGAACTGAGAGGCAGGTCACAATGCACAGTAGTTTTTGGTGACTTTAACATTAATTTTAACAAAAGTAGTAAGAACAAGGTACAATTATTAAATCTGTTTAACACATACAACATGCAACCTACTGTGCAGGAAATTACCAGATATGGGGATGGGTATGAAACAACACTTGATCAGATTTTTACCAACAAACAAAGTTGAGTACAATATTGAAGTAACAGATACAGGCTTTTCTGACCATATGGCTTTAAAAATGACGATAAGGAATGAGAACAATAAGAATTGCACAGTCACTGAAAAATAGGTACAAAGAAGACTTACTAATGCAAACTACATAAGGGTATTTAATAGTATGCTAAAATGGTGCAATGAGGCATAGAACAAACTGATGATGCAGACAAAAAGTATGATAGTTTTCTCACTGATTATAAATATTATTATGATGTAGCATTCCCATTAAAAAGAATTAAAGTCAGTGAGAAGACAAACACATGAGTAACACAAGGGATTAAAAAATCAGCAATTACCCTTAGAAACTTAAGCAAATATGCTAAAGTAAATACAAAAATAAAACCATACTAGAGGAAATATGGAAGGGTCTATAGGGAAGTTTTACAGGCAGCAAAAAGGCTAAGCAATGATTCATACATTAACAAGGGAAGCAATAAATCAAAATGATTTGGAAGGTTATAAACAAAAGCTTAGGAAAATGTAAAACCAAGACCCACAATTTCAAAATTAAAAGTGGGTGTAAAGTAATAGAAGATGCTCAACAGATAGCCAATATATTCAATGAACATTATGCAAACATAACACCAAACCTAATTAAAAGTCTGTGCAATTCAAACAACAGAAACATAAAAGCACCAACTTGTGAAAAGACAATGTTCCTGTACCCAGAAACTGAATGTGAAGTCAGAAATGCTGTTAATAAACTAAAAAATAAAATGTATTGTTGTATTCACTGAATTTCAGACGGGGTAATCAAACATAGTTCTACCAGTATAGATATTCACCTAACTGACCTTATTAATACTTCTTTCAGGACAGGGGTGTTCCATCAAAACTAAAACTCTCCAAAATAAAGCAACTTCACAAAAAGGATTGTACAGCTGACACAAATAATTATAGGCTAGTGTCATTATTGTCAGGTTTCTCTAAAGTAATTGAAAGAGTAGTGTATGAAACACTGACTGACTTCCTGAATAAAAATAAAATACTGACTAATGCTCAAAATGGGTTTAGAAAGAACACATCCACAGAAACGGCAGTCTTCCAATTCATGAAAATGGCCCTAAATGCCTTGGACAAGAACAAATTAAGCTGCGGGATATTCTTAGATTTATCTAAAGCATTTGATCTAATCAGCCATGCCTTATTGCTTATGAAACTAGAATTTTATGGGGTCCGGAGACTTGCCTTCAAATGTTTCAACTCTTATCTCTCTGATAGACAACAGAAAGTACAAATATGTCATGAAGGCAAAGAGTGTATTTCAGATTTCAAAAAAACTAGCTATGGAGTGCCCCAGGGTTCCGCATTAGGCCCTCTGTTGTTCTTGCTGTGTATACACGATTTGCCAAACCATCTGACAGTTGCAGAAACGGTGATGTTTGCTGATGACACTAGCATTTTTATAAAAGGATACACCAAGGATAATCTACAGCAGAATGTTTCTAAGACAATAAATGAGACAGGAAAATGGTTTAGCGACAATGCTTTGGTCATAAATAAGGATTAAACGGTATTGATGAATTTCAGTAATATTAAAAGTAAAGCTAGAGGAAGAGTGAAAGCTGAGTTAGGAAACTAAGTTATTGTACAAGCTCCATACACAAAATTCCTAGGTATGTGGGTGGATGAGCACTTGAGATGAGAAAAGCTTCTAGAAGTTTTGAGTAAAAAACTAAGTAAATGCTGCTATGTGCTAAGAATGCTTCGGGAACGTTGCAACACTGAATATGAACAGTTTGCTTAGATATGGTGTGATCTTCTGTGAAAATACATGTGTGGCAAAACAAGCTTTCAAACTTCAAAAAAGGGATATTACACTACTGGCCATTAAAATTGCTACACCAAGAAGAAATGCAGATGATAAACGGGTATTCATTGGACAAATATATTATACTAGAACTGACATGTGATTACATTTTCACGCAATTTGGGTGCATAGACCCTGAGAAATCAGTACCCAGAACAACCACCTCTGGCCGTAATAATGGCCCTGATATGCCTGGGCATTGAGTCACTCAGAGCTTGGATGGCGTGTACAGGTGCAGCTGCCCATGCAGCTTCAATACGATACCACAGTTCATCAAGAGTAGTGACTGGCGTATTGTGACGAGCCAGTTGCTCAGCCACCATTGACCAGACATTTCCAGTTGGGGAGAGATCTGGAAAATGTGCTGGCCAGGGCAGCAGTCGAACATTTTCTGTATCCAGAGAGGCCCTACAGGACCTGCAACATGCAGTCGTGCATTATCCTGCTGAAATGTAGGGTTTCGCAGGGATCGAATGAGGGGTAGAGCCACTGGTCCTAACACATCTGAAATGTAACGTCCACTGTTCAAAGTGTTGTCAATGCAAACAAGAGGTGACCGAGACGCGTAACCAATGGCACCCCATACCATCACGCCGGGTGATACACCAGTATGGCGATGACGAATACACGCTTCCAATGCGCGTTCACCGCAGTGTCGCCAAACATCGATGCGGCCATCATGATGCTGTAAGCAGAACCTGGATTCATCCGAAAAAATGATGTTTTGCCATTCGTGCGCCCAGGTTCATCATTGAGTACACCATCGCCGGCGCTCCTGTCTGTGATGCAGTGTCAAGGGTAACCGCAGCCATGGTCTCCGAGCTGATAGTCCATGCTGCTGCAAACATTGTCAAACTGTGCAGATGGTTGTTGTCTTGCAAACGTCCCCATCTGTTGACTCAGGGATCGAGACGTGGTTGCACGATCCACTACAGCCATGCATATAAGATGCTTGTCATCTCAACTGCTAGTGATACGAGGCCGTTGGGATCCAGCACGGTGTTCCGTATTACCCTCCTGAACCCACCGATTCCATATTCTGCTAACAATCATTGGATCTCAACCAAAGCGAGCAACAATGTCACAATACAATAAACCGCAATCACGATAGGCTACAATCCAACCTTTACCAAAGTCAGAAACATGATGGTACATATTTCTCCTCCTCACATGAGGCATCACAACAACATTTCATCAGGCAACGCTGGTCAACTGCTGTTTGTGTATGAGAAATCGGATGGAAATTTTCCTCATGTCAGCAAGTTGTAGGTGTCGCCACTGGCGCCAACCTTGTGTGAATGCTCTGAAAAGCGAATCATTTGCATATCACAGCATCTTCTTCCTGCCAGTTAAATTTCGCATCTGTAGCACATCATCTTCGTGGTGTAGCAATTTTAATGGCCAGTAGTGTAGATTAATGAAAGGGGTTCCTTGTAGAGTGTCATGCAGGGAAATATTTAAAGAATTTAAAATAATGACTCTTCCTAGCTTATACATCTATGAATGTGTCCGCTTTCTGAAAACTCACCAGGAATTTTCAACATTAAATAATCAGGTTCATAACCGTGGAACAAGGAAAAGAGATGATTTTCACAGAGACAGCCACAAAGGAACACTCTACCAGGAAAGTGTAAACTATCAGCCGAAAATACATTTTAGTGCATTGCCTTCTACAATAAAGAAAATTAAAGAATTTCATAAATTCAAGGTAGATCTTAAACAATTTTTACAACACATAGTTTTCATAACATTGAAGAATATCTGAATATGGAAAACTAATAGTATTTATATATACTGATCTGAAATATTTATATTTATTATCTGAGTTTTTGTAACAAATTAAATATAATAAATTATATTGTAATTGACTACATCCATACAATGTATATTGTTAACGGATGAATAAAGGAATTGATTTGAATTGAACCTTAGTGTGGCCCAGAAAGGAGTGAGATATACAGCCATAAAAAAATTTTGCTTCCTGAATGTGGAAATCTTTCTGCTTGTTTTACTTGTGCTTTGTACCAGGGACTGGTAGAGCAGCTTAAGTAAAAATGTCTGTTAGACTTCAGTTTTGACAGCACTTGGTCACAACAGTCAATATTAGGTATTTTGTGTATGATAAATTTATTAAAAGTGCATAACTATGTTTTATTCTGCAAATATTAGCAGTTCCAGTTTACTGTAATTATTGACCTATTTTGACAATCTCCTGACAAGTGATCAGGGTATTGTTATTATATTCAATGTTTTTCATGTTATTCTTTCTTTTTCCACACCCATGAGAATCATTTCATTTTTGGGTCTATCGAACAAAAACTGTATCTAATCTAATCTAATCAGTTCTGAACTGTAGATGGGGACACAAACCTTGTGTGAATGCTCTGAAAAGCTAATCATGTGCATATCACAGCATCTTCTTCCTGTCGGTTAAATTTCACATCTGTAGCACATCATCTTCATGGTGGAAGATGTGAATGTTATAATTCATTCTAAATTCACTCATATTACTAAAAATAAATACCATAAATGTATTGGCAACTGAGTGTTAGAATCCCAAGGTCCCATAGAGGCTTTTGCAAGATTTTCAGTTATCAACTTTAAATAATATTTTTGCTTATACTTCTGCAGAAAAATAACTTTTTGACCCATGAACCTGTAGGGACAATTGGATACAACTGAGTATTTGTATGGTGTTTATCATCAGGTTTTGACAAATATCACAAGTTTGCAAAATGTTTTTTAAAATAATAGTAATTCATTCTTTTGGTCACAAATTTATTTTTCCTCATTAAGTCTCCTTATTAAATATTCATTGATAGTACACATCCTGAGGCATCAAGGAATCATCAGTTTGGTAATGGAAAGAAATGTGTGTGTGTGTGTGTGTGTGTGTGTGTGTGTGTGTGTGTGTGTGTGCGCAAGTGAGTTTAGTGGGGAGGATAAGAACTGTAGAGGTATACCAAGGCTTGAGTACAGCAAGCAGTTTCAAATGGTTGTAGACAGTTAAAGAAATGGGACGACAACGGAGAATACCAAGACATGGACAGTGGAATGAGTTATGTAATGAAGCAATTGACAATCGACTAGTGGCACGAAAAAACAATACAACAGTAATAAGAAATGAGAATATTGGGAAGAGTTTAAAGAAGAAAGGCAATAAAGCAGCAGAAATAATCGGTTCAATGAAAAGAAAATATAACAAAGATGGACAAGACGAAATGGTTTCAGACTTTAAAAGAATAACGCTAGGGACTTCTATAAGACTTTCACGTGCTAGGGACTTCTATAAGACTTTCACGGAAGTTTTCACAGGAATCCAGCCATAGAGCTTACATTTTAAGGATAAAAATGGAAACATGGTTTTAAGCAATAAAGAGAACTGCCAGCTCTTAGCTGAATACTTTGAAAATCTATTAAATTGTGGAGAGCCTATTGACAGATTATAATTTCAAAAAGCACAACATGAAAATCCACCATCAGAGTCACCTACAAAAGAAAAAATATAAAAGATTATCAAGTCGCACCAACAGAGGATGGGATAGTGGCAGAAATGTAGAAATTAGTGGCTTATCCACAAGGAAGAAAATTCGCAAGTTAATTACAGACATTTGGACAAAAGCAAACATTTGGACTGGAAACAAGCACTGATCTATCCTCCTCACAAAAAGGAGATAAAGCAGACACCATCAACTACAAGGGTATCTCCTTGTTACCAGTAACATAAAAAATATTGTCTGCAGCACTACTAAACAAAATACAGGAACAAGTAGGATCTAACAAAGGAGAGTACGAATCAGGATTTAGGAGAGGTAGATCATATGCAGAACAAATTCTTAATTTAAAAACCATTTTGAGAGCAAGAACTATACAAAATAAAAACGCAGTACTGTAGACACTTTCTTGACCTCAAGAAGGCTTATGACTCAGTTGACAAACACTATTTCAGATACTTTATGAATCAGAGATAGATGAAAATACCAGAAGATTTGAAAAAATGCTCACAGATATAACATCAAGGATTTAAGTCTCAAGGTGAAATTTCTAAACTGTTCGAAATCAAAACAGGAGTTCAACAAGGAGATGGACTATCCCTGATTCTCTTGAACCTGGTTGTAGATAAAGTTGTAAAAACATGAGAATACACATTAAAAACAGAGGCATAAAAAGTATAAACATGGAACAAGGAAAGAACAAATTTGAAGTAAAATGTTTGGCCTTTGCAGATGATGAAGCATTGATAACTGAAATGCAACTGTTATGCTTGATCTATTACACAATATTGCTGAAAAGACTGGGCTAAAAGTATCTTATGAAAAAAACAAGTATACACAACACAAAGACGATAGAGAAAAATTTATGAATGTAATGGATGGAAAAATTAAAAGAGTTGATACCTCAGAAAACGAATTCAAACCAACAGACGGGATAACACAACAAATAAACAAAAAGAGCAAAGTAGTTAGAATTTGCGTACAAATTATCACAAAACCACTACAATAAGAAATCAATATTCATTCAAATGGAGATTAGACATTATAATTCAGTTATTAAGACAAAAGCAGCATATTGATCAGAGTCCCTAGCACTGAATAAGAAAGGTGAACTAAGAGAACTAGAAAAAAGAGACAGGAAAATACTAAGTAAAAGTCTAGGTCCTGAGAAAAACAATGAAAATAATGAGTTAAAAGGAGAAATGAAGATTTATATAAAAATACAGAAAAAATCACAGATACAATGAGGAAGAGATGGCTAAAATTACATGGTACATTTAAAAAGAATGGGAGAAACACAGATTACAAAGAAAATTTTTAATTATGTCAATAACCTGAAGAAAATGGTAGGATGGATAGAAGAGTGAAGAAAGATGAAAACAAAACAGGCATTACAGAAGAAATAATATGTGACAGAAATTGCTTCACGCTACTCATATAAAACACAGACTATGAAGAAGATATGCCAAAATCTCAACCAAAGAGAGTGTGGACAGATGTTCAGAGATGAGCAGTTGGAGAGAAATAAAGAAGTACTGGGAATAAAGGAAGAAAAAGACACACCGTAAGTCTTTAGTTGTAGGTGATCCATAGGTGGTCAAATTCATAAGTTTTACACACACACACACAGTGTGGGTGTGCGCGCACATGCATACATTGTCTTTGGAATGAACAAGAACTTGGAGTATGTACAAACTGGGAGCAGTAAGTATTCTGTATTCGGTGAAACATTTTTTGCAAGAAGTTGTGTTCCATATACCAAAAATGCGTCTTATTACTTTATTCTGCCAGGGGAAGACATATTTAGCTCCAGCAGGTTCCCCAAAATGTTAGCCTGTAGTTCAAGAATGTATGAAAAATGCTTACTAGGCCATCAGGAGGAGGTCTTGACTGGCACAGCTTTTTAATTTTTGTATCAGTTACACTACTCCAGATAATGTAGTTCAAACTTTTTGACAGGTATTCCAACATAACTTATTGTTGAGATGGGTAATTGGTTCACTGACTTTTCCTTCAGACTGTGCATGCCAGTATCAAGATTTCTGATGGAGAAAAGTATGTGTTCTGGTTTATCATCATTTACCTTTAATCTTTTATCCCTTAGCCAATGAATTGCAGTAGATTTTCATAGAGACTCAACAACGATAGTGAAAATAAACGGGGCTCCAGTTGGTAATTATGAACTATTTGTGAAACAATTTGATGCATTATTAAACATCTTGACTTCCAAGCAGGATGAGGTGGTATTAAGTGAAGATTTAAATTTAAATTTTCTAGAGCATGCCTATTGTAGATGTGTTCTTGAGTTCCTTCCAATTTCATAAATCTACCTCCCCTCACACAATTGCCAACAACAGTTATAGTAACCAACAACACTGCTGTTGGCAGCATTTTTATAAGTGCTGAGGGACTGCAAAGTCATAGTGTAATTCACATACTTAATGACCTCTCAGGCCATGGAGGTCAACTACTGATGTTCAGTATCAGAGTGAATGATGTGAATAAAAGAAGTGGAAAACTATTAGGGTAATAAATGCAAGAGGAATTGAGCAATTCAAGAAGGGTTTGCAAAATACAGACTGCAGGGCTCTGCACAACACTCCTGGTGTATTGAAAATATAATGTATTCTATGACATAGCAAGCCACCTTTGAAAACTGTTTTCATAAGAAACTAATCACTGGAAGCAGATTAAATGCTCCAAAATTATGCATAACAAATGGGGTCAGAATATCATGCAAAACTAAGAGAAGACTCTGTTTGGCATCAAGTAAAATGGTTGATAACAGAGTTAAATCACATTACAAACTGTACTGAAAAATCCTAAGCAAAGTCATCAGAGCATTGAAATGTATGTACTTTTAAGAAAAAGTAAGATCCTCCTGCAACAAGACTTTGGAACATAGTAAAATTAGAGACAGGCACATAATGAATTAGAGAAAGATATGTAATGAATTGATCAAAGACAGCCTTAAATTACAAGAATATTTTATAACTCTTTAATGTCAGTAGCAGATAGCCTACAGTTCATAAGAAAAGCCTTCCAAAACAAGTTTCATGAAATACATCTTCATCCCCCATCTCCAAAACAAGTTTTCAGTTATCTTAAAAATAAATATCCAATTGGTTATGGTGAAATCAGCAGTAAACTAATGAAATGTTGTTCAGCTGACCTTAGTAATATATTGATTTACTTGCATAATAAGTATTTTCACAGTGGTACTTTTGCAGAGAGATTTAAACATGCTGTTGTCAAACCACTTGGCAAAAAAGGGGATAAAACATTAGTGAAGAATTACTGATCCATCTCATTACTGCCAGTATTTTCAACATATTTTTGAGAATATAATATAAAATAAACTTGATTCGCAGTACAGAAAAGCAACTCAGTAGCAAACAGTTTAGATTTCAAATGGGACTGTAAAACATAACAGAATATTAAACACAGTAGATGCATGGTTTTTATCTTTGCTGAATGCTAGGAAATAATGTATCTCAGTCAGATAATGACAACTACTCAGAATTTGAAGTAGTCAGACAAAGTGTATAACTTTTATTATGGATGCTCCATTATTTCTAATATGAAGGTGAAGAGGAAAGGGAGAGGAGAAGGAAGAAAGAGGAGAGTTTAACATCATGTCAACAGTGCAGTCGTTAGAGATGGTGGAGATGAGAGAGGAGAGAAGTAGAGAAGAGGAAAGGGTTATGTAGGTGTATTGGTGGGATAGAAGACATGTGTAGTACTGAGGTGGAGATAGGGAGGGGGATAGGCAGTGGAGGTCAGGGACTTGTGAAAGTTGAGGCCAGGGGTTACAGGAACAATGGCTGTATTGTAGACAGGGCTAGCACCTATGCAATGCAGAAAAGGTGTTGTTGGTGGGAAGAATCTAGATGGTGCAGCCTGTGAAGCAGTGATTTAACTGAAGCACACCGTACTGGGTGACATGTTCAGCAACTGGGTGGTCCAGCTGTCTTTTGGACACAGACTGACAGTGGCCATTCATGCAGAAGACAGCTTGCGAGTTGTCATGCCCATGTATTGTGTTGGTGCATAAGTTTGTAGCATTTTTTCATAGCTTTAATAAATACAACACATACACATAACAGATACTTCAGTCATCAATAAAATATTCTCCCTCACTATTTACAACAGTCTCCCAACACTGGGGTAACATTTCCATTCCACGACTGTAGAAATAACTCATCGAGCCATTTTTGGCGTGCATTTTCATCCGAAAAGCAAGTTCCTTGAAGGCTGTTCAATAAAGAGCAGAAAAGATGAAAATCTGAGAGCACAAGATCAGGTAAAAAAGGTGGGTTCAGAATGAGTTCCCAAACCAACTCCTAGCATTGTTAGCAGCAACAGACAGAAGACATTCTTTATTGGTGCTGCACATTTTAGTGATTTTAAGTGAGATAAACTCATACTGCAGTGTTGTTCTTGAGCATGCCAGTGTAGATGTGTGCACAGAAACAGCTAAGTGAAAAATCCATGGAATACACACATTTTTTTATATATAAAAGCCAACTTCAGAATTTTACTTCATGTGAGACTGCATGTACAACACGCGTGTGCTGATTTGAAGTTCTAGAGTTACATATTTTACTGTTCATATTGCTTCTGCGTACTCTGTCATTAACTGTACCAGCCCCGGTTTGTACTGTGATATATTGCAAAACTTCAAACACTCTTGAGTACAGCTGTCATCAATTGTAGGCCTATCCTCATCCAAAATAATCATTCTCTAATTTCACTGTATAATTATGTGAGAAATATGTTACTTTTGAGAATTTTTGGATGCTTGCAAAACTATATTTTCTTAAGTTGCCAGTATGAGTGTTTTGAATACATATCTAATTTCATAGCAAATCAGTGTTTGTGGTTCACAGTTACTGCCAAAGAATACATCATCCTTGAATTTCATTGTATATCAATGCAAGTAGCTGTGCATTTTTGAGAATTTTCAGAAGCTGTCATTGTCCTTTGCATAATCTACAAGTAATTTGCAGTATCGGCATTTTTGATTTAGTTATTGTAGAAGATTTTCTAACTACATATCATGTTGCATCTAGTTTTCCCATAAAGAGGAGTAGCTCTATATATTATCTACATTTATTGTAAATTAACTCCATTTTTGACCACAAAAGGTTTTAGGAAACTAGTAATTTTTACCAAACATTTTTCTGTTGCCTTAATAGAAACCTCATTTTGTATATTTTCTTCAATTCATAGAGAGAATTAGGAACTTTTTAGCTCAATGGATTAAAACATAATGAGTGGGCTCAATTTAAAGTTATTTGTTTACTGTCCTGTAATACAATGCACCAGCCAAATTGCACCCCCTCTGTGAATGCTTTCTCAGACATATTGCTTTCTCAGTTGGGTGACATTCATAAGCAGCTGGAAATCACCATGACTGCTGTCAAATGATTTGCAGCTGCTGCAAATTGGTGTGTAGGGCAGCTCCCGAGAGTTGTGTACCTGTGATCCTGGTACCAGAGAAACCGCAAGAACTATCCTCTTGCAAGGATCCTGTTGCCCCTGCCGGAAGTACAGGATCTGTTATTACTCATCCACTTGATTGAGGATGGCATGTCAGTGGTGGATCAAGCCATCCTTTACAGGTTACTGGGAAGACTTGGGGTGTTGTACCAATTCCCTTAACCAACAAGTTTTAGGTGCTGCCTTTCACTGAAAATGAAACTGAGCCAGTCGGACTCACTTCAGCTGTTTTAGGGAAATCTGTTTTGTCCAGTGTCAAGAGGAGGCAAATCCAAAAGAGTAGTGGTCTATTAATCAATGGCAGTTCAAATGTACAGCAAATTATGGTACTCCTTAGGGAAATGGCAGCAAGGGACAGGAAAGGACACCCAGTGTGTACATCTGCAGGCCTCATTCAACATGTCGAAGAGGCTACTTTTGCAACCATTTAGGGAACAGGGTGCAACCAACTGCAGATTTTGACACACATTGGAACAAATGATACCTGTCATTTGGGCTCCAAGGTCATACTTTGGTCATTCCAGTGAATGGCAAAGAAGGTTGAGAAGACCAACCTCGTGCATGGAGTTTCAGTGAAGCTCACAGTTTGCAGCATTGTCCCCAGAACTGATTGTGGCCCTTTGTTTCTGAGTGGAGTGGAAGGACTGAACCAGAGACTTTGAATGTTGTGTGACAAGCTAGGCAGGAACCTCCTGGACTTGCACAACAGGGTTGAGAACTGTAGGATGTCCCTAAATGGGTCAAGTATGCACTACACGCTAGAGGCTGCTACTCAGATAGTTGCACACAAGGGTTTTCTAACTTAGGCAACTCTCCATCCAAACAAGATAAAGATAGCTGTAGAAACCCCGAAGTACCAGATTAAGATTGAAAGAAATGCCTCTAACAGGTGAGAGTATTAAATCCTAATGGTTAACTGCTGGAGCATTCTCAACAAAGTGACAGTTTGAGGCATTCCTGAAATGCAGTAAAGCTCACATAATATTAGGTACAGAAAGCTGGTTGAAACCCAAAATTGATAGCAGTGAGATTTTTTGAAAAATATTGAGTTTATATTGAAAGCTTAGGTAAATGGAAATGGAGGTAGACAAGAAACTAAAATCAAGTGAGATAGAAGTTGAAACTGCATGTGAGATTTTTTGGGCAAGACTCAATATATGGGTGGGCACAAAATGATAATTAGATTCTTCTATCACCCACTAGACTGATGTAACCAAAAACTTTAGAGTAAACCTCAGTTAACTTCTATGTAAAGTTCCCCAATTGTACTGTAATCATTGGTGGAGACTTTAATCATCCAATAATTAACTGGGAAAATTACAGTTTTGTTAGTGGTGGGCATGATAACACTTCCCGTGAAACATTGCTGAAAACCTTCACTGAAAACTACCTAGATAATTAGGAACCCCAATCATGATGGAAATATATTGAATCTAATGGCAACAGATAGTCCTGACCTCTTTGAGGCTCTCCACATCAAAACTGGTATCAGTGAGAATGATGTGATTGTGGCAACAATGATTACCAAAAGATACAAAAGACAACTAAAACAAGCAAAAAGATATATATGTTCAGTAAACTAGATAAAAAATCAGTAATGTCATACTCAATAAGGAACTAGAAATTTTCAGCACAGGGAAGGAACATGTAGAGGAACTATGGCACAAGTTTAAAGGAATAGTTGACCATGCACTGCATAGATATATACCCAGTAGAACAGTCCCTAATGGGAGAGAACCTCTGTGGTATAGAGCCACTTTAAAGTAACTTCTAAATAAACAGAGATTACTGCATAATAGATATAAAACAAAGTGTAGGTTAATAGATAGAGAGATGCTGAATGAGACACATTTGGCTGTCAAGAGAGCAATGCATAATGCCTTCAAAAAACCCAAAGAAATTTTGGTCGTATTTGAAGGCTGTTAGTGGCACCAGAGTTAATATTCAGCCCCTAGCAAGTGAGACAGAAACTGAAACTGAGGGTAACAAATCACAAGCTGAAATGCTTAACTCTGTTTCCAAATATCCCTTCACAAAGGAAAAACCAGGAGAATTGCCCCAATTTAATCTTGTACCACTGAAAAGATGATGAGAAACAATGAAATTGTTAAAACTGAACAAAGCTCCATGGCCTGATGGAATCCCTGTCAGATTCTATACTGAATTTGCGGCTGAGTTAGCCCATTTACAACTATAGTCCACCATAGATCCCCCCAAACAAAAAACTGTGCCCAGTTCTAGGAAAAAAACACACATCACACCCATCTACAAGAAGGGTAGTCCAATATCCGTAACATCATTTTGTTGTAGAATTTTAGAACATATTCCAAGCTCAAACATAATGCCAACTAACATGGATCCCAAGAACACCATTCAAGTGAAACCCAACTAACTTTTTTCTGACATGACATACTGAAAGCTTTGGATCACGGCAGTCAGGTAGATGCCATATCTCTTGATTTCCAAAAAGCATTTGACTCAGTATCACAGCGATGATTATTGTCAAAAATATGATCATATGGGGTCTCAGGTGAGATTTGTGACTGGATTGAGGACTTTCTGGTAGGGAGGAGAAACATGTTAATGTGTATTAAGAGTCATTCTCAGATGTAGAAGTGGCTTCAGGTGTGCACTAGGGAAGTTTGTTAGGACCCTTGCTGTTCATATTGTATATAAATGACCTTGCAGATAATAGCAATACTAACCTCAGACTTTTTGCAGATAATGCAGTTATCTGTGATGAAGTACTGTTTGAAAGAAGCTGCATAAATATTCATGTAAATGGACAGATAAAAAAATGTATTCACCAAGCGGAGGCAGGGGAACGCACACATAAAAGGACTGAACTTTCACAAGCTTACAGAGCCAGTGGCTCCTTCTTCTGTCAGAAGAGTTGATTGGGAAGGAAGAGCGGTGAAGGAAAAGAACTGGAGAGGTTTAGGGAAAGGGATACAGTTTAGAAAAGTCACCCAGAACCCCGGGTCAGGGGATACTTACCAGATGGAATGAGAAGGAAAGACTAACTGTTGGTGACTGCACCATATGAAATTTGAAATCCTGAGAGCTTAGGGATGGAAGACAGGGTAATGTGCAAGATAGAGATTACATACATACATTGTGCACGAGTTAATAACAGTGAAAAGCAAAGTGCATTGTATGTAACAAATGTGGGAGGAGGAAGGCAAGAAATAGACGAGTTAGATAATGAAAGATGTAGGAAACTGAAATGGAGTGAATAAAGGAGTAGATACTGTGAATAAATACAGAGACAGAAGGAATTAATGTAAATTAAGGGCAGGTGGGTGGCGAGAACCGAGGACATGTTGTAGTGCTGGTTCCCACCTGTGGAGTTCTGAGAAACTGGTGTCTGGAGTAAGAATTCAGGTGGTGCATGTGATGAAACAGGCAATAAGGTCATAACTGTCATGCTGCACAGCATGATCTACAACAGGATATTGTGTGTTGCCTGTATACAATCTCTGCCTATGCCCATTCATCCTGACTGATAACTGGATGGTAATCATTCCAATGTAAAAGGCTGAACAGTGTTTACATATCAGCTGGTATATGACGTGTCATTTCACAGGTAGCCCTGTCTTTGATAGTATATGTTTTGCCAGTTACAGGACTGTAATAGGTGATGGTAGGAGGGTGCATAGAGCAAGTCTTGCACTGGGAATGGTCAGAGGGGTAGGAACCTTAGGGTAGGAGTACAGAAGGAGCATAAGGTCCGAGAAGGATATTGTGGAGATTTGGAGGGAGACGAAAAGCTATTCTACATGTGGTGGGCAAAATCTCAGACAAAATGTACCTCATTTCAGGGCATGATTTTAGGACCCCTGTGACCATCCCCGGTGCAAGATTTGTCCTACACACCCTCCTACCACCACATACTCTAGTCCTGTAACTGGCAAAACATATACTATCAAAGGGAGAGCCACCTGTGAAACAGCATGTCATATACCAGCTGTTATGTAAACACTGTTCAACCTTTTATGTTGGCATGACTACCAGTCAAGGATGAATGGGCTTAGGCAGAGGTTGTATACATGCAACACACAATATCCTGTCGCAGAGAAAGCTGTAAAACGTGACAGTTGTGACCTCGGTGCCTGTTTCAGCACACACGCCATCTGGGTTCTTCCCCCAGACGCCAGTTTCTCAGAACTCCGCAGATTGGAACCAGCACTACAACATGTCCTCGGTTCTCCCCACCCACCTGGCTTTAATTTATGTTAATTCGTTCTGTCTCTGCATTTATTCACAGTAACTACTCCTTTCTTTACTCCATTTTAGTTTTCTACATCTTTCATTTTCTGATTTGTCTATTTTTTGCCATCCCCCCTCTCACATCTCATACATACAATGCACTTAGCTTTTCACTCTTATTAACTCATGCACAAAGTTTTAACAGTAATCTCCGTCTTGCATATTACCCTGTCTTCCACGCTTGAGCTCTCAGGATTTCAAATCTCGTACGGTGCAGTCACCAACAATCAGTCTTTCCTTCTTATTCCATCTAGTAAGTCTCCCCTGACCTGGAGTTCTGAGTGACTTTTTCTAAACTGTATACCTTTCCTTAAACTTCTCCATTCCTTTTCCCATTCAACTCTTCTGCCAGAAGAAGAAGCCACTGGCTCTGAAAACTTGTGAAAGTTCAATCCTTTTGTGAGTGTGTGTTCCTCTGCCGCTGCTTGGTGGGAAGATTTTCTTATCTGTCCATTTACATTATATTATCAATAATTGATTATTTTCATTGCATAAATATTCAGTCAGATCTTGATAAGATTTCAAAGTGCTGCGGATATTGGTAACCAGCTTTAAATGTTCAGAAATGTAAGATTGTGCACTTCACGGGAAAAAAAAAAAAAATATTTGTATGATTATAATATCAATGAGTCACTGTTGGAAACAGCCATCTCATACAAATACCTGGATATAATGCTTTGTAGGGATATGAAATGGAATGATCACATAGGTTTAGTCATTGGTAAAGCAGATTGTAGACTTCAGTTCATTAGTAGAAAACTGGGGAAGTGCAACCAGTCTACAAATAAGATTTCTCACGAATCACTTATGTGACTGGTTCTAGAACACTGCTCAAATACGTGAGACCCTTACCAAACAGGACTAACTGGGGTATGGAACATATACAGGGAATGGCAGCACAAACTGTCACAGACTTGTTTGATCCATGGGAGAGTGTTACAGAGACACTGAAGGCACTCAACTGGGAGATTCTTGAAGATGGATGTAAACTATACCAAGGTAGTCTATCAACAAAGTTTCAAGAACTGGTTTTAAATGATGACTCAAGGAATATACTAAAAACCCCTATGTATTCTTCACATAGGGATTATGATGCACAGAGGCATTCAAACAATCATTTTCCCAACATTCCATACATGACTGGAATGGGAACTAACTCTAATAACCTGTACAATGGGGTGTACCCTCTGCCATGCACCTCACGGTTGTTTCCAGAGAATGAATGTAGATGTATAGTGTTTTTGTCAATCTAGCAGAATGTGAGTGGGCATTATTGTGGAGTAGCAGCACTTTACACAGTCTTCTTGGTCATTGTTCTTGGATTGCGTCTGCAAGACATATCAGTTGTTGACAGAAAATGTCAGCAGTGATGGTTACATCACAGGGACGCAATTCGTAATACGCCATACCATTGCTGTTTCACCAGGTGCGTAGCATTCTCTTTTGTGGATGCACGCAGGTCTTTGCACAGGGAGCTGCTGCTTTGTTTTGGCTCAACCATTCTTTTCTTTTTCTTATGTTAGTATAAAGATATGATTTCTGATCACCAGTAACAATACAGCATAGTAATGGTTGGTGTTGTTCATGAACTATTTGATGACAAGCAAGAAGAGATGCACATATGGCCACTCACTGATTTTTGTGATTTTGTATTTGAGCATGTGTTACCCACAAACCTGATTTCTGAACCTTCCCCATTGCTTGCAAATGTTGCATGAATGTGGAATGATCACATTCATCAAATTTGCCAGTTCTTGAGTATACTGACATGATTCATTGTTGACTAATACGTTTAAACAATCTTCATCAAACCTGAAGGTCTTCCTGAACATGGTGAGTCACTGGTATAAAAACCATCCCCCTTAAAATGTGAAAACCATTTTCTTGCCATTCTCTATCAAATAGCGTTATCCCCCCACACAGCACAAATGTTTCTGGCTGCCTGTGCTGCTGTCATCCTCTACTGAACTCAAAAATATGACAGCAGTTGAGTGTACAGCCTGCTGGCTGTGCCCCTGTTGGAACTAATTAATATATAGGCCAGATCACAAGGCTCCACCAGCCACTTGTGTATTGCTAAATGTATTGTACCTTGTCTTCCAGGACTGTGTTCTTTCTGAGCAGTAAATTACAGTATTCTTGGCTTTAAGCAGGTTGGTTAGCAAACTAACATATGACCCTAATGCAAATGAGATTTTCATAATTATAAAAATTGTGGCTACAAAACTAGGTAAATTTTGGGAATAATCACCAGTTAAAAATGGAATATTGTGGAAGATGAAAATTTTTATTATAAATAATTTTTGAGATATTCTTTGGAAAAAGCAAAGTGTCAACTGAGCTGAGGGACATAGAGATTTCAGATGAGGTACATAACTTAAGTCAGAACAACTTATTAGTTCACTCTGAGGTCCACTTCCATGTGGTTTCCCTGGTGTACCTGCTGTCTGGTGTGCACAGGTCAGGATGTGAGGGTGTTGGATATGTTCATTAGAAAATAATGGATTTCAGTGGTAAAAACATAGTCTGTGATATGGCGTACAAGCTATCAGTCATTCAGAGGTAACATAGTGGCTGATTGGTGATGGAGTAGGATCCAAAATGTAGTAGGAAAGAAGAGGGAGGGGAATTCTAGCCTGTTGGATAAAGAGTTGAGAGCAGAGAGCAGCAGCTGCTTTCCCAACTGATTCTCTGCTTCCCTTCTCCATGTCCAGCATTTGATACCTCCAACATGCATTTCAAGCTTTGCCTGTCAGCTACAATAACTAGAAATAATTGCTTCTAGGTGGTGACTGTGGTTAAAATTGGCTTGGATTCCATGGTAGGAAGTATCTGATCACTGACTGTAATATTTGAAGTGTTAGCAAGTTATTTCTGATATATCTTAGACTGATGATCAGCACAGTCCTTTCTCCTTCCATGGAAACAGCAACTATACTTTAAAAATTTCAGCTCCCGTGTAAAACATATCAAGATTTCATGGCTACATTTCACTTACTTAGCTTGCAGATTGTAGAAGATGTAACTGAGATGTGTAACTCAGGTTTCTTGCAAGTCCTCCACCTAAAATAATATCTGGGCTCAATTTATGTATGTCATGTAATTTATGTTGAGTTAACGAAGAAACGTCATAGCCAAAACGCTCTAATACTTAATTTCATCACAACACAGAAAAGACTGACACTGGTTTAATGTCTGAGAAGTGACTACATACTTACATAATACTGCCACCAGTGTGGGTGCTTGTACAGGTTCCAACAACTGCAAAGTATTGTTTAAAGTAAAGTTAGCTGAATACATAATTAAGATTCTCATGTTTTTACAGAACTGGTTGTAGAATCTAGCTTGAAAAATCATAATGTTTCAGATATAGCTAGTATGTTGAATTGCTGCAGTTCTCAGATTAAATTTGTGCAGAATGTACATTGATAACAGTGTCTTAATTAATTTACAAATATAGTGTGGTTTTTGCTCCTACATTCACTTTTCTATGTATGAATTCCTCAAAACATAACTGGGCCTTTTTACATTATTTTGGCATATTTTTAGTTTGTAGTGCAATATTTATATAAATTAAACAATGGACAATCCAGAATGGAATGTAACAATATTATGAAAAGGAAAGTTGCCACTCACCATATAGCAGAGATGCTGAGTCGCAGATAGGCACAACGAAAAGACTGTCACAAATTAGCTTTCGGACTTTATGGCCTTTGTCAAAAATATATGAACACACACATGCAAACACAAATGACACACACACGTGACTGCAGTATATGGCAACTGAAGCCACACAGTGTGGCTTCAGTTGACATAGGTTGCAATAATGTGCATTTGTAGTTGTGTTTGTTTATTTGTGTGTGTGTGTGGGGGGGGGGGGGGGGTCTATTTTTGATGAAAGCTAATTTGTGACAGTCTTTTCCTTATGCCTATCTGCGACTCAGCATCTCCACTATATGGTGAGTGGCAACTTTCCTTTTCATAACATTGTTAGATCTGTATAAATTAATTAGAATTCATCTTAACTGATCACAGTTCATCTTGAGTCAACTTACTGTCACCAATACAGTAATTCAGTGATGTTACCGTTCCAGCTGTTGAATTTATGTAACTTTGTATAAGCATCATGAGGTATTATATGTTTGGAATTGTACTTTTCATTGAATATTGGCCTATCCTGCTACATTACATATCACCCCCCCCCCCCCCTCCGCCCTCCCCCAAAGTACCATACATAAGGATGTCATGCACAAGATTTAGTCATGGTATGCATGTACCAGAATAGGAAGTTTGCTATGCATAATAATTGTGGTGTCCGTATCTGTTTGTAAAACAAAGTAGAGAAAAAATTCTATTGCGTAATTTATGTTACATAGATATTTTATGAAACAAATTGCTTTACCATGTACACATTTTGTTACATAAATGATTAATGTGTATATCTTTTTATAAATGCCTTCTCAATGATCCTCCATGAACTTGAAAGCACTGCCAAAACTCATATTTGAAGCATCAGCTATCAGTGTGCCACTTTTCCTCAGTTTCATACAAGTACTGTCTCTTTCTCTGAAATAACACGTAGTCTCCATTACTAACAGTACAGTCAGATCACAACTTCAGGAAATATGTTCAGTTCTAAACAACTGATGCATGGTTAAACTTAGCAGTTACTGTACTAACATTAAACAATTAAAAGTTAAATATCACAGGTAATTATATTATTAAATAGTACAAGTATATAATGTAATCGTTTATGTTTCAGATAGCAAAACAATATCATATGTAGTGCCTAAAGATTCTTAATGACTAATGTTTTGTTCTAGCATTTGAGATGCATGTAGAGTATTTTGATTCAAAATTTGCAAGATAAAATACTAATTACTTACTAATAAAAATGGATTCAGTCTCTTTGTTAACTCGCCAAGTAGCATTAAGAGTATAATACCATATGTGTCAATTTTTTTTTGTTTCTGCAATTATAAATATCTACTTTATAGTACAATCTCATTTTAATCCTTCAGTTAACAAGGCGTACATGAGTGTTTGCTTTTTATATATATATTGCTTATCATGGCGGAAACTAGACAACTTTCCATCTCATGTAACGGTACTGGGCAAATTATATTCCACCATATTATACTGTTCCATTAAAGGGAATTCATTCAAGTATCAATCATCTAAGCAAATCACTTTAAAAATGTAACTGACATTTTGTTTAACACATTTCATGAATGTAAATGACATTGCAGCCATGTCAAGTGTAAGTCAAGCATGTGTACATATAAACTAGTCCATAAATCAGTTTTGTTTCATTGAGTATAGACTTATGTTAGTATCGCTTTCACAAAAGTATAGTTCAATAATAATAATATATTCGCTTATGCATTGTGTAGTACCAGTTGATCAAAAAGTCAGTATAAATTTGAAAACTGAATAAATCACGGAATAATGTAGATAGAGAGGTACAAATTGACACACATGCTTGGAATGACATGAGGTTTTATTAGAGCCAAAAAAATAAAAAAGTTCAAAAAATATCCGATAGATGGGGCTTCATCTGATCAGAATAGCAATATTTAGCATAACAAAGTAAGACAAAGCAAAGATGATGTTCTTTACAGGAAATGCTCAATATGTCCACCATCATTCCTCAACAGTAGCTGTAGTTGAGGAATAATGTTGTGAACAGCACTGTAAAGCATGTCCGGAGTTATGGTGAGGCATTAATGTCGGATGTTGTCTTTCAGCATCCCTAGAGATGTCGGTTAATCACGATACACTTGCGACTTCAGGTAACCCCAAAGCCAATAATCGCACGGACTGAGGTCTGGGGACCTGGGAGGCCAAGCATGACGAAAGTGGCGGCTGAGCACACCATCATCACCAAATGACGCGCGCAAGAGATCTTTCACGCGTCTAGCAATATGGGGTGGAGTGCCATCCTGCATAAACATTGTACGTTCCAGGGGGTGTTTATCAGCCAGGCTGGGGATGATGCGATTCTCTAACATATCGCGTACCTCTCACCCATCACAGTAGCTGTTACAAAACCAGAATCACGCATTTCCTCGAAGAAGAAAGGCCCGATAATGGTAGATGTGGTAAATCCAACCCTTACCATGACTTTCTCGTCGTGCAATGGAGTTTCCACAACAGTTCTAGGATTTTCGGTAGCCCAAATTGTGCAGTTGTGGGCATTGACAGACCCTCGGAGAATGAAATGAGCTTCGTCGTTCGACAACACTTTACTCAACCAATCGTCATCTTCTGCCATCTTTTGAAACGCCCACACCGCAAATGCCCTCCACTTCACTAAATCGCCAGGTAACAGTTCATGATGCTGATGGACTTTGTACCGATAGCATTGGAGGGTACGCCTAAGTGCCAACCAAACAGTAGTGTATGGAATGCCGGTGTGATGTGCGACTGCACGAGCGCTTACTTCCCCATGCATAGATGAACCCACTACAGTCTCCATTTCTTCCTGAACTGTCTCAGCAGCATTTTGCCTTGTGCTCGGTCGGCCACTATGGGGTCTATCGTCTAAACAACCTGTAGCTTCGAACTTCGAAATCATTCTCGCCACAGCTGCATTTGTCAACGGACCTTTACCCATTCGAATCCCCTTCCTATGGCGATAGGATCGTAACGCTGGACTCGCACATTCCCCTTTCTGATAATACAGCTTCACTAAAAGTGCCTTTTCAGGTAACGTCAACATGATGCGACTGCTGGCGCATCTGATTCTCTCTCTCATTATATCTCCTTTCGTACACGTTTGCCATGCACAGTCACTGACGTTTTGCTGTACAGTGCCATCTGTCGGGCATTTTGTGAACTTTTTCTTCTTCTTTTTTTTCTTTTTTTTTTCTCTCTAATAAAACCCCAAGTCACTCCAAGCACGTATGTCAATTTTTACCTCTCTATCTACATTATTCCGTGGTTCATTAAGTTTTCAAATTCATACTGATTTTTTTATCACCCGGTATAATAGAACTGTTGTATACATGTTGAAGGTAAAGTACTACTTGTCAAACATTGGTGCTAACAGGTATACACCTGTGAAACTTCAGTATATAATGGTATTGGTGCTAATGACATTGGTGCTAACAGGTATACACCTGTGAAACTTCAGTTTATAATGATAGCGAATGATAGACGACACAGCGGTATGCAGCACACAAGACACTATATTTTATAGAAACTCGATACATACAAGGATACACAACATACCGAGTGAGGTGGCGCAGTGGTTAGACACTGGACTCACATTCAGGAGGACGACGGTTCAATCCTGCGTCCCGCCATCCTGATTTGGGTTTTCCGTGATTTCCCTAAATCGCTCCAGGCAAATGCCGGGATAGTTCCTTTCAAAGGGCACAGCCAACTTCCTTCCCCGTCCTTCCCTAATCCGATGAGACTGATGACCTCGCTGTCTGGTCTCCTTCCCCAAACAACCCCAACACAACATAATGCAACCAAATCACAGAGCAAACAAACATGCTATCGTCCACCATCAGATATTTTTCTGGCCAGTGATGCTAATATTCCCACAGGCCTCGCCCCTCCCTCCCTCCCCCCCCCTCCCAATCTCTTCCAGTAGTGCGGAGCACACTGGAGGTGCTGACGGGAGGACGGGAGGGAGCAGAAGTGAGGGTGGTCTGGTGCAGTGTGTAGAGATGATAGTCACAGAAGTCAGTCAGTGCCTGGACAGTGCTGTCCGCATGGGTGAGCATGGGAGGGAAAGATGTATCCTCCAGCCCCAGTATGTGTTTGTCGGGTGGTTCAGAGAAGAGCTCGCTGTGCAGAGGAGGCAAGGAATAGTGGAATCATCAGTGAAACATGCATACTGAGTTGCAAGATCAACATTTTCAGGTAAGGTGAGAACTTCTTGAAATGGTGTACCAGAGGCTGAAGTGAGACCATGCAGTCATTGTGGGCCCCTGTGACTACAAGCTCCTTGTCTATAACTGTGATGATCAGATCCTCTGAGTGGAAGCAGCGGACGTGCAGGGGGGGGGGGGGGGGGTGAGGTACAGAAGCTGTGTAGATGGCTTCTTGTGTGTAACAAGTTACCCACTAGATGTTGATGGAAATGTGGTTTGCTGCTGGAATGTAACCTTGTTCTCCAGGCAGTGGAGAGGGGGTCGAGGATGAAGTGGGGGGCACCGACTTCTTCAATGGGGGTCGGGCAGAGACGTGAAACTTTGGTGAGCTGGGGTGGCTCAGTGAGGAGGGTATTGTGTTCAGTGATAGTCAGTTGAATTTGTGCAAGTTTGGGTTCCTGCCATTGTGAGGCAAATGGAAGTTGCAGTGAGGCAATGTGGCTGCCACTGTTGTCATCATTGGTTACACATTGTTGATTGTACAAAATAGCAGCGCAGAAAATAATGTCCGTGCACTGTTCAACTGATTGAAAGGCACAATAGTGAAAATGTTTACTGTCTGAACATGGTGCAGTCAAAATGGTAGCATCAATAAGAGCATGCTGTCTAACTAGTTGGATAGCATGTCACTGTCTGTTGCTGTAATGATACTCCTATCTGAATTTTAGTCTTTTTAAGACTGTTGGACGAGATGTTGTGCAGTACCAAATATGTTGATTATATATTCCATGTCCAAGCAAGTCACCTCTTGCACACTGATGGGGGGCAGAACACTTAGTTGTGCCAATCCAAATACAGTTTGATGAATTGCACACGAATGTTCTATGTTGTAATGTAGCACATAAAACAAGGCTGCTGGGAAATTACTGTCAGTCTGCATAAAATACATAGCAGCAGAGTGTGATAATGGCTGCATTCTCACTGCATGGTAACCACCTTTGTAATAAAGTAAGAAAATATGGCATGACGTTGTAGTCAGGGGTCATCAGTGTGGAACTCTTGTACATAGTGATAGAAAATGATAGACAGGACAGTGGTATGGAGTACACAATGCACTTTATTTTGTAGAAACTTGATACGAACAAGAATACACAACATAACACACTCGAGTTACAGAGCAAACAGCCCTGCTACCATCCACCGTCAGAGGTAAGAGTGTGAGTCATTTTTTCTGATCAATGATATTAACGTTACCACAAGTTGTATGATTTAAAGTAGAATATGTACAAAATTCAAGTGTGTATACATATCATATATATGGCAAATCAACTACGACAACATGATAAAGTGAGAGAACCTATTCTTGACTGAATTACCTTCTCAAACAAATTTAAGAAATATTCTCATAATTTATGTACATTATTGATCACTAATTGCATAAAAACTCCAAATATAATCCCACAGCAGTTTCAAATTCCTGTGACAGAATGTGTTTCTAGACAGCGGTGTTCCACTGATTTCTGTGTTATCATCAGCATTTGATACCACACTGGGACATCATTTGCTGTATAAAGTTGAAAGTAGTGATTACGCAGGTTACTGCAAGAATGAGCCATGAGCGAACAGTTCCTCCAGCCACAAGCTGTCTGAGGGAGATGCCCCCTAGAATCATTGTTGCCAGTGCCATGCACCACACTGATAAGAGGCTGTCACACAGAGCCTCCACTCTCCAGTGTTTGGGCTCCAGTGTTCTGGCTACAGTGTTACGATTCCCCAGAGTCTCTGTCCGAAGCCAGCTTAGCTGAGATAGAGTTGAGAGTGCAAGTGTAACAGACTCAAACCTCTGCTTGTTATCAGATATTGATTAAAGTTTAAGAAGGACTTCTTGTTAGTAGCAATACCTGCACATACTCCAAGCTACCATCTGGATTTATATCAGAACATCCAGTGGAATTATTGTACCAAGTTAAGGATACAGTTATATTGCATGTGTTTTTTAAACTCTATTTTTTGCAATTGAACCAAATGCTGTGCAAATGGTCACAACAAAATTGATCGATTGATTTATTGTAACAGGGGAGCTAAAACAACTTAGGTCTGACCTGCCACTGCCCGCACCAAAACTAGGTTTATTGTGCAGTATTGCTCCTTGTAGATCTAGTAAAGCCAACCAGTGCGCTTAAATAGTGCAAGGAGTCCCTCTGCCAGTTTTTTGTTAGACACAATTTCTTCAGGTCTAGTTGTCCCAAAGATTCTGTATCTTTTACTCTCCAATGCCATGCATTCGAAGATTAGGTGTGATGCAGTTTCTTCACCCTCATCACACATCCTACATTTAGGGTCCTCTTCTGTTATACCCATTATGTGTAGGTGTTTTTTAAAATTCCCATGGCCGGTCATCAGTCCAGTCATGGGTTTGATCTCTTTCCTGTTCAATCCCAGGATTATAGAGCTTCTTTTAAAACATGGCTTGGGCATCATTACCTTACCATGTTTTTGTTTATGGACCATGGTCCAATATCCTACATGCTGTTTCCTAAGCCAGTTCTGTGGTTCTAATTTGATCATAGCATTGGTGGTTGTCAGGACAGGCTCTGGTCCAATAAATGGTGTTGTTGCTCCCATCCTAGCCAATCTATCAGCTTGTTCATTGCCACAGATCCCTGAGTTGCCAGGAACCCACACTAATTCACCCTATTGCTTCCCCCTAGCTCCACCAGAGACCTGTGGCAATCTGCAACAATCTTATATCTTGTTGCAGGAACTGCCAATGATTTCAGGGCTGACTGGCTGTCTGAATAGATGTAGATGCAATGGTCATTGTAGCACCTACACATATTCTCCTCCACCCATGCCCTGATTGCAGTAATTTCAGCTTGGAATACAGAGGCTGGTTTCCCTAGAGAGATGATGCTCTCCAGTCTTAGCTGAACCCTGTACAACCCTGCCCCAGTGCCTTGGTCTGTTTTCGGCCCATCAGTGAACCAAACGATGTCCCCCGTACGCTTTCGAACTGTTTTCTCCCACTGCTCCATACTTCCAATTATTATGTTTTAAGGATTGTCGAAGCAGTTGGGAGTTATTATATAGTCGGCAGGTGTTTCCCCAGCCATACCTGTATTTACCTCACTCATTATGTTAGTGTGTGATTCTGGATATCCGAATGAGACCCAGTTTTGGCCAGTTTTAAATCTGTGTGCCCCAGCTGTGGCCTCCATCTTAACCCAAAGGGGAAGTGGAGGCATATCCAGCATGGCTTCCATGGTGGGGTACTAATTCCGCCTGTTATGACTAAGCAGGCCAATCTCTGCACCTTAGCAAGCTCCTTAGCAGCAACCCGCTGTTCTACCTTCTTCCACCACACTAGGAAATCCTAGGTCTAACCACTGTGGTGTATATCCAGTGCATACCAGTGGGACTTAGGCCCCAGTTTTTGCCACAAGCCCTCCTAGTACTCACTGAAGTACTTTTTGCCTTGGAGCAGATGCTCATAATGTGAGGGGTCCAAGTTAGCTTCTCATCTGAGGTTACCCCTAGATATTTCACTATCCCCTTCACAGGTAGAGTTTCATTGAAGAGCTTTAGATTCCAACTTGTATGCTGAATATGTCTCTTCGTAAATGGCACCACAGCAGTCTTCTTAGAATTAACTCTGAGATCCTGTTTTATGCACCATTTTTGCACAATGTCCAACCCTCCTTGTGCCAGTGAATTTGCCAAGTATTACTATGACAAGGTCATCTGCATATCTTTGGCAGAAGCATTGTCTGGGATTTAGTTCCTCAATGAGTTCGTTTGCCACTAGACTCCACAATAGAGAAGACAAAACTACTCCTTGTGGGCTGCAACAGAATTACATGTGCCTTTGTTGTTGGAAGAAGAAACTGCACTTTTGAATTTGTATATGCTTCCAGTGTGTTTGTACAATTGCATTGAAGCATAATTCTGATTTCTCCCAGAGGCCATGTTTAGCACTGCAATTATTTCATATCACAGTGTTTGTTTTTCAAATTGGTTCAGTGGCCAATTTATTGTTGCTATTTGTGATCTATTTTTCATTTTGGTGCACATCACATAAATTTTTTCACATGCTGCTGTGTTGTGAGTCATGGCTACTGCATCACAGAACATGTCACTAAATCAAATCATTCAGCAACACATGGAAGGCATGAATAAGTTACTGCAATTCCAAAGTGATGTGACAGAATCATTCTTTGCTGCCCACACACCACCACAACAAGCAACACCTGCCTGTGCACCACAGTTCTGATCATTCAGTGCACAGCAAGAGGAATGGTTTGAATACAGGGCATAGTTTGATGCTCACTTCTCAGCCCATAAAATTCAAGGTATGGACCTAAAATTTTTTGTTGACAGTAGAGGTCAAAGTGTACCATCTTACATGTAAATTGTATCCCACCATCTGCCCTGAAAGTGTTCAGTAGGGGGAATTGCTGGTTGCTTTAGACAAATATTTTGACAAGCAGATGAGCATGGTGGCTGCTCCGTACAAGACTACATAGAAAGCCTAACCAAAGCAATTAGCAGTGGTTAACTAGGCAGTATAAATTTTGTTGTGAGTGTGAGAGATATTACAGTGACACTATATTGTACAATGCAATTACTCAGAACATTTCAGATGGCCCATTATGGATGAAATTTTCAAGTTTCCAGATCTGACATTAAAGCAAGTTCTAGATTTAGAGGAGTCACAAGACACTCTTCACAATGTTACGGTTGATTTTGAATCGCCACATATTTTTGTCATGCATGCAGGAAGAGCTAGTAAACAGCTTGCACACTCAGGCCACGGATGTCACAGCTGTACGGCACAGTCAGTGCCACAACATGATAGTAAACAATAGCGATGAGCCAAGCAGCAGTCACAAGATGCAAAGTCATGTCCCCTTTGTTCCAAGGCACACAAGTAGCAGGCATGCCTCTGCGGTGACACACAATGTTTCCATTGTGGTAAGCACGGCCATGTTCAATCTGCCTGCTTACAAAAGAATGGACAAAACAAGGATGTGGTTCCTTCCTCAAAGTGTCATAGAATGTATGTTAATGTTATAATGTTTAAGCCAGTTAGTGTTCACGAAAGAAGTCCAGACTCAGTTAAAATCAGTGTTTCACTCTCAGAACTCTTCACTTATTCAACAGCAAGTAAATAAGTTGTTTATTACATTGAAGAATCTCAGGATGTGTGCAAGCAATTAGACACTGGCTCATCAGTAATGAATCTGAATAGGTGGACTTATGAGTGGCTAGCTCAGCTTATGTGCCAAAAGTCACCAGCAACTCTCCCTGTGTAAAATGGTTCAAATGGCTCTGTGTACTATGGGACTTAACATCTGAGGTCATCAGTCTCGTAGACTTAGAACTACTTAAACCTAACTAACCTAAGGACATGAAACACATCCATGCCCGAGGCAGGATTCGAATCTGCGACCGTAGCTGTCGCGCGGTTCCAGACTGAAGCCCCTAGAACCATTCGGCCACTCCGGCCGGCTGTAAAATGGACAACACATTCCAGTTCTTAGAGCCTGTAGCTTGACTGTCACAGTCTTTAACTACATTGTGTTCAGAATACAGTCTAGACATTTTTGGAATGGATGCATTTTATTCATACAGGTTGTAAATTCAGGACAACACATTGTCAGTGAATAATTTTGTGCCTCAAAACAGTGTCTTCAAATTGTGCGAGGAGTTTAGTGATGGAGGACAGTTTAGTAAAAGCATCAGATTTTGAGGTATGTATCACATTGAAGCACAATGTACAACCTAGATTGTTTCTGGCATGGCCTGTCCCTGGAGCTATTAGAGAAAAAGCTGCTCAAGAGCTGACAAAATGGCAGAACCAAGGCATAATTACCCCCATGATGGCTAGTCAGTGGGCATCTCCCTAGGTGATTCTCACAAAACCTTCTGGCAAATTGTGATTGTGTGTCGACGTTAAAGCCACAGTTAACCCTCAGACAGTTGTTGAATCTTATCCTTTGCCAGGGCCAGAAGAGCTAATGGACAGAATAGGAGCAGGTTACTTCTTTCCTGAAATTGATTTGCAAGATGCCTGCCTCCAAATTCCTCTGGAGGTGCAGTCACAGTGTGGGTTTTTTTGTCATCAACACACATTGGGTCTTGTTTGAGTTTCTGCATCTGCTCTTTGGCAGTGCATCAACACCTGGGTAATATACAATTTGTACAAGAGTAAAAGAGAGAATGATAAGAATGGACAACCAAGAATGAAGTGCTCGGATTAAAAAGGGTGTAAGATAGGTATGTAGACTTTCACTCCTACTGTTCAATCAGTACATTGAAGAAGTAATGATGGAAATAAAAGAAAGATTCAGGAGTGGAATTAAAATTCTAGGTGAAAGGATATCAATGATAAGATTTGCTGATGTCATTGCTATCCCGAGTGAAAGTGAAGAAGAATTACTTGATCTGCTGAATGGAATGAACAGTCTAATGAGTACAGAATATGGATTGAGAGTAAATTCAAGAAAGGTGAAAGTAATGAAAAGTAGCTGAAATGAGAATTGTGAGAATCTTAACTCTTAATATCAGGATTGACGGGCACAAAGTAGATGAAATTAAGGAATTCTGCTACCTAGGCAGCAAAATAAACAATGACGGATGGAGCAAGGAGGACATCAAAAGCAGAGTAGCACTGGCAAAAAGGGGCATTCCTTGCCAAAAGAAATATACTAGTATTTAACATAGACCTTAATTTGAAGAAGAAATTTCTGAGAATGTACATTTGGAGCACAGTGTTGTATGGTAGTGAAACATGTAAAATGTGGGAAAACTGGAACAGAAGAGAATCAAAGCATTTGAGATGTGGTGCTACAGATGAATGTTGAAATTTAGGTGGGTTGATAAGGTAAGGAACGAGGCGGTTCTGTGCAGAATTGGAGAGAAAGGAATATGTGGAAAACACAGGAAGGAGATGGGACAGCGTGTTAGGACATCTGTTAAGACATCAGGAATGATTTCCATGGTACAAGAATGAGCTGTAGAGGGCAAAAAGTGCAGAGAAAGACAGAGATTGGGATAAATCCAGCAAATAATTGAGGATGTAGGCTGAAAGTGCTACTCTGAAATAAAGAGGTTGGAACAGGAGAGGAATTCGTGGTGAATCGCATTAAACCAGTCAGAGGACTGATGACTAAAAAAAACAAATCCATATTTTCCATATTATTTTTGAAAAATCCAAAATGTGCACCAGATTGTTGGGCTCTTGTTTTACTGTAAGTTCCTTTTTTTGTTCTGTAAACTGGTTACTAAAGTTTGAAATCTCGTTTATTAATTTTTTTACATAATTTCTCATAACATCAAGTGTACCCTGCCTCCCCAATGACTGTTATAGTTCACCGCTTTTTGGTGCACCAGTTTTACTGCCAAACTCAGTATTTGTTGCCTTGATTCTGATAAACCGTTCCACTATAATGTATTTAGCTGTTTAAAAAGGTCAGTGTTGGGTCCTAAGAGATCACTATGATCAAAACCTCAAAATGGACTGCAAACATTACTAACATTTCCATCCTCTGCTTCCTCGTTATGAATCTGATGAAGTTCCTAATGACTGTTCATAACTATCTCTGCTTCAGTGAGACTAAAACTAAGTTCCAGATTGACATTTAAAACTGCTTCACCATTAGCTACTTCTTACTGATTTGTCATGTCTAATTATTGTCTAAATACTTAACAATCCTAAAAAAGAGTTCTTTTGAATGACCTAAAACACTTTCTTTCACTACAGTACAGAAGAAAATCTAAAATCCTCAGTATTTATTTTTGCCTATGTTTGTGATGATGGTGTCCCGTGTAATTATTTCCAGTTGTTTGGTTTATTACTTTCCTTGTCCATCCACGTGTTTCAGTTTTGGTTGATAGTACTGTCAGTGCTGTCCATGTCCATGATTTTGAATTTTGATTTGAAACTTAGTTTTTCTCATGTATGAATACCTGAAACTTAAAATTTGGTTACTATTTTTTCAACGTTCCCAGCTCCCAACACCATGTTAAAACGTAACCAATTTTTGTAACTATATTTCAATTACTTAACTTCCTGATTGTGGAAGACATAAACAAGGTATGTAATTCAGGTTTATTGCAAGTCCTCCAACTAAAATAACATCTGGGTCCAGTTTATACATGTCAGGCAATTTATGTTGATTTAATCAAAAAATAATGTAGTGGAAACACTCATTATACTTCTTAAATATTAATTAAAGACTGACATAGGTTCAGTGCCTGGAAACTGATTACACACTGACCTAATATGACTACCATCATGTATGCTTATATAGGTTCCAACAATTACAAAGTATTGTTTAAATTGAAGTTCAATTGAATTTCCTTTTAAGATACCAATGCTTTTATAAAATTGGTTATGGAATTTGGCTTCACAAATCTTTATAATGTTTCAGATGCAGTTAGTATGTTGAAATATTGCAATTCACACATTAAATTTACATGGAATGTACACTGATAACAATGTCTTAATTATGCCTGATAATTAATTTACAAATATAGAGTGACTTTTGTTCCTATAATACATCCTGTGTTTTACAGTTGACTATATCACAACCACTATTACTTTTCTATATATGAGTTTCACAAATGATTAATTGGGAATCTTTTACATTATTTTTGACATATTTTTAGCTTATAATGCAGTACCTCTAGAAATTAATTAGAATTCACCGTAGCTGATAACAGTTCATCTTAGGTTGACATATTCTCATCAGTAAAGTAATCCAACAATATTACAATCCGAGTCTTGCATCTATTTAACTTCGCGTAGATATCACCAGGCTGTATCACATTCTTCAATATGTTTAGAATCATACTTTTCATTAAACGTTAGCCTATTCTGTTATGTTATACATGAAAAGATGGGTTGCCCATGTGGGAGGGGACTTAAATTTTAGAGGTTACAATTAATCCTATTTCTCAAAATCTATCAAAACAAGACATGTAACTGGTAACAGTGGGTAATGTAATTGGTACAAAATATAGGCATTCATGGAGGCTCTTAGTTGTCAGCAGATTGTGTTGTTGGATGAAGTGGTGTAAGTTGACAATGTGTTGGTTAGGTGGTTGGGCTGCCGAGATTGGTGGCAGGCTAGCTCTTGAGGCAGGCGTGTTCGTGTCCTTGCAACACTTTGACAACTGGCACAAAACTAGGGACTCAGAGGAATGTTACACAGTAGTAGTACATTAAAGGCTAAGGGATGGTTTATAAAAACCTCTAATCAAAAAGCCAAAACGTCAGATAAGAATTACTTAAATTATGATCTGCATGACACTAGTTAGTGTCTGTCTAATTTCACTGTATATAAAATTAGAGAGGGAGAAAATGTCTAAGTATATGGAAAATTTGTTAAAAGCCAATGATTTGCTTTTACTACAGTTGTGTGTACACACATGCCTGATGATTAGGGAAGTACCACCCAGAAATTTAAGGCAGTTAATAGAAGTCTGCACTGTTTACTATCAATATAATTTTTCTTCTTAACATGACAGCCATTACAAGAAGTATTTATGGACTTTGCATACTACAGACACATTAACAAGTTAATGTTAACCAAAGTATTCCACCATGTGTGCAAACACTAAACCCATGTGTAGCTCTTTAATTGTTATGGAAATTTATATAAAAAACTTGAAACCCATGTGTTTCCTATAACCAAGTTTGTCCTAGGATTACCTTAGCATAAAACTGAAAAGGATTGTATACACTATGCCACTCCATAATACTAAAAGTGTCATGAAAAGAAATAAACATATCAACACCTATAACAATTCCCCTTAGTATTAAATCTTAGCTAAAGAATTCATAGAATAAATGAAGTTAATTTCAATGGCTACAGATCAGTAAGGTCAAAAAAACTGTTGGCAGAAAAATGATATAGGGCTGATATTAGCATAGGAATATGCAGTAAAATAGATCTGTATTCACACATGTAATGAATGACTTGGAACTACAAAAGTTAGAGGGCAAGACAATAAATGATACACAGCCAATATAAAATAAATGAAATGAAGATTACCCAACCTCATAAGTAAAGCACGATGTACAAAATGTTATATCTGTTAGTTAATGCAAATAAAATTTTTATATTTTTTTCTTTCTTACCCAGTAGATTACACCTTACTGGCTGAGAAACTATTTTGCTTTGAATACAGCAGCAACAGCAAAGCAAACTTACATCCTTTCATTACAAAACAAGTTTTAGTTGAACCAGAATCTGAACTCCAATGTTTATAATCAAGGTAGGGGCAAATATTAAAATACTCTTACCCTCACAGAATAATCATGTCCTATACTAATTAAAAAATGGTAGGTCATACTCCTGTTCTTTTAGGGATGTTGTAAAATGCACAGGCCTTACCAAGTGAATACAAAAATCTATATCCTGTGTAGTAATACTGTTCACGTTTACGTCACACTTCACTTAGCGTAGACCGGGACTGTGTCCTAGGCATGCCCGATGTTAACTGACTGGGCACAGCCCATGCTGCCGGAGTTGTTGTTGTTGTTATGCCGGCAGAGGTCGCGTCCGAATTCTCGTGTGCCCTCTGGTGGACGGGACTCTACTTGCGGCAACTACCGTCTGTGACGCGCTGTGCCAATGTGCGCCTCCCGCGATCTTTCTGGTGGCTACTGCACTCCTCCTCCTTCAGGGGGTGAAGCCACTGTGATCCACTGCGTCGGAAGGTGGAGTGTCGGGCAGGAGCGATGACCTCCACATCCATTGGAAGGCCGGAGTCGAGCGGATCTGCCAACCCTCGAGCCGGAACCTTCGAATACGGCTGGAAGTGACCCACACAAAGAGGCCCCCGTCGTCCCACAACCAGAGCCCGGGACAGAACGGGCGACAAGCTGTCGAACTCCGGATCCCGTTCCACCTTGGGAGGGGCAAGACCCAGTGGCGGGGATGATGGGGAAGGGACGACCACAGGTGAACCAGCCTCCTGAGTAACCGGGCCTGCTAGGGGGGCCGGCTCTCGCTGGGGCATCTCAAACGATGCTGATGCCGGTGCTGGAGCTATTGGAGGCTGCCAAGGCTGAGAACCATCGCAGTGCAGCAGAGTCACAGCGGGGAGAGGAGGTAACATCCCCTGCGAAACCAACACAGTTGCCGGCAATGGGGAAACCGGTGTCCGAGAGGTCGGAGGGTGGGTGCCCGAACGTGGACGTAGCTGATTTTGGTGACGACGTACCTCCCGGTCCCCCGCCTGCAAGGTATAGAGCCGGCGGCCATTTCGGCACAGGACCACCGCCAGTATCCAACGTGGATTGCAACCAAACCCACGGGCCCAGACCGACATACCCAGTGGAAAGCCAGGTACTCCGTTTTGCGAAGACTGGCGAGGACCAGGCCGGAGGAGGTGCAGCAGAGTCCTAGGTTGACGCCCATGGAGGAGCTCTGCGGGGCTGCGTTCTCCCATTGGTGTGGTCCGGTATGCCGTCAAGAAAAACGTCAATGCTTCCTCCGCAGGAAATTCGTGCACATACTTTTTCATCTGCGTCTTAAATGTGCGCACCATGTGCTCGGTTTCCCCATTCGATTGTGGATGGAAGGGGGGAGAGCAAACGTGCTGAATACCGAAGTGCCTACCAAAATCCTGGAAGGTCTGCAAAATAAACTGCGGTCCATTGTCCGAGACCAGGGTGATTGGCAGACCTTCCACAGAAAAGATTTTTGCTAGTGCCTGGATTGCAACTTCTGAAGTGGTTGAGGAGCAGCGAACCACATATGGGAATCGGGAATAAGCATCAATGACAATGAGCCAAAAGCCATTGAGGAATGGGCCCGCAAAATCGATGTGAACACGTTCCCATACTTTGGTTGCCGGCAGCCATGAAGAGAACGCTGCCCTGGGAGATGCCTGTTGGCTCGCACACTGGGAACAGGCGGCCACCAAGTGCTCAATTTCTCTGTCAATACCGGGCCAGTACACATGTCTGCGAGCCAAGGTTTTAGTACGGGGAAACACCCCAGTGCCCCGCATGTAATAACGTGAGGACCTCCCTTCGTAAACTTCCAGGAACAACCACGCGAGGAGCTGTATCATCGGTAGCCAGAAGGAGAACTCCTTCCAAGACCAAGAGGCGGTCTCATAAAAGAAAATAATTACGAAGAGGGTCCGAGGCCCGGCCCGGAGGGCGGGATGACCACCCCTCCTGAATGAGACTAACTACTTGCCGGAGAACCGGGTCAGCTGCCGTTTCCCTGGCGACTCGAGAACTAGTGATCGGGAAGCCATCAACCGCTTGGCAGGACGCCACATCCAAATGAAAACACATAATCTCCTCTCGATCGAACGTAGGATCCGGGCCCACCGGAAGACTGGAAAGAGCGTTGGCGTTGGCATGCTGTCCTGTAGGGCGAAAATGAATGTCATAATGGTACTTAGAGAGGAACAAGGCCCAGCGCTGTAGTCTGTGGGCCACCCTATCCGGAATCTGAGAGGCGGGGCCAAATAACGATATTAACGGCTTATGTCAGTGATTAACTGAAACTTCGTGCCATACAAGAAAGGGTGAAACTTGGTACCAGCGTAGACAATGGTCAAAGCCTCTTTTTCCACCTGGGAGTAATGGGCCTGCGCGGGGCTAAGCGTTTTAGACGCAAACGCCAGTGGTTGCTCGGAACCATCTGCGTTGCGATGGGCCAGGACTGCCCCCAACCCATACTGCGAAGCATCCATAGCCAGGACCAACGGCTTATGGGGATCAAAAGTAGCCAAACAAGGGGCTGACGTGAGGAGGCTCTTCAACGAGGTGAATGCTCACTCGCATGCAGGTGACCAATCAGAAGGAACACCCTTGCGCAGAAGGCAGTACAGGGGGCGGGCTATAGTGGAAGCCCTGGGAATGAACCGGTGGTAATAGGCTATCTTGCCTAAAAAAGCTTGCAACTCTTTCAGCGAAGCGGGCCGAGGAAGGTCGACGATACCTTGGACCAAACTTCCTAGTGGCTGGATGCCGTGCCGAGAGATGGTGTAGCCCACATACTCAATGGACGGTTGGAAGAAGGTTGACTTATGCATGTTGCAACGCAAGCCCACAGACCTGAATTTGAGAAAGAGGGTGTGAAGATTGTGCAAGTGTTCCTTCGTGCTGCGGCCTGTGACAATTATGTCATCCAGGTAATTAATACAATGAGGGATTGTCGATGTGACATACTCAAGATAACGCTGGAATATCGCCGGGGCACTGGATATTCCAAAGGCCAAGCGCTGGTATTGGTAAAGGCCAAACGGGGTGTTGACGACCGCCAGCCGTTTGGAGTCCTCATCAAGTGGTATCTGATGATAAGCCTCCAACAGATCGATTTTCGAAAAATATTGGCCTCCCGCCACGGCGGAGAACAATTCATCAGCACGAGGCAAAGGATAGGTGTCCATCACCAATTGGGAATTAATGGTGGTCTTGAAATCGCCACAAAGACATAATTTTTCTGAGGGCTTCCTTACAATAATGAGGGGCGAAGCCCACTCACTAGAAGAAATGGGAAGAACGACCCCTAGGGCAGTCAGCCGGTCTAGCTCTTCCTTTACCTGAGGGCGGAGAGCCAAGGGGATCTGCTTCGCGCATAGAAAATGCGCGTGAGCCGACGCCTTCAACGTTAAGTGAGCTTCAAAATCTGAAACACGCCCCAGGCCCTCCTCCAAAATATCTGGAAAGTCTGAGATCAAAGATTTCAATGATTGATAGGGAACCAACTGTATGGTGTCAGCGATAGAAAAACCGAAAGCTTGAAAGGCATCCAGGCCAAAAAGGTTAGCGGAGCTCGCTTCACTGACAACAATAAAAGTAATAGGCCGAGTGACTGATTTGTAAGTCACGTCGGTAGTGAATTGACCCAGTAGGGGAATAAACTGTTTACCATAACCGCGTAGATGCCGGTAAACTGGCGCCAACAGGGGCGATCCAAGGTCGAAATAAGTTTGTGCATTCAACAACGAAACTGCCGCGCCCTTATCTACTTGCAGTTGTAACCGGCGCGACCGAACCGACACCTTGATAAAGAGTTTGCGTGCCGATGCGTTCGGAGCCTGGCCCGATGAAACTTCTTGAATGTCAACGTCCATGTCCTCTGTACCTGCTTCCTTCGATTCTTTTGAGGCTGAGGGGCAAACCGGCAAACTTTAGCAATGTGACCTTTTTTATTACATTTGCGACAAACGGCCCAACGCTGGAGGCACTCTGACCGATCATGATGTATATAGCAAGACGCACAGGACGGCAACAGGGGCTGGCGGCCGGAATTCTGTTTATGCGCCGTGCGGGAGTGGCCGTAACGGCCAGATTGTACCGCTCGCACGTCGTCCACCCCGGACACAGTGGACGTGGCCGCGCTGCCCTGAACCGCCGCTACATCGCACCACGCTTCCAGCTGTTGACCTGCTGCGTGAGAGACTTCATACGATTCAGCAATGGACAGGACTTCCTCGAGGGAAGGGTCTTCTAACTGCAGGGCCCGTTGCTGGACCTCCCTATCAGGGGCCAAACGAACAATGACGTCGCGTACCATAACGTGGGCATTCGACTCTTGCGACTGCTCCGTGACAAAATGACACTTGCGACTAAGACCGTGCAGGGTAGCGGCCCACGCCCGGTAAGACTGATGGGGCTGTTTCTTGCATTGATAGAACTCGATCCTAGCCACCACAACATGCGTGCGGCGGCGATAATATGAAGATAGCAATGAACACAATGCATCAAAAGACAAGGATGAGGGTTCCTGCAACGGCGCTAGCTGCCGCAAAACTTGATACAGCGAGGGAGATATCCAAGCAAGAAGAGAGCACGACGTACCTCCGCTTCGGCAACATGAAATGCCTGGAAATGCTGCCGAAGGCGATGTTCACATGCATCCCAATTCTCCGCCGTCTCGTCATACGGGGGAAAGGGAGGAGGGAACGGCGCTGGAGCAGACAGCGTGAAGAGCAACGCCGGAAGCACTTGTTTCATGGTGGCCATGAGCTCTGTCTGCTGCTCAACCAAAACCCGCACCAAATCCTCCATGCCGTGGAGAAGCCACGAAACCGGAACAACGACGCAACACGCAAAAGAACGACCCTACTCGTTACCAATTGTGTAGTAACACTGTTCACGTTTACGTCACACTTCACTTAGTGTAGACCGGGACTGTGTCCTAGGCATGCCCGATGTTAACTGACTGGGCACGGCCCGTGCTGCCGGAGTTGCTGTTGTTGTTGTTATGCCGGCAGAGGTCGCATCCGAATTCTCACGTGCCCTCTGGTGGACGGGACTCTACTTGCGGCAACTACCGTCCGTGATGCGCCGTGCCAATGTGCGCCTCCCGCGATCTTTCTGGTGGCTACTGCATCCTGTGTTTTACAGTTGACTATATCACAACCACAACCACTATTACTTTTCTATGTATGCATTTCACAATTGATTAATTGGGAATCTTTTCCATTATTTTTGACATATTTTTAGCTTATAATGCAATACCTCTAGAAGTTATTGAAACAATGGAGTGACAGCAAATGATACAATAGTCAAACAAATATAAATTAGGTACAGATTCCATCCACATGATCTACATTTAGAGACAAAGTGGAAGGCTGCAGGTTTGACAAAAAGGCAGCATAAGTTAAAAAATCATCATCACAAGATAATTAATGCCATTGTACTTGTGTGCCCATGAACATTTCTTGAGGGGGAAAGTATCACCCAGCTACTGCAACTTATTCATGATTTGTTCTACTTTGTGATGACCTCACCTCATGGGAAAAGTAAATAGCAAAATCTGAACTTCGAAGTCACCCAAAATTCTAGGTTTCCGACCAAACTATTTGTTATACTTCTCAATTTTTCACAATCCCACTTTATTTATGAACAGAAAAACTGAATGTTGAGAAGAAATTGCTCTGAAAATGACCTGAGTCAACAAATTTGTGTATATACCCTCTGAAACTTCAGAAACATCAAAGACTATATCAGACAGAATTTAGAAAAGGTGACAAAATTTCGTGAATCACATTCAACACTATTAATAATTACATGAATACTTGGGGGATTCACCACATGTCTACCCACTTTTGAGTATAACCAGCATCTCTCAATACTACGACTCCTAGCAATGCAATATCAAAGCTTTTAATACTGTGTAAACATTCCCTACGTGTTTTGACAACTGACACATGATTCACACTCATGGCAGAAAATGCACCAATGGTGAAACAGCAGCTTTTACGTCATTGGCCAGATCTCAGGCAATTATGGTGGTTGCTGTAATTTATGCACGCTGTCATATGTCATGACAAAATACCCATAGCAGTGACCATCACATTGCTGTATTCATAACAATACATAAAATCACATAAAATAATGCAGCTGCAATAATTTTGTCATACAATGAGAAATAGTTCTAATGAGAGGAAGAAGTTTATATTTACTAGTGTTTCAACAATGACTACCGAGCAATTATTAGTTCATTAATGGTACTTTTATTTTTGATAGTAGAACACAAACATAAACAAGCACAGAAATGATTTGAATAGAGGCCATAATTCTAATACTTTTAATAGAGAAAGAAAGCTTTTAGATCATGGGATAGCGTTCAGTGAAATATCCTAACTTTTCATTGCATACAAAGCGTTGCGCTGGGCAGTATGATGTCGATGGGTTACGATGTTGTGAGGGGGATACAGGCAGTTCTACTTGTTAAACTTCTTTGGCAAACGCAAAAACAAATTTTCTTGTTGTTGTGGTCTTCAGTCCAAAGAATGGTTTGCCGCAGCTCTCCATGCTACTCTATCCTGTGAAGCTTCTCCCAGTACCTACTGCAACCTACATCCTTCTGAATCTACTTAGTGTATTCATCTCGTGGTCTCTCTATATGATTTTTACACTCCACGCTGCCCTCCAATACTAAATTGATGATCCCTCGATGCCTCAGAATACGTCCTACCAACCAATCACTTCTTCTAGTCAAGTTGTGCCACAAATTTCTCTTCTCCCCAATTCTATTCAATACCTCCTCATTAGTTATGTGATCTAACCATCTAATCTTCAGCATTCTTCTGTAGCACCACATTCCAAAAGCTTCTATTCCCTTCTTGTCTAAAGTATTTATCATCCATGTTTCACTTCCATACATGGCTACACCGATACAGATACTTTCAGAAACGACTTCCTGACACTTAAATCTATATTTGATGTTAACAAATTTCTCTTCTTCAGAAATGCTTTCCTTGCCATTGTGAATCTACATTTTATATCTTCCCTGCTTTGACCATCATCAGTTATTTTGCTCCCCAAATAGAAAAACTCATTTATTATTGTAAATGTCTCATTTCATAATCTAATTCCCTCAGCATCACCTGACTTAATTCGACTACATTCCATTATCCTCATTTTACGTTTGTTGATGTTCATCTTATATCCTCTTTTCAGGACACTGTCCATTCCGTTCAACTGCTCTTCCAGGTCCTTTGCTGTCTCTGCCAGAATTAAAATGTTGTCAGTGAACCTCAAAGTTTTTATTTCTTCTCCATGGATTTTAATACCTACTCTGAATTTTTCTTTTGTTTCCTTTACTGCTTGTTCAATGTACAGATTGAATAACATTGGGAATAGGCTACAACCCTGTCCCACTCCCTTCCCAACCACTGGTTCCCCTTTCATGCCCCTCAACTCTTGTAACTTCCATCTGGTTTCTGTACAAACTGTAGATAGCATTTCGCTCCCTGTATTTTACCCCTGCCACCTTCAGAATTTGAAAGAGAGTATTCCAGTCAACATTATCAATAGCTTTCCCTAACTCTACAAATGCTAGAAACATAGGTTTGCCTTTCCTTAATCTATCTTCTAAGATAAGTCATAGGGTCAGTATTGCCTCACGTGTTCCAGTATTTCTACGGAATCCAAACTGATCTTCCCTGAGATCGGATTCTACCAGCTTTTACATTCATCTGTAAAGAATTCGCATTAGTATTTTGCACCCATGACTTTTAAACTGATAGTTCGGTAATTTTCACATTTGTCAACACCTGCTTTCTTTGGGATTAGAATTATTATATTCTTCTTGAAGTCTGAGGATATTTCGCCTGTCTCATACATCTTGCTCACCAGATGGTAGAGTTTTGTCAGGGCTGGCTCTCCCAAGGCTGTCAGTAGTTCTAATCGAATGTTGTCTACTCCTGGGGCCTTGTTTCAACTTAGGTCTTTCATTGCTCTGTCAAACTCTTCACACAGTATCATATCTCCCATTTCATCTTCATCAACATTCTCTTCCATTTCCATAATATTGTCCTCAAGTACATCGCCCCTGTATAGACCCTTTATATACTCCTTCCACCTTTCTGCTTTCCCTTCTTTGCTTAGAACTGTGTTTCCATCTGAGCTCTTGATATTCATACAAGTGGTTCTCTTTTCTCCAAAGATCTCTTTAATGTTCCTGTATTCAGTGTCTATCTTACCCCTAGTAAGTATGCCACTACATCCTTACATTTGTCCTATATCCATCCCTGCTTAGCCATTTTGCACTTCCTGTCGATCTCATTTTTGAGACGTTTGTATTCCCTTTTGCCTGCTTCATTTACTGCATTTTTATATTTTCTCCTTTCATAAATTAAATTCAGTATTTCTTCTGTTACCCAAGGATTTGTACTAGCCCTCGTCTTTTTTACCTACTTGATCCTCTGCTGCCTTCACTATTTCATCCCTCAAAGCTACCCATTCTTCTTCTACTGTGTTTCTTTCCCTCATTCCTGTCAATCGTTCCCTTATGCTCTCCCTGAAACTCTCTACAACCTTTGGTTCTGTCAGTTTATCCAAGTCCCAGCTCCTTAAATTCTCACCTTTTTGCAGTTTCTTCAGTTGTAATCTACAGTTCATAACCAATAGATTGTGGTCAGAGTCCTCATCTGCCCTGGAAATGACTTACAATTTAAAAACTGGTTCTTAAATCTCTGTCTTCCCATTATATAATCTATCTGAAACCTTTCAATATCTGCAGGCCTCTTTCATGTATACAACCTTCTTTCATAATTCTTGAACCAAATGTTAGCTATGATTAAGTTATGTTCTGTGCAAACTTCTACCAGGCAGATTCCTCTTTCATTTCTTGCCCCCACTCTATATTCACCTACTATATTTCCTTCTCTTCCTTTTCCTGCTATCAAATTTCAGTCACCCATGACTATTAAATTTTCATCTCCCTTTACTATCTGGATAGTTTCTTTTATCTCATCATACATTTCATCAATCTCTTCATCATCTGCAGAGCTAGTTGGCATATAAACTTGTACCACTGTGGCAGGTGTGGGCTTCATGTCTATCTTGGCCACAATAATGCATTCAATATGCTGTCTGAAGTAGCTTACCTGCACTCCTATTTTTTTATTCATTATTAAACTACTCCAGCATTACCCCTCGAGCCGTGTGCGGATCGTGCTCTTGCCATTTGTTCTTTGGCATTTTGTCCCATTGATTGGCATCTTGTTTCTTCCTTACTTACTGGTGTAATGAAGTTTCTGGCTTGCCTCCTTGAGTGGCAGCAGCAATGCTTATCCATACTAGTACTGTCCTACTATATTTGGTGTGACCGCTAGTATTTCCGGGTGGTGGTGGTGTGTGTGGTGGTCAGTTGGTTGGGACTGAGCAGCGAGGAAGTCTCCACGGCACAAGGCCAGGCCGGGACTGCTGGCAGCATGCATGCACGGTTAGATCGTGAGGTGCTAGCTGTGAGAGTGACAAAGTTTGTTGCCCACCGAACCTGGACACTGAAGTTGAATGATCAGTTAACTTGTTATGAAATCTCAACTATTGTGACCTCTTCATTCACTTGCCGGTTGTTGCTCCCTGGACCATTCGTGCTAGCAGCAACGTATGATGTGTTGGAGTTGGCGAAATCTAGCAGCAGTCTTCCTATATTGTGATTAATTATTAAACTGACTGGTACTTGCCAGTCAAGTGCACCAGCGGTATTTTCTGCCCTGTGGCCGTTAACGCCCCAGTTACCTGCCCTGCTAGTTTTCCAGCAGTGTGCCTTTCCTCACCGCATTGATGCTGTCCGGCATGGCGTCTAGTTCAACAGCCTTTTAAGTTGATTGCTTCATATTTTGCATAGAGTAGTTATTGTTCCCTTGGCTGTTTTTGGACGCCAATTTCTGAAGACATAGTGCTGTTCGTATCCTTGCCCTTGGCCGATATTTTCCATCGTTATCCATTGGTCGGACGCAAGGGAATTGCTTAAATTGTTGGTCGGTCCTTAGGCCGTCCCTAGTTTGGGTTGCCATCCAATTGAAGGGTTGAGAATGACGTAATCCAAAGCCACAAAATGTAAATTTTTCAGGGGAGCATTTTAAAACTTCGAATAAATCCATAAATCATATTTCAACTTTCCGGGTTTTTTGACAAAACTAGTTTATTTCTCTAATGTGTTAATATACATGTTTACATAGTTATATTGTGAACAAAGTTAAACATTATTAATAAAAAAATATTTTATCCCTGGGTGACACAACATTGGGCTTTGGCCTTTTCATACTAACTTTATACAAGGGTTACAAAAATTTGTATATCAATACACAACATAACTTACAATGATAGTCACTACAGTGTTTCACACAATATAGCCAATAACATCTTGTATGTATGGCATTAATGACATAACATCTTTCAGTTTTTTGTCACAAATTGGAATGGGCTTTAGGTATTTCCTTGAGAGCTGGAACGGATTACTCTCCTGATGTGCTCGTCCTTTTTTAGTGGTATTTACAGTTCTGAATTCTTCAAATTCAGTGTGCTGATACTTCACTTTTAAATGTGATGGCACTCCTTCATCAAAATGAAAAGCTGTCACTTTAGAAAATCGGAGCTGAGATCCATCATCATTTTTGTCCTCTTTTGCAATATTTGTCTGCAGGGGTGTCAGATCTATAAAGTCTGCTTGCTTCATTTTAACGACTGAAAATGGCTTATTCTTGCATGATTCTTTAATGACTGTAACCCAGTCATGAGGGGTGTACACAGTGCGGTTTCTGTTCTTATCGTGCTTCTCAATTCCACTGAAATCTCGGTCATAGTGCAGTTGCGTGTGTCCAACTTGTGGAAACCAATGTTCAATGGCCTTAAATTTTTCTGAACACACTAGTGATCTCTCTAGTTCAACAATTGCCCAGTTCTTGCCTTGGCCTCTGCAATTATCACTAATAATGTGAAGAATGTTTGCCTGAGACCTTTGTATTTCTAAGAATTTTATCAGACAGCTTTCTATCTCATCGGATCCACACTTTATTTCATCTTCACTCCACACGAATATATGTCCCTTTTCAGACCCACAATCATGAATACCAAAATTGTAAGTCCACAACTTCCTCTTATAGAATGCAGGTCCAGATGTAAGCCTTGGTGTTGGAAAGGTTTGTTGTAGATCAAAGGCTATTGTAAGATATTCCTCAGGATTTTCCCTAGCTAATTTGGAAAGCTGTGTAATCATATTTTGTTCAGCAGATGTTTTGGCATGATGTAGGTCCCTTTCAATTTTTAATCTTCTAATAATAGCTTCAGAGTTGTTCAACTGTGCATTATTTTCTTCACAATATTTCAAATAATGTTCTTGATATAATGAAGAAGTGGACATGTCATGGTCAAAGTACGTTTTATTGGAGTTCTGTGAGCGGCTGTAATGAATGGCATACATAGGTATATTACTTATGAATTTGTGAACTGTCTGAACTGCTTCTTGTGAAATTTTCCTTGATGGGTTCCCTTTTCTTCCTGGAAACAAAGAAAAAGAAAAAGTGATTTTAAAGATAAATGCCCAGGTCAGACAAATTTAGTGAATTTGTGTCTGAATATGATATGTAAAGAAAAACACTGGATAAATAAGCACAACAGAACAAAATTATGGTTTTTCTTGGAAGCAACATTAATTTAATCGTTAAATACCTCTTCTGTCTTTTGGAGAAGTGGTGTGCCCATCACGCAAGTATTTTTGTAAGTTCTTAAGACGTCCTTGATTGTTCTGAAGCCCATGCACAATTAAAAATGCTTCTCTGCATACCAAAATATTACAGCCATTAACCTTAGCCTGGTACGAAAAAGTGACCATTCGCCATGAAATTGTGCTTTTCCTTTTCTTTGGGTACCTTAAGAGTGAAATATATTAATCAAAATAATAATATTTTATTTACAAAAAGTACATGATATAAAAATCAATTTCAAATTATCATTAATCATAGTTACCTCCTTTGCACTTGTTGCATTTTAATATTGCTCAGAAGGTAGTTATTTTGTCAATTGAAATCACCCATATCCCAAACAGAACTGAATATCTGCTCTACACATTCATGAATTTTGCTCCAAGACTTGTTTTTACATTTACATCCAGGACCAAGAATTTTAACACCAACAATTTGCCCTGTTTTATCAGATATGTACTCTCTGCCATAATTTCTATGACGTTTACATTGTTCCCTTTTCTAATTGCTCATATTTCTCCTATTTTTTCTGCCTTTAGGTTCTTTACCAGGAGACCTTTCACATTCTAAACCAAATAAAGTATTCAGAATGAGAAAGACCAAAGCCACTTTAACACATATACCAAACATTAATATATGAATATAATAGAGGGAAACATTCCACGTGGGAAAAATATATCTAAAAAGAAAGATGATGAGACTTACCAAACAAAAGCGCTGGCAGGTCGATAGACACACAAACAAACACAAACATGCACACAAAATTCAAGCTTTCGCAACCAACAGTTGCCTCATCAGGAAAGAGGGAAGGAGAGGGAAAGACGAAAGGATTTGGGTTTTAAGGGAGAGGGTAAGGAGTCATTCCAATCCCGGGAGTGGAAAGACTTACCTTAGGGGGAAAAAAAGGACAGGTATACACTCGCACACACACACATATCCATCCGCATTTGTAAAGGGCTTTACAAATGTCTGCTTGTGCCTGTGTATATGCGGATGGATGTGTGTGTGTGTGTGTGCGAGTGTATACCTGTCCTTTTTTTCCCCCTAAGGTAAGTCTTTCCGCTCCCGGGATTGGAATGACTCCTTACCCTCTCCCTTAAAACCCAAATCCTTTCGTCTTTCCCTCTCCTTCCCTCTTTCCTGATGAGGCAACCGTTGGTTGCGAAAGCTTGAATTTTGTGTGTATGTTCGTGTTTGTTTGTGTGTCTATCGACCTGCCAGCGCTTTTGTTTGGTAAGTCTCATCATCTTTCTTTTTAGATAAACATTAATATATTATACAAATACGCTTATAATATTTAAATTATTACCAATAATGCAGTAATTAATAGGTGAAGTAAAATTTGTTCATGATTCACATGTACATATTTTAATTATTGAGTATATAACAGTTATAATTATGCAATAATATTTCACTGTGACACAGACCTAAGCCTCAATGTTTTAAATGTTTAAAAAAGTAAGTATTTTAGACTTAGCATGTCATTTTCAGATGAAAATTCATCAGAGGGACAATAACTGCTGCCACTGGACGAAAAATCGTCTTCAGAACTAGCCATTTCTATATGTGAATCTTCTTTTTCGCTTATCCACGGAAGTAGCCTCTTCTTTGGAGGCACCATTGTACTGTGGCTTTGGGTTGTTTCAGGTGCGAAAAAGACTGCTTCCTCACAGTATGAGAACAACAAGTGTGAACTGCTCTGCCATCTAGTGAGGGAAAGTTAAAATATTTATGCAGTAGGTTTCCCTGATGAGCAGAAGTTGAACTAACACAAAAAACGTATTTTGAGAAAAGTGTGGCTTTGGGCTGTATCATTCTCGCCCCTTCAATTATTTAACCTCAACTCTTGGCTGCCTGTCTCACCTCACCTTATGTTTGAGCTACCTTCTCAGGCCAACCCTTGGAACACTTCTGGGCACCACTTGTTCAGTTTGTTTTAGATTATGATTTTCATTTTAGTTTGGAGTACTGTGCGAGGCCTTCAACCGTGTATTAATTCAGTTCTTTTTAAATTTTACATAAAGGCCTTCAGCTGTGTTAAATTAAAATTTTGAAGATTGATTTTATTTTTTAAAAAATCCTTAAAATTTGTTCTATCTAAAATTGTTTGTAATCCAGGCCCTAAGCCATTAGTTGTTTGATGTGTTATGTGTGGCCTTCATCCAAGGATTTATGTGAACCCTTTTTGATAACGCCTTCAGCCATGTGTATTCGTTCAAGGAAAATTTTTATAAGGAGGAAGGGTTTATTTTAAATTGTTTGTCTGAGTTGTTGTTCAGCCCTTCAGCCATTGTTTCAAATTTGTTTGTGGCCTTCATTGGTGCTATAAGTTAATATTTTTTTAATTAGGCTTTCAGCCGTTCTGTTGTAAGTTTAAAAAGAAATTTCTTGGTTAGAAAAATAATGTTTTTATTAATGTGTTTTAATTATAGTTGTCTTTCAGACATGTAGTGTAGGCCTTCAGCCGCTAGTTGTTTTCAATTGTATGGGTTTTTTTTTCTTTAATTTCACCTATTTTTAATTGCTTTGAGTTCTAAGCCAGGCTGTCAGCTGTTCTTGTTTTTGGTGTGGTTTTGGGCCTTCAGCCCAGAAAGCATCTCAAGTTTTCTTTAGAAATGAAATGTTAAATATAGTCAATAGTTTTGGTTTTAAACACACAGTCAATTCCCCAACTAGAATTGCTGCCGATAGTAAAACTGCAGTTGACCACGTTTTTATAAGACTATGTGACCTAAATTATAGCACTAATGTTATAAATATGGGTTACAGTGACCATGTAGCTCAGCTCCTGTCTATTGAACTGAAATCAGACACTAAGTGTGGACCAAAAGCTAAAATAGTTGAACAAAGAGACTTCAGTGACCAAAAGCTAAAATAGTTAAACAAAAAGTTCAGTGATAACAACATTAGAGTGTTTAATTTTATGCTGTCAAGGGAAACATGGGGCGATGTCTTTAGTAAAACTGAAGTAAATAGCATGTTCGACAGTTTCCACAATGGATACCTTCACTACTTTCATATAGTGTTTCCAATGAAAAAAAAGGATGATTAAGATAGAAAAAAATAAATGGTGGGTAACGAAAGGCATTATAACTTCCAGTAGAAAGAAAAAAATTCTTCACTGTCTTATTAAGCACAGAAATACTACTCCAGAATTCAGAAATTATGTGAAAAAATACAACCAAATATTCAGCAACGTAATAAGAGAAGCCAAAACACGAAAAAAATTAAGAGTACATCTCAAATACAAACAATAAAATGAAAGCTGTATGGAAGGTTATTAGAGCAGAAACTGGTACAGAACAATCAACTTCACAAAATATCTCTCTTCAAATTGAAAATAACAGACACTCAGATCCAAAAGAGGTAGCTGAAAAGTTTAACATGTACTTTACTAATATCACAAAGCAGATAATCGAAAATCAGTATAACGATGGACCGACATGCCTACCAAATTATTTAAATGCTAGTGTTAAGTCTATATCCCTTCAAACAGTCACGGGAACAGAGGTGAAACAAATAATAAAGTCACTCAAAAACAAATATTCATGTGGACTGGATGGTGTGCCAGACTATGTCTTTAAAAAGTCATCTGATAATGTATTAAAACCTCTAATACATATATATTAAACAGCTCCTTATCAACTGGAATCTTTCCCAATAGTCTAAAAACAGCTAAAGTAACTCCACTGTTCAAAAAAGGGGACTCTGGAAATGAAAATAATTATTGTCCAGTATCCCAACTCAGTGTGTTCTCCAAAATATCCGAGAAAATTTTCTGCAATAAACTACTAAGCTGCTGGCTGGAGTGGCTGTGCGGTTCTAGGCACTACAGTCTGGAGCCGAGCGACTGCTACGGGTCGCAGGTTCGAATCCTGCCTCGGGTGTGGATGTGTGTGATGTCCTTAGGTTAGTTAGGTTTAATTAGTTCTAAGTTCTAGGCGACTGATGACCTCAGAAGTTAAGTCGCATAGTGCTCAGAGCCATTTGAACCATTTAGACTACTAAGCTACATTACAAAAAATTCATTACTCTCAGCAAATCAACATGGGTTCAGTAAACCAAAGTCTACAATAGCAGCAATGTATGAGTACATAGAATCTGTGCTTAAAGCACTAAATGACAGAAAAGATGCTACTGGTATCTTTCTGGACCATTCAAAAGCTTTCGACATAATTTACCATGGCTGCCTTATTCACAAATTAGATCAAAAAGGTGTCCGAGGAATCCCAAATCAGTGGATAAGATCTTACCTAGAAAACAGGCAGCAAGTGGTGGTTTTAAGGCATGATGACATTTCAGTACATGGAAATATTATCACAACAACACATGTCTCCAGTAAATCAACAATAAAGTACGGAGTGCCACAAGGTTCTGTCCTAAGACCTCTACTGTTCCTCCTTTATATTGATGATATAAATGACTATTAAATTGGGAAAACTAATCTTATTTGCTGATGACACCAGCATATTAATAACAACTGCTGACAAAATCTCATTGGAAGTAGCAATAGATACTGTAATGTCCCAAATTACTAGCTGGTTTCAAAAAAATAAAATTATAATAAATAAAGAAAAAACTGTCTTTATGAATTTCCACTCTTCTCCACATGTGCAAAACTTTGTTACAGTACCATATCTTGAAAATACGTTACTGAACTCGGTTACTGACACTAAGGTTCTAGGCCTATGGGTACAAGATAATTTAAAATGGGACTGTCATATAAAAGAACTTGAGAAAAAACTTTCAAAAGCTTGTTATGCTCTGTGTGTGTTAAATAAAAGTGCAAGCAAGTCAACAGTTATTCAGGTGTATTATGCATACTTCCATGCACTACTTCGATATGGGCTAATCTTCTGGGGAAATTCAGCCACCAGCATAAAGATCTTCAGGATGCAGAAAAGAGCAATTAGGGCTATCTGCAACCTAAGAAAACTGGAAACATGTAGACCACATTTCATCCAGATGAAAATAATGAGCCTACTAAGCCTTTACATATATGAGTGTATCCTGCTCGCAAATGAGTATCTTTTAAACCAAACTGGACATCTTCAACAAAATAAGCATATACACAGTCACAACACAAGAAACACAAATAATATCCACATGTCACAGTGTAGAACAGCACTGTACCAAAAAAGTGTATCACAGATAACAGTTCAGCTATATAACAGCATACCCAGTGATTAAAAGCGCAGCAACATAAAATTTTTTTAAACATAATCTTAAGTCATTTATAGTGGAAAAATGTTTTTACTCTGTTAAAGAATTTTTAAATTACAAAAAATAGCCTTGTAAACAATGATTATGTAATAATGGTTAAATTAAAATTGCTATATTTGTCACTTGTAATTTATGATTGTTATCTGTAATTAATTTTCTCAGTCTCTCTCTCTCTCTCTCTCTCTCTCTCTCTCTCTCTCTCTCTCTCTCTCTCTCTGTGTGTGTGTGTGTGTGTGTGTGTGTGTGTGTGTGTGTGTGTGTGTGTGTGTGTGTGCGCGTGTGTGGGCGTGTGTGCATGTGTGTGTGTGTGTGTTTGTGTGCGCGCGCATGTGTGGGTGGGTGTTTCTGCTCCTTTCACAATTTTGACTTGTCCTATATTCAATGTACTGTTTAAGTATGTAATGAATCAAATGGGCCAATAAATAAATGAAATGAACTAGACCTTCATCCATATTGTCTAATTGCGATCCTTAAAGTAGTGTGTAAATAAGTGGTTCTTAGAAAAATAAATTTGTGTGTTTCATTGTGCAACTCGCAGTAACTGTTTACAGTCTCATCCACAATTCCACTATTGTAACCTTATCCTGTGCACTCTCTGAGTATCTACCAACCAGGTTTCACCCCTATTTGATTTTGTATTTATAACCCTGTATTCACCTGACCAGAAGTCTTGTTCCTCCTGCCACTGAACTTCACTAATTCCCACTATATCTAACTTTAACCATTTCCCTTTTAAATTTTCTAACCTACCTGTGCGATTAAGTGTTCTGACATTCCACGCTGTGATCCATAGTTTCTACACAGCTGAACCAGTAACCCAGTGGCATGTATCAAACCACAAGACACTGGTATGCAACCATTGTTGACATATCCTTTCTTGAAAAGTACATTATGTAGACAGCATTCGTTTATACACTCTGTGCACTGTCTGTGACACTTTTATTCATAACTACACAATTCATCGCATTCATATAGCCGTAGCCACAAATATGCAGTTTATTGTTCTTTCACGTGATGCACACTGTAAACAATGTCCACTCTTCTCGCAGATCAAACTTCTGCAATGTCATTGAAAGTCAGATATACTGCACAGTTCATTAAAGTCTCCACTTTCACAGCTTGATAGAATGCGAAAGACAACAGCTCCACTACCTGAATATTAATGCCAGCAAAGTTCATTTGTGTAAAAGCACTGTTCTTGTCAGTCACAATAAAGTCTTGTTAGCGGAACTTTCACAGTCCTGTTTACTTCCTCCTAAAGTTTGCTGGTAATGGCTTTATATACTGCAGTGGTAAAGCAAATTACATTCTCATAGTTGGGTGTCACTGTTCATACAATTCCGGGTGCTTTTAATAAAAACATAGCATCATTTTCCTGCACACGCTTCTCAGACGCATCATCCACCATACCTTCTATTACACTGCCTCTGTTTGTGGCTATTGATATCGCTATCACTGTCCCCTGTCTACAGATGTTATATCATTATTGAAAATTACATAAATCTTTATAAATGTTCTTGACTGCATTTTCACAATTAATTATATACCAAAAAAGAAATTTACAAACTTTTCCACAATCACAAAGCAAGAAACACATTTACCTGTTGGCAAACGAAATAATCACAATTACATCTTTACATTTAAAAACCACAGTAGTATTATGTCATACGCTGGTAGGAACAAAAGAAAAAAAGAAGAAAGGAAAATAAAAAGAAAGAAAATTATAGCAAAAAGATTTATATGGGTAATTAGCAATGCCTTCACATATGCCCTACCATTTTATCATGAGATGTTCCCCAGAACCTCCCAAGATAAAATACATCATAAAACAGTACAATCCCACTTAACAATAATGAAAAAGTATTTTACACAATTCTTACAGAGTACTAACATCAGTCAAGCAAATCAATGTAAGAAATGAATATTTCATATAGTAAAGACTAATACCAGAACATGTGAGTTACAGCACAAAAACAAAAAAATTCTAAGATGAACAAATAATTACAATAAACTTATACAATACTGCTTCAGACTAATCTCGCTAGATCATTAACTATTTTATATGCTACTTATCTCCACACACTCTGGAGTGTCTTTGGAAGAATTTCTAGCTCTACATTACTGAGTTCCATTTCTAACAGCCACATTTACCTATATGCACTCAGTTATTAGAGTTCTTTATTATTTGTCACGACATGTAACTTTTATCCTTTTTGTCTTATATATTTAAAAAGTTAAGCCACAATTTACTGTAACAACCCACGTCTGATTGCTTAGAGCTGGTACCTACTTGACTCATCACACCATCAAACATGTCACATTCCCCGTCAGTTTACTCTCTCATGACAAAATAACTATCTGGTTTCAAACAAAAAAATTATATACCGGTATACAAGAAATTATTCTTCAAACACTTCTCATTTACAGTCCATAATCAAAGCCTTACACCATTTACACTGCAACTTGTTTCCTCTGGAAACACCAAGCAGCCATATGTATGGATTAGTGTCTAATTTAACAAGTCTGGTAGATTTAAGTATATTATCTGTTACCCTCTTGGAATTTGTTATTGCTGTGTACATTTCACATGTTTCCCACTAACTCAATTCCTTCAAGGTTTTATGATGCGCCATACCATACTGATCAACACTTTCCACATTTATTGCTAATTCCTCAAAACCTTCTCTCTTAGTGATCCCCTTTCAACCTTCACTGAACTCTAATCAGTCCTATCAGTCCTTCCGATTACAAAATAGTAAGGTCCCTAACAGCTTCCCTATAAAACATCCTCTAATCTTCCTTTTAATTTATTTACCCTTTCCTCCATTTTACTTTATAATCCTCTCGGAACTACTGCTCATCTTATTTTATCTCTTTCCTCATTAACCTCCTCGTCTATCCCTTCTGCACTTCACCATTTCACTCCATCTCATAATTTTCCTATAATTATCACTCATTTCATCTTACACATATTTCTTCACTATTACTCTGACCTATTCCTTCCGCACTTCAGTAGTTACCTATTACATTATCTTACCATTTCCCATCAAATTTCATGATTTCACCCAGCAATCACTTCTTATCCTTTCGTCCACACACATCCGCAACCAGATCTCATCCACAGCTTCACTACTTTGCACCTGTGTCATGCATTATCAGTTTTTCTTATATTCAATGACTATCAGTGCACAGCAACTAGAACTCAAATTCCCTGTTCAAGTTACTTATAAACCAGATTCATTACCCCATTATCATACCAGTCTTTGCTTTTGTTAGTACTTTCAACCTTACTACACAAAACTGTTCCCAAATGATTGTATTAATATTGTTGATCTCTCAACCACTCTTCCATCACTGTATTAATATTGTTGATCTCTCAACCACTCTTCCATCACTAACTCCTTATCTTGTCATCATCAGGAAAAATGCCACATTTGAGAATACATCAGGTAGTACATATACTATGTCATCAAAAGTATCTGGACACCCCCAAAAACATACATTTCTCATATTGGGTGCATTGTGCTGCCACCGACTGCCAGGTACTCCATATCAGTGACCTCAGTAGTCATTAGGCATCGTGAGAGAGCAGAATGGGGTGCTCCGCGGAACTCATGGACTTCGAACGTGGTCAGGTGATTGGATGTCACTTGCATCATACATCTGTACGCGAGACTTCCACACTCCTAGTCATCCCTAGGTCCTCTGTTTCCAATGTGATAGTGAAGTGGAAACGTGAAGGGACACATACAGCACAAAAGTGTACAGGCCAACCTCATCTGTTGACTGACAGAGAGTGCCAACAGTTGAACAGGGACGTAATGTATAATAGGCAGACATCTATCAAGACCATCACACAGGAATTCCAAACTGCATCAGGATCCACTGGAAGTACTAGGAGTGTTATGCAGGAGGAGAGAAAACTTGGATTTCATGTTCAAGCGGCTGCTCATAATGCACACATCACGCCAGTAAATGCCAAATGACCCCTCGCTTGGTGTAAGTGAACAATTGAACAGTGCAAAAATGTGTGGAGCGACAAATCACGGTACACAATGTGGCCATCTGATGGCAGGGTGTGGGTATGGCAAATGCCTGATGAACATCATCTGCCAGCATGTGTAGTGCCAATAGTAAAATTCGGAGACAGTGGTGTTATGTTGTGGTCATGTTTTCCATGGAGGGGGCTTGTATCCATTGTTGTTTTGTGTGGCACTATCACAGTACAGGCCTACATCGATGTTTTAAGCATCTTCTTGCTTCCCCGGTTGAAGAGCAATTCGGAGATGGCGATTGGATCTTTCAACACGATCGAGCACCTGTTCATAATGCACGGCCTGTGGCTGAGTGGTTACACGACAATAACATCCCTGTAATGGACTGGCCTGCACAGAGTCCTTACGTGAATCCTATAGAACACCTTTGGGATGTTTTGGAATGCCGACTTGATGCCAAGCCTCCCCAACCGACATCGATATCTCTCCTCAGTGCAGCATTCCATGAAGAATGTGCTGCCATTCCCCAAGAAACCTTCCAGCACCTGACCTGTGAGAGTGGAGGCTGTCATCATGGCCAAGGGTGGGCCAACCCCTTATTGAATTCCACCATTACCGATGGAGGGTGACACAAACTTGTAAGTCATTTCCAGCCAGGTGTCCGGATACTTTGGTCACATAGTATACTTAGTCCTTGCTCTGGATAGTTCGATAGTTGAAGAACTGTTTTACTGATATAAAGAATAGTAGAAGAGTAGGAAGCAGTGCAGAAAAATAAAGAATGAAACAGCACTGTTGCAACTTGGGGCCAATGCACACCACTGCACATGTTTACTACAGGGTGGTTCACTCTTCATACCCAATCATCTCTCTGTATTTCCTCCCGGGTCCCAAATCTTGCAAAGAAAATTCATTCCCTTCATTAAATCCACAGTTTTTACCTGTGTTGTTCTTGCCTTATATAGTTATAAATCAACAACATTCTTAAGAGCAAATTTCTTCTTTCACTTTGGATAAATCACATAGAATGCATTCAGATGTGGAATATTAGCCACTTCGAAAGGTCCTCTGTACACATTGAAAAATTTGACACTTTGCTATTTATCTCCTTGGATTTCTAATAGGCCTTAACCAACACTAGGTCTCCTATTTTAGTATCTACCCTCTTTATCCTTTCATCATGTCTTTTCTTCCTCACCTCTAACCCCTTTTCTACTAATCCCCTCATTACTTTCTTTTTCTCATCCCAACTTAACTCTTCCCTATGAGGAAAAGACAGTGTCTCCTCTGTGAAACTTAAAGACCTCTCTCCCTTCACAATCTCATAAGGAGTAAACCCTGTGACATCATGACTCACAGTATACATCACATCCTTGATATTTTCTATGATGTGTCCCCATGAATTACACTTGTTGCTACATTACGTGCGGCACAATCTTCCAATTTCCCTCATATAAGTTTCGCAGGATTTCCTGCCGGATGATAAATCGATGTATGTATTACAGTTATTTCATGACTAGCAAGCCCCCCTTTCACCTCTTACCAGTAAACTGTGACCCATAATCAGAAAGCATAGCTTTGGGTTTACCAATTTTCACAAAGTAGTCCTTTTCTAACTTAGCCAAAATTGCCTTGCCAGTTGCTTTGCACAAAGGATAGAACTTTACAAATTTACAAAACACTTCCAATACTACAAAAATACAAGCAAAACGCCATTTTTTTCAGCAAATGGCCATAAAAATCCACTGCTAATAAATCCATTAAGTCTTTTGGTTTAACATTTTGCATTGGAAGCCTGCATATTTGATTTGTAACTTTTGCTCTTTGACATTTGTCACATGTCTTAACATGGTTATTCACCCGCTTTACCATACCGTCAAAAATTACATATTCTCTCAATTTCTGTACGCACTTTTTAGCACCTACATGTCTGAAACTCAAATGAATGTAGTCAATTATGTCATCTATGTATTCACTGGGCCAGCACACCTTCCAATCCTCTGAATTTTCATTGGTTCTTCTAAATAAAACTCTCCCATGTACTTTGTAGTATTTCGGCAACTTATTGTTAGCATTTGGCATATCCAAGTCTCTCTTTACCATTTTCCATACCTCATCATGATTCTGATATCTCCTCATGAATTTACAAATATTTTCTGTTTTCTTATCTACAGGAATTCCTTTTATATAAAATAATTTTACATGCCCTTCATCTAAATCTTGACCTACTTCACCATTTGCTCCTAGTGATAACCTGGATAATGCGTCCAGCACCCCGTTCTGTGTACCTTTAACATATTTGATCTCATACTCAAACTACTGCATAAATACTGTCCACCTTGTCAACCGTGAATGCATCAGCCTAAATTTCTTGAAAAATATGAGAGCTCTGTGATCAGTATAAATGATAGTTTTGTTCCCCCACAGATAATCTCTAAATTTTTTGAATCCCCAAACTATCACTAAAGCTTCACATTCAGTTACAGTAAAATTTCTCTCATATTTAGTCAGTGCAATTGTCCTATGATTTTCCTTCTCATCATCCCCAAAATTCTGAAATAATTCCTCTTCGATACCATATCCACTGGAGCCTTTGCAAGTGGAATTTGCCAGTAGCCATCTGTCAGATATAAGGGATAATATGGCTTGTCCTCAGCTGACAAGGACTTAATAAACACCGTAAGGGAATCCAACAAAAGGAGAGGACTTTTCAGAAGTATATGCTGTGAGAGTGCCAACAACCAAGCTGTCTACGACCCCTTTCCCAACTCGATCAACTATGAAAGCTTCTAGTATCTTGAGAATATTGAAAAACTTTGAAGAACTTCTAGAATTTTTTTGAAATTATTCTGCAGAGAACAAAACAGAGGCGGGTTACAAATGTGCAGGCTACCTTGAGTCAATGTTACAATTCAAGACTTATTTCTTTTTATGTCTCTATTGTCATGCAATGAACACAGTAGAGGATGTCAATGAAAACATTGAATGCCCTCATCTAAGTGTTGCTGATAAGGAAAAAATATATGAGGGCTCAACTTGTATATTGAATGGAGGCATGATAGATTTGAACACTTTTGGGAATTGTGTTTAAAAGAAAAACCTTCACAAGTTGATGATCATTCACTTCCTCAGAATCAAAGTATACCAAAGAAGTATGAAAACAATGAAACCAGCTCACCGCACTTCCAAAACCCCAAAGGAATACTACAAAGCTATTTACATTGAAGTATGTGAAACGGTGCAATCTTGCATTGCTGGACTCACACAGGTCATTGCAGTTGAACAAGAGTTTTAGTAAACAGAGGTGAAACAAAATTGGAAAAATCAACTGAGTTTTTCAAAAATTACCTAGACATTGAGAGACTGCACTTACACTTGAATATGTTAACCGATATCGCTAATAAAAAACAACTGTAAGAAAGTACATTACACAACAGCCTGCAGTTGGAGAAATGTTATGTGAAGTAGTGAAGTGCTTTAAGCTTCTCCAAGTAGTTCCAGTCATGACAGCAACAGCAGAACGATTATTCAGCACCCGTAGACGTCTGAAGTCATACCTCCAATCAACAATGGGACAGAAGCAATTGAACAACTTGGCTGTTCTTCATGCTGACCGAGATGTTTTGGATGAATTGGATATCTGACCAGTCATCAATGACTTCATATTCAGCAATACAGTCAGACAGTCGACATTTGCACCTTTCTAAAGACACTAAATGGCATTTAGACCAATATTAAAAATCTTTATAAAAAACATACATAATGTTAAATTTTCAGTTTCAGAATATTAGTACCTGTTTAATACTATATTACTATAGTACTGTATTAGTTATTTTCAAATACTTAAATATTTTTAGGATGTAAGACCCAATTAAAACCCACTATTTACATACTTTTTGACTGAAAGTATTAGGCATACTATATTAACTTTATTAACTGTATTCAATCATTAACTTTGAGATATTGTTTTTATTTAATGAACCCTGAGCCTTATTCAAAGTAAGTTTAAATTAGCTATTTGACTTATTAATCAAACTGCTATTACTGTGCGACAGCAATATTTCATGTTTTATTGTTTTAATTGATTGTTTTAGGATTTAATTAAATATAATTTCAGTCCTTTCAGAGCTATATATTCACTGCTCTGCAATAGTCTATAAGCATGACTATTACTGTAAATTAAATTAGCTTTTTACAAAAATACTGTGCATGATTATGTTTTGTTTCTTTTTTCAAAGCCAAAAAATGTGTCAGGCTTGTCGAGTTTCCCAGAGTGTTGAGTTATCGAGAGTCCTGTTTTTGGGGTTCTAATGTTGATCATATGACTCTAAAAATGCTGAAAAAAACTTTAAAACTCACTATTTTTCATCTAAAATTTAGAAAATTTCCCAGGACAAGACCCCCAGTATGCCCCCCCCACTCCCCCCCGCCCCAATGTTTTTTATAAGTCAGCGCACCTGACCAGAAGCACATTTGAAGATGTCCAGTGCTGTTCTGGACAAAACATTAGGAATGTGAAAGTTTCATGGACTATGGCCACACAACCCAGTAGGCTCACCAGCAGCAATTACACTCCTGGAAATTGAAATAAGAACACCGTGAATTCATTGTCCCAGGAAGGGGAAACTTTATTGACACATTCCTGGGGTCAGATACATCACATGATCACACTGACACAACCACAGGCACATAGACACAGGCAACAGAGCATGCACAATGTCGGCACTAGTACAGTGTATATCCACCTTTCGCAGCAATGCAGGCTGCTATTCTCCCATGGAGACGATCGTAGAGATGCTGGATGTAGTCCTGTGGAATGGCTTGCCATGCCATTTCCACCTGGCGCCTCAGTTGGACCAGCGTTCGTGCTGGACGTGCAGACCGCGTGAGACGACGCTTCATCCAGTCCCAAACATGCTCAATGGGGGACAGATCCGGAGATCTTGCTGGCCAGGGTAGTTGACTTACACCTTCTAGAGCACGTTGGGTGGCACGGGATACATGCGGACTTGCATTGTCCTGTTGGAACAGCAAGTTCCCTTGCCGGTCTAGGAATGGTAGAACGATGGGTTCGATGACGGTTTCGATGTACCGTGCACTATTCAGTGTCCCCTTGACGATCACCAGTGGTGTACGGCCAGTGTAGGAAATAGCTCCCCACACCATGATGCCGGGTGTTGGCCCTGTGTGCCTCGGTCGTATGCAGTCCTGATTGTGGCGATCACCTGCACGGCGCCAAACACGCATATGACCATCATTGGCACCAAGGCAGAAGCGACTCTCATCGCTGAAGACGACACGTCTCCATTCGTCCCTCCATTCACGCCTGTCGCGACACCTCTGGAGGCGGGCTGCACGATGCTGGGGCGTGAGCGGAAGACGGCCTAACGGTGTGCGGGACCATAGCCCAGCTTCATAGAGACGGTTGCGAATGGTCCTTGCCGATACCCCAGGAGGAACAGTGTCCCAAATTTGCTGGGAAGTGGCGGTGCGGTCCCCTACGGCACTGCGTAGGATCCTACGGTCTTGGCGTGCATCCGTGCGTCGCTGCGGTCCGGTCCCAGGTCGACGGGCACGTGCACCTTCAGCCGACCACTGGCGACAACATCGATGTACTGTGGAGACCTCACGCCCCACGTGTTGAGCAATTCGGCAGTACGTCCACCCGGCCTCCCGCATGCCCACTATACGCCCTCGCTCAAAGTCCGTCAACTGCACATACGGTTCACGTCCATGCTGTCGCGGCATGCTACCAGTGTTAAAGACTGCGATGGAGCTCCGTATGCCACGGCAAACTGGCTGACACTGACGGCGGCGGTGCACAAATGCTGCGCAGCTAGCGCCATTCGACGGCCAACACCGCGGTTCCTGGTGTGTCCGCTGTGCCGTGCGTGTGATCATTGCTTGTACAGCCCTCTCGCAGTGTCCGGAGCAAGTATGGTGGGTCTGACACACCAGTGTCAATGTGTTCTTTTTTCCATTTCCAGGAGTGTATTTTACCAACGGTTCTTTGTTAGTATCAGAAATGCATCATTTATCCCAGTGTTATGGGTAGTGTTAGATTGGAAGAAGCTATGTTGATGGATGTTCTGAAAATTAATTTCCCATACTTTTATCAGTTGAATATCAGAAAAAGGGTTTTAGTCACACAAGGTTGGGCTGATAAGTAACAGATGCATGTACGCAAGCTGTGTAGTGCTTCTCAACTCAGTTCTGGATTCCCTCCTCTTTTGTAATAAAATGAAGTTTTTAGAGCGTACACAACATAACTTTAGAGGAAAAAATTAAGTTTTATTGTCGCTCTGGCATTACAGGGAAACCAACTGTTCCTTCGTTTGAAGTTACCTTTGTGAAAGATTCGATAAATGTTCTTGAGTGTCAATGTGATAGGACGACTAGGTAAATGAAATTACTCAAAACCAAAGAATAATTTCAGTTGTGAAATTTGCTTTGATCATCTGTCCCATGAATTGGTACCAGGTGTTGTGCATAAAGCATTAACTATCAGTCACTGCACCAAGTACTCCAACAGAAAATTATGTGTGTCATGCCTAACTTCTATATGGAGTGTGGAAAACAATCACATGTTGGTTTCATTAATGAATGAACTAAAGCATATGTGGGTTAGAAACACTATCCAAAGGGATCAATTCCAGCAATATGTGAGGGGATTGCTTAAAACATGGCTGTTTTGGGCAAGATTGTAAAGTGTGCTTACAAAAGTGTTACTAGATTATTGAAGAGAGTTCAGAAAGATGTGTGTAGATGTACAGATGCAAATTGCTTTGTATAATAAATTAAGAAAATGTAAAAACAATGAGAATGTGTAGAACCTACTGGGAGGAAAAAGATTAAAACAGCACACATGTTTCATTCTAGGCTGTTCCCTTCACTAAGCTTCGTGTGAAACTTTCTGCCAGAGTACAGTCAGGACACAAGCAAGAGAACTCAAAAAGTGTGCAGCACAGTTGATACTGGTGCCTCACAAATGCAAACCTACTGCAGAGGCCACTATGGCTGTCGCTGAGAAGTTCTAGCAGGAGTTCACGAAGTCTCAGTAACTAAAATAAGTGTGTAGCTGATGAGGCTGAATGAAAGTGCTGGTCCACAGGCAGGTGTGTTGAGGGATCATAGGCCTGTAATGTGTGAGTGTATGAGACTTCAGCAAAATTATGGACAGAAGAGAAGGAGCCAATAGCAATGCATTGTGGCTGTTAAAAAGTCGCATTCATAAAAGCAGACAGTGAGTGCACACTTTAATGGCCTTAACAGTTAGTGACAGATTACCTGCCCAAGCTGAAAAAATGATTGAAACAAATACACTTCTCGGGTTTGCCACCGGATCATATTGTGTAACTTGCACAATGTTTCATCCATGCAACTGTTCGACATCATCAGGTGGTGGTAGCTGCTGCTGTCACTGCTGCAAGGCGCAACTGATGATAATCACCCGGTGGCAGTGGAATTTATCATGCCAGGAGCAGGCATCGCAAATCAACTCATACAGAGCTATATTTGGAGGCCACAAGTTGCCATCATCGAGCGCAACACGGTAGTGTTCTACGCTCTTTGGTGCATAGTGCACATGTAGTCTCAGATGCCGACAGTCTACCTGGTGAACCACAACACATGAGAATGGTATTCCAACAGAATGGCTATTCCAGTAGGCAGATATGCCATGCATTCTGTTCCAAGCAAACTCAAAGCAGGGGTGTAAATGAAGATGCTGTGACACCCACTGCAACAGCGTTCTTGCCCTCTTGTGGCAGCATGTCTTTGACAAGAGAAAAAATCCTCAAAGAGCATGACATCAAGTGTCTTTTTCCACCACCAACAAAACTGAGGAATTTATTGTGCTCAGTCAAAGATGACCTTGGCCTTAGGAAATGTGGCGCATATAAAATCCCATCCCAATGTGGAAAATCTTATATTGGACAGACATGTCAAACTGTGCAAGGATGTTGCGTCAAACACCATCAGCGTAGATACCTGGGGCAACCTGATAAATCAGTGGTAGCAGAGCATTGCCTGGACATGGGACATTGTATGCTTTACGTACAGACAGAAATTTTATCCCCAGCATCGTCTTTCTGGGACTGTGTTCTTAAGGAGGCCATACATATCCTTACGGCGGACAATCTAATCAGCAGGGATGCAGATTTTCAACTAAGCACCACCTGGAATCCAGCCCTGGTTGCCATTAAATCAAAACAGGGAAAACAAGAACTTCCGATTCATCAAGTGATGCAACGCGCAACTGAGATTAGGTCAGACTTTAACCTCAGGAGTGTCTGGCAGCACAGTCATTGCCCATAGCACACACGCGGATGGCCTTTCTGCGGCCCCCAGGAGTGTCTGGCAGCACAGTCATTGCCCATAGCACACACGCAGATGGCCTTTCTATGGCCCCCGTAGGGGACACCAGGAGCACCACTTTCCTCCAACTACGAGCGTCTTCCTGCACATACGTACTGCCTGCTCCTGGCATGATAAATTCTGATGCTGCTGCCAAATTATCATCAGTCGTGCCTTGCAGAAGTGACAGCAGCAGCCACCACCACCTGATGTTGTCAAGCAGCTGCATCGATGAAATGTTGTGCGAGTTACACAATATGATCTGGCGACAAACCCGAGAAGCATATTTGCAACAGATCCATTGGGAAAGAGTCTCATGATTGAAACAGTTTCCACATCACTGCATACATGCAAGGAACACTGGATGTTATCTCAGAATGAACCAATATTTTGGCAGATTGCAAGGATCAGTGTAAAGGGGATGTTCATGTATTGATGTTTGACAGTTGTTTACAGGATGGATGATCATTACTGTGTTCATGATATAGAAGGAATATACATCATATGGGATTGGGAGTAGAAATGACTAAAGTACTGAGGTGTAACCAAAAGGGGGTACACTCCTGACAGCAATTTAAACAAGTGTCAGATGTTATTGCAGAAACATATAAAATTCCACTTGTTATTTTGTTGTAACTGACTGATAAGGTGTGGATCGTTGTAAGGGTAGTAGTTTTATTAACTTAGACAGTTAGTCTAAGCAATAAGAGATGAATCCTTTACGTGAACTACATAAGAGGCTGATAACAGAGCATGATGATACCTCAACAACAGACCTCACAAAAGATTATTAAGACACTGGCACAAATGCACGGATAATCAATAAGTGATGAAGGTGAAATGATTATGGATATATAAATACTCGTGACATCACCTGTTGACTCAGTGGAATGATTGCTGCCATAAATCTAGCAACTTGAGACCTCTAGGTGGTGTGCCTGACAGCCAAGTTAACTGGCTTAATACTTATGTTCATTATATCTAGGATTTGTAAATGCAACTGCAGCTACAAAGAGAGAGAGCAAGAAATTGGTAGAGAGACTTGCCTGACAGCCACGTTAACTGGCTTAATACTGATGTTCAGTATATCTAGGATTTGTAAAAGCAACTGCAGCTACAAAGAGAGAGCAAGAAATTGGCAGAGAGACTGAATTATCACAGCATCTAATCACTGCTGAAGCAACTTGCCTTCGAAAACCACGACAGGTCAGAGCATACAAAAACTCAGTGTCAGGTAAAAAAACAAAAACAAAAAAAGGATGAAACAAATCTTGAAAAAGGATAAGGGCATAAAAAATTACATGAAGGAATGAATTTCGATTAGAGCAGCACACATCTGGAGAGTCTAGTGTGTTGCATGTGTTTGTGTTGTATGTCAATCATGTAAGATATTATCACCTCTTTGCTCATTTCAGTTAGCTATGGTGAATGATAAAACTCATAATTGCCATGATAATAGCTCAATTTGAATGAACCAACGTCCACATCATTGGGAAAACCACATATCATGCATGCTCTCATTACCATAGGCCATGCGTCTCATCCTGTTCTGAGAGGAGGCTACTGGCAAACCAAGTTAAGTCAGATGAACCAAGGACAGTCCACTGCCAAATTCCATATACTTTACAATAAGTAGTTGGAAAAAGGGTTACCATAAACTAGACTTACCTGTCATTCCATAATCAGGCTCACCACTGCCACTTCAAATCCCTAAGTTCTGGGAAGATAAATGAAAGTCAAAAACTGGGTCTCAGACAGTTATGATACTATTTGTTTGTTCACCACCATGGGGAGATTGCTTCCATACTAAAATCAGTTACACTATAATTCTTATGGGTGCTCCACAGACATGAGAGCCTTAAGGACTTGCACAAACAATATGTGATGTGTCACACTTACTTCTTTGCAGGGAGACAGTTCCTATTGAGGGAACAGAAGAACTGAGATTTAACACCAGCAAAAGAACTAAACTGTTCCAATAAAAACCACTATTATCAATGTCTCCTCAGTAGCAGCGATGAGTCAATTCAACAGTTACTACCACCCTATCAACAAGGAGTTAGAAGATGTGTGGACAAACGAGTGATCAAATTGACACTGAACATAAAACATGGAATATTCACCATTGAATACTGAATATTAGAACATTGAAACTCAAATATAGGATGTAAAATGAATGGAATTTTGAATAGTAACTGAACAAAACAAGGCTGTAAATGACATTTCAAGGACAGAGAGGTAAGAGGCTGACAGGGAAGTATCTCTTCTGATTAATCCTGATTGCAATATGTTAAACTCAAAGTCTTCCTGGAATATGGAAGATTCAAAACTTCAGTCCAACTAACATGAGTGAGCATTGATGCAAAAGATGATAGAGTTGAGGATGGATTGCAACATGAAAATGAAAATGACAAAGCTGTGATCAACAAGGACACTCTGTGGTCACTACTACACAATCACAAACCATGAGGCCCCCCAGAGGATGGCTCTGCATTTACTAAGAAAGAGACTAAAAATTTCAATAAGAACTACTTGAGAGGACCACACTGAGTCTCTTTAATACGTGGCTTAAGGATACCTGGAACATAATGCAGGCAAATGTACTGGAGTCAGATGATTTTTTCACTTCCTAGCAACTAGGGTTAACTCGCAGCAGACTCACAGAAACTATGGCTGGTGGTAGTGTCAAATGGCAATGATATGTCCTCAGCCTATTATAATGCAATCCCTTACTTAAGTGTCCATACATTATGAAGAATTTCAATTTTATTCTTATGTTATATGAACTATTTCATAGTTTAGACAATATTTAAACTAGTTTGTGAAAGATATTGCATTATATTTGCAGATAAATAGTACTTACCTTGTGAAGTTGGTCTCAGTGTCAGCGCTGCTCCTTTGTTCCTTAGTAACTTATTGGAAAGATCTTGTCCACGTTTATTTTAAATGACAATTCACTGACACATTGTGCTCTGTGAACTATTGTTTTTTTTTTTTTATTTGCATGTTCATGAAACATTTTACAATTGCTTAAATAACACTTCTTCAGAAGTACATTGTGGAATTTGCTTGTGCCATACAAAGAACATAGTTATAACAATGAAAAATAACCAATTATTGATAATACAATGTAAATTAATATTTAAAAAATCTACTCGCCAACAGGTGGCAGGAAAGCATACTCACAAAAGCATTTAAATTTTACAAGCTTTTGGAGCCAGTGTCTCCTTCGTCTGTCAGAAGAGTTGAACAGGAAGGAAGAGGGGTGAAGAAAAAGGATGGAGAGGTTTAGGGAAAGGGGTACAGTTCATGAAAGTCACCAGAAACCAGGGTTAGGGGAGACTTGCCAGACAGGATGAGAAGGAAAGACTGATTGTTGGGGACTGGACCGGGCAATATTTGAAATCCTGAGCTTAAGGTTGGAAGACAGGGTAACATGCAAGACAGATATTACTACTAAAAAAGTCATGCCAAGTTAATAAGAATGAAAAACTAAGTGCATTGTGTGCAGTGGATGTGGGAGGGGGGACAGTGAAAAATAGACAAGTCAGAAAATGAAAGATGTAGAAAACTAAAATGGAGTGTGGTGAAACAGACACCGAGGTCATGACTGCCATGTTGTACAGCATGCTCTGCAACAGGATATTGTGTGTTGCCTGTACATACCCACTGTCTATGCCCATTCATCCTGAGTGATAACTGTGTGTTTGTCATGCTGATGCAAAAGGCCAAACAGTGTTTACATAACAGTTGGTAAATGACATCTGTTATTTCACAGGTGCTCTCCCTTTGATAGTATATGTTTTGCCAGTTACTGGGCTGGAATAGGTGGTGGTAGGAGGGTGGTAGGAGGGTGCATAGGGCAAGTCTTGCAGTGGGGGGATGGCATGGGATTCGGAATAGGACCGTGTTAAATTTAATTGGGAGAAGGTATTTACAGATTCCAGGAATTTTACCAGGCCAGGCTCACAATGAGTCCATACGGCAAAGATGTCCTCAATATATCTAAACCAGACCAAGGCCTGAAGGCCTACGGATCCCAGGAAAGCCCCCTCCAAGCAACCCACGAAAAGGTTGGCACAGGAAGGAGCCATCCTTGTTTCCACGCCCATACTCTTGATCTGTCCAGATGCGTGGTGCTAAAAATATTCTATGTGTTACAGTTCCAGATTCTGGATTGTGCACATTAATGCTAACATGACAGTCTTAATTCAGATTGGTTTTTGATTTTAATTTATATATTATTTTCCGAAAATAATCATTTAAGTAAAGAGTTATAAACTTAGTGAATATTAAATATGTTAATATAAATAATAAAAATATATTGGCAGAAAAATGGGTTTTTGAAAATCCAAAAATATCTACAGATGAAAAACAATTTAAGTAAGAACAATTTAAGTAAGATAATTAAGCCACATCTGGCGAAAATTGATATGGAATCCAACATTTCAGTTGACCTGTGAAAGGTATGAAAGGGTTAACTTTATTATACTACTGTAGTGCACAACCACAAACCAGTCTGCTAACAGTATCTTGACAATGAATGTGATGTCAGATGCATAATCTGATACAGTCTTTCATAGGATGGGAGGAATTTTTTCATCTTTTCTTTTTGAGTACAAGGTTTCTTAGAAAAACCGTCACCCTGTTGGTAATGCAGTAGTACAATGTCTTGCCTCCCTTAATTTGCTTAACAGTTCCTTTAAAATTATTCTGCTATATCTTTTGCCAAATAGTTTTAAGTCACTGTGCCAGTCCTTTGGTCTCACATGAATTAATATCCGGTGGCAGTTTATGTACTCACAAGGAGAACTCATTGTTCATGCATATACAACATTGTCAGGTGAATATCCTATTGATTTGTGGATGCAGCAGTGTAGACAAATAAAATGTAGGGTATATACCTGTCTCAATCATTGTGCATTTTGTTAACATAATAAAATAACCTCCTTGTAATCATTTTATGAACCAATTCAACTCTGCCATTGGCTTTAGGGTGAAAAGGGGTGGTTCTGCACTGCTTAATGATCAAAAGTTTGCAAACATGCACAGATAAAGAAGCCATAAAATTTGTCTATCACAATTGCATCAGTGTTTCCAAAAGTAGGAACTAAATGTGTGACAAATGGTTTCATTGCTGTCTCAGCCATCATATTAGCAATCAGCACCAAGACTACATAAGTCATCAGTAATTGATAATAATATCTGTTCCACCACTGTGTCTGTGAAAAGTGTTCCAAAAACTCTAAGTGTTGTACAGTCTTTGGATAAATCGAGGAACAACTAACCAAGGAATATACTAACCATGGACAACTTTGAGTGTGTGTTGTACGATGCCATTTTATTCCTTGGTTAGTTATTCTTGGAACAGTGTTCCTATCCATTTAAGCTGGCAGCAATAGTAGACTATGCTGGGTGTTTTCATACTCATCACTCATATTTAGTCACTGTCTCCAGAAAAAATGTGTTTAACAGGAGCTATAAGCATTATAGATCGCCATACTATTCACATGTGGATACTTTGAGGCTGATCAATGCTGTAAAGAAGTTAAAAAGAGTAGTAGAAAACGCAAAACTGATGCAGTCTCCTGCAATGAGAAGATTAGTCCAAAACATTTAACGGCCTTGTTAAATATCTGTATGTATAGCATAACAATCTACCTCAAAATTAGTTAAAGGGTCAGGTATTTGTTTTTTGACCATAAGAGATTTTCCTAAACTTCAGAATAAAGCGTGAGAAAAAATATACAGCAGTTTCAATTCACAAACAACTACACATATATTGAAATAGAACCTACAACAGAAGTATGATTCATTAAAGAAAAGAAAGCGTCTAAATGTTATGCCCACAAAAGACAGCAGAACCTACAGATTGGTGGTAGCTCATATTTCGAACATAAGTTCCAAGTTATGTATACTAAAATAAACAGTTTGATCAAGATTTCAACAGAGGTATGCCACAGTTAGTTCTATTCAGATGAAACATTTCTATGTAAGATAATATATTGTCATATGTAGCTATACGGCAGATGATGAACTGTAAGTAGACATTTAATACAGTAGCAATTCTGAAATGTGATCTGCTTTGTGAAATTGTTAACGTATGTTCCTCATTGCATCTTTTTCATAGTCTTTTCAGAGTCTGTAACAATATGTGACAATGCAGACATCAGGGAGAGTAATTTGACAAATAATTTTGGTGCATGTTACCCACTGGGCAGCTTACTGTTGTATTTATGTCTTAGAAAGATTAATTCATCACTGCAGCAATGAATGTTCTACATAAAGTACACACATAAAAAAAAGTTTTGTATCACCCCGGTTCCCAGAACTGAAGACAGACGTTGACTGTGGATACTGTATCATAAACACAGTCCCTTTGACTGTTCAGAGACGTCACTAAACCTGCCCAAAGATATATCAGATGGAGAGGGTCCAACAACCGATCAGCTCCTGTCATTCCAACAGGAAGGAGGTGCACAGCTCGTATTGTTTGTAGTTCAACCATGCCTAGACGGTCAATACCGTGGTTCAATCACGTCTGCATTGTTACTTTGTGCCAGGAAGGGCTCTCAACAAGGGAAGTGTCCAGATGTCTCAGAGTGAACCAAAGCGATGTTGTTCGGACTTGGAGGAGATACAGAGAGAGACAGGAACTCTCAATGACATGCCTCACTCAGGCCACCCAATGGCTACTACTGCATTGGATGACCACTACCTATGAATTATGGCTCAGAGGAACACTGACAGCAACACCAACATGTTGAATAACACTTTTCATGCAGCCACAGGACACCCTGTTACGACTCAAACTGTGCACAATAGACTGCATGATGTGCAACTTCACTCCCAACGTCCATGGCAAGGTCCATCTTTGCAACCGCGATACCATGCAGCGCAGTACAGATGGGCCCAACAACATGCCAAATGGACCGCTCAGGATTGGCGTAATGTTCTCTTCACCTATGAGTGTCGCATAGTGCCTTCAACCAGACAATTGTCGGAGACGTGTTTGGAGGCAACCTGGTCAGGCTGAACACCTTAGACACACTGTCCAGCAAGTGCAACAAGGTGGAGGTTCCCTGATGTTTTGGGGTGGCATTATGTGGGGCCAATGTACACCGCCGGTGGTCATAGAAGGTGCCGTAACGGCTGTATGATACATGAATGACATCCTCTGACCGATAGTGCAATCATATGAGCAGCGTATTGGCAAGGCATTCATCTTCATGGATGACAATTCATGCCGCCATCGTGCACATCTTGTGAATGACTTCCTTCAGGATAATGACATCACTTGACTAGAGTGGCCAACATGTTCTCCAGACATGAACCCTATCGAACATGCCTGGGATATACTGAAAAGTGCTGTTTATGGTCGATGTGACCCACCAACCACTCTGAGGGATCTACACCAAATTGCCGTTGAAGGGTGGGACAATATGGATCAACAGTGCCTTGATGAACTTGTGGATAGTATGCCACGATCAATACAGAATACATCAATGCAAGAGGATGTGCTACTGGGTATTAGAGGTACCAGTGTGTAGAGCAATCTGGACCACCACCTCTGAAGGTCTCACTGTATGGTGGTACAACATGGAATGTGAGGTTTCCATGAGCAATAAAAAGGACTGAAATGATGTTTATGTTGATCTCTTCCAGTTTTCTGTACAGGTTCCGGAACTCGTAGAACCAAGGTGATGCAAAACGTTTTTTGATGTGTGTGCATTTGCTGAATTACAGAACACTATTTATGCATCCACTTTTGCAGTTCTTGGGCATATACAAATCCCATTTCTATAACATAATGGCTACTAATAATTATATTGGAAGAATATATGGAAAATGAGTTGCCAACATTTACAATGAACAATGATAACCCATTTTATATTTCTGTGGTAAAAGTTTACCAGTGGCATATATCCTAACTGGAGGCTATTGTCATTGCACCCCACCTAAATATTTGAGAAACAGTACCCACTGAATACATAGTTTTGGCTTGCACAATAATCTCCAGCAGCTTTATGTAGCAACTACAGATGTAACACCTTCATTATGTTCTTCCTTGTATTGCACAATCATCTCATCTGAAAACTGTCAATTTTGTTTACGGAATAAAAATACCTATTCTCAACTGTGATAGACTTAGCAGAGTTGCAGATGGTGCTGCTTCAAAAGTTGCATGATGACAAGAATCACAAGGAGGGGGGGGGGGGGGGGGGGGGAGAGAACTTTATTGGTTCATAAAAGGAGCATTTAGAATTAGAAAAGGAAAATTAAAACAAATTATTTCAGAATAAAAATATATTAATCAATATATATATATATTTGTATACCTAAAAACAAAGATGATGTGACTTACCAAATGAAAGTGCTGGCAGGTCGACAGACACACAAACGAACACAAACATACACACAAAATTCAAGCTTTCGCAACAAACTGTTGCCTCATCAGGAAAGAGGGAAGGAGAGGGAAAGACGAAAGGATGTGGGTTTTAAGGGAGAGGGTAAGGAGTCATTCCAGTCCCGGGAGCGGAAAGACTTACCTTAGGGGGAAAAAAAGGACGGGTATACACTCGCACACACACACATATCCATCCACACATATACAGACACAAGCAGACATATTTAAATCTGCTTTAAATATGTCTGCTTGTGTCTGTATATGTGTGGATGGATATGTGTGTGTGTGTGCGAGTATATACCCATCCTTTTTTTCCCCTTAAGGTAAGTCTTTCCGCTCCCGGGACTGGAATGACTCCTTACCCTCTCCCTTAAAACCCACATCCTTTCGTCTTTCCCTCTCCTTCCCTCTTTCCTGATGAGGCAACAGTTTGTTGCGAAAGCTTGAATTTTGTGTGTATGTTTGTGTTCGTTTGTGTGTCTGTCGACCTGCCAGCACTTTCATTTGGTAAGTCACATCATCTTTGTTTTTAGGTATATTTTTCCTTCGTGGAATGTTTCCTTCTATTATAACTATATATATATTTGTGTATTTTATTTTCATTTAATTATTACAGGAAACAAAATAAACAAAACCGACTTGTGCATATGTTGTCCAATATCATTTACATCCTTTTAATAAACCTGCTGGGTGTTCCCTTGTCAGCATCAGTAGGGTCTCCAGTGGACAGAAGGATATCACCAGAGGAAAAGTATCTGTGTGTCAGTAGTAGCTGATTCACTGATGAAATAGTCATTTCTGAAAGAAAAAAAAATATATATGTGACAGGTCAAGAGAAAATTAAAAGCATAGCTTGCCAACCACTCCTTCTACATGTTATCATTATGTAAATTCAATAACTAAAGATTTCTTATAGCTGAATGACAAGTACCAATGCTCTTGTAACACACAGGTAACTGTTACTTTGTGATCAGTATGATGCGCTTTGTGCATAATACTAATAATTGAGGAACACAACAGCTATATTCTATAGCTGAGAAAGCGTCATATTTTTCATTTAAGAAGACAAGGAACTAACTTTCCTGTTAATTTTGCTGTGTTAAACTTAGCTTGTGTAAGCACAAATTCTTGAAATATTTCCGGAATGAATTTTCACTCTTCAGCAGAGTGTGTGCTGATATGAAACTTCCTGGCAGATTAAAATGGCATGCTGAACCAGTACTCAAATGCAGTACTTTCACCTTTTTCAAACAAATGCTCTACCTGCTGAGCTACTCATTGTCACAGTTTTATTTCCACCAGCACCTCCACTCTTATCCTCCAAACTTCACGGAAGTTCCCCTGTAAAACTTGCAGGACTAGCACTCCTTTGTTCCAGGTGTGCTAGTCCTGCTAGTTTTGTGTCCTGATCCTGTGCTACCTGCGACCCAACAATAAGTATCTCATATGCTTGCCACACAAACCTTTGTGCTCAATACATCATTGTTCTGGCACACCTTGCTCAATTTAGAACATACTGTACCTTGTCATCATATTTGCTCAGTTTCAAAGCCCTTCATGTAAGCTGACTACTTAGATCCTTTAAGTTTAAAAGCCACTTCAGGGCACCATGATTGGTATCTATTGCAAAACATCTACCATACATTTATCACTTAAAATACTTCACTCCAAATACCAGGACTAACAACTTATTCTCAGTTGTGCTGTAATTACTCTCTGTTTTATTGAGCTGGTGAGATGCATAATCAATTTGCTTTTTCCTCACCAACCTGTTCCTGCTTAAGACACAACCCACAGCACAATCAAAATATGGATAGATTAACAAGGTAGATTTTGTCAGAACATCCTTAATCTGTTTTATTGCTATCTCACATTCCTTGGCCAGTCTCCGTTTTCAATAACTTTGTTGATGCTTTTGTGACAGGAGCATAATCATGAATAAATATACCACATTTATTAGCAAGCCTGAGAAATGATAGTACTTCCCTCACATCTGTGACACAGGTATCTGGTTTCACTCCAGTAGCACTTATAATATCGCCCATGTATTGCATGTGAGACTTGCAAAAGAACAAACAGTTCTCCAATTTTAAAATTAGGTTTTCTCCTGAGGTAACCAAAAACTTCAGAGAAAACCTCAATTCACTTGTACTTAATTTTCCCAACCATACTGTAATCATCAGTGGTGACTTCAATCACCCAACAGTCAATTAGGAAAATTGCCTTCTGTGAAAACTATCTAGAACAGATCACTTGGGACTCCACTCATGATGTAAATGTGTTAGATCTGGTGGCAGCAAACAGACTATCTCTCCGAGGGTGACCGAAACTGGTGTCAGTGACCATGATGCTGTTGTGGCAACAATGCAGCTCATAGTACGAAGGGCATCTAAAATGAGTGGAAAGATATATATGCTCAGTAAACTAGATGAAGAAGCGGTAGTGTCATATTGCTATAAGGAACTTGAAACTTTTAGCACTCCACAGGAGTGTGTAGACGTGCTATAGCTCAAATTTAAAATAATAGTTGACCATGCACTGGATAGGTGTGTACCCAGTTCATAATAGGGAAGGGACCCTCCATCATATACAGTCACTGTAAATAAAACTTAAAGAAACAGTGACTACTGCATAATAGGTGTAAAACAAACCATATGGCTATAGATAGATATGCTGAATTAAACACAGTCAGCAGTGCAGTATGTAAAGCCTTCATTGTCTACAGCAGCACAATGATCTTTCACAAAACCGAAAGAAACTCTGAATGCATGTGGTGTTGTTGTTGTTGTCTTCAGTCCAGAGACTGGTTCGATGCAGCTCTCCATGCTGCTCTATCCTGTGCAATCTTCTTCATCTCCCAGTACCTACTGCAATGTACATTTTTCTGAATCTCTTTAGTGTATTCATCTCTTGGTCTCCCTCTACGAGTTTTACTCTCCACGCTGCCCTCCAATACTAAATTGGTGATCCCTTGATGGCTCAGAATATGTCCTACCAACCGATGCCTTCTTCTAGTCAAGTTGCGCCACAAATTTCTCTTCTCCCCAGTTCTATTCAGTACTTCCTCATTAGTTATATGATCTACCCACCTAATCTTCAGCATTCTTCTGTAGCACCACATTTCCAAAGCTTCTGTTCTCTTCTTGTCTAAACTATTTATCGTCCATGTTTTCCTCCCATATATCGCTACACTCCATACAAATACTTTCAGAAGCGACTTCCTGATGCTTAAATCTATACTTGATGTTAACAAATTTCTCTTCTTCAGAAACGCTTTCCTTGCCATTGCCAATCTACATTTTATATCATCTCTACTTTGACCATCATCAGTTATTTTGCTCCCCAAATAGCAAAACTCATTTACTACTTTAAGTGTCTCATTTCCTAATCTAATTCCCTCAGCATCATCCAATTTAATTGGACTACATTCCATTATCCTCGTTTTGGTTTTGTTGATGTTCATCTCATATTCTCCTTTGAAGACACTGTCGATTCTTTTCAACTGTTCTTCCAGGCTCTTTTGCTGTCTCTGCCAGAATTAAAATGTTGTCAGTGAACCTCAAAGTTTTTATTTCTTCTCCATGGATTTTAATACCTACTCCAAATTTTTCTTTTGTTTCCTGTACTGCTTGCTCAATATACAGATTGAATAACATCTTGGATAGGCTACAGCCTTGTCTCACTCCCTTCCCAACCACTGCTTCCCTTTCATGTCCCTCGACTCGTATAAGTGCCATCTGGTTTCTGCAAAAATTGTAAATAGCCTTTCGCTCCCTGTATTTTACCCCTGCCACCTTCAGAATTTGATTGAGAGTATTCCAGTCAATATTGTCAAAAGCTTTCTAGAAATGCTAGAAATGTAAGTTTGCCTTTCCTTAATCTATCTACTAAGATAAGTCATAGCGTCAGTATTGCCTCACGTGTTCCAATATTTCTACGGAATGCAAACTGATCTTCCCCAAGGTCGGTTTCTACCAGTTTTTCCATTCGTTTGTAAAGAATTCGCATTAGTATTTTGGAGCCATGACTTATTAAACTGATAGTTGAGTAATTTTCACATCTGTCAACACCTGCTAGCTTTGGGATTGGAATTATTATATTCTTCTTTAAGTCTGAGGGTATTTCGCCTGTCTCATACATCTGGCTCACCAGATGGTAGAGTTTTCTCCCAAGGCTATCAGTAGTTCTAATCGAATGTTGTCTACTCCTGGGGCCTTGTTTCGAATTAAGTCTTACAGTGCTCTGTCAAACTCTTCATGCAGTATCATATCTCCCACTTCATCTTCATGTACATTCTCTTCCATTTCCATAATATTGTCCTTAAGAACATTGCCCTTGTATAGACCCTCTATATACTCCTTCCACCTTTCTGCTTTCCCTTCTTTGCTTTGAACTGCTTTTCCGCCTGAGCTCTTGGTCTTCATGCAAGTGGTTCTCTTTTCTCCAAAGGTATCTTTAATTTTCCTGTAGGTAGTATCTATCTTACTCTTAGTGAGATAAGCCTCTACATCCTTACATTTGTCCTCTAGCCATCCCTGCTTAGCCATTTTGCACTTTCTGTTGATCTCATTTTTGAGACATTTGTATTCCTTTTTGCCTGCTTCATTTACTGCATATTTGTTTTCTCCTTTCATATTTCTTCTGTTACCCAAGGATTTCTATTAGCCCTCGTCTTTTTACCTACTTGATCCTCTGCTGCCTTCACTATTTCATCTCTCAAAGCTACCCATTCTTCTTCTACTGTATTTCTTTCCCCCATTCTTGTCAATCGTTCCCTAATGCTCTCCCTGAAACTCTGTCCAACCTCTGGTTCAGTCAGTGTATCCAGGTCGCATCTCCTTAAATTCCCACCTTTTTACTGTTTCTTCAATTCTACTCTACAGTTCAAAACCAATAGATTGTGGTCAGAGTCCACATCTGCCCCTGGAAATGTCTTACAATTTAAAACATGGTTCCTAAATGTCTTTCATACCATTATATGATCTATCTGATACCTTTCAGTAACTCCAGGTTTCTTGTACGTATACAACCTTCTTTCATGATTCTTGAACCAAGTGTTAGCTATGATTAAGTTAATCTCTGTGTGAAAGTCTACCAGGCGGCTTCCTCTTTCATTTCTTACCCCCATTCCATATTCACCTACTATGTTTCCTTCTCTTCCTTTTGCTACTATTGAATTGCAGTCACCCATGACTATTAAATTTTCGTCTCCCTTCACTATCTGAATAATTTCTTTTATCTCATCATACATTTCATCAATCTCTTCATCTGCGGTGCTAGTTGGCATATAAACTTGTACTACTGTGGTAGGCGTTCACTTTGTATCTATCGTGACCACAATGATGTGCTCACTATGCTGTTTGTAGTAGCTTACTCACATTCCTATTTTTGTATTCATTATTAAACCTACTCCTGCATTCCCCCTATTTGATTTTGTATTTATAACCTTGTATTCACCTGACCAGAAATCTTGTTACTCCTGCCACCGAACTTCACTAATTCCCACTATATCTAACTTCAACCTATCCATTTCCCTTTTTAAATTTTTCTAACCTACCTGCCTGATTAAGGGATCTGAAATTCCACACTCAGACCCGTAGAACATCAGTTTTCTTTGTCCTGATAACGTCCTCCTGCATAGTCCCTGCCCTGAGATATGACTGGGGGACTATTTTACCTCCGGAATATTTTACCCAAGAAGACGCCATCATCATCTAACCATACAGTAAAGCTGCATGCCTTCGGAAAAAATTACGGCTGTAGTTTCGCCTTGCTTTTAGCTGTTCACAGTACCAGCACAGCAAGGCCATTTTGGTTTGTGTTACAAGGCTAGATCAGTCTATCATCCAGACAGTTGCCCCTGCAACTACTGAAAAGGCTGCTGCCCCTCTTCAGGAACCACACGTTTGTCTGGCCTCTCAACAGATATCCCTCTGTTCTGGTTGCACCTATGGTACAGCTCTCTGTATTGCTGAGGCACACAAGCCTCCACACCAAAGGCAAGGTCCATGCCATGGTTCATGGGGGGAAGGGAGGGGGGGGGATGCATTTAAAGGCTGTTAATGGAACCAAAGTTAGTGCCCACTCATTTGCGGATGAGACAGGAACCCAAATTGACAGTAGCAAAGCTAAACCATGAATATTATGTTTTCAGGTGTTCCATTACAAAAGTGGGGAACTGCACGAATTTAATCCTTGTCACCACTGAAAGGATGAGTGAAGCAACTGAAATCGTTAAAACTAAACAAAGATTCAGGACTGAATTGAAAACTTAGGTTATATACTCAAGTTTCTGGCTCACTTAGCCACTCTTTAAACTATAAGCTATTGTAGTTCTCTTGAACAAAGACCCATGCCCAGTAGTTGGAAGAAAGCACAATCACACCCATTTAAAGAAGGGTGGTAGAAGTAATCCACAAAACTGTCATCTAATATACTGGACATCAATTTGTTGTAGAAGCTTAGAACATATTATGCACTCAGGTGTAATAAGTGAGGAATAGATTAATATATAAGCATTTATTAATGAGATATCTTGAACAAAATGACCTCCTTCATGCCAAACAGCATGGACTCCAAAAACATTGATGGTGTCAAACCCAAGTTGACCTTTTCTCACGTGACGTACTGAAAGGTTTGGACCAAGACAATCAGGTAGATGCAGTATTTCTCGACTTCCAAAAAGCATTGACTCAGTACCACACCTATGCTTATTATCAAAAGCATGACTGAATGGAGTATCAAACAAAATTTGTGACTGGATTAAGGTAGGGAGGATGCAGCGAGTTATCTTGGATGGAGAGCCATCAAAAGATGTATAAGTAACTTAAGCTGTGCCCTAGAGAGGTGTGTTGGGACCCTTGCTGTTCTGGTATATATTAATGACATTATGGGCAATATTAATACTAATATCACACTTTTAGTAGATGATGCAGTTATCTGTAATGATGGACTTTCTGAAAGAAGCTGCATAAATTTTCAGTCACATCTTGATAAGATTTCAAAGTGATGAAAGATTAGCAGCTCATTTAAATGTTCACAAATGTAAAATTTTGCACTTCATGGACTAAGGAAACATAGCATCCTACGCCTACAGTACCAAAAAATTACAGTTGGAATCTGTCAACTCCTACAAATACCTGAATGTAACAATTTTTTAGGGATATAAAATGGAACAATCACGTACCTCAGCTGTAGGAGACACAGTTAACAGACTGTGGATCACTAGTAAAATCCTAGGGAAATGCAATCAGTCTATAATGGAGCCCACACACAAAACACTGGCATGACCAGCTTCGTATTAGAATATTGCTCAAGTGTTAGGACCCATACTAAATTGGACTAACAGGGGATATTGTACATATACAGAGAAGGACTGCACAAATGGTCACAGGTTTGTTTAATCTCTGGGAGAGTGTCACAGAGATGCTGAAGAAACTGAAGTGGCAGACTCTTGAATATAGACATAAACTATTCTGAGTATGCCTACTTACAAAGTTTCAAGACTGGCTTTAAATGATGACTCTAGGAAGATGCTATCACCTCTCCCACACCACTACTCCCTCCAAGTATTACTCCCATGGGGATTGTGAAGACAGGACCAGATTAATTACAGCTCGCATGGAGGCATTTAAACAATCATTCTTCACACACTCAGTATGTGAATGCTTCAGGAAAAAAACCTAATAACTGGGACGGTAGTACATACCACCTGCCATGCACTGCACATTGGTTATTCAGAGTATAGATGTAGGTCCAGACAGATATAACCACGACAGCACGCTTCTTATCTGTTCACTGTATTCTTCTGTCATCTGTGAAAAGACAATAATATCAACAAGATATACAAACGCACAGTTTGTTACAATCCCTGCAATAATAGATCTGCGAGCTGCTTGGAAGTAGCAGGTGTGTTTCTCTAACCAAAAGGCATTCTAATAAGCTTATATAATCCCAAAGGCACAACACATTCCATTTCAGGTATGTTCTGAGGCTCGGTGGGAATCTGATGATAAATTGATTACATGTCCAAAGCAGAAAAGTACTTGCAATTTTCTAATCAGTCAAATGTCTCATCTATGCAAGGCAGCAGATACAGGGTGTTTCAAAAATGACCGGTATATTTGAAACGGCAATAAAAACTAAACGAGCAGCGATAGAAATACACCGTTTGATGCAATATGCTTGGGACAACAGTACATTTTCAGGTGGACAAACTTTCGAAATTACAGTAGCTACAATTTTCAACAACAGATGGCGCTGCAAGTGATGTGAAAGATATAGAAGACAACGCAGTCTGTGGGTGCGCCATTCTGTACGTCGTCTTTCTGCTGTAAGCGTGTGCTGTTCACAACGTGCAAGTGTGCTGTAGACAACATGGTTTATTCCTTAGAACAGAGGATTTTTCTGGTGTTGGAATTCCACCGCCTAGAACACAGTGTTGTTGCAACAAGACGAAGTTTTCAACGGAGGTTTAATGTAACCAAAGGACCAAAAAGCAATACAATAAAGGATCTGTTTGAAAAATTTCAACGGACTGGGAACGTGACGGATGAACGTGCTGGAAAGGTAGGGCGACCGCGTACGACAACCACAGAGGGCAACGTGCAGCAAGTGCAGCAGGTGATCCAACAGCGGCCTCGGGTTTCCGTTCGCCGTGTTGCAGCTGCGGTCCAAATGACGCCAACGTCCATGTATCGTCTCATGCGCCAGAGTTTACACCTCTATCCATACAAAATTCAAACGCGGCAACCCCTCAGCACCGCTACCATTGCTGCACGAGAGACATTCGCTAACGATATAGTGCACAGGATTGATGACGGCGATATGCATGTGGGCAGCATTTGGTTTACTGACGAAGCTTATTTTTACCTGGACGGCTTCGTCAATAAACAGAACTGGCGCATATGGGGAACCGAAAAGCCCCATGTTGCAGTCCCATCGTCCCTGCATCCTCAAAAAGTACTGGTCTGGGCCGTCATTTCTTCCAAAGGAATCATTGGCCCATTTTTCAGATCCGAAACGATTACTGCATCACGCTATCTGGACATTCTTCGTGAATTTGTGGCGGTACAAACTGCCTTAGACGACACTGCGAACACCTCGTGGTTTATGCAAGATGGTGCCCGGCCACATCGCACGGCCGACGTCTTTAATTTCCTGAATGAATATTTCGATGATCGTGTGATTGCTTTGGGCTATCCGAAACATACAGGAGGCGGCGTGGATTGGCCTCCCTATTCGCCAGACATGAACCCCTGTGACTTCTTTCTGTGGGGACACTTGAAAGACCAGGTGTACCGCCAGAATCCAGAAACAATTGAACAGCTGAAGCAGTACATCTCATCTGCATGTGAAGCCATTCCGCCAGACACGTTGTCAAAGGTTTCGGGTAATTTCATTCAAAGACTATGCCATATTATTGCTACGCATGGTGGATATGTGGAAAATATCGTACTATAGAGTTTCCCAGACCGCAGCGCCATCTGTTGTTGAAAATTGTAACTACTGTAATTTCGAAAGTTTGTCTGCCTGAAAACGTACTGTTGTCCCAAGCATATTGCAACAAACAGTGTATTTCTATCGCTGCTCGTTTAGTTTTTATTGCCGTTTCAAATATACCGGTCATTTTTGAAACACCCTGTATGTATCAGGAGTAGTCATCATGTTTACTGCTCACGTCAACACAAAGATGATAAGTCTTCTCATCATTAATGTTCTTCTTCAGTATGATTACAATAGGAGATGCTCAAGGACTGAAGGAAGGTTGAATAATTCCACATCTAACTGTTGCTGGATACTTTTCTCCACAACTGGCCGTGAATGATAAGGGATGCAATAGGGCTTTTGCGCTATTGGTCTCACATTCACTGTTGGGATTTTGTGATGTGGCTGACAAGTACTGGCTTTTTCCAAACAGCCATGCTAATTTCTCCAACACTGGATACAGCAGGTCTCTATCAAATACAACAATCTTTCTTTTAGCTGATTTCTTAGGGGTGATGTGCTTGTTTACAGTTCTTGAATTGGTAGCAACCTTTGCTTTGAGGGACCTCAATTGGCACGAATCTAGAGATGAGCCAAAAATTCGTTGTGGCTAAGCAGTTCAACCAGAAATACAGTTTCGATAAGCTCTCGGATTTTAGTTGTCATCAAATAACTCCTCCCATACCGTTACATATGATTTCAGGTGCACTGACTGTTAACACTGAGATGTGTGGTTGAATGGAAACTTGGGGAATAGGCTTCTTTCCCCAGTTTCTACCTGTCTCTGTGGTGTTATTACCACCAAATCAATGAATTAAAGAACCAAACTGAATATTTGCAACTTAAGTTAATGACTTCCTGACAGTGGTGCAGAAAATCATTCTCCAGAATAACTTAAAAGTCCTAACCTATTTCCTGATTGCCTCTATTTCAACTCTATACTGTCCATCTCCAATCACAGTATCAACACGATGTATACCTAATGGACTAATGATTTCTGTTCCTAGACAACTGATGCGACAACAAGATGGTATCAATATCTACTTACCAGAGGGTAAAACTAGCAAGCTCAACTGAGTGTCTGTATCATCCTAAATATTGACCGGCATGTCTTCAATATTATCATGTATAATCATGCTCAAAACCTTTGGCCACCTGTGGAAACTGTCAGGGTAGACTGACCTCACTGGGAGTGTGGAGTGATGACCACTCTGACCCCTCCGTCATATTCCTGACGTGACCTCCTACTATGTCTAAAACTTTGAAATCTTCCCTGGCCTCAGTCTGGCCTATCCCATGATTGACAGCAATCAGCACCTAAGTGCCAGCCCCACTACAGTGGTGGCAGCAAGGAGCCCAACACCTGTCAGAAGTGGGACCCAGCTGCTTACATCACCTACAAGTTGTCTCAGAGGTAAACATGTGGCAGGCATCGTAATTATGTGAAACTGTGAAGCAAAATGTCCAGTTTCCTTCCTTAGCTGTGCAAGACGAACTGCCTCTTGCAAGGACAAGGTCAATGCCCCCTTACTTTCCTCCAGTTTGTGTACTTATTTCTCTGATAAATACATCAGCAGCTTGTACCTCTACTTCCTCTTGTGGATTATCATTCCTTATCTTGTTCAATCCCAAGGTATAAGTACAGCACAAAATTATCCAGATACAATCTGCAAAAGCTTCAAAATCTGTCCCTGATCTTTGTCAAAGAGTGGACAATTTTTCCCATAGTAGCTCAGCTCATTTTATCTGAATACCACTCTGCTACTCTCTTAGCCAGCACCTCAAACTTATAAGAATTTCTCAATATGTCCACCTGTACTATGTAAGTTCGAGGATCTCCCAACAAATTCAAATATGCCATGTTCAGCTGTAATCCATCAGCCCACAAACAAATGTGATCAATGTTCTTCAAAATTGTAGTCACATTCTTTCAATGTTTAAAAAAAAAAAAAAAAAAGATCTAGAAGAAAAGTGACTGCTGGAAAACTTAACACACTATGCCGTGGTGTGGGAGAAGTGCCACCCATGTGTCCCATCCCATAACCTCGTCAGGGATAGTCTGAACACTTAATCTGCTTTCGGAGGTGACACCTGTGGTATCGGCTGCCATCCGATTGGCTGCATTTTAAAATACGCGTGCTACCTGTCACCCTGCCACATTTCTTATAGTCGCCACCGTGGAATGAAGGCACTGCCATGAATGCTTATGCTATTGCCAATGATATGCAAGCCTCCCCTGTCTGTAGCATCAGAGGCAGGCCTACTTTAATTTCAAACATTCACAGAGCGCATTTTTGTGTGTTTCCCAGTTCAGATCATTTACAGACTTTCATAGTGGTCAGATCTCATCCTCTATGGAATAAATAGTGTACTGAAGTCTGACTCAATTGTAAACCTTTGTAACTGTATACATTTCAACATTCAAATCTACTGTTGGTAACTGATGGTGCAACTACAGAAAACAAAGTTGTATATTACTTTTACTATTTGGTATTAGATGCAGAATAAATTAATATCTGGTTTTGTCTCCATGCACCACATCTGTTCCTCACTCCTGTATCCACTAAAGAACCACAAAGAATGTAAAAGAAGTTACAACAACGCCAATGTTCACACTCCCTCCAAATGTTCTTGCAGCTGCGCAGCTGAAAATTCTTAAAAGAAAGTGAAACTATCTAATCCTCCACGAGTTTGGCTGGATCAGCACTACAAGTCTCTACTCCATGCTTGGTAGGCATTTTTCAACCAAGAATGGAGACCAGACTTATAACTAAACAAAATGTTACAAAGCGAAACAAAATCTGCACCACTCTGGAGCATAGCACCTGGAAAGGACAACAGTCCTCTTCTTTGGCTACCATGGTATTCTCAACATCCTGTATTGGCAAGCTGGTGGCAGCAACAGGTTGCTACGACAAAACTTACATTTTATGCAACAGGTAGAAATGGTGGCACAACACATTGTGGTCACAAAGAAATCAAAACACTCAGGGCTGGAATGCTGGCAGCAGGATAAAGCCAGCCCAGCAGTGAAACTAGAACCCTCAGGACTGTGATGGCAAGACTCACTCCCAGCTGTGACGCAGCATGGCAGTGAAACAGTTGCGCTTCAGTGAGGACAGGATGCTGGTGGTGGCATGTGGACTCGGTTGGCTCAGGGTTGTTAGCTGCAGGCATCTCACAGCACTAGGTCCCTGTGCTTATTGTTAGGCAATGGCAGCAAAATGTGCTAGGTAACCAGCATGACACTCCACAGTGATGACTGGTGAAGAACTGCCATGGCTGGACAGTACCAAGCCTACTTCACTCTCTACCAGCAGTAATGTTCAGATCCCAGTATTTAGCCATGGGAATACGTACTCACTTGTGGACCAAAAGGTGGGAAATTCTATTGCTCTGACACCAAATTGATGTAGGTGGGTCAGTGAGTATGGGTGTCTGGATATTTTCATAAGAAAACAGCGGGTCTAAGAGGTAAAAGCAAAGTATATTCTGTGATACAGAGTACAATGGGTGTGCCCTAGGCCACAAGCCACTAGTCAGCAGAGGGGTCGTAGAGGCTTATCAGTTATGGACCAGAGTTCAAAAGTTAGTAAAAAAGGGGAGGGAAGGAGAAACCCATACTGCAGGGTCAAAAGCAGGGAGCACCTGCCCCCTTCCGAAATGACAGTCACATCCTCCACATCCAGCTCGTGATACATCCCTCACTCATTTCATTGGCTGCTTTGTGGGAAATCTTTGTCTGGGATCAACACTAACTATGATTAACCACTTCTAGGAGGTAACTATGGTTTAAAGAAGTTCTGAGGCCATGGTAGGAAGAATTAAAGTACTGGCCATTATGAAAAAAGAATTGAAATGTTGAATTACGATTGATACCCACAGATTGGTAGTGGCCTGCACACTGGCTCTAAAATTACGAGTATTTACTCATTAAAATTATTTCTAGGCTAACCAGTTATGCTATAAGTATTAGTCACCTGAAAATTATGCTATGAACAATAAGAGTTTAAGATTCTCTCCTTGAACAATAAAGTAGGTAATTTCTGGAATAGTAACACATGTGTAATTCATAAGAATAAAATTGTAATTTTATCAGGGGTGGTATGAGGACAAGTGGATGATTCCAACTTGCTCTGTTGCATCTGTCATCAGCACTTGCAATTTTGCCTCCTGTAGACACAACAGTGAAAAAAATATTCCTAACTTTCAGTACTGTTAGTTACTTTCTCAAGGATAACAGAGGGGAAGGTTGGGAAAGAGCAATAAGTCACTCAGAAACCAGGGTTCCTAGAACAAAAGGTGGCAATGATTGAATTTTATCTCTTAAAGGTAAGGACTGGGTAGACATTCTGCCTCTCTGTAATAAGATTTCTTAAATTAATTCTGTTTTTTATATAATTTTTCTAAGAAATTCATCTTGATGGTGATATTGGTAGTGTCAATGTTAGTATACTAATTATTTACTAAAGATGCACATCATATCGATACTTAACAAGGTATTTCGATATTGTGTTGTTTGATTGATGATGTTAGGAAAGTTTCAGATGCAGCTGTGTGTAATCTGTCACTACATGATGCTGTTATGCAGAAGGATAGTCATCTAATTTTCTACATCTAATGATGTTCATTCTTATTGTTGTACAGATTCCAATATGAAAGTGAACACACTGGAATTTGAAATGAGAAAAACTAGTGATAAACTGAGTGATGTAGCTGGCAAAAACTAATGCATTAAATTAATGGTTAAATAACATTACACAGCAATATTCTGTTTGTGATTTGTGTCAACACAGTTACCGATGCCCTAACATTTACACAGTTGTACTTGTATTTGTCAACAAATTAAAATCATTATCAAGTCTTAAGAATAAAGGCTTTTTATTTACAATGAACATTGATATCTGGCTGCCAGAAAGTTTCCAGTCTATATATATTCAACCTGTTTGACAGTTTCTACAGTTTTGATCGAACAGAGGATTTGTATAAAATGAAATGTATGATAATGTTAAAAAAACAATGTAGGAAAACAAGGGAAATGTATTAAAAATTGTTTCTAAATGTGAATAAGTAACATAATACATGTTGTTGTCACTACTCCACCTATCACTAATGAGGCGCTGAACTCAGAGATAAGGAAAGATCTAATAAAATGTACAGACAGAAATTAAATAATTATAACATACTGGCTCACACTGCACCTTTTAGGAGTCGCTGGGAAATATACAAGACAGTGAGATACCAACCTCACTGTTGCTCCCCTAGCAGCCTGACAGCCAGGAGCGATGGTGTCGTGTGCTATTTCTCTTCATAGCAGGGCCACTCTGGTTAAATCTGTGGCACCCTTACAACACAGTGGTCGTCAACGAATTTTTCTGGAATTGTAATCATTTGCTTGCCTATACATGTACGTCACATCTCTCGATTTCTGTCCCATTTGGATAATTCCTTAGAGGTGCGTCTTTTTTTGTGTTTGTGTATTCATCTTGGAAAGTATTGTAATGATTAAAAGTTCTTCAAAATTTCTCTACTCAATTCTCTTTGGCTAACTGTATTCACAATATTTATAACCTCCTTCTGCAGTTCAAGATACCAGCTGTAATTTTCTATGGATCAACAGTGAATTGCACTAGGTAGCGTAAGAGATTTACAGACGTATTACAGAATGTGAAATAGCAGCTTGTGATTTCTGTATTACTGTATCTTGCAATCATGTACAAATTTTTGATGAAGTCCTTCTTAAACAGTTGGCTTAACTGTATATCTGCTCAGTTGATATTTTTGAAAGGTGGCTACTCCTGGTTTAATCTGAGGTACCGTGTACAGTTTACGGAAGTAAAGTATGTGACTTAGAATTGTTAGTAAACTCTGTAAGTGAAATTTCAGATGCAAAAATTCTATGTATAACTGAGCACTTAATGGAAGCATAAGAAATTGAAAGTATAGTGCTCCTACACTTCAAACTAATAGACAATTTTTCAAGAAAATTTACGAAGGTGGAGGGAGTTGCATATTTGCAAGGGAAAGCATTGAAGCCCATCCACTCCAAATATGCTGTTCTTAAAGTGTTGAAAAGGATATAGAACTATCTGGGATTCAACTTACTGATCTCAATTTACTCATAATAACTGTTTTCAGATCACCCTCTGGTAACATAGGTTCATTCTTTAAAAATTTACATCCATATTGGTTAAAAACAGTCTTGGTTGCAATTTTAGTTTTTTATTTTTCAACTACATGCTTCGCCTTATTTAGGCATCTTCAGGTTATCTTAATTTGTTATTTCTTAGAAGGATCCTTTAGTCAGTGTAGCCAAAGGGCATCGTCGAATATATAAGGCCAACATCACCTTTGTTAAACTCGGTAAAAACTTTGCTAGATGGACGCGAGTGACACCAAGACCTGCATAATGTGTTCCCATTCACTGTGAAATGCTGTTAAGCACTGGTTTGCTGTATGCCACAGATGGATTGAAAGAATTTGTATAACTTAACATCCCTTCATGAAACTCTAACAAAGAGAAGCATTCCAAATATCTCAATCTGTGGCAATTTTAATACTGGCTTGTTGAATGATGGCAGCAGCCAGACAGCCTTCATAAATTTTATGACTTCTTCCAGCCTTCATTTGAAAGTAAAATCTGCAACTAGAATTACATCACATATTAGTAGCTGTATTGACCAAGTAGCCAATAACATAGAATGTGTTGCAAACTCTGTACATCTAGAGTTCTCAGACCACAATGCTATAATTATAAATGCAAAGTTACCGCATAGGGATGTCTTAGTCAAAAATGTAGTAAGAGAAAGCAGAAACTTTTCAGAGAACAATATTCTAAATTTTTTATCCCACATGAGTAAAGAAAACTGGCAGACAGTCTTCCAATCACAAACCAAAGATGATAAGTATGAAGCCTTCCTAAACATTTTCTCCCATTACTTCAATTGCCATTTTCCTTTTAAGTTAAAAAAGTTGTTCCTATCTATTCCCGAAAGTGGGTCACTTTAGGCATTATAACTTCCAGCAAAAGAAAGAGGGAGCTTTTTTCCCTGAGCAAAGTAAACTTTGGCAGGAGTGTTCAGTTTAAAAAAATACGTCACTGCTTATAAAAAGATATTCAGAAATGTTGCCAAGGCAGCTAAAAAAACTTCATTATGACAAACGTCTCAAAAATTCAACTAAAAGAAGTAAATGTATGTGAAAGGTATTTAACACTAATACAGGTATGACTAAAAACATTACAAATAGCAGTAACCTAGAAATAAATGGAAGATTGATTACCAATAAAAAAGAAATGGCTCATGAATTTAACTCCTTTACAAATCCTGTGGAAACTCTTATTAGTCACTTAAAGAATAACTCTATGCTGGCCCCTCTTATGAGCAACCCAACTGCTTCACTGTTCCTATCACCAACCTCAGAAGCAGAAATCAAAAATACAATCAGCCAAAAAATAAAAAAGATTCCTTCTGCTGGACAAGATGAAATCCCTTGTTTCCTTGTTCACAAATGCTCAAGTATAATTCTTAAGCATCTATCACATATCATTATTTCTTCAATTTTGGAAGGTACATTCCCTAAATTACTTAACACAGCAAAAATTATTCCAATACGCAAAAAAGACTCGAAACAAGATCCCAATAATTATTAGCCAACAGCAGTCCTTTCTGTGTTCTGTGTTTAGTAAAATATTTGAGTATCTAGTGACTGACAGACTAAAATCATTTCTGAATAAGTATAGTATCCTTTCTCCAGATCAATATGGATTCCAAGGGGGGGGGGGGGGGGGACGACAACAGTTGAAGCTTTGAAGCTGTTTATAAATTTCTAGATACAACTCTCACTCTCATCGATAAGAAACAGCCAGCACTGGGGTTGTTCCTTGATGTTACAAAGGCCTTCAACACTGTAAACCACAGAATACTATTACAAAAACTATGTAACTATGGCATACGGGGAACTGCCTACGACTGGTTTGCAAGCTACCTACTAGACAAAAAACAGAATGTGCAGTTATGTGAGGTCACCCCTTCAGGAAAATCCACAGTTTCATGTTCTGATATGCAAACTGTAAAACATGGTGCCCCTCAAGGATCAGTTTTAGGCTTGATCCTATTTCTCCTGTTCATTAATGATCTTCCTCTTCACCTACCGACTTGCAATACCTACCTTTTTGCCGACGATACCAATATTCTGATATCTGACTCGGATGATCACACTGAAGCTGCAGTTAACCAATGTAAAGCTCTACTGGATTCATGGCTTACTGCTAACGGGTTACTTCTTAATACAAAAAAAAGACTGTAGGCCTAACATTTCATACAGTCCAGAACACAAATCCCACCATCCCAACTATAAAAATAGGTGGAAATAGTACTGAATTGGAAAATGTAACTAAATTCCTTGGAATATCTATCTCTGACACTCTAAGCTAGAAAAAGCACACTGACCGTTTAGCTACCAAGCTAAGAAAAGTATATTTTATGCTTCTGTCAGTCAGGGAAGTGACAAGTATAAAAATCCTAAAGTCAGTGTACTGTGCTCTTTTCCACTCAATCCTAACATATGTCTCATGTTCTGGGGGCCACAGTTCTGAGTCCAATAAAATATTTAAGCTCCAAAAGAAAGCTGTCACGATAATGTTATTTAAAAAGCAGAGAGACTTGTGTAAAGAACCATTCCCAAAACCGGGTATTCTTCCACTTCCATGCCAGTACATATTGGAGATACTAAGTTTTATCAAGCTAAAATTGGCATGCTGAAGCAAAATCTGGACTACCACCAGCACAAAACTAGAGGGAAATACTTGCTAACACAGTTTCCCTATTGCACCAAATTATATAGTGATAGTGTAAAATGCATGGGGATTAAACCTTGTAATCATTTACCGCCACACATAAAAAACATCAACAATCCAGCAAATTTTAAAATAAGGCTCAAATTGACATTATTAAAATACTCTTTTTATAACACATGAATATTTTGAATGTGATTTTTCTATGTAATATATTTGCACACTTATGTTTCTGTACTATAATTTGTCTTCAAAATGTAAATTTCAACAAGGCCTAACAAACTGTTAAAAATTTATCTACTTATATGTACTATGTAATGCTTATCTGTATTTAATTTTATTTTAAATGTATCCCCAAATTTTAATTTTAATTAGGCCTAGTTGACCTTAATTTCGAACAACTTGTCAGTATAATAATACTGTATCTTGTAATCTATAAGTACCTTACAATTGTGAAAGTCTAGGTGTATTTAATTGGATGTTATGTATTTTTAAATGTTTAACTGCTATAATGACTTGCCCCATATCATGTAGTAGGCCTACTCTCTGTACACAAGATGACTCAGTGGATCAGTTGAGAATGAATGAATTTATTAATTTCTGGCACGCCCAAAGCGAAACACACAAACAGGTTGATGAATAATGAAATAATGATCAAAGTTGCATCTGCGTCTTATATAAAATTCTCGGAAACGTCACTCGTTACATAATACAGTTATACCAAAGCGTTCTCCGGACGGAAACGTGCTGGAGGGAGTCCCCTGTTCGTGTTCGCTTGCCTAGGTAGCGTTCCCTACCTGCTGAATACTCGGAAGAAGGCAGTACTGGGAATGCTGTGTAGCAACCTTGCTGGGAAGTATCAGAATTCCGCAGCCACGTACTCCTACAACTGATGCAATCGCGCACGGGGAATCCTTAGATTCTCAGAACAAAGCACTATTTTTTTTTTTTATCTGCGTCAATGGCGGTTTCTCCGTTCTCTTGCGGTTTTGCGCGTGAGTGTGAAGAAAGGTCTGCCAAGGTTGTCTGACATGTATTAGATATGTGTGCAGACGTCCAACACATCAGAATTTCTCATCTACAAACTATTCAATATTTCGAAATTAGAAGAAATCTGTGATTATGAAACAGACAAGTATCAAATCCAAGAAACATTTATGTATTCAATAAAAATTCTGCTTTCAATAGATGAAGTGTTTGGCCTAGATTAGCTGCTGAATAGCGTAGCCAGATACTGCATACTGTGACCTTACAACACAAGCAACGTTTTAAGTAAAAGATAAAAATTAAGTATTATATCGTAAATAAAATCTATAATCACTGTAAAGCTGATAACTTTACATTATAGCTTAGCGATAACCAGATTCCCCAAGAAAATAACGCAGACATTTTCAACAGCTGGTATTGCGTCAACAAAAGCTTTAGGCCTATATGGGACACAGCCCCTCTGAAAAGTGCCCCGCTTTACTGCAAAGAGTTTATTTGGAATGTGCCTCACCATTTGTAGACTGTTTCAGTAATCTAACGACGGAAACGTATCTTTTATAGGAGATCAGTACCGGTAACTGGTTTTGAGTCATTTTCGCACTACCTACTATTTTGAAGACCTTATGAGAGTCAACGTACCCCTAACGATCTATTTCAGTTAGTATTTAGTAATAATCTACCGGTTACTATTATACACGGTGTCCCAGAAATGTTGCGACAGACCTCTAGGGGAAGTGGGGACAGCATAAGGATTGAGAATTGCATAGCAAACCACGGCCGCAAACGTAAGGGTTAAGTGGTAGCAGAGGCCGAAGATCGGAAAGGAAACAAGAGAGTGGTTCATTTTAAATATTTACTGGACGTGATGAGTACGCAAGGTGTACAACATGAACACAGCTCTAGTGTTACAACAGATACTCGACGTCTGCAACATCGGACGCCACGCACGCCTCACACTGAGTGCGGGACATGCTGCTCCAACACACAGGGAGGTTCTTCGATTGCAGCAGATAGAGCCAATCTAAATTGAGCACGTTGTGAACACAAGCTGCTCGTCACGTTTACTGGGCCATCTTCAAGCAAGCCAGGAAGAACTTGTTGCAGAAAGGTCTGATAATACGCGGCGGTCGAGCAGGATGGTGAAAAGTACGGCCCGACTAAACAGTCGCCGACCAGACCGCCCACACATTAGGCCTACGTAACTACGAAGCGACGTCGTGCCGCGTAGCGCCGCACGCCGTGCGGGTTTTCTAGTGCCCACAAACGCTCAGTGTGGTGACTGAATAAGTCATACCTAATGAATGTGGCCTCAACAGTGAACAACACATTAAGCTGGGAAATTCACAACTCGGCCATTTTGTTGCAGAAATCACTGTGCGAAACGGGTTCGTGAAGGGTGGTCATCGGGCTGCAATAACTGCACCCTTTGGAGATAAAAGGCATTTAAGGACTCGGCATTCAAAACACGCTGACATTCATACATCCGAGGCAACGACACGTATGCTGGTGCTCGGGTTTAAGGACCGAACGAGCCGACCGTGGCCTGCCCTTAATAGCCCAGCCGTTTCTTAATGATACGTACTAGCACAAAATTCGATGCATACTTGCAAACAAACTGTGGTGCGGATGATGTCTGTCTGGGAAGCGTTCTCGATAATTGCGTACGTCTCCAAGCTCGTCGTTCGTATACCATTCCATGCTCCTTGTATGCTGCCTAGCACTCTCGTGTACAGCACCATCTAGCGGCGTACGACGACGTTTGCGGCCATGGTTTGCTATCAGAGTTGCGCTGTACCAAAACTACGGTTCGGAAGTTTTGGTACAGCACATAAATGACGTAGTAAATAGTAGGATCACCGGTAGGATTGGTAACATTGGCAGGGAAAGAAACAAATGAATGTGTGAGAGAGAAACTGGGAGCCGACGACTTCTCTTTCTTCTCTCTCTCTCTCTCTCTCTCTCTCTCTCTCTTTCTTCCCGCCTAATTAGAACCGCACATCGTTCAGTGTTAGTCCATTGTGTATTTTATAAACAACTTGCATTTTAGAAGTAACATGAAGCGATGTTTGATACGTTTTTGTTTTGCAGTTTTTTCCCTTAATTTTACCGCTCTCTGGGAAATTGCATTTTCCAGCGCTATGTGATAAATATATATTTGTTTAAAAAACTTTTACTATAAAACCCTCTGATCCATGTTCCAAATCAACAGTTTTCAAATAACACCACAATTAAACGTAGACAATTTCAGTTTTTCTATAAACACTATTTATTTTTTAATAACAGACAGATGGATAACTATCTAGGACAAAGATGTTCCGTAGGTTACGCTGCGCTTTATATAAGGGGCGTTCAAAAAGAAACGAGCCGGAGGCGTAATTACAGAAACCAGTACCTGTGTGTTAGAAGTATTGACCCCGGCTGTTGACACACTTGTCACACTGTGACACAAGACGGTGAATGTCTTGTCTCATACAATTCCTGGGGCTGCGATGTTAACCAGTTCCGCACGTACAGTTGGACGTCGTCATCCAGGTGAATCGTTTGCCGCTCAGAGCCTTTTTAGGGGACAAAAAATGGCGTAGTCAAAGGGACAACAGTGGAATGCCCAGCGTTACTCGCAGGCCTTGACCACCCTTCGCCAAGCGATCAAATCAAAACGATCAGGCAATCTCACCATAGGGTAAATATCTCTGGAGTGAGCATTGCGTTCTGCGCATGTTGTCAACATTAAACCAGGATTGTCACCTGTTTTCGGGACCGCTGTGCGTGTGTGCTTTCTGCAGCGTTTGAAGTTTATAATATCAAGAGTTTTTGTTGTGTTTCACCGTTTGTTGATAGTGTAATAGCGAGGGTGAATTACTGTTGTTGCTACGGATGCAAAGAAAAACATGTGAAAGGAGGGATAGTAACTTTTCATGGGTACATACCATGTAACTCTAATTATAGTTATAATATTAGTAAGCGACACTGTATATGGTTAAAAATTTCGAGGCGCCTTTTAATTAAGGCTTGATTCTTAGACCTATTTTTCTACGATTTTATGACTATAAAACAGATATTACGGCGCGTACAAAAGCCTCTCGTAAATTTGCTGGTGGAACAGGGAAGGGAAAGGTTAGCTGTTTCAGTAAATACTATCCTCCATGCATTTATCAGTGACTTGTCGATTATGTATATACATCACTCAGTCTACTATTTATTTAATAAACTGGGGGCAAGTACTTAAAATGCGTTAAATAAATACCTCAAAGTGCCACCAGTAAGAAAAATTGTGCTTTAGGTCGCAAAAACGACTATCACTGCAAAAATGTACGTCAGGCTCTGTAATACTATAAAGTGCCGTATCATAGCGAAAACTACCAAAAATCGAGTGCGTCTGAACTATGACACCTATCGCAAAGAAGCAGAATGTAATATCACTTGCCCTTAAAAGTTACGTAGCTGGTTTATTCCCGGTATCAAATGGATACTGTTAAAATGTCTGCGCAACATATATAAATAATCCACGACACGTACGAAAAGAATCCGTCTGTACTAGGGATGTAGTAACATTCTAAATATACCGGGCGCTATACGGACAAACACAAGATGTCCCGAGATCACGTGACCAGGCCGGCAATGTATGTTGACAACACAAAATCTGTTCTGCGCATGTGAATGCTCACTCCAGAGATATTTACTCTACGAATCTCACCCGTGGGGTCATTCTGCTCCACGACAATGCAAAGCGTCATACGGCCAACACAGTCGCGGCACTCTTGCACAAATTCAAATGGGGGGGGGGGGTTCTCTGTCACCCTCCATACAGTCAGGACATCTCTCCCTGCGATTACGCCGTTTTTGGTCCTCTTAAAAAGGCTCTGAGGGGCACTCTGTCACCCTCCATACAGTCAGGACATCTCTCCCTGCGATTACGCCGTTTTTGGTCCTCTTAAAAAGGCTCTGAGGGGCAAACGATTCGCCTCAGGCGACGACGTCCAGATGTACGTTTCAGTTTCTAGGCTTCTAAGGGAATCTAGGAAGACACTAATCTATAATCCACGCTAACTTTTGTCTACGGTAGCCTACCTTATTTTTACAACTCTAATTGCTATGCAAGTCTCACTCCTTATGATGTGCCCCCCTCCCTAGAAGTTCGTCGCGACATTTCTGGGACACACTATAAAACTATCGTCATGGGTATTAAACCGGACAAAAAATGTTATCTGGTGATATGGCGTTCACGGGACGCGAGTGATAGAGTAAGAAACTAATAGTGGTAAGGAGGAATTCTCATCAGATCAAGAACATCAGAAATATGGAATAGTATGCAGATTGCAGTAAATCGTAATTTTTTTCTCTTTTTTTTAACCACTTACTACAGAAGGAAAAATCAATAAATGGGATACTTGGCCCGAATGCCAATTTCTGCACTCACCAGTACTAAACTGAATTAAATTCGTTCAGATGCCTGCGTCCGGAGATCAGTGGTTCTCTCCATCCCAATGTTCCAATCAGAAAACTTCTGCGAACATACAAATGCTGCTGCTGATATTCATTTTTTTTTTTTAACTCAAAGCATTACCGTCGCCATTGTAAAGAAGTGGTGACTACTAGGGCATTTCAGTTGATTCAGATAGTAAAGGATGAAAATGAGCTAATAATTTAGCTTCTTTACTGCCTGAAATAATTTCTTCTTCAATTTTAGATGTGGCCATTAGCATCGGCAATTGAATTGGCCTGCTGTACATCGCCTGACAAAAAAAAGTGAAGCATGCTTGAAAACTGATGAGTTGAGAGGATATGTGACGTTACTGAATTGCTTACAAAACTGAGTCAGTTTTATTAACAGCCTGTCAGTATGAGCCAACATATCGCTATGACATTGCACGTTCTCATTTGGCAGGGAAGGATGTCCCCTCCTGAGGCAAGCTGGTCCATACCTGTTATAACTGGCTCTCGATATCCTGGATACTGGCACTGTAACAGAGCTGACATCCGAGCTGGTTCCATTCTTGCTGAGTCAGGGACAAATCTGAGGATCTTACTGCCCGAAGGAGCGCCTGAGCATCAGGCAGACAGCTCCCAGAGACACATTCTGTGTGTGGATGAGCATTGTCCCGTTGAAAAATGGCACCACGATGCTTTAGCTTAGGAATTATCACACGTAACTCAGTGTATTGAACATTTACGTATTTTGTGACAAGATATTTATTACCTTTTAAACAAAAAGTGTTTAAAGATTATTTTTACTTTACTTATTCCACGTCCACGAGGAACACTTCACTTGGGTTCAAATGGCTCTAAGCACTATGGGACTTAACATCTGAGGTCCCCTAGACTTAGAACTACGTAAACCTAATTAACCTAAGGACATCACACACATCCATGCCCGAGGCAGGATTCGAACCTGCGACTGCAGCAGCCCGTGGTTCCGGACTGAAGTACCTAGAACCAGTCTGCCACAACCTTCACTTGGGATCTTTGTAAATATTCATTGTGTGTTCGTGTTTTTTTGACATGTTCTGCATGCTGGAGGATTACCTAACTAAGGATCTATTGGAACGAAGCGTACATCTAATCTAATCAGCTGTGACCTGAAGTCATACCTGATGGCTCAGGAGTAACATCATAGAGCCTCTCCAAAACACTGGAAAAATGGGACCTCACCCTCAGTCGCCGCCAGAATCTCCAGCGATGGTCGTCCTAGATAGAGCAGAGCTGCGATTCACCCCTGAGCACAGTGCGACGCCATTCATCAGCGGTCCATAGTTCCCAATCGCGGAACCACTCCAAACGCAGCCGTTTGTGTTGTGGTGTTAACGGTAGCCTATGGATGGGGCAGTAATTCCCTATTCCGGCTGTTGCTAGTCTCCGTCCAGTGGTGCAGGATGACACAGAATGCTCCACGGAATCCGTCACTCTTTCTGGGAAGGCAAGGGGTTACAACGCGCTTGGTGCACAATACGGCGATCCCCCTTGCGGTCATCAGGCGTCGTCGGCCATAACCTTGACGGCGAGTACGCCTTCCCTCACGTTATCCAGTGCAAAATCGGGCCACTGTCACATGCGAATACCCTAGAAATCTGGAATCTGAACGATTCGACCAGCTAGTCAAGTGAAGAACCACGAGATCTCTTTCTAGCACTTTCAGGTGCTGACAACGCTGTCTGACACGGCGGCATTTTAGCGCCCTTCACAGTTATTAGTCAACATCTGACGCTTTTCAAGCATCCTGTATAATCTAAAAGGCCTGGGAACAACAATAAGACGAATAACAGCGATGTACGTTCGTGGCTGTTCCATCTGCCACAGATAACTGCAACTCTAATCGTTTACATACCTGCTGATGGTGTGTACATGTATGAAGTTACATTGGCTTTCTGAGCACTTCTTTCTCAGGCACTGTAATAACCAACCAAAGTAAGCCAATCGGACAAAATATTAGTCACTTAAAAGGGCACATTGTCACTTTGGAATGCTGTAGATGGCGTTTAGCTGGAGACCTTCCAAGACTGACGTCAGTCATGGCAGTGAAGTTGTATGTATCTTGTTTGCAAGAATCAGAACTGTTCATTAAATCAAATTTTGGGTTTCAAGTTACTATACTGACCAGTAAAATTAAAAGATCACATTTTCGAAACCCTGTAATTGCCTCCCATGGCGACGCATAATTTTGTAATTTGGGTGAAAGGTGTGTCCAAACTTCCTTTGTAATGGTGGAGAAGCGTGCTGCCCTGAGGCGTCCTTCGAACAGCAAGGTGTCGACACATACGGAAAAAAAAATCCACAGCTCAGAAGTTCAGGTGAGCTGTAAGGTAGATTATTGATGTTACATTGGCACAAAGTTTCACCATAATTCTGTCCAACGCCATCGTCACATCCCCTCTTACGCACATTTCATCCCTTCCTTTGACGCCTCTGCGATGGAGATCACCCAGAGCTGAAATCACACGGTTTTCTTATGGCTGGGCGGTGAAGACATCTGGGACACACTGGCGATCGGAATCGACACGAAAAGGCTTCGGGGGAAGGTATTAAACTATCCTTTTACTGGGACGTTGATTCACATGCATTTTGCTGTCGTAAACGACAGTTCGCAGTGCGATGAGCTGCAGGAATACGTTGTTGACAGCCACTGAGACTGCTGACGCCCTCGGCCGTTTCAACTCTTCTCTAAGGATATTGTGGGGCTGCATCCCCACTGAACTGATCGAACCCCTTTGGGGTGTAACACGACCGCAATTTTTGCTGTAATGTACAGTTTGGAACCACTATGGACTGTCCAAAACCATTCCACGAAATCTGTACGTGATGCGAAGCAGCAAAGGATATACTTACGCTTCTTCAGCTCTCCTATTTTCCACTCTCCTGTGGCGTGAGCACGGGGGAGTGCAACATTAGCACGTGCGTGAATAAAACGGCAAAAGATCCCTCTAAGACACCCTGCTGGGCAACACTCTTGGTGCCACCCACGCAACTTCGTTGAGCACGTTACCAATGTACCTGCCAGAAACTTTGACACCAATTCACCCCGGCGGCTGAAGGTAGGCAAATCCCGCCCAAGGAGTTTCGAAGTGGAGGGAAGGGATGATTTCAGTGCTGCGTGTAGTGATCTAATCTCTATCACAGAGACGTGAAAAGAAGGAGTAAAATGTGAGTAAGAGGGACTTTGACGACATTCTCATCGTGTGACACGTCCGTGGTGGCGTTGGGCAGAACTGTGGTGAAATTTTGTGTCAATGTGACATAATTAAACCGCCTTACAGCTCACGTGATCTTTTGACCTGTGGTCTTTGCCCCGCATCTGTCGACACGTTGCTGTCTGACGCGTCGCCGCAAGTATTGCAGAGGGAGGTTACAGGCACCTTGGAGCCAAATATCAATCTTATGGGTCGCTATGGGAGGCAACAACGGGATTTCTAAAACGTGATCCTTTCATATTGTTGCCCAGTGTACTACGAGGGTCACTCCAAAAGAAATGCACATCATTTTTTTAAATCCATCTTTTATTCAACATATTTGAAAGTTTTACAGTGTGTAGATACAATCCTTTAGGAACAGTATTTTCATTTCTCCACATAATGTTCATCCCTCTCAGCTGCCTTACACCATCTTGGAACCAGTGCAAGTATACACGCACGGTAAAATTCTGGCCCAACCTGTTGGAGCTACTGTTTGGCAGCGTGCACAAGGGAGTCATCTTCAAACCTTGTTCCACGAAGAGAGTCTTTCAGTTTCCCAAAGAGACGATAGTCACATGGAGCCAGGTCAGGACTGTAAGGCGGGTGTTTCAGTGTTGTCCATCCGAGTTTTGTGATTGCTTTCATCGTTTTTTGACTGACATGTGGCCGTGCATTGTCGTGCAACAGCAAAACATCGTGCTTTTGCCGATGTGGTCGAACACGACTCAGTCGAGCTTGAAGTTTCTTCATTGTCATCACTTATGCATCAGAATTTATGGTGGTTCCACTTGGCAAGAGTCCTTCGGAATCGAAAAACACCGTAGCCATAACTTTTCCAGCAGAAGGTGTGGTTTCGAATATTTTTTTCTTGGGTGAATTTGCATGATGCCACTCCATTGATTGCCTCTTCGTCTCTGGTGAAAAATGATGGAGCCATGTTTCATCACCTGTCACAATTCTTCCAAGAAATTTATCTCCACCATTCGCTGACTGTTCCAAAAGTTCGCTGCATACAGTTTTTCTTGTTCCTTTGTGACCCACTGTCAACACCCAAGTTTGAAAACAAGCAAGAAGTATGTATCTACACACTGTAAAACTTTCACACATGCAGAATGAAAACTGTATTTTTACAAAAATAGTGTGCATTTCTTTTGGAGTGACCCTCGTACTTGCTCAGAAACAAGGTTGAGTATACAAATGGATCCTCAAAATTAAAGAAAAAAATGAATTACACGTATGTTTCCTGATTTGAATAACAATGAGAAAATTGACCCCGTTAGAAACGCACTCTTTCCTAGTGCTGCCACATCCAATTCGCAGGAAATGGGGACTTAGAGACTGGTCACTTAAAAAATGGTGGTCAGGGATATAAAAGTCAGGACATAAAAATACGAAGTAAGGTGTCAAACATTAGATAACTATTTTATTGTACTACACTGCCTGACAAAAAAAGTAAAGCACCCAGAAGACATTGTCGGATGTCAATGTTACTTAGTGCACTGCAAATTGTTACAATTGTAATCAATACTGTTCTGTTCATCAGAATTATTAATTTTAGGGAAAATATGTACTGAGGGCTCCCACTAACTTCTGGCACAAGTTGAGTGCACGTCTTAGCGCGAATAACATATCAGCGTTTTTGAGCAAGCTGAGCAAACTTCGTTACTCAAACAGCGAAGCTCCTACGAGCATACATTTTAGAACTGAGAACAGATAAATATATGTCCGTTTCCAGGAGATTATTCTACTTTACAAGATGATGTGGTTGTTGTGGTCTTCAGTCCTGAGACTGGTTTGATGCAACTCTCCATGCTACTCTATCCTGTGCAAGCTTCTTCATCTCCCAGTACTTACTGCAACCTGCATCCTTCTGAATATGCTTAGTGTATTCATCTCTTGGCATCCCTCTATGATTTTTACGCTCCACGCTGCCCTCCCTTGATGCCTCAGAACATGTCCTACCAACCGGTCCCTTCTTCTTGTCAAGTTGTGCCACAAACTCCTCTTCTCCCCAATTCTATTCAGTACCTCCTCATTAGTTATATGATCTACCCATCTAATCTTCAGCATTCTTCTGTAGCACCACATTTCCAAAGCTTCTATTCTATTCTTGTCTAAACTATTTATCGTCCACGTTTCACTTCCATACATGGCTACACTCCATACAAATATTTTCAGAAACGACTTCCTGACACTTAAATCTATACTCGATGTTAACAAATTTTTCTTCTTCAGAAACGCTTTCCTTGCCATTGCCAGTCTATATTTTATGTCCTCTCTACTTCGACCATCGTCAGTTATTTTGCTCCCCAAATAGCAAAACTCCTTTACTATTTTAAGTGTCTCATTTCCTAATCTAATTCCCTCAGCATCACCCGACTTAATTCGAATACATTCAATTATCCTCGTTTTGCTTTTGTTGATGTTCATCTTGTACCCTCCTTTCAAGACACTGTCCATTCCGTTCAGCTGCTCTTCGAAGTCCTTTGCTGTCTCTGACAGAATTACAATGTCATCGGCGAACCTCAAAGTTTTGATTTCTTCTCCATGGATTTTAATACCTACTCCGAACTTTTCTTTTCTTTCCTTTATTGCTTGCTCAATATACAGATTGAATAATATCGGGGATAGGCTACAACCCTGTCTCACTCCCTTCCCAACCGCTGCTTCCCTTTCATACCCCTCGACTCTTATAACTGCCATCTGCTTTCTGTACAAATTGTGAATAGCCTTTCGCTCCCTGTATTTTACCCCTGCCACCTTCAGAATTTGACAGCGAGTATTCCAATCAACATTGTCAAAAGCTTTCTCTAAGTCTACAAATGGTAGAAACGTAAGTTTGCCTTTCCTTAATCTAGCTTCTAAGAGAAGTCGTAGACTCAGTATTGCCTCACGTGCTCCAATATTTCTACGGAATCCAAACTGATCTTCCCCGAGGTCGACTCCTACCAGTTTTTCCATCATCAGTTGTGCTCTCTCCTTTGTTGAGCTGGTGAGATGCATAATCAGTTTGCTTTTCTTCACCAATCTGTTCCTGCCTAAGACAACCCACATCACAATCAAAATATGGATAGATTAACAAGGTAGATTTTGTCAGAACATCCTTAATCTGTTTTATTGCTATCTCACATTCCTTGGCCAGTCTCCGTTTTCAATAACTTTGTTGATGCTTTTGTGACATGAGCATAATCGTGAATAAATATACCACATTTATTAGCAAGCCTGAGAAATGATAGTACTTCCCTCACATCTGTGACACAGGTATCTGGTTTCACTCCAGTAGAACTTATAATATCGCCCATGTATTGCATGTGAGACTTGCAAAAGAACAAACAGTTCCCCAATTTTAAAATTAGGTTTTCTCCTGAGGTAACCAAAAACTTCAGAGAAAACCTCAGTTCACTTGTACTTAATTTTCCCAACCATACTGTAATCATCAGTGGTGACTTCAGTCACACAACAGTCAATTAGGAAAATTGCCTTCTGCGAAAACTATCTAGAACAGATCATTTGGGACTCCACTCATGATGCAAATGTGTAAGATCTGATGGCAACAAACAGACCTTATCTCTTCGAGGGTGACCAATCGAAACTGGTGTTAGTGACCATGATGCTGTTGTGGCAACAATGCAGCTCATAGTACAAAGGGCATCTAAAACAAGTGGAAAGACATATATGCTCAATAAACTAGATGAAGAAGCAGTAGTGTCATATTGCTATAAGGAACTTGAAACTTTTAGCACTCCACAGGAGCGTGTAGACGTGCTATAGCTCATATTTAAAATAATAGTTGACCATGCACTTGATAGGTGTGTACCCAGTTCATAATTGGAGAGGGACCTTCCATCATATACAGTCACTGTAAATAAAACTTAAAGAAACAGACTACTGCACAATAGGTGTAAAACAAACCACGTGGCTATAGATAGAGATGCCGAATTAAACACAGTCAGCAGTGCAGTGTGTAAAGCCTTCATTGTCTACAGCAGCACAATGATCTTTCACATGTATTGTTGTTGTTGTTGTTGTTTTCAGTCCAGAGACTGGTTCGATGCAGCTCTCCATGCTGCTCTACCCTGTGCAATCTTCTTCATCTCCCAGTACCTACTGCAATGTACATTCTTCTGAATCTCTTTAGTGTATTCTTCTCTTGGTCTCCCTCTACGATTTTTACCCTCCACGCTGCCCTCCAATACTGAATTGGTGATCCCTTGATGGCTCAGAATATGTCCTACCAACCGATGCCTTCTTCTAGTCAAGTAGCGCCACAAATTTCTCTTCTCCCCAGTTCTATTCAGTACCTCCTCATTAGTTATGTGATCTACCCATCTAATCTTCAGCATTCTTCTGTAGCACCACATTTCCAAAGCTTCTATTCTCTTCTTGTCTAAACTATTTATCGTCCACGTTTCACTTCCATACATGGCTACACTCCATACAAATACTTTCAGAAACGACTTCCTGATATTTAAATCGATACTCGATGTTAACAAATTTTTCTCCTTTAGAAACGCTTTTCTTGCCATTGCCATTCTACATTTTATATCCCCTCTACTTCGACCATCATCAGTTATTTTGCTCCCCAAATAGCAAAACTCCTTTACTACTTTAAGTGCCTCATTTCCTAATCTAATTCCCTCAGCATCACCTGACTTAATTCGACTACATTCCATTATCCTCGTTTTGCTTTTGTTGATGTTCATCTTATACCCTCCTTTCAAGACACTGTCCATTCCGTTCAGCTGCTCTTCCAAGTTCTTTGCTGTCTCTGACAGAATTACAATGTCATCGGAGAACCTCAAAGTTTTTATTTCTTCTCCATGGATTTTAATACGTACTCCGAACTTTTCTTTCGTTTTCTTTATTGCTTGCTCAATATACAGATTGAATAACATCGGGGATAGGCTACAACCCTGTCTCACTTCCTTCCCAACCACTGCTTCCCTTTCATACCCCTCGACTCTTATAACTGCCATCTGCTTTCTGTACAAATTGTAAATAGCCTTTCGCTCCCTGTATTTTACCCCTGTCACCTTCAGAATTTGAAAGAGAGTATTCCAATCAACATTGTCGAGAGCTTTCTCGAAGTCTACAAATGCTAGAAACGTAGGATTGCCTTTCCTTAATCTAGCTTCTAAGATAAGGCGTAAGGTCAGTATTGCCTCACGTGTTCCAACATTTCTACGGAATCCAAACTGTTCTTCCCCGAGGTCGGCTTCTGTCAGTTTTTCCATTCGTCTGTAAAGAATTCGCGTTAGTATTTTGCAGCTGTGACTTATTAAACTGATAGTTCTGTTATTTTCACATCTGTCAATACCTGCCTTCTTTGGGATTGGAATTATTATATTCTTCTTGAAGTCTGAGGGTATTTCGCCTGTCTCATACATCTTGCTCACCAGATGGTAGAGTTTTGTACGGACTGGCTGTCCCAAGGCTGTCAGTAGTTTTAATGGAATGTTGTCTACTCCGAGGGCCTTGTTTCGACTCAGGTCTTTCAGTGCTCTGTCAAACTCTTCACGCAGTATCATATCTCCCATTTCATCTTCATCTACATCTCTTCCATTTCCATAATATTGTCCTCAAGTACATCGCCCTTGTATAGACCCTCTATATACTCTTTCCACCTTTCTGCTTTCCCTTCTTTGCTTAGAACTGGGTTTCCATCAAAGCTCTTGATATTCATGAAAGTGGTTCTCCTTTCTCCAAAGGTCTCTTTAATTTTCCTGTAGGCAGTATCTATCTTACCCTTAGTGAGATAAGCCTCTACATCCTTACATTTGTCCTCTAGCCATCCGTGATTGGCCATTTTGCACTTCCTGTCGATATCATTTTTGAGACGTTTGTATTCCTTTTTGCCTGCTTCATTTATTGCATTTTTATATTTTCTCCTTTCATCAATTAAATTCAATATTTCTTCTGTTACCCAAGGGTTTCTTCTATCTCTCGTCTTTTTACCTATTAGATCCTCTGCTGCCTTCAATATTTCATCCCTCAAAGCTACCCATTCTTCTTCTACTGTATACATCTGTATAATTTGAAAGAATGAAAGTTGCTACTGTAGTTTCGAATTTATTCGAACATAGAGATGGGGCACGTTTACACAGTTCTGTTGGGATATTTTTATTCGGTGTTTTTCACTGCCATCCTAACTAAGACCCCAGTCAAGAAAACTTTAAGATAACAGCAACTTAAAACACAATCTAAAAAATATTGATGTATAGGAGAGTAACAAGTAGGAATTGCTAAAACATAGCTATTTAAACTCAATGCAATTCAAGCAGAAATAATTAATTCTATGAGAGCGAGGACTGATAAGAGCAATAAATTGCTAAAAGTAAGAACAAGGAGAAATGCGGTTAGGCCTGCTTCTGATATCATCAGTGTTTATCCAAAGACAGGTTTCCACATGGTAACTCTCCACGCTGTCATGTCTTATGCCATCCTCTTCAGGTGAGCCTAACTTTCGTTTCCCTTTGAGTCGTCATCAACGTCGTGTCTCTTCCTTCCTCTCGTTAACTCGTCCTTCCAAAGCGTCTGTTAGCAAGCACTCCCGTGTCAACGAATGTCCATCCAGTTCCTTTCTCTCATAACCTGCAGCACTCTGATGAAGAGGATGAAAATTGCCTTTAAAACCATACAACCAGTCAAAAAGAAATCAAGAATGAGTCCAGGGCCTTTGCTATAAAAGGTGGGCTCACGACGTCTGTGACACAGGAAATATCATTATTTTCTCTGTGTACAAATTTCTGCTTGAATAATGATAATAACTAGGCCTTTAACATTCACATTTCTGTGTAGGCCATTTTATGCTAACAGGCGGAAGTTCGCCAAAAATTTGTTTACTGCCAGTAAAATATCTGTATTTTACGATATTAATTGGTGTAATTTTGTTTACTGCCAATTAAAGATATTTTGAAAATTTTAGTAGTCTGTTTTGTATACTTATTATTGCGTTCTATGATATGGTAAATGTGGCTGTATAGACGCGTAAGCCCGCCACATATGGGTTGTACGTTTACACATTCGACTTGAGCGTATTTAAAATTATTTTGCACTCTTAAATATGATGTTAAGTTAGAAGTATATGTATCACCTTACACTTTAATAACCATGTTATAAGACTAAGCAATGTTAAATGCGATAAAATTAAACTTTTTTTAATATCGTAAAGGTATCGGCGTAAATGTGCCCAGTCTCCACAACTAGCTGGCGCGACAAGGGAGGTCCGATTCAGTCGATAGGCGACAGTAGTTGAAACACCGTTCAGAAAATAGAAACTTGATGGTAATAATACAAAATCAGAAGTGGCTGAGTGTTTTTGGAACGTACATTTCGGACATGCGTTGAGGCAGCGTCCCTTTGTTTAATCCGCTGACGAACCTTCTGGCACACCGTTTCTGACTTTCTGGGTTAGCGCCATCGACGCACTCAGAATCTTCCTTCGGAAGTTTCAGATATTCGACCAATTTATAAAGTGAATACGCATTGTTTTTCAAATTGTTATCAGGACCCTAGAGTCACAACAATGGTATCCTGAGCAATGTTTACATCAGACGGGTGATGGCACCCCTGAAACCTGGAACATCCCCTGAGTTCGGGGAGTATGGTGAGTGGTATCGATCGAAGAAATTAGTCACAACTTGCGCCAGAGGATTGTCCCGGTAAACGATGGGTGGCTACCGACCCATCAGTCTTCTGAGTTCGCTCAGCAAGATTGTTGAGAAGGTGATTCTCAAACGCATCACTAGGCACTGCATAACAAATGACATCCTGAGACCGGAGCAATTCGGCTTCAGGAATCACCACTCCACAACACAACAACTCTTACGGGTTGGCGAACATATAACACATGGCTTTAACACAAACAAAGCAACAGGGGCGGTGTTCCTGGACATCGCTTTCGACCGTCTATGGCACAACGACCTCATTCGCAAACTCAGTGACGCGGGGTTCCCCGACGGGCTGGTGCGTCTCATACACTCATACCTCACAGACAGGAGTTTCAACACTGGCGTGCAGGGAAAACAATCAACACAACAAGGTATACACGCGGGAGTACCCCAGGAAAGCATCCTAGGGGCCCCTACTAACCTCTACATAAACGATCTCCCAACCACACACAACACAACGATGGCAATCTACGCGGATGACACAGCCATCCTCGGGCAAGACTGGAAACCATCAAACATTACGTCACGATTACAGACCGCACTCAGTGGCTGAGCCTTGGTTAGAGAAATGGCGTGTTAGAGTAAATGTCAAGTGCGAAGCCGTTCTGTTCACTAGAAGACCGAAGCAACAGCGCAAACACCGATACTGCAGACCAATAACTCTACATGCGCGCCCAATACGTTTCCGCGAGAAAGTCAAATACGTCTGTGTCTGGCTGGACCGGAAATTACTCTGGGGGGACCACATACAATACATGACCAACAGAGCAAGCACGAGGCTCAAACAGCTCTAGCCTGTGTCAAGAGAAGGGTGTCGAGGTCCATGTACATGACACTTATTCGACCCCTGATTACGTACGCAGCCCCTGTCTGGGGATACGCTGCGCCCACACGCCTGCAGATCATACAAAACAAAGTACTCAAAATCTTAAGCAATGCTCCACGATACACACGCATCGCGGACCTTCACCGGGAATAACGACTTGAGACTCTCACGGAGGTAATCCACAAACTCACCACAAGACTATACAGAAACTCCAGACATTCGCAGAACCCGTTCATTCTGAATCTTGGGAATTACGAACACAACCATAGGTGGAAACGTAAAAGACCAAAAGACATACTTGCAAGGACCTAACATCTATGGCCAAGTACACGCAAACACAACGGTACAGGTGAGCCACTGTTAATCAGACACCATTACTGGATACCCAGTTGGAACACACTTGCCGAATAACTGGCACCACGAAGGGAAGCCGTACCGTACATTACATGGAGACAAGCTCCACACACACCCCACACAGTGAGATGATCTATGGTCGATCTCCCACTACTGTATAACGATCTTGATTGTTCCAGGAATGTAGCAGCTGCAGCAACTGGGACACATCGCCATCGCCTGCCACGGTAATGATGCACGATACCCACACTAGCAAACCCAACCTTGCATGAACTATCGCAGCTAGTAAGCCACTACTGCTCTTACTACCCATACCACTGTCGCAGAGGCTTTTTCTCACGGCACGAGCCTTGGTACTTTTTTCCCCCTGCTCTTCAAATTGCTACCCTCATCCGCGTTTCGTTCGCTATCACCTGATGACCGTGTTAATGCGTAGTCTTATTCAGACGCACGGATAACATCACAGCCCAGCATCCTGCGATCCACCTACTAGGTAACTAACATGTTGACGGAGGTGACTGTAGAACTTTTGGTCTGGTCACCACGTTGGTGCGGGCGTGGAGGGGCCCCATCTCTATTTTCCTGCAGAAAGCGCAGCCGCTTCTCTGTAGGCTTGTCTGCCGGCGCGGTTCACGCCGCGGCAGTTGGTGGCGGCTTCCAGCTGCGAGGGACCCCACGCAGGAAGCGGTTCACATACAGCGGCTCATAGCGGTACACGACAAAAATGAGTTTTCCAAATTTCTTGCTGTAAAAAATATTGTATGTAAATGAAGCAAAACTATGTCAACTCCTGTAGTTAGTCTTTCGACAGATATTCTTTTCTTCTTTTAAAAACTTAAAAGCCACTTCTTTCGGTTTTGTGCATTTTCTTCACTATAAAAAACTGAACTAATTGGCTCAAAACGTTGATATTTCCATATCTTGTAGTTTCACGTTATAGATTTATGATGAAGTGTCTATTTTGTCGATGTTGGTTAGCGTTATTGTGATACCTACTTTACAAGTACTATGTAGCATAAATTTTAAAGGGTTTGCTGTGAAAAATGTGATCGCTGGCTACTTTACGTTTCGTACGTTTTAGGTGACATGTTGGTGTGAAATAAACGTAGCTAATATATCGAAATTGTTTTCAATATTTAAACGAAACCCGTATCTCAGAAGAGTGTGAGAAAATAGAAGTTAAAATACTGATTTGTGCATGCTGGCGCCGATCACGCTGCCTGAGCGCTCCACAGCCATGAAGAAAAAGGTATTTTACTCCAACAGTTGGATAATGGAAATCTCAACAAGGCTTGCCAAATTTTCATTTACGATACTTACAATCGTCATTTATCAAACGAAGACAAAGTTCTCCGAGTTCTTCTTGTTAAGTATTTCCCAGTTTAACTATTTCGTAGATCTGGTTAAAGAAGCTTTCGGTAAAAACCTATCAAATAGATATTTGAGTCGAGTAACACTTGACCTGAAATTACCCGCAACATTCAAGAAAGAAAAGTAAAAACACTTTGAAAATTACAGTAGTTTATCATTTATTCTGTTGTAAATGGCGTTTTTTCCCATATGCCTGACAAATACGAATAAAAGCGGAACAGTCGCATTTTCACTTCAGGTAGAACTTTATACAGTTTTCAAGACAATAAAGTAACTTTGCATTAAAATATGGCATGTTCTGCACAAGAACATAACAGATTATCTGAAATGTGACAACACTTATCTAGTGGAGCCTGTCGTAGCCATAGAGCCATTCTCTGTAATATCTTATGGCGCAGTTAACTGCAGAGGTAACTAAGTTGCATTTTCAGTAATGGGCATTTTGGTAGACTACTACAGTACTACATTTGAGTAAATGAATACCTTTAAAGGAAAGAGAATCAAGCGACACCTCTGCGAAACTAAATCCAAGACCTAATTTCTTTTTTTGTGTATCCAGACGTAATTCTATGTCTACATCTATACTCTGCAAACTGCTGTGAAGTGTGTGGCAGTGGGTATGCCCTATTGTACCAGTTGTAAAGGGCTTATTCCATTCCATTCGCGCATGGAGCGCGGGAAAATGACTATTTAAATGCCTCTGTGCGTGGTGTAATTAGTCTAACGTTGTCCACACGATCCACATGGGAGCGATATGCAGCAGATTGACTATATTCCTAGAGACATCATTTAAAGCCGATTCTTGAAACTTTCTAAGCAGGATTTCTCGGGCTAGTTTACGTGTATCTTCAAGTATCTGCCTGTTTATTTCTTTCAACATCTCAGTGACACTCTTCCGCAGATCAAACAAACCTGTGACCATTCTGCCGCCCTTCTCTGTATACGTTCTGTATCACCTGTTAGTCCTGTTTGGTATGCGTCCCACACGCTTGAGCAGTATTCTAGGACGCGTCAGATGAGTGATCTGTGCGCAATAGCCTCTGTAGACTGATTGCACTTCCCCAGTATTTTGCCAATAAACCGAAGTGTGATACCTGACATGCCCCACCCATGATAGGGCCTATGTGATCATTCCATTTAATATCCCTACAAACTATTACAAACAGATATTTGTAAGACTTGGCTGATTCCAATTGTGACTCGTTGATATTGTAGTAATAGGATACTTCGTTTTTTCGAACAATTTTACATTTCTGAACATGTGAAGCAAGTTGCCAATGTGTGCACCACATCGAAATTTTCAGTGGTGGCTCCTAGGTACACATGCTGGGTGCTCACTAATTTTTAAATTCAGATAAATACCAGAGTGCGAAATTAATAACATCTGCTGCGTAACATTTATATTTATCAACATATTTATACAACTTCAGCCGCTGTCAATAATAATAATAATAATAATAATAATAACAGTAATAATACGCATAACTTGTCTGAAAAAAAGGAAGAATTGTTTTGTGGAACTTTATTGCTTTGTACATAATTAAGTCTATGGCATCAACGAAATAATGTTTAAGCTTTCGCTGCTCCCTGCGTAGCATTTTTGTGTAAGTGGAAGTTTTTGTGCTTTTTTATGTTTTCGGTCTAATGTGCAAGATTCCTAATTTATGTATTAGTTAGGAAATTAACTTCCAGGCTGAAAACCAAGCATTCTTACGTTGCATCCACGCAATAACTTACGCTTATTACACATTTCGTTGTTCGCTTGTAGTCACGCTTATTTGATTTCGTCAATTTCTCAGACAACGGGTCTGATCTGGGGGGCCCTGCTTCCTTTGCCATAACTTTTCTCGGTAATTTTCTTTTCTGTTAGCGCCTAATGCAGGTTCAACACAGTTCATGTTGACGCTGCACAGGAAAGCCGATTTCTGTACAGTAAACAACCAACTCCAAACACAAAACTGCCGTTTGCGGAAATTATTAAATTCAATTAGTACTATCTACTACAAGGTCACTGGACGACTAAAATACAAATGAGGCGCTGAGAGCCATAAGGGCCAAAAGCACACAGTCTTCAACCCCTCACATTCGAGTGAATATCAGAGAAACGAGTGAGGCAGCTTTTCGTGAATGTTCAGATATATGTACAATGTGAGCCCACAGTACAGGTAAACCTGACCCACCCTAAGATCAACAGATGGCAGAAGCATGAATAGATACTACAGTCTCACAATCGACGCTGATGTGCCTTATGGTTCTCAGCGCGTCAAATACATTAACTGTATGATAAAATCCAAAACCTAATGTACTATATCTCATTCACAATCCCATAAATAGGTTTTTCTATCAGTATAAATATAACATACACTGATGATCGATCTAATTTTATTATATAGTGAGTGAGTTGGCATATCTGTGGAGTGTGCGCCATGAACTGTGCACATTATCAATTCCGTATGTTCAAATTGTTCCTTGCACTACGGGACTTGACATCTGAGGTCGTCAGTCCCCTAGAACTTAGAACTACTTAAACCTAACTAACCTAAGGACATCACACACATCCATCCCCGAGGCAGGATTCGAACCTGCGACCGTAGCAGTCGCGCGGTTCCGGACTGAAGCGCCTAGAACCGCTCGGCCACCGCGGCTAACTCAATTCCGTATGTATTTGGCCCATAAGGCAATCAAAAATGCACACCCATGCCCGAGGGAGGACTCGAACCTCCGCCGGGACCAGCCGCACAGTCCATGACTGCAGCGCCTGTGACCGCTCGGCTAATCCCGCGCGGCTAAGGCGATCATGTCACGCTAGTTGCGCATGTGCAGAAGCTCCTTAAAATGTGTAAAAGTGAAGGTGTGCTCACGGCCGTGATGCCAAGTTTCACTAAGTCTAAAGTAGCAATGTAGCACATCGGGGTAGATTTAGTACCGCGTATTTCAGATTACCGCGCCTACATCACGCTTAACAACGTTCAAAGAAAAATGGCTGATCAATCCGCAAGAGGTCAAAAGTTTGGTGGTTCATGTGCTCTTGTGCTCGTACACAACAGCAACACATCAATGAATATTTACACAGCTACTTTCGGACAGTACTTCACAACAGATAATTACATGATCTGCTAGAACCTGAGGCTACTATTAATATCGTTCATAAGATCATAAATACAGAACATGGAAAGCAAGGGTACACCCGAATTTACGTCAGCATCTCTGGATGACACTCTATCCAAGACAGCTTGCTGCATATTCGCTATCAAAACCTCCTCACTCCAGCCACAAATTACACTTGATACTCCAAATGATCGAACGTTTGATAATAAGCATAGGTGTGAAACTGAGTCAAATGCGTTTAGGAACTAGAGAACTACTACATCTGCCCGATTGTCTTTATTTATGGCTTTCTGTATGTCATGTGAGAAAAATACGAGGTGGATTCCACATGATTGATGTTTCCGAAATCTGTGCTGGTTGGCATGGATGATACCTCCTTATGTCTGAGCTCAGAATGTGTTCCAAAATACAACAAATTTATGTGAAGGAAACTTGACGGTAGTTTTGTGGATTACTTCTGCTACCGTTTTGTAGTCGGATGTGGCCTATGCTCCCTTCCAACTACTGGGCACGGTTTTTTGTTAGAGGGCTCTGCGACAGATTGTAGTTAACGGGGAGGCTACTTCTGCCGCAATGTAAAATTTGATAGGGATTCCATGAGGCCCTATGGCTTTGTTCAGTTTTAAAAAGTAGATAAACTCTTTACTGATTGCAAATGTTAAGCACACAATTTCTCATAAGATAGGAGGTATTGCTTTAAATTTTATTACAAAACACCTGTTGTTACAGTTGCTGGTGTTAGAAACAAGAATGGAAAAAATTCGTCTTGACATTAGAAATACTATGAGACTAGCATATTTTCGTTCGGATGCGAGACGTAATTGCTTATATGAAGTTCGATTTTCTGCGTGTCTCTTTCTCTTTTGATCTCATGGTTGGTTACATAATTGCTGTAACATCTTTCAGTTGCTTCAAGATGTAATATACACTAACTGATTTCCAGTGCTTAACACTGTACTGTACTTCATCTTATGTAACTTATTGCTCTTGTGAAAATTAAAATTTTTGCAAAAATATTTACCATTTTGAACCAGTTTGGCAGCTATATCCCTCCATGCTTCGGTGCTCTTCCAAATTTTCTCATATTCTGCATCGTACAAGAAGTTGTACTTCTTCACTTGTTCGATAAGTTTTTCTGTTCGCATGGTTTCCACTGAGTACACTGCACGCCCACCGATACGACAGATCTGCCCCCCGCCGCTGCTGCTTCAGACGTCGGTGTGAGAACACGGCAAAAAGTTGCGGCTGCTGGCGCTCACAGACGCTGACCGCGGCGGCGAATCTGTACTTCGAGACAGACTGGCGCTAACCGCGGCGTCTGATCGGTGTGACCGACACGATGCAACAACACGCATTTCAACGACGCGGCCAGCCCGCCGCTGCTCAAGGTCACAGACCGCCCGGGCAGATCGTGTTCCATGTGGTCAGGCCTTAAGCTGTTCATTGTTGGCACACAGGCAGCAACCAGCTTAGAGGAAAAGCAGCGACACTTTTCTGTGGGATTCACCCGCCATCTCGCAGGACAATGCTCTGGCTCGTGTGGCGCGAGTTGTGACTAATTTGTTCGACAGTGCAGTACCACGCACCACATTCCCCGGGCTTACTCTCTGGCGAGTTCCCGAGATGAAGGAAGCACTTCATGGCACTCGTTTCAGAAATGCTGCAGAGATTCGTCAACGAAGAGACAGCTCCACTAACTACCAACACAACTGGCGCTGCTAAGGGTATCCTGTAACTTCCACTTCGCTGTCAATGGGTTCTACACAACGCTGGTGACTACTCTGAAGGACAGTAAAACTTTGAAACGTGCATCTACTTTGCGGAAGTTGTAGATTGCTATTAAAATTCAACCTCCGTATACACACTATGCGATAAAACGTATCCAGACACCTATTGGTGGACGCTAATATGAAATGTGTTCACAATCCGCCTTTATGGTGGCTAAAACTCTGTCAGGGACACTTTCAATGAGGTGCCTGAATGACTGTGGAGGAATGGCAGCCCATTCTTTCTCAAAGTCGAAACCAGAGAAGGTATACATGTTGAACGCTGCGGCCTGGAGCAAAGTCAATGTTCTAAATGCCAATTCACACTGGCCGTCACGTCCCATCCCGTCAAAAAATTCTGCAATGCATTTAAAAATTGCGGCATCCACACTGACCGTCCCGTCTCGTCATGGCACATCTAGGTTTCTCGGGAATAAAGTTTTGACAGTTGGCATCATCCATCCATTTTTGTTCAAATTATCTCCAAGCTCATTTCCTCCATTAGATGGCCATGCACAGATCTCCATATTTCATTTCGTCGTGGTTGATATCAGCTGTTTGTTGTTCATTATTAGTTATAAACTGTTCCCATTTCATTATTTCTTTTGTTAAAATTTATAATAAATTACAAAAGATTAATTGCAACAGTGAGGTAGCAGTCTGAATTTTACGACATGAGCGTCCTAAATTTCTTGTCCTCTACTAATATATAAAAAAGGATTTTTATTCGTACCAGTACCGTATTTGAAGTTTTACAAGGAAATGGATTGCAATATGGCTGCAACTTGAAATGAAAAAAAAAAAAATACTGTGAGTAGCATCAGATTGATTAGTTGGTGGAATTTATTTTCTTGTTGTCAGGCATTTATAGCATTTCATAAAAAATCAGATTGATTAGTAGCTGGAATTTATTTTCATGTTGTCAGGCATTTGTAGCATTTCATAAAGTAATGGACTGAAAACTTCAGACACTGCAAGTCGTTTGTTTAAATATGTGTTTGTGGCAGGCTTGTTTATTGTCAAGTAGTTCTCCGCGTTGTGTGTGAAACAGTTTTGCTAGCATCACTGGTCAACATTTCTGTGGTTTCACTGGCTAACTGGCTAAACTATCTGGCCCTCCGGTCCGCGGCGGCGATCCTAAATACTGGCGGCTGAGAGGGCGTTGGCGGCATGTTTCCAGCGAGTCTTGTCGTTGGCCAATATCACATTTGAAAACAATACTGTATCATTCTAGATCTCACTGAAGATGCCTTAAAGTAAAAGGCGAAACGTGTCTGGCAGTAATAATAGCCATTGCAGAAAGAAAAGGTGGTTTGTATTCACGAAATAAAATAGATGTTTTCTGTTACAGCGAGTGCTGAGGAAAGGGAATTTAAGGAGACTGCACCAGCTAAGCACACTGGAAAATGAGGGAGATCTGGTTGGAAAGAAGAATGTACAGGAGTAACGAGCACGTACAGAGGCAATGGTAATCAGTATTGCTGCATTAGTAGATATGTCATTAACTGTCTTATGATGCTGTAGAAGTTATTTAGTTCTCTAATATAATGCGGGAGGTTATTACAGAGTCGGGTTCCTGCTAGAGAGAAGGACTTCGATGAAGTGGCTAAACGGTGGAATGGGATAGAAAGGATTTGTTCTGATGGGAATGGGTGTTGTTGCCACTCTACTGAGGCAACAGTGTTAAGATCGAGGATAGATATGAGAGACATTGTACGCTGATAAGCCAGAGAAGACAGAGTATGTACATCTCTGCACACAGCCAGGACAGCTGTGCATATGATGGTGAAATAAGAACAAAGAGTCGAACGTCATAGATATAACAAACACAGACATTCTTAAACAGTTCCAACGCCGTGATCTTTCCTGAGAAAGATGTTGTAGGGTAACATTGGTGTAATCAAAAATTGGATGCATAAGTTTATGTACAAGTTTCTTTCTCAGATCAAGGTGGAAGAGCCTTTTATACTTTTGTAGAGCACGGAGAGATACTGATACTATCTCATACATTGTACTTACATGCTCAGTCCAGTTTAGATTTTCATTTGTTATTGCTCGTAGACTCTTTGCAGACGAAAAGAAACTGATATTTGTCCCAGAGATTCCCGATGTTTCGAGCTAATGAGCTAGAATGACCAACCAATACCGCTTGGGTTTTGGATGGGTTGAGCTTTAATCCCATATCCTGCATCCATCATGCTAGTGCACGAAGGTCGATATTGAGATACATTCTGCATGGTGTCTCTTCTATATCGTGTCTCCCTACCACTTTCGCGCAACGACGCTCTGAGCGTGTTTTTTAGGGAATTGACTAGTTTGAACCTGGGACCTGTTGCTGGTAAGGAGACGTCAGACCACAAATGATATGTAGAATTCAGAAGAGTTCAGTGAGACTAGCGATGATATAACCAAATACTTAATGATTTCAGCGTCAGCTCCTCTGCACTCCCTGTAAAGGAATCTTAATACTAACTATATTTAGTGGAAGGGGTTCAAGGCTTTCCTATTTTTAGTTAGCTGGTAAAATAACGCCGAAAAAGCTGTTAAGTTTACCATTGGAAATTTTATTCTACCCACAAAACATCATTTATAAATTGCACTATTGATAAAAGGAAATGTTTTAATACAGGATGGTAAAAACCAACTGCGTTCAACAAAAATGTGAACGAATATTCCCTGAATGGGTTTCCAAGTTCTACAATGGAGCGAAGGATGACCTATGCCATATCACATCTATAATCTAGGTTTAAATTAAGTTTCACAAAAGAGCAAACTATCAAAATGGTCTACAGTGGCCCTCAATTATCTTTAATTACTTATCTAACTTGTCGTAAATTACAGTGGCTGATGTAGCTTCTCAATAACTATATAACAGAAAAATCATCGCGTTTCAGATTTTTACTTCAAGTGGCACATGTGAACACCATGAGCTTTAATTGACGATCGACACTAGTATTATGTAAAGGGGATGTAACAGATGAGACTTCTGCAGTTCGGAGTGAAGCCTTATGCGCTCAAAAATGCAGCATCGCGTGCGTTCATTACCTTGTCGGTGTTCGTCAGGGGGCGGCGGCCGGCGCAGCTCCGTCCAGCTCGCCCTCTCGGAAGCAACTCCCTCCTCACTTCTCCTTACTACAATTTACCGAAGTTGGTTTAAAAAAACTATCTGGCTGTGTTTTCATCTGACCAATCAGGGTCTCAATGTTAACCTTAAGCTCCACCTACAAAAATTCTGTCTATCCAATGAGAAACGTTATACTTTTCGTGGTGGGGCAATGTTTTTAAAGTTTGCAACGTAACAGAGACGCGAAACAGTCTCACACTAAAACTTGCAGCTGGTGTGGTCCTCTTAGCGTTATCGTAAGATCTATACTGTTCTTCTGGAGGGCTCTATCTTTTAATATGGGCTGGGGGGTGGTCCTAATGTAACAGACGCGAAAAAGTCTCACGCTAAAACTTGCGGGTGGTGTGGCCCTTTTTGTGTTACCATAAGATCTATACTGTTCTTCTGGAGGGCTCTAGCTTTTAACATGGGCTGGGGGGTGGGGTGGTCCTAACGTAACAGAGACGCGAAAAAGTCTCACGCTAAAAACTTGCGGGTAGTATGGTCGTAGCGGTTAGCTGGTGACATGGGTGTCCGTCCCTTATCGTAGGGCCTTCTCGCTTAACACGATTCTGCTCTCGGCTTCTGTTCTCGTTTCTCCCCTCAGAACTGCGTCTGTCTCACGGTGGGAAGGTATGACATGCATTTAGGCATTCTTGTGTTAGTCTGTGGTATTCCATTTGCTCACTCGTTACTCGTATTACTTTGGTTAATTTAATGTCACGATTTATTCGGAGCTATGTGACATACTACTGGATTTGCTTATCATGTCAGGGTTTTCATAGAAGGTGTTGGATTTGCCTGACACCTTACAAATTGGATGCATAAGTTTATGTACAAGTTTCTTTCTCAGATCAAGGTGGAAGAGCCTTTTATACTTTTGTAGAGCACGGATACTGATACTATCTCACACATTATACTTACATGCTCAGTCCAGTTCAGATTTTCATTTGTTATTGCTCGTAGACTCTTTGCAGACGAAGAGTAATTATTTGTCCCAGAGATTCCCGATGTTTCGAGCTAATGAGCTAGAAATGACCAACCAATACCGCTTGGGTTTTGGATGAGTTGAGCTTTAACCCCATATTCTGCATCCATTATGATAGTGCACGAAGGTCGATATTGATATACTCTGTAGCTGGCTTCAGGTTTATTAGCTTTGTGCTTCGATACAATTGGCGGTCATCGGCGTTCATGTAGTATCTGCAGTAGGACGAAACTGATGACATATCATTGACATACAATGAAAAGAGTATACGGAATACTGGGGGCGCCAGATACTACCTATCTCCAGATGACTTCACGGTGCCGGACATGACGCACTGCTGGCGAGGCGTCCCGCGTAAGCAAAACCATTGCACTGCACTTTGCTAGAAATTTAGACTGCTAATTTGACAAGCAAAATGTTTCAACTGAAGTGTGAAAGGCTTTGCTGAAGTCCAAGTAGAGCATAATAGTCGCCTCTTGTGCACCCACGGAGCCGGCCGGTGTGGCCGTGCGGTTCTAGGCGCTTCAGTCTGGAACCGCGTGACCGCTACGGTCGCAGGTTCGAATCCTGCCTCGGGCATGGATGTGTGTGATGTCCTTAGATTAGTTAGGTTTAGGTAGTTCTAAGTTCTAGGGGACTGATGACCACAGATGTTAAGTCCCATAGTGATCAGAGCCATTTGAACCATTTTTGCACTCACGGAGAGCTACAGGCCACATGTTACCTTTATTAAGGCAGATGATATGTTGCGATGTTTACGGAAATCTGATTGATATTCGTCTAGTAGGTTGTTTGTAGCCTAGTAGTTTGTTGGCTGGTCGTGGACTAAATATTCTGAGGCCTTGGGCAGTGCGGGAAGAATGCAAATAGGCCAGTGCTTCAGAAACACGCCCCCTGTTAGGACGACTTAAGGTGGCTTACTGATTATAGTAGTCAATGTAGATAACGTAAGGACTTATATGCAAAGATAGCGAACGCTCCCGAATAGTTTTACTCGTTTCCGATGTCCGCGATTGATTCCATGTAGTCAATTTCCTGCTACTGGCATTTCAAGTATGAGAATTTTCCAGAACGTGCTAACATTCTTCTTCAGGCCTGAAGGAAGTGTGACCTCGTCTCTGCACTAACGTATCAGTGAGGGAGTGGTTACAAAAGACAAGTGCCCTGCCTTCTTTCTCCTGCAGAATTTCAACATCGGCAAGCGTGTGGCTTTTCGCGGAACCAACGCACAGTGAACTATACGCACGCCAGAGGCGGTCGAGGCATGTAGATCTCGTGTCGCAGCCAAAACAAAGAAATATGCGGAGCGCCGCGGGAAGTCCCCTGCCGCCGACGAGATGCATATTCAATGCGACGCTCTAGCAGCGTACGTCTCGAAGACAGCTTGGCGTTTAACTCCCCACTGCCAGCGATATTGTGCTATACCCAACGCACAGTGAACTATACGCACGCCAGAGGCGGTCGAGGCATGTAGATCTCGTGTCGCAGCCAAAACAAAGAAATATGCGGAGCGCCGCGGGAAGTCCCCTGCCGCCGACGAGATGCATATTCAATGCGACGCTCTAGCAGCGTACGTCTCGAAGACAGCTTGGCGTTTAACTCCCCACTGCCAGCGATATTGTGCTATACCCAGGCAGTACCAACGATGGAGCATGCTTATGCACGTAGCTGCCGACATATTTTCCTGATGTTGCCACTGTTCTCCACCAAGGATGGGGAATATTTCGCAGGGCCGGGCCATACTTACCACTGACCTTTTCCGTGGGTACTTTCCTCTCACTCGCGGCCTTCCTTTTTTCCCTCACGCCATCAGCGCTGCAGTGCCGAGTCACGTTATCTGAGAACCAAAACAATATTATTTCGCCTCTGTTCGAAAGATGACGCGCGTATGGACGGCATTCTATTTGCTTGTTGCCTACGGAAAAGTAGAAGTGGGCAAAAGAGACAATGGTGAATCCCTTAAATGTGACCTCTTCATTCGAGCTATGGGAACACAGCAAGTACGATGGGGTGCTGAAAAGTAATGCCCACGATTTTTGTAATGTGGAAACTATTAAAGCTTTTTAAATGAAACAAACTTTATTATTGAGTTGATGCATAAGTTCGCAGCGTTTTTCCATCAGTTTAATGCACACAATAGATACACATAGACTTTAGTTATCACTAATATACTCTCCTTCACTATTTAAACAGTCTGCCAACGCTGCCGTAACTTTTCGATTCCAAGACTGTAGAAATCAAGGGGTATTGCGAAGGACTCGTCGAGCCACGTTCGGAGTGCAGTTTCATCCAGAGGGCAACGTGGAGGGTAAAAATCGTAGAGGGAGACCAAGAGATGATTACACTAATTAGATTCAGAAGGATGTAGGCTGCAGCACATACTGGGAGACGAAGCAGCTTGCACAGGATAGAGTAGCACGGAGAGCTGCATCAAACCAGTCTCAGGACTGAAGACCACAACAACAACAACAACAACAACAAAACTGATTTGATTTTTTCGACTTAAGGTTCAAAAATGGTTCAAATGGCTCTGAGCACTATGGGACTTAACATCTATGGTCATCAGTCCCCTAGAACTTAGAACTACTTAAACCTAACCTAAGGACATCGACTTAAGGTCTGCTTCACGAAAATACCGTATGCAGACTTCAGCTGCCGACATCAACTGGAATTATGAAATACATCTTCGCTCGATTTTCGCACCTGAAAGTGCCTGGTGTACAGGCCTGTATTTTCGCACTGCACGGCACGGCCTCATTGAGCCACAGCTAACATTAAATGTATTCGCAATTGTGAATGTGGACAACCATCAGCTGTATAATGGAATGACGAAAAGGAAAATTTGTGCCGGACCGGGCCTAGGACTCGGATTTCCTGCTTATCGCTAGTGGTCGCCTTACCCCCCCCCCCCTTTTTTTTTTTTTTTTTTACTGTCCCATCGCTAGTGGTCGCCTTACCGCCCCCCCCCCTTTTTTTTTTTTTACTGTCCCACATTTATTTAAAACGGAAATACAAATGGACTTTTTCAATTATTAAGGAATCGGATTTGAGAACAAGTGGAATGGTGGGACAAATAATAGATATAAGCAGCTTCGTAAGTACAAAACAATAATGGACTTCGTCACTCTTGGTGGCCGCGTTTCTCGCCAATACTGTTGAACCACGGATTTACTTTCAAAATCCTTTCTTAAATAATTTATTTACTAACGATTTAAACACACTATGTGAGACTGGATGTAGTTGCCAGTAGGTAACTGATGAAAACAAATTTCAACAAATGGAAATTTTATTCCTAAAAACCCTCTTTTTTTTTAAAAAAAAAAAGGATTTAAAAATTATAATCAGAAAGCACCCTCTAAATTTCAATTTACAATTCATTCAGAGACAGAAGTAACTTTTTTTTTGTTGACAGTATGAGCTTTCGGGCTGAGAAACTTGCCGCTCCCTTTTAACACGGCCGTAGTCACGACCGCTCACAACAACCTCTGCAAGACTACACTGGTGGAAATCTACAACACATCAGATTACTTTAAACTAATAATTTTAACAACTCACACAAACACATAAACTATGCACCCCGTAGGAGGAATGGAAATGGTACAAAACACTCACATTTAAAAAAAATTACTTGCCACCGAAAGTGCAACTTGTTTTTAAAAGAAAACTCTTACGGTGGCAGGTTGGCAACTTAATGTACTAAAATGACCATTTAAATAAAAACCCATGAAGTGCAGTCTTACATAAAATGTACAAACATGCTCTACATTACATATATAGCGCCTCTTAAGATGATAGGTAAGATAAAAACATATTTCAGGAATTCGGCCTTTACACCTTAAGCAATAAATTCGTTAACACCGAATACGACAAGCATGACAGAGGCAGCTACACTCCTGGAAATTGAAATAAGAACACCGTGAATTCATTGTCCCAGGAAGGGGAAACTTTATTGACACATTCCTGGGGTCAGATACATCACATGATCACACTGACAGAACCACAGGCACATAGACACAGGCAACAGAGCATGCACAATGTCGGCACTAGTACAGTGTATATCCACCTTTCGCAGCAATGCAGGCTGCTATTCTCCCATGGAGACGATCGTAGAGATGCTGGATGTAGTCCTGTGGAACGGCTTGCCATGCCATTTCCACCTGGCGCCTCAGTTGGACCAGCGTTCGTGCTGGACGTGCAGACCGCGTGAGACGACGCTTCATCCAGTCCCAAACATGCTCAATGGGGGACAGATCCGGAGATCTTGCTGGCCAGGGTAGTTGACTTACACCTTCTAGACCACGTTGGGTGGCACGGGATACATGCGGACGTGCATTGTCCTGTTGGAACAGCAAGTTCCCTTGCCGGTCTAGCAATGGTAGAACGATGGGTTCGATGACGGTTTGGATGTACCGTGCACTATTCAGTGTCCCCTCGACGATCACCAGTGGTGTACGGCCAGTGTAGGAGATCGCTCCCCACACCATGATGCCGGGTGTTGGCCCTGTGTGCCTCGGTCGTATGCAGTCCTGATTGTGGCGCTCACCTGCACGGCGCCAAACACGCATACGACCATCATTGGCACCAAGGCAGAAGCGACTCTCATCGCTGAAGACGACACGCCTCCATTCGTCCCTCCATTCACGCCTGTCGCGACACCACTGGAGGCGGGCTGCACGATGTTGGGGCGTGAGCGGAAGACGGCCTAACGGTGTGCGGGACCGTAGCCCAGCTTCATGGAGACGGTTGCGAATGGTCCTCGCCGATACCCCAGGAGCAACAGTGTCCCTAATTTGCTGGGAAGTGGCGGTGCGGTCCCCTACGGCACTGCGTAGGATCCTACGGTCTTGGCGTGCATCCGTGCGTCGCTGCGGTCCGGTCCCAGGTCGACGGGCACGTGCACCTTCCGCCGACCACTGGCGACAACATCGATGTACTGTGGAGACCTCACGCCCCACGTGTTGAGCAATTCGGCGGTACGTCCACCCGGCCTCCCGCATGCCCACTATACGCCCTCGCTCAAAGTCCGTCAACTGCACATACGGTTCACGTCCACGCTGTCGCGGCATGCTACCAGTGTTAAAGACTGCGATGGAGCTCCGTATGCCACGGAAAAACTGGCTGACACTGACGGCGGCGGTGCACAAATGCTGCGCAGCTAGCGCCATTCGACGGCCAACACCGCGGTTCCTGGTGTGTCCGCTGTGCCGTGCGTGTGATCATTGTTTGTACAGCCCTCTCGCAGTGTCCGGAGCAAGTATGGTGGGTCTGACACACCGGTGTCAATGTGTTCTTTTTTCCATTTCCGGCAGACCGACAGACAGACAAACGCTAACTGCCTAACAAATGCGGACGAGAGACAGACGAGCAAGCTGGGGACGGGAGACTGACCAAGAAAGCAAGTAGAATTTTACAAGCAAATGAAACAACATATCACGAATCACTGAACTTCTAATAAACTGCGATGACTGGCAAAGACCTGGCGCAGCACCCCCAAAACGCTCACCTGAACCGTCCGCTGCCAGCCGCTTCAGCGGACGTCGGAAGGCGCGCCAAATCCCGTCTCACGACGTCGCAGCTCGCGCCGGCGAGACCAATGTCGTGGGTTGGCTCCTGTTGCTCTCTTGTCGGCCGCGAAGCCACTACCCCTAGCTATACGGCCGCTGATACGGCGCGGCCCACTGGACTGACGTGGCGTGGCGACCTCATATGCGCCGACGCTCAAGACGGACAAGTCATCTTGTGTCCCAGTGCGCGACCGACCAACCGATCGATCCAACCGTCAATACCCATTGCCTGAGCAAACTCGAGCAGACTGACGGCCTAACACATACTAGCACTCCGGACGACAGACAGACTCTGACTGCCCCACACTGACCCGGCTGACCAACTGACCAGACTCGCCACCTAGCGAGTTTTTTTTTTTTTCTTTATTGTAATTTTAGCACCTCATACAGGCGGGCTGTCAGCAGCATAGTACGCCGCTCTTCAGCCGTAAGTGGTACAATCATGTGACAAAGAGGCGACATAGACAATACAATGAAAATGGCGGGCAAAAAAAGTAGAGACAAAAAACAATAAACATGAAGCCGTTCACACTAACACTTGGTGACACGGCGCACAGAACACGGAGGACGGCGACGGCACATGTGAACAGTGGAGTAGTAACTGCGAAAGAACGCGAAACACAAAACGAAGCACACACACGAGACACTGATGGCGATGATCTCCGGCGCGCGAATGTTCACTATACGTGTGCGAGTCCGGGGACCTGCCAAGAGAGGAGGAGGAGAAAGGGGAGTGGGAGAGCGAGAGGGGAGAGCAGAGATGCCACGGGCAGGGTAGATAGGGGGGAGGGAGGAAGGGGGAGGGGAAGCCCGGGGGAAGAGGGGTGGAGGGAGGGGACGGGCGAAAAGGAAAGAGAAGGGAAGGGAAGAGAAGGGAGGGAGGGTGCCTAAAGGAAAGGACACCAGAAGTGGGGGGTGGGGCGGGGTCAAAGTTGATAGGAGGGGTAGATGGAGGGGAGGAGGACATCATCAGGGAGGGGGAGCTGGCGGAAGCCACCTTGGGAGAGGGTAAGAAGGGTGGAGAGATGGAGACCGGGTGGGACGTGGGAATACAGGCGCGGCAGCGGGCGGGGGTAGGAGAGGATCGGGGAGACGAGCGGGTGAGGAGGATCCCCGCCTAGCGAGCTCATAGCGCCCCTTAAATGCGCGTGAGCAGGCTACCTTTCCCCTTTCCCAGCAGAGGGAGACACCAAACCTGCGATTGCCACAGCGGCGCCAACGCCAGAAACGGAGGGCGACTGCATCACACAACGCGCTCCGGCGCGCTCTTCAAACAGCAAATTTTACCACGGCTCAACTGTTATACCTCATAATGCAGCCAGGCATGTTTTCGCATTTAAAAACTTTATTTATTTATTACAGCTCGTAAGTAGAAGAAAATGAAATAACTCAAAGGAAACAAAAGAGACTTCTTTTTGAGTTTACGACGATGTTATCCACAGGGCGCTATTCACTAGGGAAATAATACGTGTTCTCAAATAAAAAGTGGGAAAAAAAACTCTACTGGTGTGTGAGTATAAGCGCGGTCCTCGCTGGCTCTGCTGCCTCTGGGAACGTCGTCTCTTACAGCTGGGGAGATAACCGTTTCGACATGGCCAGTGTATCCCTCTTCATCGTGTTCAACATCAGCTTCTCATACCCAGTACATTCCAACTGCGTGGGGGATCTCGCAACGCACTCCTCACGAAATTAGAAAAATATTGTTGGTATTTCTGGTTGTACACAATTTCCATATATCGTTTATGCAAGTGGTTCCAGAAGTCCAGCACATTCTTCGGGCGGTCGCGAAGCAGGTAATGGACCGCTTGTACTCGTATCCATATCACCGCGTTCGTCTTGGCTCGTACGTAGTAAGTTCTGTCCAGAAAAAGAAAAGTCGTAGGGTCAATGGCTTGTTGTCCTACACGGAGAAGGAAGGAAATCGTCTTCTTCAGTAGATGCCTCAGTTCCGCAGAGCGACCGCACATAAGACGGTGGGCGTGGTCGTCTCTGACCTGACACACTTAGCATAACGGGTAGTTCAGCATATTGATGGCATGGAGACAGGATCCGATGACTTGTTTACCATTAAATACCAGCTACCGCGTCGTTCGTGTTTCTGTGCCAAGGGTGGTATGGTGAACTGTTCGCCACATCACCAGCCAGTAGATTGCGGGGGGCTGCGCTTCCACAGGGTTGGCGGGGCTCCTGCTCGTGAGTATCCGATAGATCTCTCGCGCTGTCAGCGGCCTACTGGCCGGGAGATCTTTCATAACGTAGCTGCATTCAAGGACAAAAATCTCTGATATGATGAAATGGTTCAAAAATGTTCTTTATAGTCACCGGCGCAATTCGAGCACCTGGTGTTAGTTTGTCTATCAAGAGTCCCGACAAATTCGGCTGTTGTCCATCCCACATTTTCAACAACGTGCTGAGATAAAGGGCCACCGTATGATCGTGAACGTGTATGAACCTGAGGCGTGTGGGTAGGATCAGGGCATCATACTGGATCTTGAAGAGTAATCCCGCGCTGCCAGTATGCGTCGAGCGATCATCGTGCGCATCGGAAGAATCTGTGCCTAATGGGGGATACGCAACGCCAAGTATATATTTATGTAGGCGACCCTTTGAATCACGTCGAATGCGGTCTCACGTCATTTGCAAAGACGATCCCCAGACACTTTGTACTGTCCTGCATCTGGAAGAGTACAATGCAGTCAGCCGGCCGCAGTGGCGGTTTTAGATAGTGCTCAGAACCATTTGAACCATACACCCCAGTCATTAGGTACTACAGTACCAACATTCAGAGCGACCGATTTGTGTACGTTCACACAGCTACCAGTAGCAGCGCCATATCTGTTGATCAGTCCAACGCCGCATTTGTGTCGTTGCCAGTCGGCACCACCAGTAATAGCTTGTCTGTATAGTTGCACTGAAAAGTGTGTCCCCATATCGTAAGTCTTCTCAAGTGTTGTACATATATTATCGTGGATAAGGGACAATCTTGTCGCATTGATCTCGGAATAGTAAGGGGTCCCACCAATCGGCGATTAATAAGCACTTTGGAGGTGGCTCCTTGTAGTCGTCGTGGCGGTGTGGGGCTGCAGAAACATCATTTATGTTAACACTTTCGAAATGTAGGTATGGCTGACCCTGTCAAAGGCTCGGTTGAAATCTGTGGATGTCAGAGCTCCACGTAGTTGACATGCTTTCGCCAGTGCGACCGAATCGCGGTATTCGCCGCGTGCCGCTTGGACGCTGCTATTGTCGACTAGAAATATCTGGTCAAGTGATATCAAGCGATGCAGTATTCTTGTAAGCCATGCCCCCATCAATCTGGTAAAAATATTAAAATCACTGTTAAGTAGTGGGCAGTAGTCTCTAAGCCGTGTACCGCATGAAGATTTTTATAATGGGATGATCAGCCCCTGTACAAAGTTAGGCGGATGTGGCACGTCGAGAGACATTAGCTCGCAGATTTCAGTCCAGCAGTGAGGCACCAAGGTTCGTTAGAACTCCAAGGGGCGCTCCTTTGCCTATCACTTCTAGCACTTCGTCCTCGTCAATTTTGTCCCGTAGTATGGCCTCCGCCTCTTGATCGAGCGTCCCAAACGGCGTGTGAGCAACATCTTGTAGGGCCGGCCTGCCATGTTCTTCTTCGGCGTATAAACGAGTGTAATGGTCAACGAAGGCATTCGCCATGTCATTGGAACGTAATAGGGCTCTGCGGCGCCGCTTATGTTCATTAATGACATGGTGCATCGAAGGGCGTTCGCCCACGACCCTCGCGCGGACCGCCTCTCCTGCCAGATGAGAATGCATAATAGCAATCATTCGTGCCATGGCTCGTTGAACCGCCATTGTCGTTCAGGAGAGGGGATCCGGTTGGTACATTCTAGTAATACCGTGAAACAGAAGTTTAAAGTTTGCTGTCTCCACTGTGAATGTTCAGGTACCAACGAAATCAATGCACGCCGTATCGCCGGTTTGGCACATTCCAACTACCAACGTAAAGTCGTACGATATGTATATACGTCGACGTCTGTCACAAGATCGCCAGACTTCTTTAATAACATGGTGACACTCTAGAGCTTTAAGGTGGGCTATATTCACTTTTCATACGCCGTGGCTTTGCCACACCTGATGCCTTTGGAGGGCGATCTTGCAGATATATACCGAGTGGTCGGTGAAGGCAGCAGGCTATAGTCCTGCATTGAGGATGTCAGTTAGAAGTGGCGCGTGACGTAGACGCGATCAATCCCTGCTGGTGGAGAAGTTAGTTACATACGAATATCCAGTTCCGTCTCCATGGATATGTTCCCATGAATCTACCAACAGCAGATCTTGTACCAACGTACTCAGTTCTGGGCACCTGTTATAATGTGGGACCTGATTCTTCGGCGCCAGCATATTGTTGAAGTCGCCCCCGAGGATGTAATGAGCGTGCCGTCATAGAAAGAGCGGAACTATTTCTTCGATGAAGAAGCGTGATCGTTCTCTTCGTTTATCCGTGTCTTACGGCGCGTAGATGTCAATAAGCCGCACTCCAAGTACAGCTACCGCCATTCCACTTGCTGTGTTTAGTCGGTGATGTCCTTCCTTAAGAAGTAGCGCTATTCCACTACCAGTTTCTGAAGCTGGTGACATCGAGTTGTCATAACCATAGAGGAACGGGAATTCGTCGACGTATACTTCCCGTAAAATAGCAATATCTATATCTGCAGCATGTAGTGTATCAGCAGGTAGGGTCGTCTTGATCCGGGATCGCATGATATTAGAATTAATGGATGTGATGCGGAACGCCTTTTGACGTCTTATGTATTGTGGACTGTGCGTGTTAGGCACACATTGTCCTGGTCGGTGTGCTCTACATCGGTGGCTACAGTGAGTCGGCCATCGTCGGTTATAAAGTGGGTTCCGTGGGGATATTGCTTCAACCGTGATTACCATGGGTGAAGACGGCTGGATTTCCTATCGTCGACCCAGTTTTGCCAAGATGACTCATGCGGGCGGACCTTCTTAGCCCCTGCTACTATGACCATGTCTTTCTCTACTGTGCCCAGTTCTGGGACATCCTGGGGATTTGCCTGAAAGGTCGATGGTGGAAAGAAGGCCTTCACATTCGATGGTATAATGTTGGTCGTCGTCGGAGACTCCAGCACTCTCTACTGTGCCGCCTGCCTGTTCTCGTTCATCGTCTCACGTACAGGAAAAGCAATCGTCCGACACTGTGCGACGTCTTTTCTTTTGCCGTTCTGGTGACCTGTTTGTGCTATCGTTTATCCATTTCCATATCCGAATGTTTTCTGGAATCCCCGTCGTCTTCGAAGTAGGGGGACAAAAGCGGCCGTCGGTACCATCAGCCGGCCGATTTCCACACTCGTCTCCGTTCCCACGACGTCGGCTTTTTGTTGCTACTGCTCAACGGGGCGTTCCTCGCTTGTCATCTTGGACGCATTTTCATCCATTGGTTCATCTACATCTACATTTATATTCCGAAAGCCACCCAACGGTGTGTGGCGGAGGGCACTTTACGTGCCACTGTCATTGCCTCCCTTTCCTGTTCCAGTCGCGTATGGTTCGCGGGAAGAACGACTGTCTGAAAGCCTCCGTGCGCGCTCGAATCTCTCTAATTTTACATTCGTGATCTCCTCTGGAGGTATAAGTAGGGGGAAGCAATATATTCGATACCTCATCCAGAAACGCACCCTCTCGAAACCTGGCGAGCAAGCTACACCGCGATGCAGAGCGCCTCTCTTGCAGAGTCTGGCACTTGAGTTTGCTAAACATCTCCGTAACGCTATCACGGTTACCAAATAACCCTGTGACGAAACGCGCCACTCTTCTTTGGATCTTCTCTATCTCCTCCGTCAACTCAATCTGGTACGGATCCCACACTGACGAGCAATACTCAAGTATAGGTCGAACGAGTGTTTTGTAAGCCACCACCTTTGTTGATGGACTACATTTTCTAAGTAGTCTCCCAATGAATCTCAACCTAGTACCCGCCTTACCAACAATTAATTTTATATGATCATTCCACTTCAAATCGTCCCGTACGCGACTCCCAGATATATTACAGAAGTAACTGCTACCAGTGTTTGTTCCGCTATCATATAATCATACAATAAAGGATCCTTCTTTCTATGTATTCGCAATACATTACATTTGTCTATGTTAAGGGTCAGTTGCCACTCCCTGCACCAAGTGCCTATCCGCTGCAGATCTTCCTGCATTTCCTGGAATGCGCAAGGTAGACTCTTTTCGGAAGGCGGCAGCTTACGACAGAGGCATGGATGGTGTCGTGGATGGTAGCAGAACTTCGCCCTTCGGTACTTAAATTATTCTCCTTTTGACGCACTGTGTACCTGGCTCTCCTTGCCACAATCCGAGCAGGTCGTAAATAATTATCGCTCTGCAGCCACCAATAAGAAGGTAAGATGGGGCGTGCCTTGTATGCTCGATGCGAACTTGCCTCACCCCAATAAGAACGGGATATGTCGTAAATGTGGTCCATTTTTCGGCGTCATGGCTGAGGACGCGTACGGTTTTAAAGCACTGACCACTACGTCTTCCGGAACTACGAAGGGAAATTCGAAAACCCTGCGTTATCGATTGAGACTTTCTGCACGTTGCCATCAGAATGTTTTAATTTCAGCCCATTCTTATGGTCACGTACAATTTTATCACATTCTGTGTCGTTGACCAATTTAAGGTAAACCACACTACTCATAATAGAGAGGTGGATGCCTATCGTCCTGTGGATCTACCCCGATCGTTTCCTATACCAAGCGTTCGATTTCGAAGGTTGACTTTCTGTAGGAGTGAGTCACGCTGTGTCTCTAGCGTAGTTCCGAGGCGTATTCGGAAACTAAGGTCCGATTAGGCGCGGAATGGAAACCGGTGTGAAAATCCTATGGAACTTTGCACAGATATGTTGGGCAGTGTCTTTAGTGTGCCTGTCGATCGCTTCACGTTGATATTTTCAGTTCAGAGAGGAAAGTGATCACGTGGAAATGCCTCAAACAACAGTATCTCCCGCTAAGTATGTGAATCTGATGAGAGATTTCACCTGAAGCAATGCACCCCACATAACGTAAATGCCATTCGTTTCTTTCTTCAAGACAATTTTCAGCCACATTCTGCAGAGGCAATGAAAGCGCTCCTCAGCGTTTTCGATAGGAAGTGTCTGATCACCCAAAATACAGCCCTTAATTGGCTCCCTCCGTTGCTCATCTATGCTCACACGAACCGCTAGCTATAAAGACAACATTCTGGCGCAAACAACGAAATTCAGACCAGCGTAATCAAATGGTTCAAATGGCTCTGAGCACTATGGGACTTAACATCTATGGTCATCAGTCCCCTAGAACTTCGAACTACTTAAATCTAACTAACCTAAGGACATCACACAACACCCAGTCATCACGAAGCAGAGAAAATCCCTGACCCCGCCAGGAATCAAACCCGGGCGCGGGAAGCGAGAACGCTATCGCACGACCACGAGCTGCGGACGTAGAGAATCGGCGGAAAGCACAGGCGGCTGCTTTCTTCGCCGAGGGTACTGGGAAGTTTGTACAACACCACGACATATGTCTAAGTCGGAGCGGCGAAGGTATATGAAGCTGGTATCTGCTCTTTCTGACATCTCCGAAAGAACAGACACCATCTTCAAATATAGTTTAGGCTAACCGGCCACTGACCTTCTTCTTCTGTGCTGGCTGCACACGCATTGCCCGCACTCTTACGGGACTCGGTAAAATTGTCTGCCGCGAGTAATGAGTGTAATGGGCAGGGGCACTACGAGTGTAGTGTGTGGACATTGAGTTGGGAATGTGGGTCTCACGGGAAGCGTGCCACCTGCACTCACACACCCATTATGTATATTCCCGTACAGGGGATGCATTTTAATTGAAAGTCGCTTGCCCGGTGCATACATATCCAAAGGAACATGCGTCGTACTTCTGAACAAGAAAAGGCACTGTAATATCGTATATGTTAACATTGGTTTGCGAGACGAGCTGAATAGCCGATTAAAAGCAGTCGAAATATAATTTAATATTCACAGAGAAATAAAACTTTCACAATGTTGTTCTCAAATTGTTAAACAGTATTCGCAAATAACTAAATGAAGTGGCTCACGCGTTCCCTGGCATGTGCTGCCCTGGGGTCAGGCAAGTACAGCTGTGTAAGCGCGGCTAAAATGCAAACAAGTTGACGAGGAGACGTGAATTACGATGTAAGTAAAGATAAAGGACAATATATTAACAGGTACCATATAGATACAAAACAGCTTACAGCGATGATGACGCTTAAATGCAAGAAGTGAAGTTCGGAACGAACTTAGATCAAACGCCTCGATCAGTGGTCAAATAAAGATGGGTCGTTAACAGTGTACAACAGGATGTCTTCTGTTACTGGTGTTGCAGTCTTCAGTCTGAAGACTGGTCTCATGAAGCTGTCCACGCCAGGCTATACCGTGCGCCTCTCCATAACTAAACCTACTTCCATCTGAACTCGCTTCACCCTTCACTCCATTACTGTACTGACGATTTCTTGATTCAGTCCCATCAGCTGATCTCTTCTCTTAGTCCAGTTGTGCCATAAATTTCTTGTTTCCCTAATTTGATGCAATATCTTGTGACGGGACAAAAGATTTAGAGTGCCGTCACGGATTCTTTAGCGTTTCAACTTATTAATTTAGAGGTTGGAAAGACGTTAAAACTATGAACATTGTTGTAACTTTATTGATGTTATGAAGCTAATGTCATTGCACGTCAATATGTTGTAGAAAAGCGAGCAAACGTCTGCGCTTAGAAGTACGAGGAAGTTGCGGCAAAGACTCCCCAATGCGCCGGCAGCAGAAGTCAACAGATGACCGCGCTAGGGATCCCATCTCATCCAGCTGGCCACTACATGACGCAGCGAAGGCCGCAGGACAATAAATATTGAATTGTTAAAAGCGATGGAATCGTAATATGATTGTCAAAAAGTTGGTGCCCCTACGGTTAATATGGGTTAGATAGTCAGTTCTGTTTCAGATCATGTAAAGGAAAGTCACCATTTAGTTATTGCGTGTAACAGTCGCCTGTGAAAGACAGACTATCGGTGACCTAGCTGAGATCGCAAACGGTAAATTTGTTGGGAATATCATCGATGAGCTGGTTTGATGTGAGGGATCGATGTAGATGTTGTTGGGAATTTTTATCTGTTAGTCTGTGTGATCGATTATCGAATACGAGTTTTGCAGTGTGTCTGCCAGCAAGAGATTTCGTTCCGTAAGAGAGGATTAGGGTACGTCGAGAGCAGTCAGTTTTTTTTGCAAGGTGTCCAAAAGTGACAATCGCAAAGATGTGTCTTTTTTAGGAGTTTTAGAGATAAGCCCGCATCTCGTGGTCGTGCGGTAGCGTTCTCGCTTCCCACGCCCGGGTTCCCGGGTTCGATTCCCGGCGGGGTCAGGGATTTTCTCTGCCTCGTGATGGCTGGGTGTTGTGTGCTGTCCTTAGGTTAGTTAGGTTTAAGTAGTTCTAAGTTCTAGGGGACTGATGACCATAGATGTTAAGTCCCATAGTGCTCAGAGCCATTTGAACCATTTTTTTTTTTAGAGATAACGAAGCAATGAAAGTTATTTGTCGTAATATTATTCAATTATAGAAAAGGTTAATTATACATCGGAAAAGATTTTAATAAGAATTTCAACTGAGCGGTAAAAGAAAAAAGTAATAACTTCTCTAATTAATAGTTTATTTCAAGTTTTTAAAGAAATAAAGATAACAAGGCCAAAAGTATAAAAAAGATTAAATATCTCAGAGGTGGATTACGCTCTATCGCTGATCCATAGTAAAATTATAACTGATTGCATTGATCGGAATTCACGTTGTAAGATACGAGTTTTAAAATTATTATTTGAGAATTCTATTTTAACGGAAATAGCCGTAAATAATATTAGCAGCAATTACTAGTAAGGTTTGTAATGTGTGCTATATGCATTGAGTTTAATGAAGTAATTTTACGCACTCTGTCGTAGAGTATTTCACCGATTGGCTCAAATGGCTCTGAGCACTATGGGACTCAACTGCTGTGGTCATAAGTCCCCTAGAACTTAGAACTACTTAAACCTAACTAACCTAAGGACAGCACGCAACACCCAGCCATCACGAGGCAGAGAAAATCCCTGACCCCGCCGGGAATCGAACCCGGGAACCCGGGCGTGGGAAGCGAGAACGCTACCGCACGACCACGAGATGCGGGCATTTCACCGATCGATAGCATTTATTTGCGATAAAAGACCAGCACTAGCCGAAGTTATCTCTCACAGAGAAGTTAACAAATATCTTAACGTATTCGAAGTTTCAATTGTTCTGTTTGATAGTTCATGGTTTGCATAATATTGCGTGAAAATAATTCCAATACGATTTGTTGATGTGACGATTATCATAGCAAAGTCCTGTGTAACAGAATTAGAGTTCGTGATCAAGACTCATTTAACAAGTGCCAAGGACACAAAGCTTATTTAATTAATATTTATTATCGGAGAATATACTAGTTCCGACGCTTAAGATATATTTACCACTTTCAGCGTGCCTTAATTTTACTGTTAGGGACAGTTAATTGCATTCATAGCATACTGACGCTTTATGCATGAACTGGTGATTCATGCCAGTGTTCTTCTGTAATGCCATTGCACATGCGCTAACTGCGCGCAGCCACGATGACGTAAATGTAATAAACAATCCTAGATTAAAATTGAACTTTGTATTCGTACTACGAATGAGGTGTTGCTTATGATAATGGCAGGGCTGGAGTCCTATTGACAGGTTAGCGTAGTATCTCACCACGACAGTTAGTTCATTAGTTATACGATCTACCCATCTAGTCTTCAGCATCGTTCTGTAGCACAACATTTCAAAAGTTTCTACTCTCTTCTTGCCTGAAGTGTTTATCGGCAACTTTTCACTTCCGTATAGAGGTATAATGACTTCCTAGGACTTAAATTTACATTCATTGTTAACAAATTCCTTTTTCAGAAATACTTTTGTCCTACTGTCAGTCTGCATTTTGACCTACTCCTGAATTACACCTACCTGATTCATAACGCTGTACTCACCTGACCAGAAATTTTGATCCTCCTGCCATCACACTTAACTGATTGCCACTATATCTAATTTAAACCTACCAATTTCCCTTCTTAATATATCTAACGCTGCCTTCCCGATTAAGGGATCTAGCATTCCACACTGTGACCTATAAATGCCAGTTCTGTTTTTTCTTCCTGATAATAAGATCCTCCAGAGTGCTCCGCTCCCACAGATACGAAGGGGGAACTATTTTACATCCGAAACATTTTAAGCAAGAGGATGATATCAGCATTATGAAAAGCAGAAAATATGTATGCAGTATTTTCCCCTTGTTTTGAGGTATTTACAGTACCAACATAGCAAAGCCGTATTGACTAATATTACAAGACCAGATAAGTCAGTCATACAGCCTGTTGCCTTTATAACCGCTGCTCGTCTTTAGAAACCACGTGTTTGTCTGACCTCTTCACAGACACTCCGTCGACAAGATTGAAAGTGTTGTAGAGGCCCTGTATCGTTCAGACACGGAATCTACGACACCTCGGCACATTGTGCGTGTCTGCCTGATCCTTACTCTTCATTTGACAGAAATCTGAAAAGTGAGCAAACTGTTGGGCTATATATATGTCACCAACAGCGGAGCACTGTAGTGTGACAAAGACTGACAATGTGTCTTTTCGCATTGCTGTGCTTCCTGTACAAGTTATCATATGCGAGGAGGAATAATATAGGTAATTAAAATAAAGTCTTATGTTATGCACGGAACTACAATCTAAGATAAAAATTTAAAAAAAAACTCATAACGAATGACTTATCCAAATGGGACGGAAATCGGTAGATGTATTGTACATGTATAGACAAACAAATGATTACAGTTTCAGAAAAATTGCATGATTTGACCAAGAGAAAGAGCTACACAAACTGAGCAAGTAAATAACGCGTTGGTCCACTTCTGGATCTCGCGCAAGCAGTTATTTGGCTTGGCATTGATTGACAGAGCTGCTGGATTTCCTCCTGAGAGATATCGTACCAAAGTATGCCCATGTGGCGCGTTAGGTTGTCAAAATCCCAAACTGGTTCGAGAGCCCCGCCAATAATGCTCCATATGTTTGCGATTGTGGAGAGATCCGACGACCTTGCGGTTAAGCAAGCACGGTTCGGCAAGCACGAAAACAATCAATAGAAACTATTGCGATGTGCTGGCAGGCAATATCTTGATAAAATGACAGCCCAGAATGGCACCTTAAGAAAATGGCGTGAAAGAAAGGACACTTGTACTAACTTCAGTCGCCCGACCGCCACCTCCTCCTAATTATTCGTGGAAAAAAGTACTTGGACATAAGTCTTCATTTAAACAATTTCAAACAGGTGTGTTCAACACAAGGTCCGGACTCCAACTGACTTAGCACACATCGCCACCACCAGAGGGCACTCTCATCTGCGACGTAATCCAAGATGGAGGCAAACAGTGTGTTCGCCACAAGGGCTGGACTCAAACTGGAGTGTAGATTAACGTCGATGTATTGTTGTGCTATAAGGACGCCGCGGATAACAACCACAGGGGTCCTGCTATGGAATCAAATGGCACCTTAGACCATCACTCTTGGCTGCGGTGATTTGTCGGGCGACAGTCAGGTTGGTGTCTCACTGCTGCCCGGAGCGCCTCCAGACGCGTCCTCTCTGGTCATCGGGGCTCATTTCGAAGTGGGGTTCACCACTGAAGACAATTCTACTCCAGTCAATGAGATTCCAGGAGAATACGTGTATGGATATGTCCCAGACAGTAATGGGATAGCAGCCTGACTGTCGCCCGCCATATGGCCTGACAGAATTGGGACAAGGGTGACATGGCCCCTAAGTACCGTTATCCAATATGGCGGCTGTGACGTCAGATGGTGACGCAAGTATCGTTATCCAAGATGGCGGCTTTTGGCGGGAAAGTGCCACGCCCCCATTCCCCAGAAAAAATGGCAGGAAGTTCAAATTCCAACAGGATAATGCATCACACCCCGGTTATCTCTACTAAGCAAAGAAAATCGTGGGAAAATAGCTCACTTGGCCTACCTCCACTAACCTAAGTCACTCGACCGCCACTTCTTCCTACGAACTGGCGCCAAGTTTGAATTTTGATGGTAAACAAAGGTCAATTTACATATCTCTAATAAACTAAGAAAATGGCGCGAAAGAAAGGACACTTGTACTAACTTCAGTCGTGCGACCGCCACCTCCTCCTAATTATTCGTGGAAAAAAGTACTTGGACATAAGTCTTTATTTAAACAATTTCAAACAGGTGTGTTCAACACAAGGTCCGAACTCCAACTGACTTAGCACACATCGCCACCACCAGAGGGCACTCTCATCTGTGACGTAATCCAAGATGGAGGCAAACAATGTGTTCGCCGCAAGGGCTGGACTCAAATTGACTTAGTACATATCGCCACTGCCAGAGGGCGCTACCGTGACGTCAGGTGATGACGCAAATACCGTAATCCAAGATGGCGGCAAAAAGTGTGTTCATCACAAGGCCTAGTACATATTGACACCATATAGAAATCTGTGCGATGGTAAAATAAGGGTATGTTCGTAGGGTAGCGTCAGCTGAATTTCGTTATTAGACCATGATGCGGCTTTTTCATTCTTCATCCACTTACAAGGCACATAACTCTCCAGACCACGATTTACAATCTGGTTAAACTTTGTCCATAATTCCTATACATCCATCTTACTGGAACTAAGTCACGCCAATTCACTGTTTAAGCGAGATGTTAATAATTTCTTATTTGCTGTATCTAGCAGAAACACACTCCTAGCCTTCTTCACTGATTTATTAATTTTCGTAATCATAGTTGCTATAATGACATCATGATCGCTAATCGCCGTTTCTATATTGACATTGCCGATAAGGTCCAGCCTATTTGTAGCTACAAGGTCTAAGATATTTCCAATGCGTGTGAGCCGCCAAGCTAGCTGCTCAAGACTATTTTCAGAAAACGTTTTCAGACGCATTTCGCATGACTGTCTGACTGTACACCCCGGAATGAATCCATAGACATCTCAGACTACACTCGGCAGGTTAAAGTCGCCTCCAGCCAGTACTGCATGATCTGGGTATTTACGCGCTATTGACCGTAGACTTTCTTTGATAAATTACCCTACACGATGAGGTTTGAAGCAATCGATCGTCGTCTTAGGGAACATGGGACTTTGAAGCCCACTAGCGACTGGGGGAGGCCTAAAAGGTCGATGATACCTCAACTGGAGGAGGAACTTCTTTGTGCAGTTGACAACAACACTAGTGTCAGCGTGAGACAATTAGCTGCAACAAGCAACGTTGATCAAAAGACTGTCTGGGTACGAAGAGTGCTACTTGAGAACCTGCTGTACATGCGAAGAGTTGTACAACCCGAACTCTAACATGAAAATAAATCATTTCCGGACCCATGCCCATATAACATCCACTGCCGTAAAAGAATTAGTACACAATTTTAGAGGTTTCCAATCCACACAAGACTTATTATTGCAACAGTGTATATGAAGTACATAAAATAATTGCGTTTACGAGCATTTCTGAGGTAACAGCTATCGACCCATACTGAAACACTCACATAAGTACGTGGTGAAGCCTCCACGGGTGGAAACGCAGGCACTGACTCTGGCATCCAGTCGATTGTACAGGTGGCGAATACTGTTCTGGGATACATTATGCCACTCCTGCTCAAACTGTTCATGTAGCTCTGTAAGAGTTGTCGGTTGACAAGTTAGATGAGCCACTTCTCATCCCGCCATATCCCGCATGTACTAGATTGGAAACAAGTCCTGAGATTGGGCTGGCCAGAGAAGCTGCTGCACGCCTTGCAGAGCACGTTGAGTTTCGCGGGTAGTGTGTGAGCGCGCTTCATCCTACTGGAACAAAGTATTGCCTTCCTGCTGAAAGAACGGCAAACGAACACGTCTGACAAAACTCTGCACGTAGCGAGCGCTGGTTTGTGTCCCCTCCAGAAACAACAAGGGTAGACGAGCGTTGTAGCTTATTGCACACCAGACCATAATGCATGGGATAGAGCCAGCACGGTCGGGCCGGCCTGTGTGGCCAAGCGGTTAAAGGCGCTACAGTCTGGAACCGCGTGGCCGCTACGGTCGCAGGTTCGAATCCTGCCTCGGGCATGGATGTGTATGATGTCCTTAGGTTAGTTAGGTTTAAGTCGTTCTAAGTTCTAGGGGACTGATGACCTTAGAAGTTAAGTCCCATAGTGCTCAGAGCCAGCACGGTCGGCCGCGGTGGCCGAGCGGTTCTAGGCGCTCAGTCCGGAACCGCGCAGTCGCAGGTTCGAATCCTGCCTCCGGCATGGATGTGTGTGATGTCCTAGGTTAGTTAATCACAGATGTTAAGTCCCATAGTGCTCAGAGCCATTTGAACCATTTGATAGCCAGCACGTCTTGGACGAATGCACTCTACGAGACAGTGCTCGCGAGGTCTACATCGTACATACAAACGACAATCACTTGGATGCAGGCAGAATCTGCTTTCATCGATGAGGACCATGACGCGCCATTCCATGACCCAAGTAATCCTCTGACACCAACAGTCGAGCCGTGCACGTCGATGCTGTTGCCTAAGTGGAAGATGGACAGGAGGTGTGTGTGCCCGTAGTCTCACAGCTGTTAACCAGTTCGCAACAGTTCGTGTTGACACGATTGGACTTACAAGCCCTCTTATCTGCACTGTAGCAGCTGTAAGATCTTCCAGTGCTGCCCTTACAATACAACGATCTTGGGGGGCTCTGTGCTGCATGGCTGTCCAGAACCACGTCTACAGGAGTGGGAATGTTCAGTGACCACTGATATCAGTATCGCTGCATAACTGACGCAGCACGTCCAACTTGTGTGTCAGGACTATCCCGCCACTCGGAAGGCCACAATTTGACTCCTTTCAAACTCGCCAGGTTGGATACAGGATGAACGAGTACGTCTCTGACGCATGGTTGCCTGTTTACTTCGCATTTTTGCGCCACACTGAGCCTTCTGGCTGTGAGCCTTCCCTATTAAAGGGTAGACATAGATGGCGCTCTAAAGGACATGCCATATCCTGTCTGTAGGTGGACGAGGGTGAAACGTTTATCGGTATATCTACTATGCCCCAAGTGGAATATGCCGTTATCGGATTAAAATCGGCGTCATTTTTCCAGGTGTATTAATTTTTCTCGGCAGTGTATTTTCTTCCGCTACGTGTGAGGAATGTTTCCTGAAAATTTGGCCATTTCTTTTTGTTTCACTTTGTAAATTCCTACAAACTGTTCACGCAGGTATTTGTATGAGTTCACTGATTCCAGTTGTAGTCATGGAAGACTACGCTTTGGCCATTTCTTTTTGTTTCACTTTGTAAATTCCTACAAACTGTTCACGCAGGTATTTGTATGAGTTCACTGATTCCAGTTGTAGTCATGGAAGACTACGCTTTTTTTTCATTTCACGAATACGTAGCTTTACATTTCTGAATATTTAAAGCAATTTGCCAATCTTTGTTTCACTTTGAAATATTATCAAGATCTGACTAAATACGTTTGCAGTTATATTCACCTAACAGACAAGACTGAGGTTACTTTTAGTATTATCTACATTATCTACCTGGCCATTATTATACAACTTCAGTAACAAAGGTATCAATAGACTTCCCTAAGGCACACCTGAATTTTCTTCTAATTCTGTCGATGGCTCTGCACCCATGATAACATGCTATGTCTTCCCTACGGAGAAATAGTCAGTCCAAAATTTCGTTTGCTGCCTCTACTTTCGTAGATGTGATACTGAGTCAAATGCTTTCTGCAAGTCAAGAAAGTCTGCATCCGACTGTTTGCTTTATCCATCATGGCTTCAGGATGTCATGTGAGAAAAGCACAAGTTGGATTTCGCCTGTGACATGTCCTTTCTTCCACTCAGTGGACACAGTTCTTTATATACAGGGTGTTACAAAAAGGTACGGCCAAACTTTCAGGAAACATTCCTCACGCACAAATAAAGAAAAGATGTTATGTGGACATGTGTCCGGAAACACTTAATTTCCATGTTAGAGCTCATTTTAGTTTCGTCAGTATGTACTGTACTTCCTCGATTCACCGCCATGATTTCATACGGGATACCCTACCTGTGCTACTAGAACATGTGCCTTTACAAGTTCGACACAACATGTGGTTCATGCACGATGGAGCTCCTGCACATTTCAGTCGAAGTGTTCGTACGCTTCTCAACAACATATTCGGTGACCGATGGATTGGTAGAGGCGGACAAATTCCATGGCCTCCACGCTCTCCTGACCTCAACCCTCTTGACTTTCATTTATGGGGGCATTTGAAAGCTCTTGTCTACGCAACCCCGGTACCAAATGTAGAGACTCTTCGTGCTCGTATTGTGGACGGCTGTGATACAATACGCCATTCTCCAGGGCTGCATCAGCGCATCAGGGATTCGATGCGACGGAGGGTGGATGCATGTATCCTCGCTAACGAACGACATTTTGAACATTTCCTGCAACAAAGTGTTTGAAGTCACGCTGGTACGTTCTGTTGCTGTGTGTTTCCATTCCATGATTAATGTGATTTGAAGAGAAGTAATAAAATGAGCTCTAACATGGAAAGTAAGCGTTTCCGGACACATGCCCACATAACATATTTGCTTTCTTTGTGTGTGAAGAATGTTTGCTGAAAGTTTGGTCGTACCTTTTTGTAACACCCTATATATATATATATATATATATATATATATATATATATATATAGAGAGAGAGAGAGAGAGAGAGAGAGAGAGAGAGAGAGAGAGTAATAATTATTATTAATATATATGGTTCAAATGGCTCTGAGTACTATGCGACTTAACTTCTCAGGTCATCAGTCGCCTAGAACTTAGAACTAATTAAACCTAACTAGGATGCACTGACAAGCTGACACAAACAGTCATCGTCTCCGAACTGTTTCTCTGCTGTAAGCGGTACATTTTTTTCTTTTTTTGTCATCAGTCTTCTGAATGGTTTGATGCGGCCCGCCACGAATTCCTTTCCTGTGCTAACCTCTTCATCTCAGAGTAGCACTTGCAACCTACGTCCTCAATTATTTGCTGGATGTATTCCAATCTCTGTCTTCCTCTATAGTTTTTGCTTTCTACAGCTCCCTCCACTACCATGGAAGTCATTCCCTGATGTCTTAACAGATTTCCTACCATCCTGTCACTCCTCCGTATCAGTGTTTTCCACATATTCCTTTCCTCTCCGATTCTGCTCGGAATCTCCTCATTCCTTACCTTATCAGTCCACCTAATTTTCAACATTCGTCTGTAGCATCTCATCTCAAATGCTTTGATTGTCTTCTATTCCGGATTTCCCACAGTCCACGTTTGGTTCAAATGGCTCTAAGCACTATGGGACTCAACTGCTGAGGTCATTAGTCCCCTAGAACTTTAGTTAAACCTAACTAACCCAAGGACAACACAAACATCCATGCCCAAGGCAGGATTCGAACCTGCGACCGCAGCGGTCTTGCGGTTCCAGACTGCAGCGCCTTTAACCGCACGGCCACTTCGGCCGGCACAGTCCACGTTTCACTACCATACAATGATGTACTCCAGACGTAGATTCTCAGAAATTTCTTCCTCAAATTAAGGCAGATATTTGATATTAGTAAACTTCTCTTGGCCAGGAATGCCCTTTTTGCCATTGCTAGTCTGCTTTTGATGTCCTCCTTGCTCCGTCCGTCATTGGTTATTTTACTGCCTAGGTTGCAGAATTCCTTAACTTCGTAACCATCAATCCCGATGTTAAATTTCTCGCTGTTCTCATTTCTACTACTTCTCATTACCTTCGTCTCTCCTCCATTTACTCTCAATACATACTCTGTACTCATTAGACTGTTCATTCCGTTCAGCAGATCATGTAATTCTTCTTCACTTTCACTCAAGGTAGCAATGTCGTCAGCGAATCGTATCATTGATATCCTTTCACCTTGAATTTTAATTCCACTCCTGAACATTTCTTATATTTCCATCATTGCTTCCTCGATGTACAGATGAACAGCGGGAGCGAAGGGCTACATCCTAGTCTTACACCCTTTTTAATACGAGCAGTTGGTTCTTGGTCGTCCACTCTTATTATTCCCTCTTGGCTATTGTATATATTGTATGTGACCTATAGCTTGGCCCTACTTTTTTCAGAATTTCGAACATCTTGCACCATTTTACATTGTCTAACGCTGTTTTCAGGTCGACAAATCCTATGAACGTGTCTTGATTTTTCTTTAGTCTTGCTTCCATTATTAAGCGCAAGGTCAGAATTGCCTCTCTCGTGCCTTTACCTTTCCTAATGCCAAACTGATCGTCATCTAACGCATCCTCAATTTTCTTTTCCATTCTTATGTATATTATTCTTGTAAGCAAATTGGATGCATGAGCTGTTAAGCTGATTGCGCGATAATTGTCGCACTTGTCAGCTCTTGCCGTCTTCGGAATTGTGTCGATGATGCTTTTCCGAAAGTCATATGGTATGTCGCCTGACTCATACATTCTACACACCAACGTGAATAGTCGGTTTCTTGCCACTTAGAAATTCTGATGGAATGTTATCTATCCCTTCTGCCTTATTCGACCTTAAGTCCTCCAAAGCTCTTTTAAATTCTGATTCTAATACTGGATCCTCTGTCTCTTCTAAATTGACTTCTGTTCCTTCTTCTATCACATCAAACAAATCTTCCCCCTCATAGAGGCTTTCAATGTATTCTTTCCACCTATCCGCTCTCTCGTCTGCATTTAACAGTGGAGTTCCCGTTGCATTCTTAATGTTATCACCCTTGCTTTTAATGTCACCAAAGATTGTTTTTACTTTCCTGTATTCTGAATCTGTCCTCCCGACAATCATTTCTTTTTCGATGTCTTCACATTTTTCCTGCAGCCATTTCATCTTAACTCCCCTGCACTTCCTATTTATTTCATTCGTCAGCGACTTGTATTTCAGTTTCCCGGAACATTTTTGTACTTCCTTCTTTCATCGATCAATTGAAGCATTTCTTCTGTTACCCATGGTTTCTTCGCAGTTACCTTCTTTGTACCTATGTTTCCCTTCCCAACTTCTGTGATTTTAGAGATGTCCATTCCTCTTTAACTGTACTGCCTACTGAGCTTTTCCTTATTGACGTATCTATAGCCTTAGAGACCTTCACCCGTATCTTGCCATTCCTTAGTACTTCCGCATGCCACTTCTTTGCGTACTGATTCTTCCTGACTAATGTCTTAAACTTCAGCCTACTCTTCATCACTACTACGAGGGTTGGAACTTAAATAGTGGCAACACTACTGTGGAGACACTATGCAATGGAATCTAGTATCGTCGCTGATAGCACACGTTGTTGACATACCTACCTTCCCTCCGAGCAAATGGACTCCCACGTCACCGGCGTGCGCACAATCGAGGGAAACACAGTCACTTGTGAGCGAGCGGTGTAACGTGTGTTATCCTAACGCATTTCGTTCCTCCACGGCAGACCGTCAGTTCATTTTTGGAGCATCACCTGCGACAAGCTTTGCGAAGAGAAGCAGCAGCAATTTCTGCGCAACCCACCAATCATTTTGCACGACAATGCGCGGGCGCATATAGCGCAAGCTGTGGCTGCCCTGTTCGGTCGATGGGACAGGGAAGTTCTGTACCATCCACCATGCTCCCCGGACTTAAGTCCTTGTGACTTTGATTTGATTCCGAAGATGAAGAAACCACTTCGTGTCATTCGCTTCAGTACTGTTGCAGAGATTCGACAGGCAATAGGCCGCTCCATTCGCACCATCAACAGAACAGGTTCTGCTAACGGTATACTACGCCTTCCTCCTCGCTGGCAACGGTTTCTACACAACGCCGGTGACTACTTTGAGGGACTGTAACAGGTGCAAATACACTCCTGGAAATGGAAAAAAGAACACATTGACACCGGTGTGTCAGACCCACCATACTTGCTCCGGACACTGCGAGAGGACTGTACAAGCAATGATCACACGCACGGCACAGCGGACACACCAGGAACCGCGGTGTTGGCCGTCGAATGGCGCTAGCTGCGCAGCATTTGTGCACCGCCGCCGTCAGTGTCAGCCAGTTTGCCGTGGCATACGGAGCTCCATCGCAGTCTTTAACACTGGTAGCATGCCGCGACAGCGTGGACGTGAACCGTATATGCAGTTGACGGACTTTGAGCGAGGGCGTATAGTGGGCATGCGGGAGGCCGGGTGGACGTACCGCCGAATTGCTCAACACGTGGGGCGTGAGGTCTCCACAGTACATCGATGTTGTCGCCAGTGGTCGGCGGAAGGTGCACGTGCCCGTCGACCTGGCACCGGACCGCAGCGACGCACGGATGCACGCCAAGACCGTAGGATCCTACGCAGTGCCGTAGGGGACCGCACCGCCACTTCCCAGCAAATTAGGAACACTGTTGCTCCTGGGGTATCGGCGAGGACCATTCGCAACCGTCTCCATGAAGCTGGGCTACGGTCCCGTACACCGTTAGGCCGTCTTCCGCTCACGCCCCAACATCGTGCAGCCCGCCTCCAGTAGTGTCGCGACAGGCGTGAATGGAGGGACGAATGGAGACGTGTCGTCTTCAGCGATGAGAGTCGCTTCTGCCTTGGTGCCAATGATGGTCGTATGCGTGTTTGGCGCCGTGCAGGTGAGCGCCACAATCAGGACTGCATACGACCGAGGCACACAGGGCCAACACCCGGCATCATGGTGTGGGGAGCGATCTCCTACACTGGCCGTACACCACTGGTGATCGTCGAGGGGACACTGAATAGTGCACGGTACATCCAAACCGTCATCGAACCCATCGTTCTACCATTCCTAGACCGGCAAGGGAACTTGCTGTTCCAACAGGACAATGCACGTCCGCATGTATCCCGTGCCACCCAACGTGCTCTAGAAGGTGTAAGTCAACTACCCTGGCCAGCAAGATCTCCGGATCTGTCCCCCATTGAGCATGTTTGGGACTGGATGAAGCGTCATCTCACGCGGTCTGCACGTCCAGCACGAACGCTGGTCCAACTGAGGCGCCAGGTGGAAATGGCATGGCAAGCCGTTCCACAGGACTACATCCAGCATCTCTACAATCGTCTCCATGGGAGAATAGCAGCCTGCATTGCTGCGAAAGGTGGATATACACTGTACTAGTGCCGACATTGTGCATGCTCTGTTGCCTGTGTCTATGTGCCTGTGGTTCTGTCAGTGTGATCATGTGATGTATCTGACCCCAGGAATGTGTCAATAAAGTTTCCAATGAATTCACGGTGTTCTTATTTCAATTTCCAGGAGTGTATGTAACTCTTTTGTATCAGTTGTGAATAAATAGTTGCCACTATTTAAGTTCCAACTCTCGTATATTGTGAGCTGAGTCTATAAGTACTCCTGGGTACACCTTGCAATCCAGCATCTGATTTCGGAATTTCTGTCTGACCATGATGTAATCTAACTGAAATCTCCCCGTATCACCCGGCCTTTTCGAAGTATACCTCCTCCTCTTGTGATTCTTGAACAGAGTGTTCGCTATTACTAGCTGAAACTTGTTACAGAACTCAATTAGTCTTTCTCTCTCATTCCTTGTCTCAAGCCCATATTCTTCTGTAACCTTTTCTTCTACTCCTTCCCCTACGACTGCATTCCAGTCCCCCATGACTATTAGATTTTCATTCCCCTTTACATACTATACAGGGTGGTCGGAAATTCCCGTTACAAACTTCTAGGACTTGTAGAAGGGAATGAGTACATCGTATTTTGAATAGGAACCCATGTGCGGAAACGTCATCCAACGAGACTACAGAGCGTCAAAGTTATAGGCTCGGGCGCCTGTAAATGATGTACGTAAACACGAGGTGATTCCGTGATGATGTTACAGACTTTCTAGGACGATGGAGAACGATAAATGTATTAATTTTAAGTAACGATCCTTGTACCGGAATCGAAGGAGTCTAAAGTTATAAACGAAAACCGTTCTGATACCTCTGACAGTTGAATACATGTACTGGTTCTTGTGTTGCGAAGCGTGTAGGTCTCGTAACTTTCAGTTCATCGTTCATCTTCGCTAATGTGAAACACATCTCCCCTACTGAGCAAGTGTTCATAGCTGTTAAGGTACGCACTTTAGAGCCCACGTGGGCTGATGATGTCTGTAACATCATCAAGGAATCACCCCGTGTATACGTACATTTACAGACGCCCGCGCCTGTAACTTTGACGCTCTGTAGTCTCGTTGGATGACGTTTACGGACATGGGTTCCTATTCAACATACGATGTACTCACTCCCCTATACAAGTCCTGGAAGTCTGTAACGGAAACTTCCGACCACCCTGTATTACCTTTTCAATATCCTCATACACTTTTTCTCTCTCTTCATCTTCAGCTTGCGACGTCGGCATGTATACCTGAACTATTGTTGTCGGTGTTGGTTTGCTGTCGATTCTGATAAGAATAACTCTGTCACTGAACTGTTCACCGTAACACACTCTGTGCCCTACTTTCCTGTTCATAACGAATTCTACTCCCGTTATACCATTTCCTGCTGCTGTTGATATTACCCTATACTCATCTGACCGGAAATCCTTGTCTTCTTTTCACTTTACTTCACTAACTCCTACTTTATCTAGATTGAGCCTTTGAATTTACCTTTTCAGATTTTCTAGTTTCTCTACCACGTTCAAGTTTCTGACATTCCACGCCCCGACTCGTAGAACGTTATCCTTTCGTTGATTATTCAATCTTTTTCTCATGGTAACCTCCCCCTTAGCAGTCCCCTTCCGGAAATCCGAATGGGGAACTATTCCGGAATCTTTTGCCAATGGAGAGATCATCATGACACTTCTGCGGATACACGTTACGTGTTTTTAATGCAGTGGTTTCCATTGCGTTTTGCATCCTCATGCCGTTGATCATTGCTGATGGGGCAGGATTGAAATGTTGTTGATGGATTTCTTAGCCGTGCTCCGGTGACATCCAGTAGCTAGCACACGTTGTAAGTGACTGAGCTCTCGTGAGTGACATAAGCTGCTGTTACTGTTTCTCTACTGACGTCAAGACAACCCACGCCTACTTGTGTACTGGCGTGACATTTGGTGGTCACATCTGCATTACATAGCGGTGCCCGGATACTTTTGATCACTTAGTGTACATCACTCATCCTTGCAGTGTTACCAGAAGTAAACTGGAGCAGTGCTTCTAAACTTCCTTTGTGAAGCGCGCTGCCACTGAATTGATCGAGAACGTTGAATCTGTAATAGCGTAAGAGCAGAGTTGTAGGTTAAAATGAAATTCGTGCATTTATACAGACACGATTGTACGGCTGGTTGTAATGTAATGAGACTACTTTCTTGCCACACCTCGTACGAACGGCGTTCAGTAAGTAATGCAACATTTTTCTTTCTCGGTCAATTTCGGTTGAAAAAAAATGCTGATTTGTTGCGGGACATCGCGGAATATTCCAACTTCAGCCCCTATATTTTCGTGAAGTTCCGATAGGTGGCGGCACTGTGGTAGTCTTCAAAATGGTGTTTATAACGGAGGTGCGTTCCAAGCAGAAAGCTGTAATTGTCTGGCGGAAAACTAGAGCATCGCAGATATCACAGGCCCTTGCAGAGATATGGCAGCGAACAAAAGCACGGTGAATCGTTGGGCGAGACGTGTGTCACCGTCGCAACAAGGTCGCGGAAACAGCGTGCCGGACGTCCACACACAAGTTTGACTCCAGAAATGATGGAACGTGCTGACATTCTCGGTCGAGGTAATCAACGGATCACAAACACCTCGCTGCTCTACTCGACGTCTCTGTTGGTAGTGCTGACACACTTGTCCACCAGTTGTGGTATTCGGAGGTGACTACACGCAGGGTACAGGCAATAAAGAGCAACGGAGGACCATTTGCGAGGAATTGCTTGCGCGTTACGAGGCTGATCGTGACCGAACATCGTCACAGGCAGTAAAACACGGGTTCATCCCTTCGAATCGAAAGCAAAACAGGCAGTCCATGAAGCGGCACCATACCGCCTCTCCTCCGAAGAAAAAGTTTAAAGCCGCACCCTCAGCCGATAGAGACACGACGGCGGTCTTCTGGCACTCTGAAGGAGTTGCTACGTTTGATGTCCTCCCTCATGGTGCAACGATCAACTCTGACTTGTATTCTACATCTACATACATTCTCCGCAATCCAACATACGGTGCGTGGCGGAGGGTACCTCGTACCACAACTAGCATCTTCTCTCCCTGTTCCACCCCCAAACAGAACGAGGGAAAAATGACTGCCTATATGCCTCTGTACGAGCCCTAATCTCTCTTATCTTATCTTTGTGGTCTTTCCGCGAAATATAAGTTGGCGGCAGTAAAATTGTACTGCAGTCAGCCTGAAATGCTGGTTCTCTAAGTTTCCTCAGTAGCGATTCACGAAAAGAATGCCTCCTTTCCTCCAGAGACTCCCACCCGAGTTCCTGAAGCATTTCCGTAACACTCGCGTGATGATCAAACCTACCAGTAACAAATCTAGCAGCCCGCCTCTGAATCGCTTCTATGTCCTCCCTCAACCCTGATAGGGATCCCAAACGCTCGAGCAGTACTCAAGAATAGGTCGTATTAGTGTTTTATAAGCGGTCTCCTTTACAGATCAACCACATCTTCCCAAAATTCTACCAATGAACCGAAGACGACTATCCGCCTTCCTCACAACTGCCATTACATGCTTGTCCCACTTCATATCGCTCTGTAATGTTACGCCCAAATATTTAATCGACGTGACTGTGTCAAGCGCTACACTACTAATGGAGTATTCAAACATTACGGGATTCTTTTTCCTATTCATATGCATTAATTTACATTTATCTACATTTAGAGTTAGCTACCATTCTTTACACCAATCACAAATCCTGTCCAAGTCATCTTGTATCCTCCTACAGTCACTCAACGACGACACCTTCCCGTTCACCACAGCATCATCAGTAAACAGCCGCACATTCCTATCCACCCTATCCAAAAGATCATTTATGTAGATAGAAAACAACAGCGGACCTTCGGGAAATTGAAATGGAAGGAAATTGAAATTCAACGTTTTCGTCGCCACAAAAATGCAAATGAACTTCTCCTTCTCCATGACAACGTAAGGCGTCGCACTAGTCTGCACATCCGAGATGAGCTCACAAAACTTCACTGAACTGTTATTCCTCCTTCCACCCTACAGCCCTGATTTCGCACATGGCGACCTCCACTTGTTTGGCCCAACGAAGGGATGCGCTCTGAGGGAAGCAGTCCGTGGATGTGGGGAGATTATTGGCTCCGGCGTCGACCAGTAACGTGGTACCGTGCGTGCGTACAGATCCTCCCAGTAAGGTGGCGAAAGGGCTTCGCACTGAAAGGAGATTATGTTGGAAAGTAGGGTTTTATAGCCAAAAGAGTGCGAAATAACATGGCGTATTCTAATCCTGAATAAAACCAACCTGTTTTAAGAAAAAAAGCGTTGTATTACTTATTGAAGCCCCCTCGAACTTCGCAGAGGCAAGGTGCGTTTTTCATGAGGTGAAGCCCGGACTCGTAAATTTTTTAGTACTAAAAGTGGGCGGGAATCGAATTTATTTATTTACTAGCTGACAAACCCGGCTGTTCATTTTGCAAGTTTTCCATTAGAAACGAAAACAAATAATGGACTGTGTTCGTAGTGTAATAAAAAAAATGGTTCAAATGGCTCTGAGCACTATGGGACTTAACATCTGAGGTCATCAGTCCCCTAGAACTTAGAACTACTTAAACCTAACTAACCTAAGGACATCACACACATCCATGCCCGATGCAGGATTCGAACCTGCGCCCGTAGCGGTCACGCGGTTCCAGACTGAAGCGCCTAGAACCGCACGGCCACACCGGCCGGCGTAGTGTAATATCCCGGACAGTTTCCGCTTCGCTTGTCTACGACGCTATCTTGTAAACGTTTCTATGGCAATCCCTCTTCGTAGCTCTACAGGGTGTATCATAATTAATGGCGTAAACGCATACTGTTGAAAGAAGAAGAAACTAGAAGCAAAAAAGTCTCAGTAAACATAGGGCCGAAAATGCATACCTTAAGAGCTGCGGGCTATTTTTCATCTTCCATGCTGTGAAATAAATCTCTTCTACTGCAAACTCGTTGCTTTCCATAATTTGGGAAGTGGCAGTATGGACCAAACCAATAAAAATTGTCCAGGAAACATGCGCTCTAAAACGCATTCCTTAAAAGCTATGCGCACTTTTTCATCTTCGCTACTTTGAAACATAACTCTTCTAATGAACAAATGGTCATAACTTATAAGGTATGCGTTTTAGAGCACATGTTTACCGGACTTTTTTTCTTTTTTTGGTCCATACTACCAGGTCCCAAAATATGGGAAGCAACGAGTTTTCAGTAGAAGAGATTTGTTTCAGAGTATCGAAGATGAAAAATTGCCCGTAGCTCATAAGGTATGCATTTTCGACCCTATGTTTACTCAGACTTTTCTGCTTCTAGTATCGTGTACTTTCAACTGTATGCGTTTACGGCATTAATCATATTAGCCTACACCCTGTATAAATGACACTGTTTTCGCCTTCAGGCGTTTGCGCTTCGCAGTTGAAAGCTGCCGGCTTCAGTAGTTTCCTTAAGTCGACTAGACTGTAGGAGAGTCTTCATAGTAAGGAATAAATGTATTAAAGATTTATGCATGACGCGGCATTTTCACGGATCTCAGTGTTTATGACGTCATGTCTCTTGAATTATGTGCCGTACAACGATATATTCGTTTAGTTAGACTCAGCGCCATCTGTAGATAACAGTCTGCAAAATGGCTCGCGAATGGAGTCAGTAGTAAAGAAGTAATAAATTTAAACGTCACGCAGAATGCGGCAGTTCTTCGCCCATCTCACACGGGGAGGCCACAACGTTGGGATCACGGATTTACTTCAAACTTTGTGCACCTTTAGTAAGCCATCAAAACACCACGATGTGCAAGTAGTAAAGTGCACTGCTCTGGCAATTCCGAGAAAATCGCAAGAGAAGTTTTACGTGTCTTGTTACCTAACTGATCTCCCTCCCCCCCTCCCCCCCACGTGAACCATGGACCTTGCCGTTGGTGGGGAGGCTTGAGGCTTGCGTGCCTCAGCGATACAGATGGCCGTACCGTAGGTGCAACCACAACGGAGGGGTATCTGTTGAGAGGCAAGACAAACGTATGGTTCCTGAAGAGGGACAGCGGCCTTTTCAGTAGTTGCAGGGGCAACAGTCTAGATGATTGACTGGTTTGGCCTTGTAACACTAACCAAAACGTCCTTGCTGTGCTGGTACTGCGAACGGCTGAAAGCAATGGGAAACTACAGCCGTAATTTTTCCTGAGGACATGCAGCTTTACTGTATGGTTAAATGATGATGGCGTCCTCTTGGGTAATAAAATATTCCGGAGGTAAAATAGTCCCCCATTCGGATCTCCGGGCGGGAACTACTCAGGAGGATGTCATTATCAGGAAAAAGGAAACTGGCGTTCTACGGATCTGAGCGTGGAATGTCAGATCCCTTAATCGGGCAAGTAGGTTAGAAATCTTAAAAAGGAAAAGGATAGGTTAAAGTTAGATATAGTGGGAATTAGTGAAGTTCGGTGGCAGGAGGAACAAGACTTTTGGTCAGGTGAATACAGGGTTATAAATACAAAATCAAATAGGGTTAATTCAGGAGTAAGTTTATTAATGAATAAAAAAATAGGAGTGCGGGTAAGCTACTACAAACAGCATAGTGAACGCATTATTGTGGCCAAGATAGACACGAAGCCGACGCCTACTGCAGTAGTACAAGTTTATATGCCAACTAGCTCTGCAGATGACGAAGAAATTGAAGAAATGTATGATAAAATAAAAGAAATTATTCAGATAGTGAAGGGAGACGAAAATTTAATAGTCATGGGTGACTGGACTTCGATAGTAGGAAAAGGGAGAGAAGGAAACGTAGTAGGTGAATATGGATTGGGCCTAAGAAATGAAAGAGGAAGCCGCCTGGTAGAATTTTGCACAGAGCACAACTTAATCATAGCTAACACTTGGTTCAAGAATCATAAAAGAAGGTTGTATACATGGAAGAAGCCTGGAGATACTGATAGATTTCAGATAGATTACATAATGGTAAGACAGAGATTTAGGAACCAGGTTTTAAATTGTAAGACATTTCCAGGGGCAGATGTGGACTCTGACCACAATCTATTGGTTATGAACTGTAGATTAAAACTGAAGAAACTGCAAAAAGGTGGAAATTTAAGGAGTGGGACCTGGATAAACTGACTAAACCAGAGGTTATAGAGAGATTCAGGGAGAGCATAAGGGAACAATTGACAGGAATAGAGGAAAGAAGTACAGTAGAAGAAGAATGGGTAGCTCTGAGGGATGAAGTAGTGAAGGCAGCAGAGGATCAAGTAGGTAAAAAGACGAGGGCTAGTAGAAACCCTAGGGCAACAGAAGAAATATTGAATTGATGAAAGGAGAAAATATAAAAATGCAGTAAATAAAGCTGGCAAAAAGGAATACAAACGTCTCAAAAATGAGATCGTCAGGAAGTGCAAAATGGCTAAGCAGCGATGGCTAGAGGACAAATGTAAGGATGTAGAGGCTTATCTCACTAGGGGTAAGATAGATACTGCCTACAGGAAAATTAAAGCAGTTGTATGAATATTAAGAGCTCAGATGGAAACCCAGTTCTAAGCAAAGAAGTGAAAGCAGAAAGGTGGAAGGAGTATATAGAGGGTCTATACAAGGGCGATGTACTTGACAATATTATGGAAATGGAAGAGGATGTAGATAGAGATGAAATGGGAGATACGATACTGCGTGAAGAGTTTGACAGAGCACTGAAAGACCTGAGTCGAAACAAGGCCCCGGGAGTACACAATATTCCAATAGAACTGCTAACGGCCTTGGGAGAGCCAGACCTGACAAAACTCTACCATCTGGTGAGCAAGATGTATGAGACAGCCAAAATACCCTCAGACTTCAAGAAGAATATAATAATTCCAATCCCAAAGAATGCAGGTGTTGACAGATGTGAAAATTACCGAACTATCAGTTTAATAAGTCACAGCTGCAAAATTCTAACACGAATTCTTTACAGACGAATGGAAAAACTGGTAGAAGCCGACCTCGGGGAAGATCAGTTTGGATTCCGTAGAAATATTGGAACACGTGAGGCAATACTGACTTTACGACTTATCTTAGAAGAAAGATTAAGGAAAGGCAAACCTACATTTCTAGCATTTATAGACTTAGAGAAAGCTTTTGACAATGTTGACTGGAATACTCGCTGTCAAATTCTGAGGGTGGCAGGGGTAAAATACAGGGAGCGAAAGGCTATTTACAATTTGTACAGAAACCAGATGGCAGTTATAAGAGTCGAGGGGCATGAAAGGGAAGCAGTGGTTGGGCAGGGAGTGAGACAGGGTTGTAGCCTATCCCCGATGTTATTCAATCTGTATATTGAGCAAGCAGTAAAGGAAACAAAAGAAAAATTCGGAGTAGGTATTAAAATCCATGGAGAATAAATAAAAACTTTGAGGTTCGCCGATGACATTGTAATTCTGTCAGAGACAGCAAAGGACTTGGGAGAGCAGTTGAACAGAATGGACAGTGTCTTGAAAGGAGGGTATAATATGAACATCAACAAAAGCAAAACGAGGATAATGGGATGTAGTCGAATTAAGTCGGGTGATGCTGAGGGAATTAGATTAGGAAGTGAGACACTTAAAGTAGTAAAGGAGTTTTGCTATTTGGGGAGCAAAATAACTGATGATGGTCGAAGTAGAGAAGATATAAAATGTAGACTGGCAATGGCAAGGAAAACGTTTCTGAAGAAGAGAAATTTGTTAACATCGAGAATAGATTTAAGTGTCAGGAAGTCGTTTCTGAAAGTATTTGTATGGAGCGTAGCCATGTACGGAAGTGAAACATGGACGATAAATACACTCCTGGAAATGGAAAAAAGAACACATTGACACCGGTGTGTCAGACCCACCATACTTGCTCCGGACACTGCGAGAGGGCTGTACAAGCAATGATCACACGCACGGCACAGCGGACACACCAGGAACCGCGGTGTTGGTCGTCGAATGGCGCTAGCTGCGCAGCATTTGTGCACCGCCGCCGTCAGTGTCAGCCAGTTTGCCGTGGCATACGGAGCTCCATCGCAGTCTTTACCACTGATAGCATGCCGCGACAGCGTGGACGTGAACCGTATGTGCAGTTGACGGACTTTGAGCGAGGGCGTATAGTGGGCATGCGGGAGGCCGGGTGGACGTACCGCCGAATTGCTCAACACGTGGGGCGTGAGGTCTCCACAGTACATCGATGTTGTCGCCAGTGGTCGGCGGAAGGTGCACGTGCCCGTCGACCTGGGACCGGACCGCAGCGACGCACGGATGCACGCCAAGACCGTAGGATCCTACGCAGTGCCGTAGGGGACCGCACCGCCACTTCCCAGCAAATTAGGGACACTGTTGCTCCTGGGGTATCGGCGAGGACCATTCGCAACCGTCTCCATGAAGCTGGGCTACGGTCCCGCACACCGTTAGGTCGTATTCCGCTCACGCCCCAACATCGTGCAGCCCGCCTCCAGTGGTGTCGCGACAGGCGTGAATGGAGGGACGAATGGAGACGTGTCGTCTTCAGCGATGAGAGTCGCTTCTGCCTTGGTGCCAATGATGGTCGTATGCGTGTTTGGCGCCGTGCAGGTGAGCGCCACAATCAGGACTGCATACGACCGAGGCACACAGGGCCAACACCCGGCATCATGGTGTGGGGAGCGATCTCCTACACTGGCCGTACACCACTGGTGATCGTCGAGGGGACACTGAATAGTGCACGGTACATCCAAACCGTCATCGAACCCATCGTTCTACCATTCCTAGACCGGCAAGGGAACTTGCTGTTCCAACAGGACAATGCACGTCCGCATGTATCCCGTGCCACCCAACGTGCTCTAGAAGGTGTAAGTCAACTACCCTGGCCAGCAAGATCTCCGGATCTGTCCCCCATTGAGCATGTTTGGGACTGGATGAAGCGTCGTCTCACGCGGTCTGCACGTCCAGCACGAACGCTGGTCCAACTGAGGCGCCAGGTGGAAATGGCATGGCAAGCCGTTCCACAGGACTACATCCAGCATCTCTACGATCGTCTCCATGGGAGAATAGCAGCCTGCATTGCTGCGAAAGATGGATATACACTGTACTAGTGCCGACATTGTGCATGCTCTGTTGCCTGTGTCTATGTGCCTGTGGTTCTGTCAGTGTGATCATGTGATGTATCTGACCCCAGGAATGTGTCAATAAAGTTTCCCCTTCCTGGGACAATGAATTCACGGTGTTCTTATTTCAATTTCCAGGAGTGTAGTTTGGACAAGAAGAGATAGAAGCTTTCGAAACGTGGTGCTACAGAAGAATGCTGAAGATTAGATGGGTAGATCACATAACTAATGATGCAGTATTGAATAGAATTGGGGAGGAGTTTGTGGCGCAACTTCACAAAAAGAAGGGACCGGTTTGTAGGATATGAGGCATCAAGGGATCACAAATTTAGCATTTGAGGGCAGCGTGGAGGGTAAAAATCGTAGAGGGGGATCAAGAGATGAATACACTAAGCAGATTCAGTAGGATGTAGGTTGCAGTAAGTACTGGGAGATGAAGAAGCTTGCACAGGATAGGGTAGCATGGAGAACTGCATCAAACCAGTCTCAGGACTGAAGACCACAACAACAACAACGTAACTGTAACATCTATGTGTAGAGGGCGGACGTTAGAGTTCACAGTGGTCAATCGGTTTGCGTTCGAGCTACAGAAGACGAACGGGTATGGGGCGACACTCAGACCTTCATTTTTCTAGTACAGGTGTAAATTCTATGATGTTCAAAAAATTTGCACCTACGCTATTCGTTCTCGCTACTTTAGCTACGTCTCACCGCGACGCAGGTTAACTGCCGAATTGGGCCTGTCCGTGTCTGCAGCTCGAAGCCTTGAAGTACAAAGTAGTTCCGGGTACCTTACCAGATTGCATGTGAGCGGGATTTCGCAAATCACGACAAGCACACATTTTTAGGAAGACTCTATGCATTTCTTCGTTTACTTGTCGATAGTTATTAATATGTTGTTCTAATAATTAAATTTAATTAAACATAGTAAGTACTCCAATAACATGAAATTCTCTAAAACTTCTTGCACTTACACGTGGATTTTTTTAAATTATATTACCTCTCAAATGTCATATAAATTAAATAATGTGACCAGTGGTGCAAAATTATGGATTAAAAATTGTGTGTGAGTGGGAGTAGCACGAACGGTAACCACTTGTCCACCATGAACTCCAACGTCCGGCACCTACACACAGATACATCACTAACACAGATTTTCTCGGAATTGCCAGAGTAGTGCACCTTATTACTGGCACGTTATGTTGTTGTAATGACCTACTAAATGTGTATAAAGTTTGAAGTAAATCTGTGATCCCAGGGTCTTGGCCCTCCCCTTGTCAGTATTGCATATCTCATATGTATGGTAGCAAGATTTACTTTTATAGGTACATTTAGCTGCAAATGTAGATACTGTCTGCGACATTTACTGTGAATTGAGTTACCAGCACAAAAGTTCAAATGGCTCTGAGCACTATGGGACTTATCATCCGAGGTCATCAGTCCCGTAGAACTTAAAATTACTTAAACCGAACTAACCTAAGGACATCTCACACATCCATTCCTGAGGCAGGATTCGAACCTGCGAACGTAACAGTCGCGCGGTTCCGTACTGAAGCGCCTAGAACCGATCGGCCACCGCGGCCGGCTCAGCACAGAAGTAACAAATTTAAAAGTCACACATGATGCGGCCGTTTTTCACGCATCTCATTGTTTATGACGTCATATCTCCAGACGTATGACAGGCAGGTGGTTGTTACGCCGACAGCGATTGTTGCCAGACACTAGGGGATACGTGTACTAAGTTTGGTCGAAATCTGTCCAATCGTTTAGGAGCGGATGTGGAACACACTTACATTTGTGCAGCGTTCGTATTGTTGTCAATCGTTTAGAGCCACCCACGGGAAAACATACAGCTTAAGATATGTGGGGGAGCGAGACTCATCCTGGAAATGGAAAACAGAAGTATACTGATTATCATGAAGATATTGCGTCTCGATTTGTAGACTTACAGGAAGCAGTAATTGCCACTGTAAGAGATTATAACTGCTGTGGATATAACGGAGTGGTTTGCAATTCTCTAGCGTTATGTAACAATCAAGATTCAGCAAGCATACCTGCAAACAAAACCGGGGATGTACCTGGCGATCACGAAGAAATATACTCCCGCGGTTTTCCTTGTGTTGCAACACGCCCGATACGTTGCGCCGCATGGAGGGCAGATATATAGCAGGGTCTACATGTTACCGAGCCAGTCTCTCCAACATGCCCGTCGACACCATCCTTGTAGGTTTCTCTGTAAACCGTTCGTGTACTACGAATGAAGGTAAATTACGCTATTTTTAAAGATACATTTCAAATGCTGCGATAACACAGTACGGGTTGTAGTCATAAAGTTTTAATTGTGATCTAATAAAAATTAAAACGATACGTTAAGTTTGCAACCCTGGTGTACATTGATAGATATCCCCCTGCCACAGTACCTTAACACGCCGCTAGAGGAGACAAAGGAGAATGGCATAGGTCGTTATTAAAGCGAAGCGTCGTGCGATGATTTGTTTTTAGCTGCAGCAGCCGAAATGTTGTGGCTATGTCGATCCAGATGACTTTCTTTAGCCGTCTGTATTGATCTGATAAAGCTATAGCATTTCCGCTGCTGCCGGAAACGAATTACCGCTCGACACTCCACTACAATAATGTGCTACGCCAGTTCGTGCAGCCTCTGTTCTGGCTTACTACGTTCCTGTGGCGCAGTGATTTCAGTGTGTACCAAGACTGCAGACCTGTATCTGAAAACAAACAAATAACTAATTACGTAACTTAATTTTTTTGTGGTGATAATTAAAGTTTTATGACTACCTCTCGTAGTTATTTATCGTTATTTTAAACAATCTAGTGCAGCAATGAAAAGATTATAGAGTTAAATTTTACGTTTTTAACATTTTGGTTACGGTTGTATTTGCAGATGAACGGAAAACGTTACTGGAAAACGTGGAAAGTGTCTTAGGCGATTACCTTCCGTTATTGAAGTTTCAGAAAAGTATGCAAGTTGGCGACATCTTTGTATCAGTGTATACAGCGGATAGAGACTCTATAGTGAGTGTCAAATGTTTTTCGGCGGGTGGTGTGATTTGTGCTATCGAGTATTACAAGGAGGACAACGAGAAACCACTTCTCAATTTTGAGGTGAGTTCTCCAGTAAAGTTTAATTTCTGTTCTTGTTTTTTGAACTCAAAATGTAAACGGTAGTCGAGGTCGCCAACGTGTTGGTGTTCGGTCTAGACTTAAAATGATACTGATGCTGAAAGGAATCTTCAAAGCCAGTTATGTTTTTTGGTAATTTGTTATTTGCATGTTGCATGGATCATTCAGTCACCAAGGTAAGAAGAGGTGTTGCCATAAAGCTCTTGTTGTGGGTTAAATCTCAAACCTCCCCACAATGTTTCACATAACGGACGGATTCCGCGGCGTTATTGATGTTCCCTCCATTGAACTGGGTCATTAAGCTTGGCTGCCCTCTGCTGCTATTCAAGACCAATGGAACGCTTACAGAGAACACTTTTCATACTGCATTGTCCACCGTCAGCAAAGCAAACACGACAAAACTATATGCAGGTAGTACCTACAGTAACACACTTTACATGTGCTTTATAAAGGAGCAGTACTATAAGTGAACGAAAAGCTTTCTGATGGGATGAATAAATATATCTACCTAGATCTTGTGCCAACGATGTTGTGTCAATTCCTATTACTGATCAGTAAATTAAAACTGTCGGCTGGCTGGTCCAGAATTGAAACCAGAACACCTGTCTTCCATAGGTAATGTGCTGTACTCTTTTAATCAAGCGAAATAGGTATGTTACCGCCATCAACATCTAACCTGTCTTTCTGTTATATATTCCATTTTAAATGAAAATTTAGGTGTACCAATACATGGTACAAGAGGGAAGTTCCCTCTGTCATTAACTTCACAGTGGCTTGTAAAGTGTAGATATGAAGTAGCTACTTATTTCTGGTTTTAGTCAGCTTTCCATTATAAGCAGTATGTGGTTGTTATTACCACTAAATGAAAGTATTCCTGGGACCGCAACCTTATCACAACGTTAGGGAAGTGTCCGATTCCACCCGTATGCTTTGACCTGTGACGTCATCATTATGGCAGAAACGTCAACTCGCAGAGTGTACAAAATGGCGACGATACCGTTGCTACGTATGCATGCCAACAAGCGGTAACAAAATAAAAGCGGCACAAGAACGTCTCACTTCAACAATAAAATGAAACTAATGGGACAACCGAATGAAACTAATGGGACAACCGTGGGAAGTAGTTTTATGGCGGGGACAAGCTAAATATAAAACAATACGAAACACCACACCATGCCAAAACAAATATTATAAGAGAAACTTTACAGCCACAAAACCAACAGGAATCGTACACTTCACTCGACCTATATAACTCAAACGAAGCCCACGATACCAAAACACCACATTTCCCTTGACTTAGACAACTCAAACGTCGTTCTCGATATCTACTGGCAAACCACAAATAAAAAGACCACAGCCTTAAACTTCATACACCTACATAACTCACAAAACACCGCCGAAGCCAATACTCGAAAACCGAAAGAAGCCCATATTGACTAGAATATTTTAAATGCAGCTGAAATACCACGAATATAAAATAGACAAAGCACCACAATTACTGTAGAATAGTCTGCCCCCAGTAGCTGAATGGTCAGCACGACAGAATGTCAATCCTAAGGGCCCGGGTTCGATTCACGGCTGGGTCGGAGATATCTCCACTCAGGGACTGGATGTTGTGTTGTCCTAATCATCATCATTTCATCCCCATCGTCGCGCAAGTTGCTGAAGTGGTGTCAAATCGAAAGACTTGCACCCGGTGAACAGTCTACCCGACAGGAGGCCCTAGTCACACGACATTTACATTTTACTGTAAAACAAAACCAAAACAAAAATTACCTACCAACAAAAGCCTCCACAAATCATCTCCATAAACGCCATCAACCTCCCACTCACAATCCGTCCCCAGCCTACCCAATACTGTTCCCAAAAACAAAACCCACAAAGAAAAAAAAAATGAAAACAAAAATCAATCACACCTTACAAAAAAACAAAAAGCTGCCAACAATACCCACAATCTCATCCCCACCTTCCTCCCCCCTGCTCCACACGAATCAGACGCCTTCAACCAACCACCTTGGGCATGTACATCCTCACCATAGCTCTCAAAAACCACCAATAACACAAAAATTCTCAAAAAAGTATCTTCTGCCAGGGAGATACTAATCTAAATGAGATTGCAGGTTGGAAGAGTGCATCTTCACTCTCCCTATAACAGATTTAATTGCCCCAAAAATTCCCCTATGGTGTTAGTGCAAGCCTCAGTGTCACAATCTTTAAACTGAATACTATGGTTGACTACTAAGTGTTCATAACCCCTCTTCCCCAAACACCTATACAATGCAACTGAGCGAAGTGGTTTAGTGGTTAGTACACTGTACTTGTATTCGAGAGGACAACAGTTCAAACCCACATCTGGCCATCATGATTTAGGTTTTCCATGACTTCCCTAAATTGCTTCAGGCAAATGTGGGGATGGTTCCTTTGATAGGTCAGGCTGACTTCTTTCCCTCCTTCCCTAATCTGATGGGACCGATGACCTTGCTGTTTGATCCCCTCCGAATCTGGTCTGGAACTGGCGACTTATTTGCTTTCAACTCTTTCAGCTACTTCTTTAAGCCAGGGATACCTGCTACTATGTCCTCCAGGAGTCTCTGCGATGGTCGAATGATAATATGTTGGTATGATCCTTCAGTGTGAATGATTTCTTAAACAAAAAATTTAAAACTAAAGCTTTCCCATTGCTGTCTTCTACTGCCACATCAGACTGCTCAGCAAGTGACTGGATAGAAGCAATCAGCAATTTTATGTAGGAACAGAATTTTCTCTAGTTCTTGACAACATCTTCTGCTAACATATTCCCACCATTTCCACCATTCAGTGGACAATGATAATGTGAATGAGATTTCTTTAGAATCAACTGTTTCTTGCATGTAGTGAGCAGGTTCTTAATTTTTGCTTTAGAAATTGAAAGTTTTTTTGTATGTGTGTGGGAATCGACATTCATGTTTGCATTCATCCTCTTCGTATTTGACATTGTAGGGCCTCTTTTACAGTAATACTCAGGCTTGAATTGAAATACCTTCTTTTTTTGTCCACTTACATTGCGAACACATAATCCACCTGCCGGGCCCCATTGATATCAGCCACAGGTGGAGATCTTAATGATGTGGTAGCATAACTCAAGAGGTACTGGCATATATGATCACCATACTCTCTGACAGCTTATGTAGTTGGTGTCTGCCACACTGGTGTTGCTTAACATACCATCACAGCATTTTGAAAGAGTACTTCTGTCATAACTACAGTCACATTTAAGGTAGGTATGAAAATATCATGGCAGTTTGCTCTGAGGCAAATACTTTTAGCTACTTTGTATATTTTTTGTTATTTGCTTCTTGGCCATTTTTGCATATGATTTGCAACAAACTGGTTTTGTTCATCTGACCTTTCCTTGTTATTTAAAACACATACTTCTTGATTTGGTGGTCTATGTCTACTAACATAAAACATCGGTGTATGCCATTATTCTTGATACAGAGCAGGTATGAGTGATGAAAATCTCAGTGGGTTCATAAAGAATGTTACTTCATCTTCTTCTACTACATCTTTACGTAGGTTCCTTTCATCTTGGTTGCATGTATCTATATTACTGATGTTATTGCCCCAATTAACAACGCAGTCATCACCAGTGCTGTTTGTTTCAATACAGTCTGAAGGCTGAAATTTTTCTAATGTGAATGTAAAATATCTGATAGTTGACAAGTAAGATTTCAATATACCTGTGACCATCTAAAGAAAAAAGTTCTTTTTTTTTTCAAATTTAAAGATAAGAGTGCAAAATATGTTCATATTTCTCATGACTGAATTATAAAATTGAACACTTTTTGTGAAAATAGTGGTGTGCTCTTTAGCTATGAGAGTTGACATTTATAATTGCTGTAATGAACTGAATAGATAAATGAACAGCTGAAGTATTCTCAATACAGGGGCAGTGGCGAGGAGGGAGGGGGCTATAGCCCCCCCCCCCTCCCCAAATGGAGTATCATATTGCACTGGACAAAATGACTTAAGAAATCAGTGTATTTCAAACACATTTTAACAAAAGAATAAGAGCAACAAATAGCTTACTATCTAAGCCAATAAATATCATTTAACTTAAAATGGGCATCTTATTATTTATTAATACACATTTTTTACCTTGAACTCCAAAATGGTTACCAAAAACTGCTTTATGCAAAACCAAATTTTACCAGTTTGTCAGTGGAAGACCCCCAACTCTCCTTTAGTTAAGTGATATTCCAGTCCCCCAAACCCCCTCTCCCTCCTAAGACCCCCCCCCCCCCTCCCCCTTGACCGACTTCTAGAATCGCCTGTCTCAATACATTGTTATGCGTGAGATGACACAAATAATGACAAAACATGTAATTGTAATTGCACATAATAAAATTTGTTGGTAGATCTAATCAATGTATGTAGAACATCCGTACTTGCACAGTGAAGTGAGAGCATTCAGTGCAGCACCAAGAGGATGATTTGCCACATTCATCCTTTTCATGTTACACAGTATGAGTCAACAGAGTGTCAAAATGGTGAATGTGCTACATTCGTTGTTATGGCACTACAAAGTACACTTCTTTTGAACTTTGGAGATACTGGACTTTCCATTTTCTTCAACACTATCACAACTAATCATATTCAAGATTTTTCCATAGCAAGGAACACAAAAAATTAAACTCCCTGATTCACTTTATTCAGAATCACTATTTTGGCACATCTGCATTTTTGGCATAAGAGAGATGATAATACTCTTCTGTACAAGTGCTGTTTTTTACATGTATATGATGTTTATCTATACAGTGGTAACATACAACCATCAACCCAATAACACAGGTCAAGACAGCTGCAATCAAGATTGTCACAGTACCAGTGTTGGTGCTGTTTTATTTTTTATTGTTTCTGATTTGATATGAGTTCCATTGACTTAGTTAATGAAGGAGCCGTTTCAGAATTTGCCTCAAATGATTTAAAGAAACCCTGAAACACCTGGATCTGGATGGCCAAACAGGAATTTGATCCTTTGTCCCCCGAGTATGAGTCATGTTTTAAGCAGCACTCCTTGTGGGATATGGAATGAGTAAAGTTTTATAAGATAAATTTACTGTCAAAAAGCGTATATCAGAAATATATAGATTTCAGAATGGATTCTACTATGAATATCTTGGTTGAGCTCCACTTGTAAAAATATTTGATTTGATTTAATTATCTCTTCAGTTCCAAGCCAGAGTACAATGCTACATATTGTGGAATATTTCCAACATATGAGCTAGTGCACATTATTCATTTCTGCAGCAATCCCTTGAAACTAACTTTCCAAAAACTATAATTTTAATGTTATCTAGGAGAGCAGTAATTTCAGTTGAAATATTCTTTATTCCAGTGTATTCGGAAACTTGAGCAAAGTTTAATCAAGAAATGTCATGGCAAAAGGAGCAATGCCTTTCCGGCCATAGAACTTGGAGCTGTTGTCGACAGATACTTCACAGCAGCAGGTAAGCTTATTTCACATGTGCTTTATTATTACTGAGTGTTTAAATTCTAGACTACAGTAACAAATTGTTCCCTTCAGTAAGAATGTATGTATGAAGTATAAAACAAAATGAAATACTTGCAGTTTTTAAACATGTAAAAGAGCTAAATTTTTGGAACTAGTTCACTATCTTTAAAAAAAACAACCTCATATTATCCAGTATACCATTTCTCAATAAATTTTCGATCATTATTAGTCAATCTATTCTTTAAAAGTCCTTGCCTTCACATAATGTTTTTCCCAGCAAGAGAATAATATCTGACATTTATTATGAAAAAATTCTGCATACGATGTAGGCCTAGTTGATAGAATAACAAAATGCAACAAATATTTGTCTGGTGAAAAATAATAATGTTTCAAATTCAATCAAGTCTGTTTTCTGGAAAAAGACTGAACAACTAGCATATCAATCAGTTACAGTGCAAGTGTCATCACTTTTCCATATCTGCACCAGTGACTATTGAAATAGTTCATACATTCTTACCCAGGTGCAAATAGTGCTAACATAGCATGGTTCACGACCAGAAAATGAAAGTGAATACTGCGTGGAAAGTGGGAATCCATGAAGAATGTGCATTTTCAGTTGTACACATATTGTCAATATTGTATGCTCTTGTACTTGTTCCTGAATACTGCAACACTCTCATAGAAGGAGCAGTCAAATGGAAACCAAACACCCACCACAACTTGATAATGGAATTGTTCCATTCAGAAGTAATTGCCATACACATCAAGACATTTATCCCAGTGGGAGGCAAAATGATCAATTCCTCATCAGCCTGAAACCAAAGTCCATGCACGTCTCTCTTAAGGCCGCCAAAGATGTGAAAATCACACAATGAAAGATCCAGGCTGTATGGAGGATGTTGCAGTATTGTCCAAGCAAATTGTCGAAGTGTATCTTTTGTTTAATTGACAGTGTGGGAGTGGATGTTATTGTGCAACAGGATGCTTCCTCTGTTCGTCAAGTTCCTTAAGTGTGGAACAACAGTCAGTTCGCGGCAGAAACAGCAACGTGCCGTAGAGTCAGAGGGCCTAGGAATTCTGATGGACGGAATTATCGTGTTGCACAACAACACATGCCCCTCACTGACAGTTGGACAAAGACTAAAGTTTGGTGATTAATCTGATGATTTTCACATCTTTGGTGACCTTAAGAAAGACATGCGTGGACATCGGTTTCAGTCGGGCTAAGAATTGATCATATCGGCTCCCAGTAGAATAAATGTCTTAATGCCTGCAGTGATTACTTTTTAATGGAACCAGTCCATGGTCGCATTATGGCAGGTGTTCAGTTTTCATTTGATTGCCTCTCATAGAATGAATAGGGAGGCCATTTGTGTGAAGGTTGTGTCATATTATATTTTATGCCATAAGCAGGCAATCATCTCTTTCTGCACTGTCAGCAATTGCTAACACAAAAAAACCAAAGCAAGTTTACAGAAGAGGTGTATAATCCAAAAAGTTAAGAATTGCTCATTCTTTTGATTGAATAGTAAATCAAGAAAGGCAGAGATGGATAAGGGGAGGGAAGGGGGCCAGGCTAGGAAGACAGCAAGGGGATGGAATGGAAATGTGAAATTTGTGAACTCACCTGTGCACAGACAGGTGGGCTGCAGGTGCACACAGTGAAGTGGAGGAGTAGATTGGGAGAGGGAGGTGAGACCAGAAGATGATAAAGACTGCAGAGGTGAGACCGTGAATGTAGAGTGAGAATGAGAGGGAGTTGGAGGTTGTTTCAATTTTGTTTAAATGGATTTTGATAGCTTTAGGCATTAAATACACCATAAGTGGTTACCTGTAGTCCCTCCATTGTTTCATTCAGGACTTCCCATATTGTAATTGTACACTCCTGGAAATTGAAATAAGAACACCGTGAATTCATTGTCCCAGGAAGGGGAAACTTTATTGGCACATTCCTGGGGTCAGATACATCACATGATCACACTGACAGAACCACAGGCACATAGACACAGGCAACAGAGCATGCACAATGTCGGCACTAGTACAGTGTGTATCCACCGTTCGCAGCAATGCAGGCTGCTATTCTCCCATGGAGACGATCGTAGAGATGCTGGATGTAGTCCTGTGGAACGGCTTGCCATGCCATTTCCACCTGGCGCCTCAGTTGGACCAGCGTTCGTGCTGGACGTGCAGACCGCGTGAGACGACGCTTCATCCAGTCCCAAACATGCTCAATGGGGGACAGATCCGGAGATCTTGCTGGCCAGGGTAGTTGACTTACACCTTCTAGAGCACGTTGGGTGGCACGGGATACATGCGGACGTGCATTGTCCTGTTGGAACAGCAAGTTCCCTTGCCGGTCTAGCAATGGTAGAACGATGGGTTCGATGACGGTTTGGATGTACCGTGCACTATTCAGTGTCCCCTCGACGATCACCAGTGGTGTACGGCCAGTGTAGGAGATCGCTCCCCACACCATGATGCCGGGTGTTGGCCCTGTGTGCCTCGGTCGTATGCAGTCCTGATTGTGGCGCTCACCTGCACGGCGCCAAACACGCATACGACCATCATTGGCACCAAGGCAGAAGCGACTCTCATCGTTGAAGACGACACGTCTCCATTCGTCCCTCCATTCACGCCTGTCGCGACACCACTGGAGGCGGGCTGCACGATGTTGGGGCGTGAGCGGAAGACGGCCTAACGGTGTGCGGGACCGTAGCCCAGCTTCATGGAGACGGTTGCGAATGGTCCTCGCCGATACCCCAGGAGCAACAGTGTCCATAATTTGCTGGGAAGTGGCGGTGGGGTCCCCTACGGCACTGCGTAGGATCCTACGGTCTTGGCGTGCATCCGTGCGTCGCTGCGGTCCGGTCCCAGGTCGACGGGCACGTGCACCTTCCGCCGACCACTGGCGACAACATCGATGTACTGTGGAGACCTCACGCCCCACGTGTTGAGCAATTCGGCGGTACGTCCACCCGGCCTCCCGCATGCCCACTATACGCCCTCGCTCAAAGTCCGTCAACTGCACATACGGTTCATGTTCACGCTGTCACGGCATGCTACCAGTGTTAAAGACTGCGATGGGGCTCCGTATGCCACGGCAAACTGGCTGACACTGACGGCGGCGGTGCACAAATGCTGCGCAGCTAGCGCCATTCGACGGCCAACACCGCGGTTCCTGGTGTGTCCGCTGTGCCGTGCGTGTGATCATTGCTTGTACAGCCCTCTCGCAGTGTCGGGAGCAAGTATGGTGGGTCTGACACACCGGTGTCAATGTGTTCTTTTTTCCATTTCCAGGAGTGTAGTTAATGTTCATTTTTTAAATTTCATATTTCAAGTTCTTATTTTGTACAGTGTTCTTTGTGTTCAAAGAGGATAAAAGATTAGTGACTGGAAGGCAATAACATCCCACATTCTGGTATTGTCATTATCTTGCTGATATGTTTCTGTACATTACTCCACTGGATTCCTGTTTTCCTGCTGGAGGGCAGGTAATATGAGTGTAGTAGCCAAGTAATACATGAAGACGGTTCAAGTAACCCAAATAATGGCTTGATTCATGAACAGTAATGGAAATTAGACTCTCCTCGCACAATATTTCCAACTGAGAATACTGTACCTGATTGGACACAAGGTGAACAGCATTGGTGATAGAAAGTCTAAATGCCTGAAATGTCTCCACCCTGAACAATCAGCAAGTTACAAGTAACCTCGCACCAGTAAATATTATGGAGCAAACCACTGATTTGTAAGAGGTAGATACCATAAATTGTTACAACATGGCAATGTTCTGTTTGTTATAACAGATGAGCTTCCTGTTATAACTGATGAGCTTCCACATTGGTGTAACTGAGGTCCTCCGGCATGACTGGTGTCATAGGTCTGGGGATTCCGTAATGTTACTGCAGCAGTTGTGTCGAACTGTAGCCGGATAACTCAATGAAAAACACTTAACTCAATAAATAACTTGAGAGACAGAGAATGTTGACACTATGTCGATTGAGGCTGCTTGGGCTGACCTTGTTCAACTCAGCATTTGGCCTGCATGTTTAATGTTGCCACTGCCGCTTCCTCACACCAGCTGTCATCCTGGTGGGCACATCTTCTGACACTAGTGCCAGATTGCCTGGTGCTTCAATTTGATCACCCACTGCCAGAGAAACTTCAGAAAATTGTGTTATTTGATTTCTAGTGCAGTATCTTCTCTGGACTTAACAGATAATTACGTTGCACACCATTGGCCTGTGTAAGAGTTATTACAGGTGTCAGTAACGTATTGACACTTGCCCAGGCCCTGTACGACTGGTTTGGTTTCTTGCAATATCAGTATAATTCAACTCCTGTCGCTGTAGTTGGTTGATTAGTTTGTAGGGTAAAGGGCTAAACTACATGTTCATCAGTGCCGTTTTTCTTAGTCACACAGGTCAAGGATTAAAATCATACTCCAAAAGAATCCTATCACCTGAAATACTGGGAAGAAACAAAATGTGTAAAACTAAGTGTGTAACCACACCGAAGGAGAAAATGAAAGTAGCAAGCAAAAATGGAAAACATTAACTATAAGGAAGAAACGATGGAAGGTTTTAAAACAATATATCAGACACCCTGGGCTGGCAGATTGCAAGACTAAAAAAGGGATGAGCCAACCATTCTGCAGCACATTAAAGTTTTCACTCTAAAATCACAATGCAAGAGAAACACAGATGGTGAAGAGATGAACACCATGTCAGAACAGATGGCGGCAGACCAAATGAGGAAAAGTTAAAATACAGGTAGGGTGAAAGCCTGAGTGAGAAGGGCAGACACCTACCCTTAGATTGAGTCATAAAAATCGCCCTCTTGAATAAAACTTAAAACTATATCAGCCATTGAGGCATTGTCACTTACCACCATAGGTAATACATCAGGGAGGTTGAAAGTCCGCCTCAGGGCACCAGGATTGGGACAGTCCAACAATATGTGGACCACTGTCAATTGAGAGCTGCAGCGACACTGGGCTGGGTCCTTGCGACGGAGCAGATGACCAGGAGTCAGCCGAGTATGGTCAATGTGGAGTCGGCAAAGGACAATGGGGTCCCTGCGAGTGACTCTGTGGGTGATCTCCACACATTTGTTGTGTCCTTTATAACGTGTAATGTATTGGGCATAGTTAATGCCATTCAGTATGCCAGTTACCAAAAACTTTATGGCATAATACCAATTGGAGATCATTTTCTGGTGTGCCGATCTCCGGACTCCATTTATGAGTAGCCTCTTTGGCTAGCCTGTCAGCAAGTTTATTTCCCAGAATTACAATATGTCCTGGGGTCCATATGAAGACCACTTACCATCCATGTTGTTCAAGGACATAAATGGAACCATAGATCACCATTACCAGAGGATGGTGAGGATGTGAGTATAGCACTGGTTGAGAGCTTATAAGGCACTCAAGGAATTACTACAAATGAGGAAGGACTCCCCTGAGAAGGAACAGATGTACTCAAGAGCGCAAGAGATGGCTATCAGCTCTGTAGTGAAGACACTGCAGCCATATGGCAAGGAGCACTGTTCAGTACGTCCTGCATAAGCATAAGCGAACCCAATGTCTGTGTAAATTACTTCTGAACTCTAGGATGTGTCAAGAATAGAGGGAAGTAGGTGATGGAGGGCTGCAGGATGAACTGAGTCTTTTTGGACTTGTGATAGGTCCAGACAAAGCTGTAGTCAAGGTATACACCATTGAGGAGTATGTGAGTGGACTCAGAGAAAAGGTGATTGAGGGAAAGACTCGAGTTCAGTGAGAAGGGACCAGACACAGATAGCAATTGTAATCGCTGATCTGAGCTGCTGTTAGGGAAAAGAAGACAGTAATGTGGATGTTGAGGCAAACTCCGAACGTGCAGTATCGTTGGCAAGCAGTTGTCACCTGATACACAGTGAAAGAATCCCAGTTTCCACAAGTAGGCTGTTCACTGGGCTTGTTGAGAGAGCTCCTGTCACAAGTCGAACTCCACAGTGGTGTATAGGGGCAACCATCCGCAGTGCTGAGGGTGATACTGAACCATGTGCCAGGCTCCCACGGTCAAGACGGAACTGTACAAGGGCTTTGTACAGCTGTTTAGGGCGATCTGCACCCCATTTGGTGTGACTCAGGCACCCAAGAATGTTAAGGTACTGTCAGCACTTTTGCTTAAGCTAATGAAGATGTTGAAGTTGAATTAAGCTAGCATCACAGGTGAGGCCTAAAAAGTGATAATAGTCCACTAAATTAAGGAGATGGTCATCGAGATAAAGCTGTGTGTGCAGGGGAACTGTACAGTGGTGAGAGAAGTGCATGGCGTAAGTCTTGGCAGTGGAAAACTGAAAGCCGTGGGTGAGGCCCCATGTGTGCATCTTTAGTGTGGCTCCCTGTAGTCGATGTTTAGCCACACCAATAGTAGATGAGTGGAAGAAAATTCAAAAGTCGTGATCACATAAAAAAGGTGATGTTGAGGACCCCACAGCTGCTGTTAGACTATTAATGGCCACTAAAAAGATAGGTACTCTCAGTACGGAGCCCTGCAAGACACCATTCTCTTGGATGAAATGGGAACTGTGTGAAGCACTGACTTGAGCTCAGAAGGTGTGGAGTGATAGAAAGTTCTGTATAACAATTGGGAGAAGGTCCCAGAGACCTCACTCATGTAGTGTAGTGAGGATGTGGTGTTGCCAAGGGGTAGCATAGGCTTTCGTCAGATCAGAAATGATGGCAAAAAAATGATGACGGCAGGAAAAGGATGTTCATATGTTAGACTCCAGGTACGACAAGCTGTCAGTCGTGGAACCACCTTGGCAAAAGCCGCCCTGGGACAGAGCCCGAAAGCTCTGAGACTCAAAGAGCGAATACAACCGCCGGTCACCATATGTTCAAGCAGCTTGCACAGAATGGTGGTGAGGCTAATAGGATGATTGCTGTCCATATCTAGTGGGTTCTTACCTGGTTTTAGCACTGGAACAATGATACTTGCAATGTGATAATAAAGTAAGGGTAAAGCATTTTTTCCACTTGCAGTGATAATTTGCCATTGCTCCAGATGTGGTTGAAGATGGCACTGGTTATCCACTGATAGATATTTAAGCATTTGAGGTTTGATATGGTCTGGTCGAGGAGGTGTATCTCACACCACTATGAGATGCATTCATTTGTGATGGTAGTAGGACAACAAACTGCATATGTGATCATAAGTAAGAGCTGATGGATCTTGTAAAGGGGCAAGCTGACACAGTAATTGATACACCTTAGGTGGATTCCACAAGAGGAAGAAGGCTTTGCACAAATTCGAGTCTGTCACACTGAAAGCCAAAAAATGCTGCCCGAGTCTTCTTCTTCTTCTTCTTCTTCTTTTTTTTTAAACTTCCCAGACCTTGGCTGAATCATAATGTGGAGGAAAAGTAGGTGGATAGATCAGTGGAATGTACCCCGTCTGTTTACGGAACCTGACAAAATGGTTGCAGCCAAAGTAAGCTGTTCAATCAGAGGTGGTCGCATGGCGTGCATAATGAATAAATGTGATGAAACTGCACTTAAAGATTGCACATGCAGAAACCATTCCAAAATCATCGCCAGTCACGTAGTAACCAAGAAATACACAAAGCCAGTCCAAGTAACACAGATATAACTTTATTTATGAACTGCTGAACAGTAATGGAAATCAGACTCTCACTGATCCCCACATAAGAAGGCACAGAGCACTGATGTGAATAGTACAATTGTAAGAACATAAAAGAGAGTCAATGAGCGCTGCTCTGCACATATACATGTGCAAGTCACTGGCAAATTGTGTGGTGGAGACTACACCATGCGCACGTCTTAGACAGGCAGTCTCTGGCAGCTGGCTCAAGCTGATACAGTTGGTGACCAATTCATACACGTACATGCGGTGACACTACACTCGGCACACTCACATGCACTAGTAGCAGTATACAGCAATGAGACGTGCATAATCCATGTTGTTAATTTGGAATCTCTCCAGGACTGTCAACTTATCAAAAAATCTATGGACAAATTTTACTTTGTTAGCCAGTGAGCATTTGGCTCTCACGATAGTGCTCATAACATTCCCCCCCCCCCTTAAAACATTGTGAAACAAATACTGCTTATTTAAAAGGACTATGTTTTATCAGAATTTGAGAATCCTTTACAAGAGGATTACAGTGGTATAGTGCTTGTTGTGGTATACAGTGAAAGTTCTCTTGTTAATAGAAGTGGACAACTGGGTCAAATATGAGGACCTGTGCTGATTTGGTTGGTCTTAATATATTACACATTCCTTGTGTGTCTTTATGAAATACTTAACTGCAGACTACAACTAGTGTAATGTCACTGTCGCCCCTCTTTTTAAAGCACTCATGACTGCTCTTCTTCACCTACACATAGTGAGCATCCTTTGCGTCTTTTTCTGAAATATTTGACTGCAAACCACAGCCAACATCATATCAATAGACCTCTCTATCAAATGCTGTCAAATACTGCTAAAATTTACACACTGCAGTTTCACTTTTAAAAAGTCACTTTGCTTCAGCATATGGTGAAATGAAAATGTTAGGAGCATTGTTGGCTCAGAAAAATGCTTTACCCTTATTTTATTATCACTCGATAAAAACATTTTATACTGTTTTGTGCTATAATAGGTTATTCTTGTATTTTATGAGTACTTTAAGTTCTGAATCAAAATTTCCATTATGTAATGTGCAACTGCATTCAGCTCCATGGACATAAAATTCCATACAGTTGAATTGTAGCACGTGAATCCCTTATAAACAAATTTAGGCTTTTGTAATGTGTTTGAAATTGTTTATCTACAGATGACCGTATTTTGGAATATGACATTGACAGTATTGTATATGAAACTACTTCGCCTTATCAGAGAATAAGAATTATGCATTCTCGAACACTTGGAAATTTACTTGTTCTGGATGAACATCAGAGTGAGTAATCTTCATATTTATTTGTGTACATTATATCTGTGTTTGTGTGTGTGTGTGTGTGGTGCATGGAATGAGTCAATCTAATAATCTACTTATATTTTGTCTACAGATTTGGCTGAAAGTGATCTGATATACACAGAAACATTAATGCAGCGAGGGAAGGAAAATTATGAAGGAAAAGAGATAGTGATTTTGGGTGGAGGAGATGGAGCTCTTTTATGGGAACTTTTGAAAGAGAAACCAAAGTTTGTTACAATGGTAGAGGTACGTATTCACAATTACTGTCTAGTTTATTCTTTTTATTACAGTGACCATTAAAATTTTTTGTCACACTCTGTTTTTGGTAATAAGTTTTTCAAGGCAAACTTTCATTAGAAAACAAAATATTAGTAGATAACTATGTTAAATACAAAAATTTTAAGCCCTGGTGTAGATTATATAGATGATAGATCCAGATGTAATTTCATTAGATGTGGTTGAATGGTGGTTACCATGTAGAGAAGCTGTGTTATGACCCACCCAGATAGCCAAGCAGGATTAGACAGATGGCTCTAAACCCTTTGCATTAACTTCCATATCAGGAGCTAGATGTATACTAACATAACAGAGTAATGATTCGGCATATTACGCACCTTACTATTTACATGAAAAATCCCACTTGTGTGCTAAACCTGTTGAGGCAAACTGTCAACAGACCATACTGTGTATGTTTATTTATTCTAATCATATACTGTTAAATTTGGACTTAGTTGCAACAGTGTGGATTTGGTGAGTTTTTTCATGTTCATGGTTTGATGACAGTCATCAAACCATGAACATGAAAAAAGCTCAAGGTATAGGGGTCCAAGAGTATGTGTAACTTCTGCACCACTTGAAACAGTTTGTTATTAGAGCACAGTTAGAATCCATTGTGACACTGAAGTCAGTTACATGACTTGCCTTGCAGTGAAGAACAAAACTGTGTTAATAGAACTCCCAACTTTAATTTGCCTCATCAAAGCAAATGATGGTTGAGAAGAAGGTGATGATGCTACAGCCACAGGCTGTTCATTTTGCAGTATTTGTAACAGAAATTCATGGTATTGTTGCTGGAATTTCCATTGCTTTTCTTGCTGTTGTTGCAGTTCTTGCTACTGCAGCTGCAGCCATTGCAGCCACAGCTATAGAAACTCATGAGCCATGTTTCCCAGTGAATAGCTGCATGCTGAGAAAGTCCTCATCACCATGTTTCTGTCAACTCAGCATTGGTAGGATGCAGTTTGATAAATGACACTGGCAATGACACAGTGACTGGTGGAACAAACAGGCAGTTCCTGTTCTTGATGGTGGATTTTTTGCTGTGGTATTTAAGGACACTGTCATGTCAGTGGACAGGCCTATGAGACATGCCTGTGATGGTGGCAGTGACTTCTATTGGAGAACATTGCAGCCATAATATGAAGCCCAAGTTTGTTTGCCCTGATATTTCCTCCATATCAGTACTCGGGACTGGGGCGGGGAGGGGGAGCCTGATTATCGTTGGATACTAAATTGGTAGTTCTTCACTAAATAACAATAATTTTCTGTAGAGTGAGAATTAAGATGAACAAAGTTATGTTTGCAGTCTATTCACAGTACAACACACTGTAATGAAATGCTGTATGGTGTGCACTTTAAGCTGATGTTTTATGTGATATGCAGACAAGGGAACAAACCTGTTAGGGTGAGACCTATGCAAAGTCTTGGGTGCCATAGGGGTTGTGTTCTGTGTTTATTACTTTTCTTAGTATGTATCAGACAGATGATTCAAAGAAAATTCTCTTTGCAGATGACACAAGTTGTGTTGTGAAATACATATAATGCAATGTAAATAATCTAACTAATAGAGTATTCATAATGGGGATAGATAAAATTTACTCACCAAGCAATGGCACAAGGAAACATAGGTAAACCTTAAGTAAATATGCAAGCTTTTGGAGTCAAAGGCTCCTTCTTCTGGCAGAAGGGTCAAAGGGGTGGGAACAGGTATGAAGAAAAAGGACTGGTGAGGTTTAAGAAATGCGGAGAGTTCAGAAAGGTTGCCCAGAACCCTGGGTCAGGGTAGGCTTACCAGATGGGATGAGAAGGAAAGACTGATTGTTGGGGACTGCTCTGGACAACATTTGAAAACCTGAGAGTTAAAAGGTGGATGATATGGCAATAAGTAAGACAGAGATTACTGACATAACATCATGCATGAGTTGATAAGAGCAGAAAGCTAAGTACATTGTATGTGGTAGAGGTAGATGGCAGGGAAAAACTGATAGGTCAGAAAATAAAAGATATAGAAACTAAAAAGAAGTGAAGGAAAGAACAGTTGCTGAAAAGAAATGCTGTGATCAAAGAAATAAATGTAAATTAAGGCCAGGTAGTTAGCGATAATCAAGAACAGATTGGAACACCAGTTCCCAGCTGCAGAGTTCTAAGAAAGCGGTATCTGGAGGAAAATCTAGATGCCATCTAGTTGTGAGACAGACACCAATAACATAGCTGTCATTTTGTGGAGCATGCTCTGAAACAGGATATTGAGTTCTTGATAACATCAGTACATGTTTTTCACAAAGTGGAGTAACACTCTAGTACATCAAAATGGAATGTGTACTTAATCCTGAACTCTTGTGAAATCAAAATTTTATTGTCCCCAGCTGGTCAAACAGTCAGTGAAGTTGTCCATTTTAAATTCTTAAGAGTGACAGCTGATGGAAAGCTGTCTTGCAAGTATCATGTTAGACATACTGTACAGAAACTGAGTGCTGCTGTCTTCTCTACAAGAATAATATCGCCACTGTTTCTGACACTGACATGTAATGTTTTGAAGGCTTGTTTACAGCACTTACTTTCACTATATTATCTTGTGGGGTATCATATTTTAGGGCAACTTTGTGTACTGACCAAGAATATTACTAGCCCACAGATCTGCAGTGTCAGTTTACAAACTTTGTTTAGATGTCCTGGAATTCTGCCTCTACCATCCATGTACATACACACCACAATAGGATTTGTTATTAACAGTATTGAATCATTCAGATGAATCTGCAGTTTTTATTCAGTGAATGCAAGAAGGACAAACAATTTGCTGTTAGTTAACACTTCCTTAAGTCTCGTACACAAAGGTCTTTAAATCATGGTGGGAATGTTATGTTGAGGCATACCCGTGTACAATAGTTGCTTGCAGTAGATGAAAATTTTTCTCTCAGATATGTTATTTATTTGTACACTCTCTAAACATTTTTTGCTTTTGTTTCTTAGTTATTTAGTTTATTTTATTTATAAATTTTTTAATCAGTATTCTGTAAACTATGCATTATCTCATTCCATATCGAAGTAACTTCGGCTGGCATGGTCCCACATAACCTGATGAATAATTCACTTGTGCATTGTAACTTTTACACTGTTAATTTCTTCTTTTTACAGATTGATGAGCAGGTGATGCAGGCATGCCAGAAACATCTTCGCTCTTGTTGTGGTAACTGTCTAGATCAGTATAAAGGAGAGAACTATGAGGTTTGTACAGAACTGGCTTACAAACTTGCTATTGGAAAAATGCTCATCAAAGTTGCTTCATATTTAGGAGATATGTTGCTGTTGCCATACAAGGAAGTGTTGTGATCATAACTATTATGTCGTAAATGTTTTGGATAACTAATTACTTTTTACTTTCTTACCTCCATATATCTCATAATATCTGATCATTATCAGCCTATAGGCAAATTAAGCTGAGTTCAATGTTGAACACTCAGTTCAATTTTTAACATTTGTTGTATGCTTCTACAACACTGCTGCCACTACCATTATACTATCTGCATTTTTTTTTAGTTATTTTTGTAACTTACTGTTGACTAATATCTACAGTGTCAGTAGCTTCCATACACAAACAATATTGCATCAAATGCTGTTCATAAATGCATTCCATTGGAGGTGCCACAAGCACAAACATGTCTGAGCATTCCAAAGTAGGGACTGTCTTGCATTTGCCAGTGTATGCTTTGTGATCACATTAACTTGTAATTTTTTTTCTTTTTACAGATTATTGTTGATGACTGTGTAAAAGTACTTGAGGAATTCATCAAAAAAGGCAAGAAATTTGACTATGTGTTTGCTGACCTTACTGACATACCACTGTCGTCAACACCACAAGGAGAACTGTGGGATTTCATCAGGCTAATTTTAAATATCTCATTCAAAGTTCTAAAACGAACGGGAAAGTACATGACTCATGTAAGTTGAGACTCTATTGCAGATTTAATACCAGTACTCACAACATTAACAACTATAGCAGATGTTATTATTTATGACATATTTTTACCATTATTGATAGACTGTTTTCTTGGGCCCAGCTGGACTGACAGTTTTATTTTTCTTTATTAATACAACGCAGAACCTAATTGTTTTCACCATGAGCTTCAAGCAATAGTCATACTGGAAATCATGCATAAAGCACATACACAGAATGGTCACTCAAAGCACTTGATGAAAATTAGATCAGTTATTAATTAGGAAAAGATGTTCTCAACTTGAAGTTTTTTTTGAATGCCACAATGTTTTACAAGGCATGATCCTAAAGGAGGTGACATGCCCTTGCCTCAGGATTGTACACTTGCTTAAAACCAGCACATCTCACAGTTCTGCAATCCATTGACCTGAAACGTCAATATTCCCCATCTTACTGCCTCTGCCCCCTTTCAACTATCCTGCCTCTGTTCCTCCATTCTCCTCTTCCTTTTCTGTCCCTCTTTTTGGTTTCAGATTTTCCCATTTCTTCCTGACCATCATTTAGTATTTATTTTAATTAATTATTCATTTTCTTCATTTTATTTTGTGCTTCTCATGTATATTTCTGCTATTCCTAGCCTTAGTCTTGACTCCTTCCCCCACCCACCACCACTCTTCCTCTCCCTCCCCCATCTCTCTCTTATGCAAATGGCTCTGAGCACTATGGGACTCAACTGCTGAGGTCATTAGTCCCCTAGAACTTAGAACTAGTTAAACCTAACTAACCTAAGGACATCACAAACATCCATGCCCGAGGCAGGATTCGAACCTGCGACCGTAGCGGTCTTGCGGTTCCAGACTGCAGCGCCTTTAACCGCACGGCCACTTCGGCCGGCTCTTATGCAAATGCATGTGCGTGTGTGTGCGTGTGTGTGTGTGTGTGTGTGTGTGTGTGTTTAATTAATTTTCTCAGCCTGTTTATTGGATGCTTCCTAATGATATCGTGTTGCCATATATTAACCAGTATGAAAGATTTTTATAGTGAAACTAGTGTAATATGCCATAATTGTGAATCTCTTTAATTGACATATCAGATTTTTTATATTGAGCAAACAGTTACATTAGTAGCAAAATAGCAATAGAATTAGTACGCTTACAACAAACAAATTGGAACAGCTTCTGCAGGATGGTCAGATATACAAATGACAAGACAATCATTTAGCTTAACTGCAACCTGTATCTCATTTTTTAGAGCAGTAGGAAAGTAAGAATATACACTCCTGGAAATTGAAATAAGAACACCGTGAATTCATTGTCCCAGGAAGGGGAAACTTTATTGACACATTCCTGGGGTCAGATACATCACATGATCACACTGACAGAACCACAGGCACATAGACATAGGCTACAGAGCATGCACAATGACGGCACTAGTACAGTGTATATCCACCTTTCGCAGCAATGCAGGCTGCTATTCTCCCATGGAGACGATCGTAGAGATGCTGGATGTAGTCCTGTGGAACGGCTTGCCATGCCATTTCCACCTGGCGCCTCAGTTGGACCAGCGTTCATGCTGGACGTGCAGACCGCGTGAGGCGACGCTTCATCCAGTCCCAAACATGCTCAATGGGGGACAGATCCGGAGATCTTGCTGGCCAGGGTAGTTGACTTACACCTTCTAGAGCACGTTGGGTGGCACGGGATACATGCGGACGTGCATTGTCCTGTTGGAACAGCAAGTTCCCTTGCCGGTCTAGGAATGGTAGAACGATGGGTTCGATGACGGTTTGGATGTACCGTGCACTATTCAGTGTCCCCTCGACGATCACCAGTGGTGTACGGCCAGTGTAGGAGATCGCTCCCCGCACCATGATGCCAGGTGTTGGCCCTGTGTGCCTCGGTCGTATGCAGTCCTGATTGTGGCGCTCACCTGCACGGCGCCAAACACGCATACGACCATCATTGGCACCAAGGCAGAAGCGACTCTCATCGCTGAAGACGACACGTCTCCATTCGTCCCTCCATTCACGCATGTCGCGACACCACTGGAGGCGGGCTGCACGATGTTGGGGCGTGAGCGGAAGACGGCCTAACGGTGTGCGGGACCGTAGCCCAGCTTCATGGAGACGGTTGCGAATGGTCCTCGCCGATACCCCAGGAGCAACAGTGTCCCTAATTTGCTGGGAAGTGGCGGTGCGGTCCCCTACGGCACTGCGTAGGATCCTACGGTCTTGGCGTGCATCCGTGCGTCGCTGCGGTCCGGTCCCAGGTCGACGGGCACGTGCACCTTGCGCCGACCACTGGCGACAACATCGATGTACTGTGGAGACCTCACGCCCCACGTGTTGAGCAATTCGGCGGTACGTCCACCCGGCCTCCCGCATATCCACTATACGCCCTCGCTCAAAGTCCGTCAACTGCACGTACGGTTCACGTCCACGCTGTCGCGGCATGCTACCAGTGTTAAAGACTGCGATGGAGCTCCGTATGCCACGGCAAACTGGCTGACACTGACGGCGGCGGTGCACAAATGCTGCGCAGCTAGCGCCATTCGACGGCCAACACCGCGGTTTCTGGTGTGTCCGCTGTGCCGTGCGTGTGATCATTGCTTGTACAGCCCTCTCGCAGTGTCCGGAGCAAGTATGGTGGGTCTGACACACCGGTGTCAATGTGTTCTTTTTTCCATTTCCAGGAGTGTATTACTTATAATATCTGAACGTATTGTATCTTTTCTGCATACCAAGGATTCCAAAATACTTGTTCCTCATCCACTACTTTTACTTTTATCCTAAATTTGTTTTCTTTTGTGAAGAACAGATATTGTTACTCAGAACCATACATCTATTGTCTTTGTTTTGTATATATCACAGTTTTTCAGTTTTGCCATGTACTAAGCAGATGCTGCAGTTCTGCCATTCACACTGTTACTCTTTGTTTTATTGACTTTACTGAAATTATCAATATTGTTTTTACACTGTCAAAACTTGTTGTAGGCCAATGGAGTGTCATGCCCAAGTGCTCTCAGTATGTTTGAGTCACAACTTAAACAGCTTCCCGTACCAGTGAAATTTACACGTGACCAGGCCTTTGTACCATCATTTATGGAAGACTGGGTCTTCTACCAGGTGCAGCCAATATGCAGATAGCTTTCAACACAGACCATTTATATAAATCCTTGGGCATTCTATCTGCTACAGCTTGATCTTAAGTTCAATGTTATAAAGCAGTGAAGCATTCTACATTGTGAAATGGTTTAAGTGAAGTAATGTAAGTTACATTACATGAAACAAAATATTTTGTTCAGTATTATAGATGTAGCACATTTTTGTGTTAAATTGACTGATTTTATATGATTATAATAAACAGTAAATACTATACACTGTGTAAATTTATTTAAAAGTTAAAATTCTCATAAGGATTCATACTAAACTGCATAAGAAAGGAACAGAGAGTCATGAGAGCAGTGAAAGTTTTTGATGCCAATTGTTTAGTAACAGTTCGGAAAAGCAGTTGTAGTGCTCTTGGTTTTGGTTGTCTCTGTCACCTTTACTAGTTATAATGTGTTTTGAATCATGGGACATTGTATCATTTATGTTCCTACATTTTCTAGGGTGATTTCATCTCAAATCCTACAGGTCATGTCTACTTGTGCTCATGAATTCCTCTGGAAAAAATATATATTAGACCCTATGTCATAAGTGTTAAGAAATAATGTATTTTCATTTTATCTTAATTTTTGTAAGTGCTATGGCCCTTTGAAAAATGTATATTTTGTAAATAATTCTTAAAACAGTAGAGAGCAAAAAAGAAATATAACTAAAGGTCTGTCCACATGCAATGATCTGTCTGCGCACATCACATCTGCGCAGACAGATCGTTGCGTGTGGACAGAAGATTTGCACCAACCTGAGGTGTGTGCAAACCTGGAAGTTGGAGTTGGAGGTTTGAGCGAAACCTCTCAAACCCGTGGGTTCAAACCACATCTGCGCAGACAAGTTGGAGTGTGTGGACAGGAGATCGCCGCAAATCTGGCGCGAAACAGCTGTTTGCTCAGTCTAGTGTTTGTATTTGTGCTCACAGGGCATTAAAATGGCTGATACTCGTCAGTGTTCTCGAGAGTTTGTAAGTGAATTCATTGAAATATATAGAAACCACCCGTGTTTGTGGAAGATTAAAAGTAAAGAACATAGTGACCGAGACAATAAGACAGCAGCGTACAATGCTCCTATTGAAAAATTGCGGGCAGTTGACACCTCGGCAAACAGAGAAACAGTAATTTAAAAAAAAAAAAAAAAAAAAATTCGTTGCGAACTGTTTACCAAAAAGAGTTATCCAAAGTTCAGAAATCTAGAAGATCTGGTGTGGGAGTAGATAAAGTATACCAGCCACCGTTATGGTATTTTGATCTGCTTGGCTTTCTTAGTGATCAAGAAATGCCAGGACCAAGCAGGAGTACAATTGCAGATGAAATTGGAGTGTCAATGTGCGAGGAAATGGAACATGAGGTAATGTAAAACAATAGTATAACTATATTAACTATAGTATTCACAACCACAGTACTACAAGTAAAGCTTTTCAGGCAGATAATGAATCTCTGTCTAGAATTCAGAATGGAGTTTTGTATCCTGGAACAAAAGTTTGTAACAGGTTGCTTCTACACAGTAGCGAACTGAAAATGCCTGCTCAGAAACAAAGTAAACCATAGCTCATTGGCCGTTTAGGTATATAATCTCTAATAATATAGGCCTACTGTGTTTCAAACACGTCTAAAACACCAAAAATATTATCTGTAACTTGACAGACCTAATTTACTTGACTTGCCTTCATGAACTCATCCTTCAGGACAGCATAAATAGCTTTACATGTTTTGGGTATTATTTCACTCAACACTTGTTTCGATATTGCAGTTGAAAATTCCAAATCCTTGTAGCTCCTTCCTGTTGCTAGGAATCTTAATGTTACCGCCAGCCGTTCATGAGGAGAAATTGCCCTTGTCATACAAGTATTTTTTCTCATACTATGAGGGGTTACAAGCTTTAAGAGATAATTATAAGTTTCGACATCCATCCGCAAATAATTTCGCCAGTCGTTAGGTTCGCCCTGCAACTCTTGCAGTAAATTTACGTGAGAAAACTGCTTTCGCTTTAGCAGCCACTGTCTACACCATTTTGACCGCTTTCTCTGTTTCCTGAGGTTGGTCTGAATGTTTTTTGCAACACAAGTTGCAAACACAGACCACAACAGAACTTCCTCCATTTCTATATTTCAAAATAACTGAATTAAATTTTTGACGTTTACGGGGACGTAGTCGCTTGCCACTGATATTTCTTTTCTACATCAACAGATGGCGGGCGAGTAGTAGATTGGGGTTTGTGTCGTGTGAACACACCACATTTGCAGCGATCTTGTGCATGTACAGATATCTGCACCGATGTCTGCGCAGACAGATCATTGCGTGTGGACCGGGCTTAATAAACCAAAAGTACTGGAGACCTGGGAGATGTTTTGTATTACAGCTCCCTCTTAGTGTGTTGAAATTTAGTTGATACCCAAACACTAACGGGCTTCCTTTAACTTACAAATTTAAGACAAAAATATGTAATTTAAGTTAATTTTTTCACTTAAATTTTTTTTTCTAATTTGGAAAGTCACAGGATGCTCTCTTTTCTGTCATATTACTAGATGCTACTTATTTATTTATAAACAGTATCTTGTGCATGGCAGATATCTGTATTATGTTAATATTTATTACTAAACATGTAAAACATTGCATTTTACAAGTTTTTACAAATTATTTATTTGAAAACACCCATCCAAAAAGTTTTGAGAATTCCACAAAACATTGTTTTGTTAATATGTTAGTAGTTAGTGCAAACACAGTGGGCAGTATTTTTCCATGTAAAATGTTAAAAATTTTTCAACATTCTGCATATTTCACGTCACTGAATTTGTGGTGTAAAATATGCATGTTGGCAACACTGTTTCCACTGCTCTTCTGTTTATAACAGATGAGTGAGAACTTGCATGTAAACCATACTGCATTGAGTTTTGTGTTTGCTTTGTACTTTTTATTAGATACAATATCAGTGAGCTGTGTGGACTACGAAAAAAAGACACAAGTAGATAGTGTTTAAGAAAAGCGGAAAACACTTCGCAGTTGTTGGAACTCTTATCAGAGGTATTGCAGAAATATCCATTGTGGAGGGATTGCTACACTCACTACAAGAAGAAATTTTGCAACAATCCACCTGAGCCATCACCATCACCTGAATGTGAAACTGAAGAAGACAGTGCAGATGTTTGTGTTCCCGGATTTGAAGTTGTTGATGTGTTGAATATTAGCTTTTCTGTTGTAGCCCCTACTATATCTCCCTATAAACATCCAAGAAAGGTAGAAGCACGAGAAGAAAACAGTCTATATAAAGAAAAGTGGAAGAAATTGAAACAAGTTTTACACATGCAACTTCTTCAAAACTTTGTGAAATGCATAATGTAGAAGCATTTGATGCAGAATCTGAAGGTAGTGATATGTGCATGAAATGTGATGTGTGGTTTCAAAATCTAAATACTGCTATCTCAGCAGCCACCTATACTGAGAAGGTACAGTTACTGAAACTGATATCAGGTAGCTACTCAAAGTAGCAGATACAGAAATACATACCCACTTCCTCACATTATTTAATTTCAAAAGCCTGTAAAATAAAGAGTGAGAAAGGTACAAGTATTTGGGCATGTGCAGATTTTTACTGTGGGTTTTCATTCCAAGATGACATGCTTACTGTTGCTCAGGAATATTACCTAAGTGACGACAAAGATTGCATGAGACAAAGTCCTAACCAGGCTGATGTTATCTCCGTTAGTGAAAATGGTGAAAAAGTTAAAAAGGTGGAAAGATATATGACAAGACGAGGAAGAGAAGCATTCTCTTAATGAAAAAGAACAACATGAATTTAAAAATTGACCTCACAATTACACAGAAATGGGCCCAATGCTTTTTTGTATATGTCACCAACAGCATGATAAATGTTGGTTGCAGGAGTGTGCAATGTGTCCTGGTGCTGAAGTGATGATTGCTGAAGCATTACACTGTCAGGATACTGACAATGATGTAACCTGTACATTGTGGGAGGTAGGAGAGTTGGTGAATAAGACAGTAGAGTAATACACTCTTGATGAAATCATCAAGGTTTCTAATGAATTTCTGCCAATTTCAGCACATACCAGGTGATTTAAAAATAGATGATCTGTTCTCTTCAGCAGATGCGTTGGCTTCAGTCAAGATCTGTTCAACAGTTCTCAAACTGATTACGCACGACTCAGTTGTTTGTTCCTGGCAACATACGGAGACGCTTTGTGATCAGACATGGATGCCACTTCAGACTCCCTTCTAAAGAACTGATACAAGCGTAACACTATTTCTCTCACTCACTTTTGTAATAGTGGGTGAGATTCGCTTTTACCACTCATGTTGATAAGATTGCCTCGAAATAACTTTCGAAAAAACGCCACGCAGGATGCTAAAATTAGTTGTAAACAGATTAGGCATTGGATCATGAAAGGAATAGCTCACCATCATATCCAGAGGATTAAGAGACAGGCCGTAGCAGAAGTAAAATCAACCACATCTCAGAGTACTGACACATAAGTTCCTCATTTCAACTTTGCTGAAAACTGGTCTGTTGCTTCCTTGGAACATCACGCAGTTTTGCTATTGCCAGTGGTGATCTCATTCATGACAGTGCACATGCATGCTACTCTGTCACCATGATAATTGATGACTTAACATCTAGAGGTCATGCGTATCCTAATCATGTGTATGTGACTGACGGTACAGCATCTCATTTTTAAATTGCTTTCAGCTTTATGAGCTTGGTCAACAGTGTAGTACTGGAATTACGATAAAAATGGATATTTTCAGCAACAGGTCATGGAAAAAGTGCATGGGATAGAGCAGAAAGTCTCTCTAAACATCTTGGAACAAGACTTAATCTCCAACATGAAGCTGTTGATGATGTAAGAGATGCTACTCGATTTGTAAGCATCAAATCAACATTAGTAACAAACATGAATCTCGTACTTCTAAACGAAAGTACATTAAGGGAATTTTGTAAAAAAAAAAAACAGAGAGAAGAGTGATCTGCTGTGAAGCCTTTGGTAGGAATTCAATCAAGTCACTACTGAGCTGTAAAATCATGACAGAAGACAATAACATCATAAAAAGAAAAATGGGTACAAATACTCTAAATCTCATTTTTGTTATAAAATGCTGTCGATCAAAATTATGAATTGTTTTCCTACTCACTTAAAATGTTTTAAAGTAATTATTTTGATCCAGAAAAACCAGTTTTACATGACATTTATTAAAATCAGTGATCAGTTTAAATATTTATCTGTCCCTGATTTTTGACCTTAAGAAGAGAGCTGTATCTACCAAAACATTTCTCACATTTTGTACAGCTAAGTATTGCCCATTCTGATTGTACATTCACCAAGTACAATAACCAACTAACATGCCATGAAATTTTTAGAACATTCAGAATGGAGGTTTTGGAGAAAATAATTACTAAATTACGAAAAAATCTCAGGTCCTTTCATTTTTATGTACAAATATTTTGACAGTTTAAGAATGTTATGCATTAATATCATAGCTGACCGTTATCAGTCTTTCCACTTTATCGTTTCTCAAGACAGTTAACATCCGGTGACTATTCATATTTTCAAAACATAATTTTGAAATTCACAGAAAGTTGCAAATTTTCATAGTTTATTAAAAAAACGAAAAAAACCTCAGAAGTGCTTATGTATTAATCGTGTCTCACAGTGTTTGGAACAAAGGATTTATGGAAAATCTCTATCTCAGATCTCTATCACTTTTGGTTTCTTTATTATAATTTTTCAATTTTCCCTTTCGTTACGACATTTTCACAAATACTCTCATTTAGAGAGGTCTGTAGCATTTTAACAAAATCATCAGAAAATCAAAATATTGTAGTTGTGGAGAGGTATCATGTGGAACTTCAAAATATATTTTTTTCAGCAAACTTTGAAAAGTGATGTGACACATTCATCATTCACCTGTATGATACGAGATGAAATCGCCCTCGAGCCATATAAATTGGCAGAAAAAGATTATGATTTCTGCTTAAACGAGATAAGCATACCAAAGAAAACATCATAGTAAGTGTTTGATAATGCTTTTCTGTTAGTGTCAGTGCTCAAAAGTGGCAAGTTTTACAGCTTTTACATATGTTGCAAGTTCATTTTTCTGAATACATGAATGACCTAAGTGAACTCACTGTTCCAAAAATTCACTCACTATTTATTTCTTCCATAGAAGTACATCATAACTTTTTAATTATAATATTAAGATGTAAGAAGACAATGGCATACTGCTTAACATTCAGCATAACATTTTTTTACTTGCATGATTTTTTGTAATTTATAGGCAAGTAAATGAGACTAAAAATGCTGCTAAGCTTTTGCACAACTCTATCAGAATACACACACACACACACACACACACACACACACACATGGCTAAATTGTCCTAGCTGCTCACATTGTCCCTGTTGCTTGTCTGGTATGAGAGAGAGAGAGACTAAGCATAGAAGACTGCAGTGTGACCACTCCAACATGATATTAAGCAGTGGACCTGGAGGGAGGACTAGAACAGAAGAAGAGGGAGGATGTGGAAAGAAATGTGTGAGTTTAGAATGAGTGAACTTAGGAGCATGGTGACAAAGGTAGAGGAGGGTCTAGAGAGGGGGATAGTGGAGACTGAGGCTAGGAGGATTGTAGGTTCAAAGGATGTGTTTGCAAAGACAGTTCACATGAATTTTGGGATTTTTATTGACTTAGTACGATAATTGTATCTTATATTTAGCAGAGCAGATATAATGTCTTTATTTATCCAGCTACTTCTATTTACTGCTACTTCAGGTTTTGTAGCCATTGGAAAAACCATCCTAAATTAAATATTCTTTCCCTAAACCAGGAAGTGGATTCTGACCTGATTTTAAGGTTACTGATGTTATCATAGTACAAGGGTCTTTTACGTACATACTATTCTTCCCACATGTATAATGGGGAAAAAGAATCGTGTTAACCAAAAACAGCATTGTTATTTTAAAATGAATTTATGGTACATCAAACAATGAAAAATCCTAATTGGAATAATGACAACATGAAAGCAATAAATTGAGAGGAGTTGTTGAGTGGTAGACAACTGCTAGCTAGTATCAGCTATTGGACTGTATCCCCGTCTGATGTAGACAACACACACACACACACACACACACACACATGGCCACTGTTATCTCCAGGCACAGAGGTCCGACTGCGACTGCAGCCAGCTTCGATCTTGGCTGGTTTAAGGAAGAGGGGGATTGGGGGGGGGGGGGGACAGGAGAGAAGCAAAGAAGGGGAAAGGAGAGGACTATGTAGGAATACTGGTGGGACACGCATACATACGGTGGGAGTGGAAGCAGGGAAGGGGATAGAGAAGGCTAGATCACAGTGACTAGCAAAGACTAAGGTCAAGTGGTTATGGAAATGAAGAATATATTGCAGGAAGTGTTTCCCAGTTGCACATTTCAGAAAAGTTGATGTTGGCGGGAAGACTCCAGATGACACAGGCCATAAAGCAGTCATTGAAGGTAAGCACATCATTTTGGCTGGGATGCTAAGCAATGGGTGATCCATCTGTCTCTTGGCCACAGTCTGGCACTGGCAGTTCTTGCAAAGAGACAGTGTATTAGTGGTCGTAACCATGTAAAATGCCCCACAGTGGTTGCAGCTAAGATGGTAGATCATATGGTTGCTTTCACAGGCAGCCCTGCCTTTGGTAAGGTAGGAGAGGACTGTGATGGAACGGCAGCAGATGGTAGTGGAAGGGTGTATGGAACAGGTCTTGCATCTACGTCTATTACAGGGATATGAGCCGTGGGGAAGGAGTTGGGAGCAGAAGTGGAATAGTTATGGACAAGAATATTGCACAGGTTGGTCGAGTGGCAGAATATCATTTTGAGAATATTGGGCGGGTTAGTAAGTGGGATATTTCTCATTTCAGGGCATGACAAGAATAGTCAAAACCCTGACGAATAATATAATTCAGTTACCCCAGACATGGGTGGTATGAAGTCAGGAGGGGGTGCTTTTTGCAGCTGGTCAGTGGGTCTGTGGGAGGATGGTATGTGACTGGGGATATATAGGGCACAGGAGACCTGTTTCAAGACAAGGCGATGTGTGGGGGGTAATTCTGATCTTTGAAGGTCTCAGTGAGACCCTTGGCATATTTGGAGAGGGTCTACTCATCATTACAGATGCACATACAGGTGATGAGGGCATATGGAAGGGACTTCTTAGTGTGGGGTAAGTGGCAGCTGTTGAAGTGAAAGTATTGTTAGTTATTGGTAGGTTTGATGAGATCAGAGGTACTGATGTATTCATCTCTGAGATAGAGGTTGACATTGAGGAAGATGGCTTGTTCGGCTGAGGAGGACCAGATGAATTAGACTGGGGGAGAAGCTGTTGGAAGTTCTGTAGGAATATGGATAGGTGTCCTCACCCATAGTCCAGACCATGAAGATGTCATCGGTGTATCTGAACAAAATGAGGTGTTCGGATTGTGGGTAAGAGGCACAAAAGAAGTGTGTGGAGGTGAGGAGAAGGGCCTCCCTGCTGCTAATATCTCGATGGGTTGGGCAATAAGAGGCACAGAAGAAGTGCGTGGTGGTGAGGAGAAGGGCCTCCCTGCAACATATCCTCCATTCCCATAACCAGTATGGCCCCAAACTTTGCTTAGTCCTTGTCTTCTGCCTGCCTCTAGCCCTTCCCTGCCCCCACTTGTCCCTGAGATGCTATGGGTGTGTGAGTTATTTATTTGTTTACATTCTCTCTCTCTCTCTCTCTCTCCCTCTCTAATGTCTTCGTTATGTGGTGAGTAGCAGTCTGTCCATTTCATCTTGTTGCTGAATTATTGTATACTAACTGCAACCCATGATATTACTTGTAGTTAAACAGTTATTTATAAAGAAATGTTAATGCTGAAACTCACTATCCATATGTATGCACCATCACAAAAGTTATCTCTTTGAGATAGTGAGGTAAGGGCCACTTGCCCAGCAAATTGTGCAACATTGGAGGGGTGGCAGCAGATTTTGAGACTATGAGAGAAACAGATAGAATACATGTCACTCACAACTCACTCACTTCCTTAAGGAAAAATTTTTATGTGACTGAGTATAAAATTACAAAATGTGCTAGAAAAAAGAGTAAATAATTTAATGACTGTTTGTGACATGCCTAGCATGGAAAAGATCATAATTGTCTTCATTGAATTCAATGAACGGTGGATGAAGCCAGACCAACAGGCATTACATGCATTGATCAAAAATGATAGTGCACTGAGAATGGCTAGTTTCTAGTTGATCTAGTAGATCTGCCAATAAAATTTCAAAAGGCTGACTGATTGCTGAAATCTATTATTTACAAGATTATAAATTGTGCTCGGGACAGTATGTTTGTAGTAAGTGGATTAACAATGGAAAAGACCATCAATGGTTTAACAATGAAAGTCTGAAAATTTTGAGAAGCAATGGCAGTTGCTCTCTTGGTTTAAAAGAGAATGCTCAAATAACGACAGGCAAAGGTTAGTAGAGACTTGTGCACCTGTGAAAAGATCTATGCATGAAACATACAACAACTACAACTGTCATACTTTAGCAAAAGATCTGGCTGAGAACCCAAGAAAATCCTGGTCGTATTTAAAATTGTTAACCAGGTCCAAGGCTTCCATCCAGACACTTGTTGACCAGTCTGATGTGGCAGAAGAAGATAACAAAAGGAAGGCCAAAGGTTTAAATTTTGCATCCAAGGAATTTTTCATTGATATGGATGAAAAATTAATAAGAATCCCTGGAAAGACTGATTGTTGGGGACTGCACCTGATGAGATTTGAAAACCTGAGAGCGTAAAGGCAAGTCTTGTATATTCCAGCTTTAAGCTCTCAGGTTTTCGAATTTTGTACAGTGCAGTCCCCAACAATCAGTCTTTCCTTCTCATCTCATCTGGTAAGTCTCCCCAGTAAGTCTCCTGAACTCTACACCTTTCCCTAAACCTCTCCAGTCCTTTTCCTTTACCCCTCTTCCTTCCCCTCAACTCTTTTGCCAGAAGAAGAAGCCACTAGTTTCAAAAGCTTGTAAATGTTAAATCCTTTTGTGTGTGTGTTCTGCTGCTGCCACTTGGTGAATAGATTTTTTATCAATCCATTTACATTACACTGTCAATAATTTAACACTGGACAGGTTTATGTAGTGCCCCTAAATTTTTTAAGTTATGTCAATATTGAAAATATGACTCATTTTGTGTAAGAAACAAATAGATCTTTTGCATAGCTCAATAATAATGACATTGCGTGTACTTAAGAATAACATAATAACCAGTAATTGACATAAGTGAATAAAAAGAACCAAGAGTCTTAGTTTTTACACATGTAATCAAATATGGTTCATCTAGTTTACTAGACATGTGTATCTCATCGCATGTCCTTCAGTTTGTGTTCCTTGGTCCATTATGTTACATTACATGAAGAATACTTGGACATCTAGTTTGTCCAGTGATGGATAGCTCATAGAGTTCTTGTAGAGTGGCTGCCACATTCCTCAGATTTAAATCCACTAGATTTTTGTCTGTGGGGACATGTCGTCTCAGGGAGGAGATTGTTGAAGCTTCTGCTTGTATTCCAGTGATGAATGGGTGAAATCATACCCTGTAGCCTTTACATGTTGTTGTTGTTGTTGCTGCTGCTGTTGTTGTTGTTTCTGCTGTTGTTGTGGTCTTCAGTCCAAAGACTGGTTTGATGCAGCTCTCCATGTTACTCTGTCCTGTGCAAGCCTCATCTCCAAATAACTATTGCAACATACATCCTTCTGAATCTGCTTACTGTATTCATCTCTTGGTCTTGCTCTGTGATGTTTACCCCCCCCCCCCCCCCCCCCACACACACACCTTCCTCCAATACTAAATTGGTGATCTCTTGATGTCTTATAATGTGTCCTATCAACCAATCCCTTCTTTTGGTCGAGGTGTGCCACAAATTTCTTGTCTCCCCAATTATATTCAGTACCTCCTCAGTAGTTACATGAGTAACCCATCTAATCTTCAACAATCGTCTGTAGAGCCACATTTCAAAAGTTTCAATTATTTTTTTGTCTAAACTATTTATTTTCCTCATTTCAATTCCATACATCACTACACTCCACATAAATACCTTCAGAAAAGACTTCCTAAGACTTAAATCCATATTCAGTGTTAAACAATTTTTCTTATTCCTAATCTAATTATCTCAGCAGCCCCTGATTTAATTCAATTACTTTCCATTAGCCTTGTTTGCTTTTGTTAATGTTCATTTTATATTTTCTTGTCAAGACACTACCCATTCTGTTCAGCTGCTCCTCCATGTCTCTTGCTGTCTCTGACAGAATTACAATGTCAACAGCAAACCTTACAGTTTTCATTTCTTCTCCCTGAACTTGTAACTTCCACTCCAAATTTTTCCCTTGTTTCCTTTACTACTTGTTCAGTGCACAGATTGAATAACATTGGCAATAGGCTGCATCCCTGTCTCACTCCATTTTCAACCACTGCTGCCCTTTCATGACTGTTGACTCTTAGAACTACTGTCTGGTTTCTCTGCAAGTTGTAACTAGCCTTTCACTCTCTGTATTTAACTCCTGCTACCTCCAGAATTTCAGAGAGAGTATTCCAGTCAACATTGTCAAAAGCTTTCTCTAAGTCTACAAATGCTAAAAACATAGCTTTGTCTATACTCAACCTAGATTCTAAGATAAGTCATAGGGTCAGTATTGCCCCGAGGGTTCCTAAATTTCTCTGGAATCCAAAATGATCTTCCCCAAGGTCAGCTTCCACCATCATTTCCATTCAAGAATTTGTGTGAGTGATTTGCAGCCATGGCTTATTAAACTGAATGTTCAGTAATTTTCACATATTTCAGCCACTGATTTCTTTGGAATTGGAATTACAACATTCTTCTTAAAGTCTGAGGGTATTTTGTCTGTCTCATACATCTTGCACACCAGGTGGAAGAGTTTGGTCATGGCTAGTTCTCCCACGGTCATCAGTAGTTCTGATGGAATTCTGTCTACCCCCAGAGCCTTGTTTTGACTTAGATCTTTCAGAGCTCTGTCAAATTCTTCTCACAGTATCATATCTCCCATCTCATCTTCATCAACGCCCACTTCCCTTTCTATAATGTTGCCTTCAAGCTCATCTCCCTTGTACAGACCCTCCATATACTCCTTCCACATTTCAGCTTTCCCTTCTTTGCTTAGGACTGGTTTTCCATCTTAGCTCTTGATATTCATACAACTGCTTCTCTTTCCCCAAAGGCCTCTTTAATTTTTCTGCAAGCAGTATCCATCTTCCCCATGGTGAAATATGCTTCTAAATACTTACATTTGTCCTCTAGCTGTTCCTGCTTAGCCATTTTGCACTTCCTGTCAATCTCATTTCTTAAACATTCGTATTCCCTTTTGCCTGCTTCATTTGCTGCATTTTTAAATTTTCTCCTTTCATCGGTTAAATTTTATGTATCTTGTGTTACCCGAGGATTTCTGCTACGCACTGTCTTTTTACCTATTTGATCCTCAATAGCCTTCACTATTTCATTTCATAAAGCTACCGATTTGTGTTCTACCATATCCCTTTTCCATCTTCTAGTCAGTTGTTGCCTATTGTTCTGAAAATATCAACAACCTCTTGTTTTTTCAGCTTATCCAGGTTCCATCTCCTTAATTTCCTATCTTATTCCTTTTCTTCAGTTTTAATCTGCAGTTCACAACAAATAAATTGTGGTCAGAATCCACATCTGTCCCTGGATGTGTCCTACAGTTTAAAATCTGGTTCCTAGATCTCTGCTTAACCATTATATAATCAGTCTGAAACCTTCCAGTGTCTCCAGGTCTATTCCATATATACAACCTTCTTTTATGATTCTGAAACCAAGTGTTAGTGATGATTAAATTATGGTGTGTGCAAAATTCTACCACGTGGCTTCCTCTTTCATTCCTTTCCTCCAGTCAATATTCACCAACTATTTTTCCCTCTCTTCCTTCTCCTGCTATCAAATTCCAGTCCCCCATCATAATCAAATTTTAGTCTCCTTTAAATTTCTTTCATCTCGTCATACATTTCTTCAATCTTTTCATGATGTGCAGAGCTAATTGGCGTATAAACTTGTGCTACTGTGGTAGGCATGGGCTTCGTGTCTATCTGAGCTATGATAATGCACTCACTATTCTGTTCTTAGTAACGTCAAGCTATCCATTTCCCTTTTTAAATTTTCTAACCTACCTGCTCAATTAAGGGAGCTAACATTCTATGCTTCAATCTATAGAATGCCAGTTTTGTTTCTCCTGGTGACAGCATCCTCCTGAGTAGTTCCCAACTGGAGATCCAAGCAGGGGACTATTTTACCTCCAGAATATTTTACCAAGGGGATGCCATCATCATTTAACCATGCAGTAGACCTGCATCTACATCTACATGGGTACTCCGCAAATCACATTTAAGTGTCTGGCAGAGGGTTCATCGAACCACTTTCACAATTCTCTATTATTCCCATCTCGTATAGCGCATAGAAAGAATGAACACCTCTATCTTTCCGTACGAGCTCTGATTTCCCTTATTTTATCGTGGTGGTCGTTCCTCCCTATGTAGGTCGGTGTCAACAAAATATTTTCGCATTCGGAGGAGAAAGTTGGTGATTGGAATTTCGTGAGAAGATTCCATCGCAATGAAAAACACCTTTCTTTTAATGATGTCCAGCCCAAATCCTGTATCATTCCTGTGACACTCTCCCATATTTCGCGATAATACAAAACACGCTGCCTTTCTTTGAACTTTTTTGATGTACTCCGTCAGTCCTATCTGGTAAGGATCCCACACCGTGCAGCAGTATTCTAAAGAGGACGGACAAGTGTAGTGTAGGCAGTATCCTTAGTAGGTCTGTTACATTTTCTAAGTGTCCTTTCCCTTGGGGAAAATTATGGCTGTAGTTTCTGCTTGCTTTCAGCCAATTGCAGTACCAGCATAACAAGGCTGTTTCGATTGATGTTACAAGGCCAGATCAATCAATCATCCAGACTGTTGCCCCTGCAGCTACTGAAAAGGCTTCCACCTTTCTTCAGGAATAACACATTTGTCTGGCCACTCAACAGATACCCCTCCATTGTGGTTGCACCTACAGTATGACTGTCTGTATTGCTGAGGCATGCAAGCCACCCTACCAACAGCAAGGTCCTTGGTTCATGGGGCTGCCTTTATGTATTGTCACTAATATTTGCCTTGTTCTGTACACAGTGCATCTAAACACAAGAATGAATGAAGCCATGCTTTATGCTTAATGAAGCATATCATTATTTTTCCAAAGTAATTTTATATGCTGCTATATTGCAGTGCCTGTGTTTTTACAATGTAGTCTGTGATATGTCTGCATAAGCAGAAGAAACTAACGATCAAACTCCAAACAATTTATTGGACTGTTCAAATAACCAAAACAAATTCTCCAAGTATAACACCAACACAAAACAGTGATCCGTCTTCGAATCACACGTACATACAAGAATAAGATAGAAAACAACTGAAATAATTTCCTACTAGTCTCCGACAGAGACTTCTCCGATATACTAAGCCTCATCCAGAGATCAGTGAGAAAATCCAAGCCGGGCTGCTGGGGGCGGCAGCTATCCAAGTCTGCTGGCGGTCGATGAACTGCCGATGTGTGGCCGAGCGCCGGCCTTTATACGCTTTGGCGGATGAGTACCTCGGAACTATTTTCCATCACGTGGTTGACGTGTGAAAATAGTTCCAGGATCTGCAGCGACCTCTTCCTTATGTTTACGTGGGCCGGTGGTGGCCCCTGGTGTCTTTGCTGTGGTGTTGTTGTTGTGGTTGTTGCTGTGGCCGTACATCAATACTGCCTGTTGGTTGTGTAGTGCTTCAGTGTACCTGCGAAGGTGGGCAACCTGCGGCTGCAGGCTGTCAGTCTGGTTGCTAATACTCTAGGCGCCATGATGTCTGTTGGAGAAGGCCACAGACTGCAAGGTCCTTCAGACATGCATGCTTGCATCAGGACATTGCAGAGTACATCATAAAACACAAGCACAGCAATGTAGTATTTCATGCCAAGACAAGGCCACAAAAATAATAAGAAGTCTCTCCTTGGCAGGAATCACAGCAATTGTGCAAGTACAGGATGTAGACACATGGTGACATATGGAAGTTAGGGTTGGTCCTAGAGCTGTGCTCAGAAATCTGAGGAGGTTAAGATGACTATTTGTGTAAAGCAAGAAAACTTGGTTTGAGTCCGAGTGTGGCACAAATTTCACTGTCACCAAGACATTGTCCAGCAGAGTCTGATCATATTCATAATTGCAAATACATTTCTTATATTTCATACAGCTGTTGGTTGATTGCAGCAGAGCCTGTTACTTCACACATCCACCCCATGTGTACACCATATAAATTCAGGCGCTGTAATATGGAATTTCATGCGAAGACAGGGCTCTGACAATAATCATAAGTCTCTCCCTGTGTGGGAATCACAGCAATTGTGCAAATACAGTACATAGTCACACAGTGACAAATGGAAGTTTCGGTTGGTCTTGGAGGCATGTTCCAGTGGCCAATGTAGGGTAGACGAGCACTCATGCAAAGTGTTAAATCTGGGTTCAAGTCCTGGTCTGGCACAAATTTCCACTGTCACATTGTACAGCTGGAGTCAGATCATACTCGCAATTGAAAAATACATTTCTTGAATTTTATGTGTGTTTAATATGTCACATATCCCACATACCATTTGAAAATATAGGTTTCATCCAAAGGTTGCAGTTTCTAAAATGGACACCACGATGATAAGATAGTCTCACAGGTTTCCCTGCTCCCCCATCTCACATTGCATGACTTCAAATTTCAATGTATCCACCTGTTTTTGTTTTAAAATGGTGGGTCACCTCTCATGAACCACTTTGCATTTTGTGAGATAAGGTAGCACTACGCCAGAATGACTTGGTGAAGAAACTACCAATTCATATTTTAGGAAATTAATTGAAATTTCATATTTCCAGAAGAGTTGTATTCCTTTTTGTGTGTATATTGTGGTGCTTCTGTTTTACCACTGCAGTTATGGCGTGCTAAAAGGGGAATGTAGTAAGATTGCTAATGTGAAGCAGATATTAGCAATTATGAACTTGTAGGTGAGGCCCTTATGTATGACTGAGGACAAAATCAAGGCAAAAGTGTTGAGTAGCTACCTATACAATGCCCCAAGATCAATTTTTTGGCCTGCCAAGGGGATGATGTAAAGTCTTTCATTCTACAGTTTATGACTGTCCACTCCCAGACGTGTTTCCTATGAGAGGAGTTTTGTATCTTTTCTGTCTTCTTTAGCCTACTTCTTTGATCCTGGTTCACAACATACTTTTTTTCATCTTCCAGCTTCCATTCATTCCTTGCATACACTGTAATTGTTCAACTCTTCCGATTTCTGTGAAGTTCTAATGGATCAACCACAAGTAGAACGACTTGACAGGATGGCTGCCAACCTTTTTGAGCCTTGACCTTTATAGCTCGACAACCCGAAAAAATAGGTATTCCTCAAGGAGAAGCTGTAGTTACCAACTGTAGAATTCCAAATACTATCCAGAGAAATAAAGGTTCATTTGTTTTTATTTTTTTGTGTATAGTTTGTTAAAAATTTTCATGTTTAATTTTTTTGTAAATAATAGTTTCAAAACCTGAAGGTTTAGTAAAGTCTAATGACTGGGTTGAGTAACAAATTAAATGGTTTGTGGATTTATATGCATATTTGTAGGTAGTGTTAAACAATGGAAAGTACAGGACAGAATAACAGCAATATTATCAAAAGTAACAATGTTATGAGAAGGAAAGTTGCTACTCACCATATAGTGGAGATGCTGAGTCGCAGATAGACACAACAGAAAGATTTTCACACTTAAAGCTTTTGGTCAATGGCCTTTGTCAACAATACACACACACACACACACACACACACACACACACACTCATGCAAACGGAACTCACACACATGACTGCAGTCTCAGGCAACTGAAAGCCGAAAGCTTTAAGAGTGAAAATCTTTTTGTTGTGCCTATCTGTAACTCAGCATCTCCGATATATGGTGAGTAGCAACTTTCCTTCTCATAATATTGTTACATTCCACCCTGGATTTTCTGTTGTTTAATATTATGAAAAGGATAGATTGCTACTACCATACAGAGTAGGCATTGAGTCACAGACAGGCACGATGAAAAGGCTGCTAAACATTTAAGCGTCTGGACAATGCCTTGTGACTCATATACCTGCAATATATCTGGATGCAAGACCTTTCCCATAAATACTCCCACTACCATCTACTACAGTCCTATCACAAACATCTCCTGCCCCATCAAAGGCAGGGCTACATGTGAATACAGCCATGTGATCTACAAACTAAGTTGCAACGATGTGTTGCTTTCTACATGGTCATGACAACAAGCAAACTGTCTGTCCATATGAATGGCCATCACCAAACAGTATGCAGCATGCAAACAGCTGAACCACCTGGTTACTGAACATGCTACCCAACACAATGTGCTATGTTTCAGTCTCTACTTCACAGCATCTGCCATGCTGATCCTTCTTGCCAACACCAGCAGATGACATCTCTCCCAACAACACATTGTATGTTCCTGTAAACCCTCTGGCATCAACTTCCACTAGTCCCTGTTCTCCACCTACCTATCCCCTTCCCTGCTTCCATTCCAACACTAAACATGCTTTCTATTCTGACAATGCACCAACTAGTCTCCTTTCCCCTTTCTTACTCTCTCCTCTTCCCTCTCCCTTTTCCACTCCCTCTGCTCCCCACAGCATAGCCTCCTAACTCTGCATCTACCAGCCCTATCCTGTCCAAAGTCCAGCACACTCTCACAGGTAGAAATAAATCTTCCCCCACCCCTATCCTGTTATCCCTCCTCCTCTGTTCTCCATGCCACATCCATACATTCACCACCCACCTCAGATTGTTGCTCATGTCAGACACAGATGCAGTCGCTGTCCGCAGTCAGGCCGCAGCAATCAGATACAGTGGCCATGTATATGTGTGTGTGTGTGTGTGTTTTCTATTTCCAAAGAAGGACGTTTTTGTCTGTAGGCTTATATGGTTAGCAGTTTTTTCATTGTGCCTGTTGTTACTCAATGCCTTCTCTGTGAGGTGAGTATCAATCTTTCCTTTTCATAATATTGTTGTGTAGGTAATGCCAATTACAGGTAACATAGGTGAAAGTGTAGGGAAGATTCAGTAAATGTTTAAGGTCTGTGAGCTTACTGGTGCAGTGACCAGATACAGAGGACAGTTGCTTTTGAGTAAAGAATTGGGGAATTTGTTGCGGGCCAGACACATTAATGATTTTTATAAGATGTATGTTGGCATAATTCAGTTGATAAAACTCTTAAAATTAAGATGAGACAGTCTGCCTCACCAGGACTTACCTTCAGAAGGCAAAATTCTGTCATTGTTGATTGAAAGATTTGAAGAAAGTTCAAAACCTATTTTTCAGAACTTGGATGCTCCATCTTCACAGAGGAAAGAGGGATGGGTTGGGTAAGGTCTGGAAAGGTAGGGGATAGGTCATTCAGACAAGGTGAAAGGAAGTACCTGTTGTGAGGATCAGAAAGACAAGGGTAAACATAAAATACAGTTTTTGATAGTGTTAGATGGGTTCTCATATTTGAATGGAAATTATGTTGGACCTATATTTATATAAAAATGTTCTGAAGAAGAAATATTTTATACTGAAAGACTATAACTTTTAAATGTAACGTTACTGAATAGACCATAGAATTCCAGATTATTCATATGTTATGTTTTCCTAAGAAATATAAAAGTCTTAAATCTGTTGTGAGATATATGTATTCAAAATGGCAACAAGTCATTTCAATTTCTTCATAAGAATAAAGGAGTAAGTTATTAAATGTGATTGTTTTAGAGGCTTTTGAGTCCACACTAATGTGACAAGTCTATTACCCAATAATTTTCTCCTGTTCCATACATTTGTTTCAGAATTTCTTTCAAGATGTGCATCCAATAAATGTGACACCATTCCAATAGCCACACCTTCCTTTCCATGAAAACCAGAAATCTTAAAAAGTGGCAGAATTACTGGTGACTATTTACCTTCAGAAAGTAAAAATTTGGTACTATGAATAGACACATAAAAATACATGACACTATCCTAGTTTTTCGACCTATTAGTTCCTTTTCCACCAGGGAAAGGAAAAAAAAAATCTCACAAACAAAAGTGGCACCAATGTGTCCATAGACAACCTAGAGAAAGGCGACGGGAAGTGGTGATCCTAGAGACCAACATCTCTCCAAAACCTGAAATCATAGTGTGGAGAAGTACTGGAAATGACAACAGGGCTGGTTTGGTAATTTTTGAAGAGAGACTAAAGGCCAGCATGTCACAAGAATGATAGACCTTGCTGCATGCCATTCATGACCATGGTACCAAATGGCAGTTTCCTGTAGAATAATGCAGGATCTCACACAACATTTCACATCACAAATGCCTCAGCGAATGTAGGGGTCCTTCATTGGCCTAGTCGGTCCCCCAATTTGTCACTCATACAGCACATCTGGCATGCTATGGGAAGGCATGTGCTTTCATACCAGCTTCATATGAGTTATTAGTGCTTTTTCCTGTTCCATTTGTGTACAGAACACAGAAAGAATTGTTGCTTAAAAGCCTCTGCGCACATCTAACTTTACCTTCATGATCACTGTGGGAATGATACATGTATTGCAATATATTCCTAGGTTTCTCACTTAAAGCAAGTGTTTGAAACATTGTAAGGTGAGTTTCATGTAATAGTTTGTGTCTACCTTCAAGTACCTGCCAGTTTTGTTTTTCCAGCGTCTGTAGAGCATTCTCCTGTGGGTCAAACAAATTGTATTGAATCATATTATTTTTTCATTAGATTAGATTAGATTTACTTTCATTCCAATTGATCCGTAGTGAGGAGGTCCTCCAGAATGTGGAACATGTCAGAAAAACAACAATACATGACAAATATTTACAAATAAAACAAATAAGCTAATGTACCAATCCACAGGTCCCAAGTGGAATGATCATCATTTTTTAATGAACACTAAGAGTCATTTTACAAATACTAATGCACTGAATTTAAAATAAAAAAGTTTTTTATTTATTTATAAGGTAATAAACATGTAATACAACTACTGTAATACTTATTTACAATGAACACATTACTGCACTGAAATGGTGCAGAAGTTAGATTATACTTACACACACACATACCACACACACACACACACACACACACACACACAAATTTTCAATGAACACATTACTGCACTGAAATTGTGCAGAAGTTATGTTGTACTTATATACAAATCAGTTGGTTTTACTAAGAAATTCATCAATGGAATAGAAGGAGTTGGCCACCAATAAATCCTTTAGGCTTCTCTTAAACTGAATTTCATTGGTTGTTAAGCTTTTTATGGCTACTGGCAAGTTATTGAAAATGTGTGTTCCTGAATAATGCACACCTTTTTGTACAAGACTAAGTGACTTTAAATCCTTGTGAAATTTATTCTTATTTCTAGTATTGATTCCATGAATTGAGCTGTTGGTTTGAAAAAGTGATATATTTTTAATGAGAAATTTCATTAAGGAATAAATATATTGGGAAGCTGTAGTTAGTATCCCTAGTTCCCTAAACAGGCTTCTGCAGGATGTTCTTGAGTTCACACCACATATAATTCTTACTGCACGTTTTTGTGCCCGGAAAACTTTAGCTTGGCTTGATGAATTACCCCAAAAAATAATCCCATATGACATTATGGAATGAAAGTAAGCATAGTATGCCAGCTTTTTCATTTTTATATCCACTATGTCTGACAAAATTCGCATTGCAAACAGAGATTTGTTAAGACGCTTCAGCAGTTCTGTGGTGTGCTCCTCCCAGTTGAATTTATTATCAAGCTGTAATCCCAAGAATTTAACACTGTCCACTTCTTCTATCTTCTTGTCTTCTTATGTTAGACATATACTCTTGGGACACCCCTTACAAGTTCTGAACTGCATGTAGTGTGTTTTTTCAAAGTTTAGTGACAAAGAATTGGTTAGGAACCAGTGATTAATGTCCACAAATATTTTATTGGCTGATCTTTCTAAGACTACACTTGATTTGCTATTTATTGCAATGTTTGTATCATCAGCAAACAAAACAAACTTGGCATCTGGTAATGTTACTGATGAAAGGTCATTGATATACACAAGAAAAAGTAAGGGCCCCAAAATGGAACCTTGTGGGACCCCACATGTAATTAGTTCCCAGTTGGATGATGCCTGATAGCTTGATACATATCTCTTTCCTAATAACACCCTTTGTTTCCTGCCAGAGATATAAGATTTGAACCATTTTACAGCATTTCCTGTTACACTATAATATTCTAGTTTACTTAAAAGGATATTGTGATTTACACAGTCAAATGCCTTTGACAGATCACAAAATATACCAGTTACCTGCAATTTTTTGTCTAATGAATTAAGTACATTTTCACTGTAAGTGTAGATAGCCTTCTCAATATCAGAACCTTTTAGAAATCCAAACTGTGACTTTGACAGTATGTTATTTGAGATAAGATGGTTATAAAGACGACTGTACATTACTTTTTCGAAAATTTTTGAGAATGCTGGCAACAGTGAAATTGGACGGAAATTTGATGCTATTTCTTTATCTCCCTTCTTAAACAGTGGCTTAACTTCAGCATATTTCAGCCATTCAGGAAATATTCCACTGATAAACGACTGGTTACACAGATAGCTTAATATGTTACTTAGCTCAGAATCACATTCTTTAATTAACTTTGTTGATATTTCATCATACCCACTAGATGTTTGTGATTTTAAAGCTTATATGATGGACATTATTTCTGTTGGGGTAGTGAGGGTCAAATTCATATTATGGAAGTTACTTGAAATGTCTGGTCTAAGGTAATCCATAGCAGCATCTACCGAACCTGACAACCCCATCTTTTCAGTAACAGTTATAAAATGTTTGTTAAAAAGTTCTGCAACACTATACACATCTGTCACCAATGTATCATTTACTCTTAATGCTATTTGTTCCTCTTCATGTCTGGTTCTACCGGTCTCCTCCTTCACTATATCCCATATTGTCTTTATTTTGTTATCTGATATGACTATCTTTTCCTTGTAATATATTTGCTTTGACATCCGTATTACAGTCTTTAATATTTTGCTGTATTTCTTATAATGTGCTATAGCATCAAAATTGGAAATGTTTCGGATTGACAGATACAGTTTTCTTTTCGTTTTACAAGATACCCCTATTCCTCGAGTAATCCATGGCTTCTTTGTAGACTTTGCTCTAACCTTGGTAAGTTTTGGGGGAAAGCAGTTTTCGAATAAGGTAAGCACTTTATTAGCAAAAATGTTATATTTTTCATTCATGCCATGAGCACTGTAAACATCAGTCCAGTGAATGTCTCTGAGGAGTGTCCTAAAATAATCAATTTTTGGCTTACTGATTACCCTCTTGAGCTCAGATTTAACAGATTTTATATCCTGTTCAGTATTAACATTTAACAGAAGGAACTGCATGTCATGGTCTGAGAGGCCATTGACTATTGGTTTTGTAATATAATTTTGTTCATTTGACTTTTCTATAAAGATATTATCAATGGCTGTTTGTGAGCAAGTGGCTATCCTAGTGGGGAACTTTACTGTGGGAATTAAGTTGAATGATAGTGTTACTAACTCAAATAAGTTCTTATTGGGAGAGTCTTTAAGGAAATCTAAATTGAAATCACCAGCAACCACTATTTCTTTGTTTTTGGTTGTTAAATGGGCCAGTACAGCTTCAAGGTGGTTTACAAACAGATTAAAGTTACCTGCAGGTGCTCGATATACACTTAATATTATGAAAGATTTTTTGTGAAAATCTAATTCTGTTGCACATACTTCCATATGCTGTTCTAGGCAAAATTTATGAATGTCTATGTTCTTAAATTTATGACAGTTCCTGATGAATGTGGCAACTCCTCCTTTCTCCATTTCTGATCTACAAAAGTGAGATGCTAACCTAAACCCTGTAACACTTAAAAGTTCTATACCAGTGGTCACATGATGTTCAGAGAGGCAGATTATGTCAGCTGGGTTTGAAGACTCTAATTCATCTATGCAGATAGTTAATTCATTAATTTTATTTCTCAGTCCTCGAATATTTTGATGCAATAAAGATAGCTGACATTTCACATTGACTGAGTTAAAATTGGGTGGAGTTAAAATATCTGCTGACAGTTGAAAATTCTTAACCAATGGCTGTTTATGCTGATGTAATAAGCTGGAATTATGTTTTTTGATTTCTTTCTCAAACTGAAGGTTTGTCTCAGTTCTAACCTCTCTTAAAATTTGCTTTCTTTCTGTCCTCCCTACCCTAAAAAAGGGTCTTTTCTGAATCCTATAACCACTGATATTTTACCACTCATGACAGTGCCTGCCCCCTTTAACTTTCCTGCTATTTCCCCAGCCAATTTACCCTTCCCCTTCCTGTTGAGGTGAAGGCCATACCTAGTATAATCCCACCTACTGAGAGAATCAACATGAACCACACCAATGTGTGACCCCGCACCCGACATGAGCAGCCATTCCAGCTCCAAATTAACTCTCTTGACAGAAGAGTTCAAATGAGGTCAGTCATGGCGCCCAAGAACAGATACAAACTCAACACTAGCATGCTTCGATGCTGATGCAATCTTCGCCAGGTCACACTCTATACTGTACCCAGGATCTCTGTCAATACTGTTACCTGCCCCACCCACTATAACCACGGTGTCTTCCTTAGTGAAATCTTTGCAAAGTGATCCTAAATCCTCTGTCACCTGCTCCAGACCAGCACTAGGTTTAAAAAAATTGGTGACCTGGTATTCTGATCCTAGTACATCCTGCAAAAGTTGGTCGACACCTCTTCCATGGGAACTACCTAACAACAACACTTTCTTTCTCTTTACTGATTTCCCTACATTCTTACTTTTCAATTTGCTGCTGAAAGTTTGTTGTGCCCTGTCTACACCTGCAACTGCTTGAGGCTCACCAGCTTCTAACTGAAGCAACAGGTCAAATCTATTTTCCACATTCACCATAAAGCTGTCAGACAAAGTTCTAGGCCTGTTCCTCCTGTTGCCTGTTGCCACTTCCCACCTCTCTTTACCCTTCTCCCTCCTTAACCTGTCAAGATCTCCCCTGGCCTTGTCTAACTCAGCCTGAAGGGCGGCAATTTTCCCCTCCTGTTCTAGTATCTTCCTATCTCTACTACAAATCCTACAAAACCACTGATGAGTCTCATTTACTTCCCCTATTCCCACGCCACTACAGTCACCCACATGGAAAAAACTACAGCACCCATCACACCAAAGCCCCGACCTAACAATTCTACGGCAAGTCAAGCACTTTTCACTCATGATAAACGTAATAGTTTATTAAGAATAAGTCAGTTAAATTACAGATAAACACGAAAATATGGTTACACAAATTTGGCCTATACACAACTGTGTGTAAACAAAAACAAAAGTGCAAAGTTTCTGAAACAACAAGTTAAACTTTACGCTACTTTCCGGAAATGCTAGTTAAATAATGAAGAGGTACGCTAAGTTAAATTGCTGGAGAGAGCAAGGAACAACTAAACGAAATTCTATTGATTTGCTGCAGCAGAACGTAAACAGAAAATACGACTGTACGGTCTTTTCGCGTTTTCTGCTATATTACGTAAATAAAAATGAAACCTTTAATGGTACACTTAAACGGCACACTAATACACTTATTTACCACGTAATCAGTACTAATCTATATGTTTTATAATCTAAAATAACTTATCTTTACGAGAACATCAAAACTCGCGCTAGTCGCCTGGCTGCAGGGCTGCCAACCAGTATCTTCTTTTCTTACATGGAAGGTGTATGTAAACTGAATGAGTTATAGAAGCCAAAGGTAAATTAATGAGTTGTTTTGTGACAATGTTTCGATACACCATTAAATATCTGTACGAAACATAGTAAGAAATACGCTCTTCAATTTATTAATTCCTGTATATTCACCCTTTTGTTTTTAGAAGTGGTACCATGTGAATGTATGCTTGGATCTGGCGTACCAGCATTGTTAAAAATATGTATTTCAACTGTTCATTAAAAGTGTTATAAAAAGTTATTAGAAAAGCACTATTTATTCACAATGTTTAGAGGTCAACTCCTAGCTGTTTATCATTTCACTCACTGCCAAGATCCTGCATCAAGAGGTTCGGCGCAGACAACAAGAATTTACACAGTATCCAGAGGAGTGTTCCTGCATTGACATTGTCACAATCAAGAATAAACACAATGGAATTAATGTGAAGCAGTACATAGTGCAAATTATGTTTATTGACCTTGAATGTGTGGATATTAAATGTCTGTTGATATTGGTATAAGTTATAGTTCACCCAGAATTGTGCAGATTCATAAATCACCTTCAAATATCTTTCAACTATTCTTTCCAATCAATTTTTCCAATTATTCAAGCAATTATTAATCAATTTCCCTCATGCCACATACCTATTCAATGGCTACCATGACAGGCCAGTGCCAAGCAATATATGAAAATACCTTTCAATTGTTGTTGTGTTCTTCAGTCCTAAGACTGGTTTGACGCAGCTCTCCATGCTACTCTATCCTGTGCAAGCTTCTTTATCTCCCAGTAACTACTGCAACCTACATCCTTCTGAATCTGTTTAGTGTATTCATCTCTTGGTTTCCCTCTATGATTTTTACCCTCCACACTGCCCTCCAATACTAAATTGGTGATCCCTTGATGCCTCAGAACATGTCCTGCCAACCGATCCCTTCTTCTAGTCAAGTTGTGCCGCAAACTTCTCTTCTCCCCAATCCTATTCAATACCTCCTCATTCATTATATGATCTACCCATCTAATCTTCAGCATTCTTCTGTAGCACCACATTTCGAAAGCTTCTATTCTCTTCTTGTCGAAACTAGTTATCGTCCATGTTTCACTTCCATACATGGCTACGCTCCATACAAATACTTTCAGAAACGACTTCCTGAAACTTAAATCTATACTCGATGTTAACAAATGTCTCTTCTTCAGAAACACTTTCCTTGCCATTGCCAGTCTACATTTGATATCCTCTCTACTTTGACCATCATCAGTTATTTTGCTCCACAAATAGCAAAACTCCTTTACTATTTTAAGTGTCTCATTTCCTAATCTAATTCCCTCAGCATCACCCAACTTAATTCGGCTACATTCCATTATCCTCGTTTTGCTTTTGTTGATGTTCATCTTATACCCTCCTTTCATGACACTGTCCATTCCGTTCAACTGCACTTACAAGTCCTTTGCTGTCTCTGACAGAATTACAATGTCATCGGAGAACCTCAAGTTTCTTATTACTTCTCCATGGATTATAATACCTTCTCCAAATTTTTCTTTTATTTCCTTCACTGCTTGCTCAATATACAGATTGAATAACATCGGGGATAGGCTACAACCCTGTCTCACTCCCTTCCCAACCACTGCTTCCCTTTCATGCCCCTCGGCTCTTTATAACTGCCATCTGGTTTCTGTACAAATTGTAAATAGCCTTTTGCTCCCTGTAATTTACCCCTGCCACCTTTAGAATTTGAAAGAGAGTATTCCAGTCAACATTGTCAAAAGCTTTCTCTAAGTCTACAAATGCTAGAAACATAGGTTTGCCTTTCTTTAATCTAGCTTCTAAGATAATTCGTAGGGTCAGTATTGCCTCACGTGTTCCATTATTTCTTCGGAATCCAAACTGATCTTCCCCGAGGTCGACTTCTACCAGTTTTTCCATTCATCTGTAAAGAATTCGAATCAGTATTTATTAAACAGATTGTTCGGTAATTTTCACATCTGTCAACACCTGCTTTCTGTGGAATTGGAATTATTATATTCTTCTTGAAGTCTGAGGGTATTTCGCCTGTCTCATACATCTTGCTCACCAGGTGGTAGAGTTTTGTAAGGACTGGCTCTCCCAAGGCCATCAGTAGTTCCAATGGAATGTTGTCTACTCCCAGGGCTTTGTTTCGACTCTGGTCTTTCAGTGCTCTGTCAAACTCTTCACGCAGTATCGTATCTCCCATTTCATCTTCATCTACATCCTCTTCCATTTCCATAATATTGTCCTCAAGTACACAGCTCTTGTATAGACCCTCTGTATACTCCTCCCACCTTTCTGCTTTCCCTTCTTTGCTTAGAACTGGGTTTCCATCTGAGCTCTTGATATTCATACAAGTGGCTCTCTTTTCTCCAAAGGTCTCTTTAATTTTCCTGTTGGCAGTATCAATCTTACCCCTAGTGAGATAAGCCTCTACATCCTTACATTTGTCCCCTAGCCATCCCTGCTCAGCCATTTTGCACTTCCTGTCGATCTCATTTTTGAGACGTTTGTATTCCTTCTTGTCTGCTTCATTTACTGCATTTTTATATTTTCTCCTTTCATCAATTAAATTCAATATTTCTTCTGTTACCCAAGGATTTCTACTAGCCCTCGTATTTTTCCCCACTAGATCCTATGGTGCCTTCACTACTTCATATCTCAAAGCTACCCATTCTTCTTCTACTGTATTTCTTTCCCCCATTCTTGTCAGTTGTTTCCTTATGCTCTCCCTGAAACTCTGTACAATCTCCGGTTTAGTCAGTTTATCCAGGTCCCATCCCCTTAAATTCCCACCTTTTTGCAGTTTCTTCAGTTTTAATCTACAGCTCATAACCAATAGATTGTGGTCAGACTCCACATCTGCCCCTGGAAATGTCTTACAATTTAAAACCTGGTTCCTAAATCTCTGTCTTACCATTATATAATCTATCTGAAACCTGTCAGTATCTCCAGGCTTCTTCCACGTATACATCTTTCTTTTATGATTCTTGAACCAAGTGTTAGCTATGATTAAGTTGTGCTCTGTGCAAAATTTTATCAGGCGGCTTCCTCTTTCATTTCTTAGGCCCAATCCATATTCACCTACTACGTTTCCTTCTCTCCCTTTTCCTACTACCGAATTCCAGTCACCGAAGACTATTAAATTTTCATCTCCCTTCACTACCTGAATAATTTCTTTTATCTCATCATACATTTCTTCAATTTCTTCATCATCTGCAGAGCTAGTTGGCATATAAACTTGTACTACTGTAGTAGGCATGGACTTTGTGTCTATCTTGGTCACAATAATGCGTTCACTATGCTGTTTGCAGTAGCTTACTCGCACTCCTATTTTTTTTATTCATTATTAAACCTACTCTTGCATTACCCCTATTTGATTTTGTATTTATAACCCTGTATTCGCCTGACCAAAAGTCTTGTTCCTCCTGCCAGCGAACTTCACTAATTCCTACTATATCTAACTTTAACCTATCCATTTTCCTTTTTAAATTTTCTAACCTACCTGCTCGATTAAGGGATCTGACATTCCACGCTCCGATCCGTAGAACGCCATTTTTCTTTCTCCTGATAACAACGTCCTTCTGAGTAGTCCCCGCCCGGAGATCTGAATGGGGGACTATTTTACCTCCGGAATATTTTACCCAAGAGGACGCCATCATCATTTAACCATACAGTAAAGCTGCATTGCCTCGGGAAAAATTACGGCTGTAGTTTCCCCTTGCTTTCAGCCATTCGCAATACCAGCACAGCAAGGCCATTTTGGTTAGTGTTGCAAGGCCAGATCAGTCAATCATCCAGACTGTTGCCCCTGCAACTACTGAAAAGGCTGCTGCCCCTCTTCAGGAACCACACGTTTGTCTGGCCTCTCAACAGATAGCCCTCGGTTGTGGTTGCACCTACGGTACGGCTATCTGTATCGCTGAGGCACGCAAGCCTCCCCACCAACGGCAAGGTCCATGGTTCTTGGGGGGGATCTTTCAATTATTGAGATAAATGATTCATATTATTGTTACAAGACACTAATGAAACTTTCGTTGTTTTTGTTACATGTCCATGAGATGGGAAATGATAAAAACATTGAAGGAGCAAATTAAAATTTAATTCTGCCTACAAACAAGATGAGCCAGGAATGCTGATTTCAGCGGTAAAGGTAGAAAGCTGCTATGCTGTATGCTAGTATGGCCGTGCGCCATCTCTCTGGCAGTAGATGAGCTCCTTTACTTCCAATTAATATCCCTTACAGAAAGTGCATTTCTACAGAAAAGACAAAAATTTGTACAAAGTCACCATTAAAGTGCAAGATAAGTCATCCACATTCTATAAGACTGTGTCAGATAATAATCAAGTTCATTAGTGAATATGCAGCTAAACCTACTTTAATTGAAAAGTACCGGTACAAACAAAATTTCATTTTTGCAACAACAACAAAAAAAAATCATTATTTTGTTAAAAACTATTCACAATGGAGTCAAAGGAAAGAGCCATTGTTGAAAATTCATTACAAAATGCAATATGCCAAGATGTCAGAAATCCGAGCTTGGCAACAGTTGAAGGTAACGCACCAACTCGTGAACTGGCCGATGGCAATCTAAACAACAAAGTTGGTATCCTACTATCAATAAATGATGACACTAGTAATATAACTAATCATGATGTCACTTTTATGATGCTCAATGCGAAAATTTCTCAGTTCTCAGCGGGAAACATTTTTTTCAAATAGTGAAACTGAAGGGTGCGACAGCAAAAATTTCTTTGATTACTTGCTCACAACATCATGAATGCAAGAAAAGGAAACACTTTGTATAAACAATGTAAATACTTGTGAGACACACAGTTTGTTCCAACACATGCAACAAATAACGCAACAGTTTACAAAACAACAGGAATTTCAGGAAAGTGTAACACAACAACTTAAGGGTATAGGACAACAGTTTACACAGCAAAATCAGGCATTTAATGATTTCAAGAATAATATTATCAACAGTTCAGTGAGGTGAGCAAAACTATGCGCACTGAATTATCTGACGAACTGTTCAGGAAGCTGACAGAGCAAGATAAACCACTAAAACAAGAAATAATTACTGCAATATCCCACAATATGCATATGTTAACAGAAAGAGTAGACAATAAGCAGGAACAACTAGCAGATGAGTTACAAAACCTCAGTGAAGCATATTCCCAAATTTAGGAGAGGCAATCCCAAGTGGATGTATCAGTAAAAAGTATGACAAATGCAGTCAGCAAGTTTCAAGACATGTACAAAAGCTTACCTACAGAAGTACAAAAGTTAAGTCTTAGAGTGTACCAGTTAAGTTTAGAGTCAAAATTTGCCAAAAAAAAAGACAGAGAGATAAGTTATGTGCAAAAAAAAAAAAAAATAAATAAATAAAACTGAAAAGGCTGAAGCGGGGTTACTGGATAAGGGCAGCATCTTTGCTGAAAAGGTAGAGTGCAAAATTTATGTAGATACTGTAGAAGAAGCTCTAAAAGAGGAAAAAAGTCAATTTATAGCTAAAACAGATTCAGGTTTAAAGGAAGCAGAGGAAAGGTTATGAGGCAGTCTTGCTAAAACTACTGACATTCCAAAACAATACTGGACAGAAAACAAACCCATGCTTTTAGATAAGTTAGATACTTTCACTGGTTACCTACAACACTTGGCTAGCCTGTCGAAGGAAACTAGCGAAGGTTGCAGAATGCAGCAACACTTGCTAGCAGCTGTACCTGTTGAGCAAGCGCAACTGCCATGTGCTATGTCACAAGCGAACGTAAACATACCTGTCACTGACAGCATGGAGTGTTTGTCAACATTACTTGCAGATGAGGGATTACTTAGGCAGCAGCAATTTCCAGTATTTACCTCTGAAGGGAAAAGAATAAACTGTGGTCTTTATCAGAGCATTTCAAAATGTTTTACCCCATACCTGGACTGAAGCCCAGAAAATTAGATTTGTTGTTGGATACACACAAAGTGACATTCCACTATTGGCTACAGACGTGGCAGAATGTTGCCACTACTATGAACAGTTTGAGAGAGCCTTTCTGGATAAATATTGGTCTGAGGCTGTTTAAGTGAGGCTCAGATGTGAAGTATTCAACCCAGCTCCATTCAATAGCAAAGATGGAAGCTTAAGGGGCTATTTTGAAAAATATTTGAATAAAACCAGATACTGGACGAACCCGGTATCTGAAGTAGATGTGCTGAAAATTTTAAAGAGCTGTCTTCCTGCCCATGTTAGGGAAAAATTCATTACCATTCCGGAACATACAGCTGAATACTTTCTATCTGTACTGGACTCAATGATTTAATATACAAAGAGAGAGCAGTACAACCAAAGCCTGTCAATGCACAGATAGTGCCACAGAGATTTACGGACCAACACGTGAACAACGTATTCATAGTACAACATGGATGGCAACCTTACCCCACACATACCTATGGTGATGGTAAAGGTAATCACAACAGCAATGGCAAAAGCCATAAATTCAAGGGTGGAACAAAAGAAATGGGCAAAACTTTAACAAAAACAACTACAATGGGCAAGTAGAGTATGGCCAGCCTTACACTAGCTATAGACACAAGCTACCAGAAATAATCAGCAGATCACTTGGCAAACTCAAAACAATACCCCAGACAGTCGAATAATCCATAGACAGCGGTATTTGGCCAGCAAAGTAATGCACATATGCCAAATAACATGCAAAGGCAAAGAGGATTTCAGTCAAGAGCCTCACAGGGTACTAACTGGTGTAATCAAACACCAACAGTCCATATAGTCGAAATTACACCTAACCCAGAGACCAATGCCACCATGACACCGCAAAACTTAAGCCAGTCACAGTAGGCTCCAGTTCTGTGACCCGGGAGGAGACTGGGGGACAAGCTTGATCAACACTTTCTTCATTATATATGATCAAGGTAGTGATGTGAAAGATGATCTGTATACTCTCTAAGTTATATTAGATTTAGGATGCTGGAAAGTCATATTCCAGAATTTATATTGTTAGTTGTTAAGGAAAATTCTTGTTTGTGTTTTTTTCTTATATGTCAAATTTGTAAACGATAATACGACTGGTTGTAACACGGGAGAATTTTACTATTATGTGTCTAGAGATGACGATACTTTAAATACAATGCTTCACATTGTGCGTAGCCCAGTTGTAAACAAATAAATGAACTTGTGAAATGCACAGTAGCACCCAGTGCAATACACAACTCACCACAATGCAAGTGGTATCAGAGCAATGCAACGCGTGCGCATTGGGGAGCAAGCTAGTAACAAACTGCAACCGTGCGCTCGCCAGACAGGCACATCTGGAAGTGTTGGAGTGCCCAAAACAAACAAACCTGATGAGCTACAGCCCACACTAGCATTTGTAAAGCCGATTGAATAAACAAGGACATAGAAAATTAAGAGTGAGTCTATACTACAACTATGACTATCCGCAAAATACACACACACACACACACATACACACAAAGATAAGCCAAGGGATTATATACACAGGAATGGGATGCTAAACTATGAGATATTTACTTAAGCTATGCTACTGTACACATTATATCTACAGGTTGTTACAAAAAGGTACGGCCAAACTTTCAAGAAACATTCCTCACACACAAAGAAAGAAAATATGTTATGTGGGCATGTGTCCAGAAACGCTTACTTTCCATGTTAGAGCTCATTTTATTACTTCTCTTAAAATCACATTAATCATGGAATGTAAACACACAGCAACAGAACGTACCAGCGTGACTTCAAACACTTTGTTACAGGAAATGTTCAAAATGTCCTCCGTTAGTGAGGATACATGCATCCACCCTCCGTCGCATGGAATCCCTCATCCGCTGATGCAGCCTTGGAGAATGGCGTATTGTATCACAGCCGTCCACAATACGAGCACGAAGAGTCTCTACATTTGGTACCGGGGTTCCGTAGACAAGAGCTTTCAAATGCCACCATAAATGAAAGTCAAGAGGGTTGAGGTCAGGAGAGCGTGGAGGCCATGGAACTGGTCCGCCTCTACCAATCCATCGGTCACCGAATCTGTTGTTGAGAAGCGTACGAACACTTCGACTGAAACGTGCAGGAGCTCCATCGTGCATGAACCACATGTTGTGTCATACTTGTAAAGGCACATGTTCTAGCAGCACAGGTAGAGTATCCCGTATGAAATCATGATAACGTGCTCCATTGAGCGGAGGTGGACGACGGTACTAAAATGACCTCTAACATGGAAATTAAGCGTTTCCGGACACATGTGCACATAACATCTTTTCTTTACTTGTGTGTGAGAAATGTTTCCTGATAGTTTGGCCATACCTTTTTGTAACACCCTGTATTTGTGTATAATATTTACAAATTTAAATATTGAAAGTGCACGCACTAATTATACTTAATAGACAAGAAAAGTCTTGCTGCAGGCAAACAAGCGAGTGCAGTATAAGTGGCAAACTGAATAAGAGAAGACAATCAATTATTGATAAAATTATTTAATTGGATAGGCAAAAAAATCTACTCACCAAGTGGCAGCAGGACACACACATAAAAGACTGTTGTGTCTGGCAAGCTTTCAGAGCCAGTGGCTCCTTCTTCAGGCAGAAGGATTGAAGGGGAAGGAAAAAGGGTGAAGGAAAAGGACTGGAGAGGTCTGTAATTATTAAACAATATTAAATAATTTTATCAAAAACGGAATAAGAGGTCACACCATGCCTGTAATACACTTTATCTTTTAGATTTATAAGGTAAGTAGAAACACACACATTACGTTAAATAAGTTTTGTGATAGTACGACTGCACACTGAAGTGAATGACTACATGGTTGAATATATGAAAAAATTATTAGTAGCCATTGAGCCATTATACACATATCTAAGAAGATTTAGTTTTAAGCTAGTATTAAGTTTTTTCTTCCAGGGAACAATGCATGGACATGTCCTAAAGTGAAGAAAGATAAATGCTTGTAGACTGTTAGGTACCATATAAAAATAATAAAATACTGCACTACAAGTAAATATAGTTGTAAATTTATGTTATGTATGAATGTGATAGTGTGAAAGTGTGTGAAGAAGAAAACAGTTGCAGTATGTCACATATCATGATGCTGAACTAAGGTTGAGTACTATCAAATAATCAAGGGGTCGAAACCTAATTACTGTGAATGTCGACTACCTATGAAAGCATCAAACACCTGAATTACATTGAAATTTTTATGCATGTTTCTTACTTATGTAAACATTGTTTCACACTCATTAAACATATCTTATTGATGATACAACATAGAAAGAACTACTCCAGTATAGTACATAAGGTAACTCAGAGAAATGTGACTAACAGAAATGACACTTTTATTCAAGGACAATAATTACACAGAGGTCATCGAGATTTATTAGGGTCCCCCGGATATTACAAAAATTTAAACCTCCACTTGGCTGACCATATTTAGGTTTCCCATTGTTTCCTTAAACTGTTGCATTGAAAGTCCAAAGCAGTTTTGTTTTGTGATCCTAATATGTTCTCAATCCTTAGTGACTTCATCATCAACAGAACAACAAACCCTAATCTTTCTTCCTTTTGTCACTATTACTGGGATGCTAGGCATGTTCAGTAATATGATAGAGAATGCAGATAAGATTATTACCCATGTCTTGTGTTGGATTATTCATAAGTATCTCTGTGGTTTTCAGAAGACAACTATCTGAATATTACAAGACATTGCAGCATAAATCCATGATAGCTTGCTGATTCCACATTCAGTCTTGCACAACAGGTTTTGTAAGAAAATATCTGTGCTATATTGTAGGTGTGTATGTCTATATTTAATTCCAAGCATGTCAATCAAAAAATGGAAATACCACTTTCTACGTTAAAGGAGAGTGGAAAAAAAGGCTCTCCAGGATTGGGACCTCCTCTAAGCCTGTGTGTGCAATAATGCACCATCTGCAGTCACAGAGCTACGAATTCTGCATTCCAGTTGGCGTGCTGCACAGTAATGCGGCAAAATGTAGAGATGAGGATTACCTCAGTGCAATTCTAGTTTGCTAAAAGTTGCTTCTAATGGGCAGTTTGAGAATGATTTTTGGAGGTTTTCCACATTCGTGTAGTCATATGTTGGCCATGGGCTATGCTTTACCTAACCCAGCAAAAAAAGCTGTTAAATTACATTAAAATCCACTTCACTTATGCTAGCCAATACTAAAAAAATATAGATCATGAAAAATAATATCAAAGCTCCTTTAATGTGAACAGATGCGAAGTTTTATAAGCCAACAAATTCTTATGTATGGTTCAGAGCTGAACACCCCTTTCTTAAAGTTTATTTTCTGTTTCTCCACTTTGAGGGGTGTTAAGGTAGTATTTTTGTTGATGTCTAGCAGGATTTTATAAATCATCCTCTTTGCCTGTTTCACATTCATTTTCAATCTACCATTATGGGAGTGTCATTTTTTTTGTGAATCCTTTCTAGCTTTATTTGATAACTCACTGATATCCTAAATTTAATCATATGAGGACATAATTTCTGATCACCCAATGAAAAAAGTGACATCCATATTCACATTACCAAAATAAAAAGAGGTACTTTGCTTATACTGTTGAAATACACTTACCATTTAGGTACCCAAGTAATCTACTTTAAAAATACTAAGCAGACTCATATCAAACTGTTGGCATACAATATGTTTACAGGAAAAAATTTTGCGGATGCACATGTACACATCCCACCACGTCATGGTTAATATCAGTGATTGCATGAATGATCCTCCCATGCAGCTCTTCAATGGCAGTTGAGTGAGGAACACATAATCTTTGAGATAACTCCATAAGAAGAAACCATATCAAGTTGATTCAGGAATATGTGAGGGCCACTGAAGAACTGGAGTGTCCTGTGGGAAACACATCCACTGTGATGCTGAGGCAGTCCAGTAATGAGCTGCTACTGAACAACTGAAAGGAAGTATCCGGGAGAACCGTCTTTCTGCAAAATGAAGTCTGCACTGTCTTGCTGTAATTACAGCAGAATTCATTGCTCCAGCATGTCCAGGTACAGTTGACAAAGCAAAACTGTTCGCACAGAATACGACTTAGTACCACACCAGCATGCACAGCCATGTCACAATTTTTGACAACTCTTTTGTCTCGTTAATGTCCATGTTGCATTATAGTGACAACATATTATCATGCCAGTGAAACATACTGTAGACAAGATTAGAAATTAATACCAATAAAGCATTACATGTGGACATATCAGATATCGAAGTGACTGCAAAATATGTTGTTATCTGACCAGAAATGCAAGAAGTGGTCCACAGGAGGTCTTGGGATCACTATTCCACTAGCTTATGGTCAAACTGTCTAGTTGTCACTCCTAAAATCAGAGTTCAGTTCCCCCATATGGTTGATATATTTTTGTCCCCCCATTGTGGCAGTTGCCAATGGCCTTTCTGTGGTAGCTCTTCTTGTATTGATGAGTATAACACTGGTGTATATTATTTGTAGTCTTTAAGAGAACTACTGTAGTGAGCTAAAAGAACCATATCAAAAGAACTAAAAAATTATTAAAATGCTGTTGGAACATATAACAATCTGAAAGAAATAAGCAGGGACATAACTCTGTAGATACCCAATGATGTAGTGTATGACTCTTTGTCTTACTACTACTAGAATTTAATTTGCGCAAATGACTGTTTATGTTCTGATTTGACATTGTTTTTAATTTACCCATAAGATACTACCATTACTGAAAATGATTTTGAACATGGAGTAAAGGTGCCTGTTACAGGAGAGTTCACTAACATGTTAATCTGGGAAAGCTACTTTCTGGCTGAAGTAAGTGATCAGCTTTCTTGGAGGGTATCATAATGTAGTTATCACAGTGCACGGGGCGTACAGCAGTGACAGTAAGACCACTGCAGAGTTGGATGTTGTCAAGAATCCTTTCTTTAGAGGTGTTCAATTTCAATTTTTTTGAGTGTATATGCTCGTGGGTGTTTAATGTCTGAAGTTGAGTAGCTGTTTTAACAATATTTGTGTGATCATTCATCTCTGTACAGGGAACATTCAAAACAATTCAGATATGTGACAGCTTAGCAGAACCAAAGGAGACAGAAGCGAAAGTTTTGTTCTTGAAAAAGAAAAAGAGAAAAACACCAGAAATAATCTTCCAGTCATTCATAGCATGTTTCGTACATGCAATCTGAACACAAAGAAGAAGATACTGAGTGCATGTTCTGCAGAGATCATTTGTCTGAAGGCTAACAGAGAGAAATGGGCACAGTGCGTGGAATGTTATGCTAGGGTGCCCAAAGAGTGGTAACTTCCAGAACAGCTTTTATATGTTCTGACAGCACTTGGACAACAAGGAAGAGAATATTATTAGTTTAGAGTTTACCTGTTCTTTAATTGGTCAATGCTGAGTGTTTCCTCTGGTTGCCTCGTATTAGGACAACATTTCTATTTCCTATTCAAATTTACTTGTTTGAGCTTCTTTTCAAATTGTCATGTATTTAAATGCTAAGTATCACAAATTAAATAAACAAAATGTAATTACAAAAATCTGTATCAAGGCAGTCAGATAATTTCAGTAATTCGTGATTTTGGAACAGTACCACATCTACACTTATTGTCAAAAGTATGATTATTATTATTATTATTTAGGATGCAGCATTTTATGTTGAATGGAGAGTAATAATCAGATGTAGAAGTGACTTCAGAATGGGACCCTTGTTGTTCATATTATATATTAATGACCTCATGGACAATATTAAAAGTAACATCCGACTTTTTGCAGATGGTGCAATTATCTATAATGAAGTTCTATCTGGAAGTAGCTGCATAAATATTTAGTCAGATCTTAACAAGATTACAAAGTGACACAAAGACTGGCAACTTCCTTTAAATGTACAGAAATGTAGAATTGCGCCCTAAAAAAAAATAAAAAAACACATAGTATCTTATGACTATAATATCAATGAGTCACAATTGAAATCAGCTGATATATACAAACACTTGGGTATAACAGCATGCATGGATATGAAATGAAGTGATCTCACGGAGGTAGACTTTGGTTTATTGATTGAATACTGGGGAAATGCAAGCAGTCTACAAAGGAGATTGCTTACAAATCACTTGTGCAGCCAATTCTAAAATATTGCTCAAGTGTATGGGACCCATACCAAATAGGACTAACAGAGGATATTTACTATATACAGAGAAGGGCGGCAGTATCATGGATTTTCGTCTTCCACAGAGAAATGGTAAACTACTGTTGTGATTTCATTGTGTATGACAGGAAATTGGGGATGGATGACTGTCACAAATTGTGTTGGGGACTGACTAAGGAATCTGTGCACCAGGGTATTAGACTGGCTCCTTTCTGAAGTTTGGTAGAGGTTGAACAAGGAAATGATAGAAAAAGATACAAGACATTATTTCAGCATGGTTACATGTGGAATCATATCCATCTTGATGCAAAACATGGAAACTGCAGCTGCAACGAGAAATCAACATAATTTCCCATGAACAGTGTGACAACTAAGAAAACACATGACATATGGTTATTTATTGCTATAGCTCAGTCAAGTCGCAAAAAATGATTGCTACAAGTCAGAGAGAACTCAATAATGAATAAAAACTATACCTAGTTTCCAGGATGGGGCCTGTGCCTCCTCTTGCTTATGGATGTATGAGGCACAAATATGACTATCGTAATGGTATTTTCCATGTCAAAAACTGTGTGCATACTGAGCACCTGTAATACGTGCTAAAAACTTGGAGGGATGCTCTATCCACTGATGTGTCTATTTCTGTATATTATAGTGACGCATACCACTTCAGGGGAGTGAAGATCATCCCTAAACATTTTTACCTAGGAATGAGACTTAAAACAAAAGTAATGTCTGGTGAGGAAAAAATAACATAAAATTATGTCCAATGTAAATGGGCTGACAGTGTGTGTCTATTTTTATGGTGCACATGGTGAGCTATGTGGAGAGAAGACGTGGATATTCAGTGGGGAATGATGGTCACAGTGATTTAGTGAGAGGAAATACTTGCTCAGATGTGGCATCAGGTATTTCATGGATCACCATCCTGTACTGGAGATGTACAGACTTCTCAAGACCTGTTACATCAAGAACAGAAATGGAAGCATGCTGAACTCTTTGAGTTGACACTGATGTCACAATTGGAAAAAAATGAGCATATCAAATTAGTATGAATTGTTGATGTATCTAAAGCAGAGGAAAATATATAGTAAGTTCAATTTTAAATGGTGTGAAATTTTATCCTAATGTCTAATGTCGTGTAAATGAGATACCACTGTCTGGATTTAAAGGAATTTTGGTGATGAAATCTGGATGATCAAAGTGGAAAGTACAGTCAAACTGCTGTTATACAAGTATATTAAGAGCTCCACATTTGCAGAAACAGTTAGATATTTTAAGAAACAGTTACAAATTTTAATAAACATTTATGCTGCAATGTCTTGTAATATTCAGATAGTTGTCTTCTGAAAACCACAGAGATACTTATGAATAATCCAACACAAGACATGGGTAATAATCTTATCTGCATTCTCTATCATATTACTGAACATGCCTAGCATCCCAGTAACAGTGACAAAAGGAAGAAAGATTAGGGTTTGTTGTTCTGTTGATGATGAAGTCATTAAGGATTGAGAACATATTAGGATCACAAAACGAAACTGCTTTGGACTTTCAATGCAACAGTTTAGGGAAACCTAAATATGGTCAGCCAAGTGGAGGTTTAAATTTTTGTAATATCCAGGGGACCCTAATAAATCACGATGACCTCTGTGTAATTATTGTCCTTGAATAAAAGTGTCATTTCTGTTAGTCACATTTCTCTGAGTTACCTTATGTACTATACTGGAGTAGTTCTTTCTATGTATGGTCTATGATTTGTCATACTATGTTACTTGCCAGTTCTTTTCATCCTTAAGTTTTGGACACCAATATATATATGTACAGAAGATATGAAAGGCATTCGAACATTTAAGAGATGGTTATTTTGAATCTTCTTCTGCGGTCACAAGCAAAAAATCTCACAGTCTTTGGATGCTATAATATCTATCTAGTACATGAAGTACAAGAATTAAAATTACAGCATCCATTGTGTCAATGAAACGAAATTATATATAACTGCCTATTTTGAATAAGCAACTATTACTTGGAGCCCAGCAAAAGGTATTCGGAAACCTTGATTATCTGGTTTTGGAGCTGCCTAGAGATATTTTACTTGGCTGATGTTCTTGAAATATAATGACAAACTTCCAACAAGTTCTCCTGTACAAAGAAATCTTCCCTTGAAATATGCTCACGGAAGAGCCACAGTGCTAGCACAGACGAAAAGGAAATGTCTGAGTTTTTCACTTCTACAGCATTTATTTCATAAGTTCCAATAAAAAAAAACTGAGACTTATAATATATCACTGCATTAAAGAAAGCTCAATTGCAGTCAGCCGCCTATTTCCAGTGATAAGGAATAAATAGAAATTGTTTGATTTACTGTTAAACTGGATTGTGGGACTAGTGTATGTAGTAGAGGCAAGCATGACAAAGTTTCAGTTTGTTATTGTATATGAAACAAATCATACACATAATTATCAAAGACATCACATAAACTGGAATCAACAAACATGGACCAAAAAAGTTATTATATTGGTTCCCAACAACTGCTGATGCATTTGAGCAATATCACACAGATTCATCCTTTCCTTGAGTTATTACAATGACAAATATATGGAGGAAAGCAGGTATTATGGAAGAGTAACTAAGAAAGAATGTTAAGTTACTGAGGTGAATCTAAAGTGAAATGTGGCTTTTGTCATAGGATACTAAAATCCTACAGAAAACTGCAGGTAAGATGTAAAACTCAAGTGCGAAACAATACTGGCATACCTGTATGTTTGTCTATTCATTAATTTAACTTCTAGAAGAGCTTTAAAATGAAAAAAACTTTTAGGTGCCAGAGTAACTGTACTTTGTTGAGGGTGACGAATTCCAGAGGCAACAGACAAGATTGTCACGCCTGTCACTCCAAAAATATCCAGCACAGGGTCAAAAACGTAAAACATAGAAAAACATTAACGTAGTCACAAATTTTTGTACAGTGGTAGAAGTGACTGCCATGAATTATATACTAAAAATCAAGACTGGTGGGGTGTAACTGGGGTCTGGGGGCATGTTTAAAGGTCACTTTTTTATGTTTTTCTTAAATAATTCTAAAACTGTGGCTTAAAGTGAAAATTTTTCCCAGTATAAAATTAATCTACATAAAATTTCCTACAGTAAATTTCCTATTCATTTTTCTCTAGGGCAAATAGTTTCAACATTGCAGGGGATGGAAAACTGCAGGTTTTTAAAAATAGTGTTGTAACAGTGTAAAATCAATGTTTATTAGTACATGAATTTTATAATTTTATTAATGTTTATTCCCCTTGCTGTTGGTGGGGAGGCTTGCGTGCCTCAGCGATACAGATAGCCGTACTGTAGATGCAACCACAACAGAGGGTTATCTGTTGAGAGGCCAGACAAACGTGTGGTTCCTGAAGAGGGGCAGCAGCCTTTTCAGTAGTTGCAGGGGCAACAGTCTGGATGATTGAGTGATCTGACCTTGTAACACTAACCAAAATGGCCTTGATGTGCTGGTACTGCGAACGGCTGAAAGCCAGAGGAAACTACAGCCATAATTTTTCCCAAGGGCATGTAGCTTTACTGTATGGTTAAATGATGATGGCGTCCTCTTGGGTAAAATATTCCGGAGGTAAAACAATCCCCCATTCGAATCTCCGGGCAGGGACTACTCAGGAGGATGTCGTTATCAGGAGTAATAAAACTGGCGTTCTATGGACTGGAGCGTGGAATGTCAGATCCCTTAATCGGGCAGGTAGGTTAGAAAATTTAAAAAGGGAAATGGATAAGTTAAAGTTAGATATAGTGGGAATTAGTGAAGTTCGGTGGCAGGAGAAACAAGACTTTTGGTCAGGCGAATACAGGGTTATAAATACAAAATCAAATAGGGGTAATGCAGGAGTAGGTTTAATAATGAATAAAAAAATATAGGAGTGCGGGTAAGCTACTGCAAACAGCATAGTGAACGCATTATTGTGACCAAGTGTAATGGATCTGGGAGATGTTATTTTTTTACCGTATTTGTCGATACCGAATTGTAAATGTTTTCTTATATTTTTGTCAGGATTTATTATAATTTGTCTTATTATATGTTAATTTACTTCTGTTTTTGAGAGTAAAAGCATATTGATTACTATTAGAAAATGTATCGAAGAACAGCAAAGAGACTGATTACAACTGGAAGATTGTGTGTGGTGTAAAACATCTTTGACGTTGGAGTCATCTTTGACTGTACTTAGTCGGCAGCTAACTCTTGGTGTGTGTTGACCATGGTGTTGACGGAAGAACAATTTGAAGTATGTTACTATTATTTTTGTATGAACTAAAAAAAAAGAAGAAATTACATTTGAAGAAACTGTATTTGAAACACCAAAATGAGAGAAACACGTTGAACCACGTCAATTCTGCAACCATCAAAGATGCATTGTGGAATCATTCTCAGACAACTGAAGCCAAGACTATATCGCCGTATAAACGTCTAATGGAAAAGGTACTGTCACGAAATATGGCAAATTTAAGTAAATAAGAAAAAATAGTGATCATATTTTCAACTTGTGTCATTGCCGTATTTCACAAGATAGACACGAAGCCCATGCCTACTACAGTAGGACAAGTTTATATGCCAACTAGCTCCGCAGATGATGAAGAGATAGAAGAAATGTATGATGAGATAAAAGAAATTATTCAGATAGTGAAGGGAGACGAAAATTTAATAGTCATGGGTGACTGGAATTCGATAGTAGAAAAAGGGAGAGAAGGAAACATAGTAGGTGAATATGGATTGTGGGGAAGAAATTGAAGAGGAAACCACCAGGTAGAATTTTGCACAGAGCACAACTTAATCATAGCTAACACTTGGTTCAAGAATCATAAAAGAAGGTTGTATACATGGAAGAAGCCTGGAGATACTGACAGGTTTCAGATAGATTATATAATGGTAAAACAGAGATTTAGGAACCAGGTTTAAATTGTAAGACATTTCCATGGGCAGATGTGGACTCTGGCCACAATCTATTGGTTATGAACTGTAGATTAAAACTGAAGAAACTGCAAAAAGGTAGGATTTTGAGGAGATGGGAAAGAACTACAGGTTGTACAGAGCTTCAGGGAGAGCATTAGGGAATAATTGACAAGAATGGGGGATAGAAATACAGTAGAAGAAGAATGGGTAGCTTTGAGAGACAAAATAGTGAAGGTAGTATAGGATCAAGTAGGTAAAAAGATGAGGGCTAATAGAAATCCTTGGGTAACAGAAGAGAGATTGAATTTAATTGATGAAAGGAGAAAATATAAAAATGCAGTAAATCAAGCAGGCAAAAAGGAATACAAACGTCTCAAAAATGAGATCGACAGGAAGTGCAAAATGGCTAAGCAGGGATGGCTAGAGGACAAATGTAAGGATGTAGAGGCTTATCACACTAAGGGTAAGATAGATATTGCCTACAGGAAAATTAAAGAGACCTTTGGAGAAAAGAGAGCCACTTGCAATAATATCAAGAGCTCAGATGGAAACCCAGTTCTAAGCAAAGAAGGGAATGCAGAAAGGTGGCGGGAGTATATAGAGGGTCTATACAAGGGTTATGTTCTTAAGGACAATATTATAAAAATGGAAGAGAATCTAGATGAAGATGAAATGGGAGATATGATACTGCGTTAAGAGTTTGACAGAGCACTGAAAGACCTTATGTCGAAACAAGGCCCCGAGAGTAGACAACATTCCATTAGAACTACTGACAGCCTTGGGTGAGCCAGTCCTGACAAAACTCTACCATCTGGTGAGCAAGATGTATAAGACAGGCGAAATACCCTCAGATTTAAAAAAGAATATAATAATTCCAATCCCAAATAAAGCAGGTGTTGACAGATGTGAAAATTACCGAACTATCAGTTTAATAAGCCACTGCTGCAAAATACTAACACAAATTCTTTACAGACAAATGGAAAAACTGGTAGTAGCCAACCTCGGGGAAGATCAGTTTGGATTCCGTAGAAATACTGGAACACGTGACGCAATACTGAGTCTACGTATTAGCTTAGAAAATAGATTAAGGAAAGGCAAACCTACATTTCTAGCATTTGTAGACTTCTAGAAAGCTTTTGACAATGTTGACTGGAATACTCTCTTTCAAATTCCGAAGGTGGCAGGGGTAAATTACAGGGAGCAAAAGGCTATTTACAATTTGTACAGAAACCAGATGGCAGTTATAAGAGTCAAGGGACATGAAAGGGAAGCAGTGGCTGGGAAGGGAGTGAGACAGAGTTGTAGCCTCTCCCCGATGTTATTCAATCTGTATATTGAGCAAGCAGTAAAGGAAACATAAGAAAAATTTGGAGTAGGTATTAAAATCCACAGATAAGAAATAAAAACTTTGAGGTTCTCCAATGACTTTGTAGAGCAGCTGAATGGAATGGACAGTGTCTTTGAAGGGAGGATGTAAGATGAACATCCACAAAGTAGTCAAATTAAATCGAGTGATGCTGCGGGAATTAGGTTAGGAAATGAGACGCTTAAAGTAAATGAGTATTGCTATTTGAGCAGCAAAATAACTGATGACGGTCAAAGTAGAGAGGATATAAAATGTGGACTGGCAATGGCAAAGAAAGCATTTCTGAAGAAGAGAAATTTGTTAACATCAAGTATAGATTTAAGTGTCAGGAAGTTGTTTCTGAAAGTATTTGTATGAAGTGTAGCCATGTATGGAAGTGAAACATGGACAATAAATAGTTTAGACAAGAAGAGAATAGAAGCTTTTGAAATGTGGTGCTACAGAAGAATGCTGAAGATTAGATGGGTTGATCACATAACTGATGAGGAGGTACTGAATAGAATTGGAGAGAAGAGAAATTTGTGGCACAACTTGACTAGAAGAAGGGATCAGTTGGTAGGGCATATTCGGAGGCATCAAGAAATCACCAATTTAGTATTGGAGGGCAGCGTGGAGGGTAAAAATCGTAGAAGGAGACCAAGAGATGAATACACTAAACAGATTCAGAAGGATGTAGGTTGCAGTAGGTACTGGGAGATGAAGAACTTTGCACAGGATAGAGTAGCATGGAGAACTGCATCAAACCAGTCTCTGGACTGAAGACCACAACAACAACATAGTACATGAAGTGGGTTATGGACAAATATTAAATGTATGTATCATCTAAGAGTAGTAGAACCGTATTAATGGATAAATTGTGTTCTTGGTGTACAACAGGCAGGACGGGACTGGAGGAGTGTGAGGGAGGATAGAAGCATGAGGAAAGACAAGTTGTTGCTCAATTGTGGTCATGCAGTTCTCACACTCTGTACCCCACTAGTCACAACAAGCAACTGTAGGATGTTTCAAAAAATTATATGGCACTTCCCCATGCCCAGAGGGGGGTCGCATCAACACTCGATGGAATACAGATTTGAGCTACTAACAATACTAACACTAGAAATGCTTATGGACAGGTGTGCCTCAATCTCTGTACACAGCCAGAAGCAAAATTGATTCTCAATCATCCTGTGCAGCAGTTGCATTGCTCTTCCAGGTAAAACGGCTTCCTCCACCATGAACATTGCTCACTTTTCAGTTTACAGACAGAACATCCTTCCTCAACTTTTGCTATCCACGTCTCTTATGTGAGTAGAAAAAATAACATCACTAAGCTCGACATTTATATAGCGGAGTTATTTTTAGTTTATTAAGTGATTACTTATTTGCAACTGCCAAGTGAGCTTTTATGTAAAATACACTCCTGGAAATGGAAAAAAGAACACATTGACACCGGTGTGTCAGACCCACCATACTTGCTCCGGACACTGCGAGAGGGCTGTACAAGCAATGATCACACGCACGGCACAGCGGACACACCAGGAACCGCGGTGTTGGCCGTCGAATGGCGCTAGCTGCGCAGCATTTGTGCACCGCCGCCGTCAGTGTCAGCCAGTTTGCCGTGGCATACGGAGCGCCATCGCAGTCTTTAACACTGGTAGCATGCCGCGACAGCGTGGACGTGAACCGTATGTGCAGTTGACGGACTTTCAGCGAGGGCGTATAGTGGGCATGCGGGAGGCCGGGTGGACGTACCGCCGAATTGCTCAACACGTGGGGCGTGAGGTCTCCACAGTACATCGATGTTGTCGCCAGTGGTCGGCGCAAGGTGCACGTGCCCGTCGACCTGGGACCGGACCGCAGCGACGCACGGATGCACGCCAAGACCGTAGGATCCTACGCAGTGCCGTAGGGGACCGCACCGCCACTTCCCAGCAAATTAGGGACACTGTTGCTCCTGGGGTATCGGCGAGGACCATTCGCAACCGTCTCCATGAAGCTGGGCTACGGTCCCGCACACCATTAGGCCGTCTTCCGCTCACGCCCCAACATCGTGCAGCCCGCCTCCAGTGGTGTCGCGACAGGCGTGAATGGAGGGACGAATGGAGACGTGTCGTCTTCAGCGATGAGAGTCGCTTGTGCCTTGGTGCCAATGATGGTCGTATGCGTGTTTGGCGCCGTGCAGGTGAGCGCCACAATCAGGACTGCATACGACCGAGGCACACAGGGCCAACACCCGGCATCATGGTGTGGGGAGCGATCTCCTACACTGGCCGTACGCCACTGGTGATCGTCGAGGGGACACTGAATAGTGCACGGTACATCCAAACCGTCATCGAACCCATCGTTCTACCATACCTAGACCGGCAAGGGAAATTGCTGTTCCAACAGGACAGTGCACGTCCGCATGTATCCCGTGCCACCCAACGTGCTCTAGAAGGTGTAAGTCAACTACCCTGGCCAGCAAGATCTCCGGATCTGTCCCCCATTGAGCATGTTTGGGACTGGATGAAGCGTCGTCTCACGCGGTGTGCACGTCCAGCACGAACGCTGGTCCAACTGAGGCGCCAGGTGGAAATGGCATGGAAAGCCGTTCCACAGGACTACATCCAGCATCTCTACGATCGTCTCCATGGGAGAATAGCAGCCTGCATTGCTGCGAAAGGTGGATATACACTGTACTAGTGCCGACATTGTGCATGCTCTGTTGCCTGTCCTATGTGCCTGTGGTTCTGTCAGTGTGATCATGTGATGTATCTAACCCCAGGAATGTGTCAATAAAGTTTCCCCTTCCTGGGACAATGAATTCACGGTGTTCTTATTTCAATTTCCAGGAGTGTATGTTCCTATAAAGGATGGCTGCAATGTGTTTAATTTGTGTGATTTTCTCTGCGACCTATGTAGCGGTGATAGGAATGAGACTGGATTAGTAAATGTGGCATCTTGCGGCTGTGTATCACTGACAGTGCATTTTAAAGCCATGTAACATGTCATAGCCATTTGGTGATGAATCAATGAATAGTCCGAAAGTTATTGCATTTCTCTCACAATTAATTGTGTTACATATTATTGTTAACTGTGTCAGTGGTAGACTACATAAATCTCTTCCATTCAGGAACTGCTGACACTTTTAGAGTGGGCTGCATTGATTGGAGCCATTTAGCACTCACCTACAGAATACCTGATGGAATGGGGCTGATCATGTTCAGATTCAAAGCAGTAATCTGCTGAAATGAATTGCTTGACTTATTTTAAAATATCTCAAGTTCCATAACACCTAGGCATGATCTATTTATGTTTCAGAGGGAACCAATTTAAGCTTCTGGGTCTCTTCACAAGTTCCAAGAGCAGAGGCTGGGGTGATGGATTTGATAACCGTCATGTTGGAAAAGTGATCCAGGCACTGACATTAGAGACAATGAAATCTAGATGCCCGAATACACATTTACAGCAAGATACACTTGAGACAGGCTCTTCAGTGTGGCAGACAGTTGGAGCTCATTTAACAACCACAAATAAGTTCCCATTTAAGAAACTGAAAATAGCTGCTACATGAACGTGGAGCTGAGTGGAGTGATTTGTTCACCCATATAAGAGAACTGGAAAGGAAATGTGGAGAATATAGAGCTTGTATGCAAAATAAAAAGTGATCAGTGTTAGTGGTGGAGGATACTGCCTTCCCTGGATTAACACTACAGCTGCTGTACAAGCTGACTAAGAATCAATATCCCTACTACCAGAGTAACACAGTGTTCAGAGATTTACATACATTCTGTCCGTATGCATTTCTTGTGTTAGTGTTACTGGTAATTCATATCTGTATTCCACGTAATGTTAACATACTACGTACAAAGTAATCGCCATCTGGGCATGTCTAGCCACCGTCAAGAACGCGCTGCAGAATGGCCAATATTAACTTTGTGAAACATCCTGCAGTAGCTTTTTGGGGTGTAAGGGATAGAGATAGTGGGGAATCACCTGACTGTGGACCTATGAAGGAGGGAAATGTGTGATTACAATCCAGCAAACTACATCCCCTCCCCCCAAGCCCTTCCATTCTTTTACAAGCCCAGAACACAATTTATCCCTCAATATAGTTCTACTGCACTTAGATGTGGTATATACATTTAATATTTTATCTTAACCCAATTTACTTAATAGAAATCTAATTTTATACTATTATAACACTGTAATTTCTGAACTTTTCCTGGTGTATTACTTGTTTCAACATTTTTGGGTATGCTGCCAGATCCCGTCAACATTCGGCCCCGATATTTCAGCCCAGAGATGTCTGGAATCTTCAGGCGAGTAGGCAGCTACTGAAGAGCACAGGTGCATCCATTGTATTTATGCCGAATCTCACACAAGCAAAATGTGCTGGCAACTTTCGGGGCACGTGTGAGGTGATGACATATGTGACTGCCGAATTGTGTAAGCTGCCCTCAGTGATGGAAGTGACAAATGATCTAATTGAGCATCAAATGACCCCAACGGTTCCACTATCAATGGCTAATTTTAATTATAGGATTTCAATTTTTATCCAGTTGAAAGCAGTTGTCATGGTGTATAAGATTATCAGCAAGACGTATTTCCACCAATTCTTTGATTAGCTATAATAACAAGGAGCAACACACTGAGGGCACTGATAATGACTATAAATCAACTGTGTTCCTTCAATATTCTGGGAATGAGTCTTCTAAGATAGACAGATTGCTTGGGAAAAATAAAATCAAGGTTATCTTCCATGCAGCAACGAAGAGCTTGTATCTGGTTGGATCCGTTAACGATGACTTACAACTGAAAAAAAGTGAGCATTTAAAAAAATTCCCTGAGTGTGGTGTAGCATATATAGGCCACATGACATGAACTGTCCACGAGTGTTGTACAGAACACGAAAGATACACCCATTTTTGGCAGCTGTTAAAAATCAGCAGTAGCAGAACGCTATATTTCCATGGGATACTAAATGGAACACAATAGAACAAAAATTTTAGCACCAGTTTCCAGTTTTTGGGATTCACTAATCAAAGAATCGGTGAAAGTACATCATGCTGATAATGGCTTTAAACTGGATAAAAACTCGAATCCTAGAACTAAAATTATCCAGTCACAGTCAATAGGGTCATCTGATACTCAATGGTTAGATTATCTCTCACATCCACTACAAAGGTCAGTACACACAACTCGGCTGCCACACGCATGTCATCATCTGACACGGGTGCTGAAAGACACCAGCACATTTTGCACGAGAGATTTGGCATAAATACTGTGCGTACACCTCGGCTCTTCAGTACTTGCCTACTCATATGAAGATGGCCCGCCATCTCTGTACCTATATATTGTAGCAGAATGTCAACAGGAATTGGCGGCACACTAAAAAAATTTTAGAAGTATTATAACACTATTTTTAGAAATAACTGATTTTTCCATCCCCTGCAATGCAGAAACTATTTGTACTGGAGAAAAAAATGAATAAGACCTTTCTTGGAGGACATTTAATGTCGTTTAATTTTGTACTGGGAAACGTTTTCGCTATACACCATCGTTTTAAGAATCATTCAAGAAAAATATAAGGAAGTGTCTTCCCTTCTACAACATTCACAATCCATAGGTCAGGATTTTTTGTATGTTGTTCATGACACTCCCTCTTACCACTGTATAAAAATTTATTACTACACGAATTTTTTCTCCTAATTTTCCTTTGTTGTCTGGACTAGTAAGTCAATCTATGCGGCAGAACTAGACTGTGATCTGAACGGTGTGTCTCAACGCGGGTAGCAGTATATGACAATAAAGACACAATCAGCATGAAATGCAGGGAGAACATCTCTAGCAGTCAAAGCATTAATTAATAATTTTCTGTTCAGTGGAGTATACAAAGCATATCTGTACCCAGGGACCAAACTTAACCAATTTCAGAGTTAGGATAGGATTTTATATTGTTTCTTACTTGGCTGATGACTATGTTATAAAAACTGGCTTAAAAAGCAGCTTATATTTTCTGTAATCTTAGTGTGTAGAAATACACTGCTGCCTCTCTATTTATAGAAGATGTTCAAGAGACTTCATGTCTTGGAGGAGTAAATGTAAAAACAGGACTTGTGCAATATGACTAAAACTCCATTCTTTGATGTTTGGGCATTATTTATTCCAATTTGCAGTTCTCCATTAACAGATTCATATGACAAAATCTCCAGTGCAGTTTTATCTCCTGTCGGATAACACAACATGAAGTGCTACAGGAGGAGGTAATGACTGTATAATGAAGAATGTGAGTGGCACAGGATCAAAGCGAAATGAATTTATTAGTACCAATGTGATGGAACTGCCAGAAACTAACAACAATTATTTATGTCCGCAACAATGATAGTCTCTTAACATTTGAATGATGGCTGCTATTGGTAGAAATATACCATTAAATACTGCATTCAATAATTTTATATGCAATGGGAGAAGAAGGAAAATGCCAATAGGTTCACACACAAATTTCAGTCTGCTTTATAATATAGTCTATTTACATTTACATACATCACTTCATAATATATGTATATATATACATATGTACATACACAAATGTATACAAATTTGCTGAAATATTACATATAAACTGGACAGTGTACAACATAAATTGCAACTAACAGACATTATGAAGAAATCCATAGCTTGTCACACTGCAATGGTTGTCATTTTACTACCCACAGAAAATAGGTTGTTATTAGACAAAATAAATCTAATGAGTATCACATTAGAGGATGCCAAAATCTGCTTTGGCATTAACAATTAAAATAAATTATCTTGAGAACTAAAATGTTCCTTTACAGTATGAGTGATGGTCCTGGAGACTTAGTGCAAACTATTTATCCCCACTGTGTGTTAAACTTCCTGGGAATGCGCTTGACTCTGCTGTCTCCATAAAGCTAAATAAAAATGCTACATAAATAATAAAAAATATCCATGGTCTTCTTAAAAATCATAAAATAATTGCACTACAGATTAAGATGTACAGTTTGACAGAGAGCTGAGTGATCAACAGGAGCTGACAACAAAAATAACAACAACCATTCCTGTCTGGTGTCTACAGCTTTTATGGCAAACTTCAGCATTTGAAATTAAGATATAATTTTTAATGAAACTGAACACTAATTGTAAATGATGTTGCTTCACTCCAAAATCTAAATGTTTTTCTTGCAATAAAAAAGTGGTTAAACTTAAATCGCTATTAACAAACACTGAATCTCTGCAATTCTCATGAGCAGTTTCAGAGATCACAATATTTTTCATATATTTGAAATTATGTGCACTTGTCAGTGAAACTGCAACATGGAAGAAAGCTGTGGCTGCAACATAGGATAACTAACATTTTATAGATCAAAAGGAGTGTCTGTCTCAATATAAATTGTGTACAACGTGGAAGTCAAATCATTGAATTTAGCTACAAAAGCTAACACGCCTAAATACAATTGGGAAATTATTGCCATGACTATGATATTCACATTAAAACATACCACCTAAGTTTTTAAAAATATTCAAGCATTTATAAATTCTTTTTTCACCTGTGCCATCCATAACACAATTAAACACGGATATATTTATTATCAGTGTGGCACACAAAACAGGAACAAGTATAAAATGAAAGCTACTGCCATCCAAGAAAGCAGTTTGGATGTTATGCTACCTTTTAGCTTGACTAACATGGGAATAACCAAATATGATCACACACATTATCTTCTATCATCTATCTGGTAATTATACAAGTAGAAATAAATTAATGAAGATTTTTGGCATTTTAACATTTACACTACACTGTCCAGATTTACACAAGACAGTTAATATTTCATATTAGTCACGATGCGAGAGTTTTAGAAAAAGACCAAAGGCAAAACTTCAACAAAAGCATGAGATCTTTAACCATCTAATGATTGTGACCTCCATGGCTTAAAGGCACTGTCTTACATCTGTACTCACACACAATCAATCATCAGGTAACACTAACTGATCAGCCAAACAACCAACCAGGTTTCCACAGCAAATTTACAAAAATAAATTAATGGTACTTATACAAACACGATCTTCATTAAATGTTACATGTTGTACAGTTTGAACATTTGGACATAAGGAATTTTGTTATAAACAATTTGTAGATTAGTTCACAAGGAATGAACTTATTTTTGACATTTTCTATTTACAAAAGGCAATTGAGTAAATAGTTCACTCAACAAACTATTTAAAATAAAAAGATTTCAAAAAATGTACACAGTCTTTAGAAAAATATTCTGATTTCTATGGAGTTTCAGCAGTGAGAAAGGATCTGAAAATCTTTGCTTTCAAACAATAAGAATTACATATATGTAATTATATACATATTATACTGAGGCTATAATAGTGCTGTTACAAAAATTTGTGTGAATTGTGAAATGCTTGGGGATATCTTTTATCAGCACATTTCTCACAACCTTCATAATACATATACACGCAAAACACGCTGTATTGTAACTCAAGTAAGAAAGTACTGAAGTCAGTGGCAATACTGAATGATGCAACACATGACATAGATATACTAAATATACCAACTTTCAAATAAGGTACCTTTCCATCATCGTAATTTTGAAGTTCTATTTGTACTTTTATCATTGTCAAAAAGCTATCAGTCAGCACTGCTCATACCATTAAAGTATGGGGTACTGATAATAGAATGTTTGAACACTGATATATGTTAGCAATCTTAGAGAAAAAGACTGAATGAAAAACTTAAAGAACTGTACCTGTGCTATACAAGATGGATATTGGAACTTGGTGAATAATAACCTGTTTCTTCAGTCTGACTTTTTCATCACAAAAGGTACAGAAGATGAGAAAGTAAAGACAAGTAATTAGTTATGTGAGAAGAAGCTATCTACAAAAACTAAAGATATCAACACACCAGTAACAAAATATACAATGATCAATAAACTTTTGAATTCATCAGCTTCTCTTATAAATAACCAGGCAGCAAGTTGGAATACGCATACTTTCACCAAATTACTCTATACAAATCTAAAAATTTGTATGAATTTTTTTTGTTTATTTGGGGATTACAAGACTAACTGTTTAGAAAGTTCAGTGGGCTAAATGACCTGTCCAATTAGTATTTTTAAGTTCGTATTTTATCCAAAAGATGGACCACTTTCCTTTCACTGAGAAATAAACAGAAGACAATCTTTTTTATATGAAATCCAATTAAGCACAAAAGTTATACAAAGTTTCAAACACATTGGGTCCTGTAGGAAATGTGTCACAAGCAAGAGTGCGTGTGCTAAGAAACATGACCCCCATGGAAGACACTAATTTAGTTGCAGGTATTACTGGTATTGAGTCATGGAATAACACACAAGATTTAAGATTTAACACACTGCTGGAGTGCCTGTGATTTTTAAGGTTAAAAAATTATAAATGAATGAGAAGAAGCAAAATGCATATTACTTCTTCCAAAATTCTGTAAACAAATCTCTTCCAAGAAATAATATAAATGTGATAGCCTAGTCTGCATACAAATCATTCTTAATTATAGTTAAATACTTTGCAGGAAGTTATTTTTTTTCTTTTGTTTTTAATCTGTTAAGACTTACACTCTTCTTAAACAGCAGCTGCTGCAACTTTTTATTACATTTGACTCTAAATTTTATATTTAAAACATTGTAATATTTCTGCAGCCCCCATGCAATTTTTTTCTTGATAAGGAGTATGTCCATTTGAATTAGGCTTCACACCTGGTTTGAAGCATTTGTAGCAGGAAGCCAAATGTTAGAGATTGGGGGGCACTCGCAGATGCAAATTTACAACATGTTATATAAATAAAGGAGATAACAAAACTTAATATTTGCTGTTAATAACCTTTATTTTTTTTAAAAAGAAGCAAGAAAGAAAGGGGAAAACAAACAATCAAATCAATCCACAAATATCCTGTTCCTTGCTTATGGAGTGATTGATCTGGTAACCTCACACCTGGAGTGGCAAGAAAAGGACCTCTACATCAGTAAAGGGATGAACATACAAGCTATTGTGTGAGCCAAAGGTTAGCAACATGATGAGCTTTAATTTTACCACACTGTCATATGTGCTTGTATGTGTATCACTTTTCCATGTATGAATACTGGTGGAAAAACTTATCAGCCTTCACTTGGGTATAGTTTTGGTGGCAAAATAAACTAAATATTGTTATATGCTGATACTTAAGGCAATGTTTTCAGTTTTAATTTAAATGCAGACTTATCTTATCTGTTAACAGGGTCGGCAAACTTATGTTACAATGGCTCTCACCATTCTTTGTAACATTCTTATATGATCAACCCTCTCTGACATGAGGCTTTTATAATTAAAGTGGTGTCATTCTGCAAGATGACTTTGAAAAATTCTAATCACATACATTTGCTCCTCACCTGAGTGATAGTTTTTTCAGTGAACAATTCTGAAATAATGAAGAAAAGAAATGCAGCACCAACATACAACTAAAAAAAGGTGAACCACAATAAAAGAATCAGTTGTGGCATGTATGGGACAACTGAAGTGATGAAAAAGAAATACTAACACAGAATTGTCTACCAGCTCTTTTAACATACTGGACTGACACAAAAAAAAGTTTAGAATGTCAGGTAACACATACTATACCACGAAGATTTTAATTGTTACTACTTCAATAATAGTAAAAATAAACTCTACACAAAAGTAATAAAATAATTTATAAAACTGTGTAGGACAACCACAATTTATCTAGTCCATATAGAGTTTTTGTGTCAATACGGCTGTGGCCTTCTTTCTTATTACCTCTTGCCTGTCTATAAATTCATGTACATATACATATTCCCATCCCTCATCCCTTCTGCCTCTGTGTATTACCTAACTGTTCAAATAGTCTCCCCTCCCTACATACAGCATATACAGAATGAAAAGATACGTAACATCTAGTTAGTATGTATTAACCTGTTCTATTAGCATTTGAAAACATCTGATGAATTCAAAAGTGCAAGTCATAACCAAATACACTTAGTGACAAAACTGCATATATCTTGACTATCATCACAAAATGAATTTTTTCACTGCCATCACTTAAATTTAAAGAGACATTTTCAAACAACTACCTGAATATGAAATTAAGCAATACTTGCCCAGAAAGCGTAATACCTGTGGTTTACAAAATTAGATAATAAGTAAAATAAAATTAAGTAGCATGAGAAATGAAGCTACAAATGTTTGAATACACTATATATTGGAGACATCATAGTTGGCACACTAAATTAAACATGAACTGCTTTCTCATTCGTGATTTACTAATTAAGTTAGAATAGCATGTTCCAATAACATGTTGCCAATCTAAAGTATCCTATTACTGCCTTACAGTAATTGTATATTAATGCAGAAATGTAAGGCATCAATATAAGGAACTTAAGGATGGTACATGCTGCTAAAATATGTTTCAATAATTGACTTCATAAACAGAGACGATAATAGGAAACTGTGTTTAAGTTATTAAAAGTGATTCTAAAAGTCATAGAATACTCTTGATTACATAAGTGGTGAAAATTAAGTCGTCATCTTATGTTCTGATTGATAAAAACACAACACACTTTTAAAATGAAAATTAAAGACACAAGCAGCTATTGCACAGTTAGAGAGGTGTGGTTGTGGCAGAAGACTGTGATGGGACTAAGAGATAGTAGTTTTGAGACAACAGTTGACAAATTAAAAGAAGTAAATAAAGTTCAAACATCTAACTGGACAGAGATACAGCACTGGTTTGACGAAAAATATAAAATTTTAAGGTTACATATTTCTAAATGTGCATTAGCTTCTCGTGTTCAATTAAGAACTCAAAATTGTTAAAGGCATAAATCTGTTTACAGTGAATCAGAAAATGCAACTTTTATAGCAATGCTGACTTTCCAGCTTGTTTATACAAAAGCAAGAAATTTCTTTTGAATCATGCAATTGCCACACCATTCAATATATTTTATTACGAATAAATTGCATTGTAATGCAGCCATTTAAATTTTGGAATGTTTGCTCCACTGTGAATAAGGATCTTAAATATCCTGTATTCACAGTAACTGAGAAAATTTTGGTCCACACTGACTGAACATAGCAATCTTGCTAAAGTTTTCTAATTAACACTTTCAAATGCGTAACCAAAAAATTAGTACTGATTTTATTATCGCAAAATTGAGGCACAGACATTGGGAGAAAAGCACCTCTTTAGCACTCAACACACAACACATTAAAACTGTTCATGCAAAGAGAATGATTTCGGACCTGCAAAGATCACAAAACAGAGCTTAAATTCCTTAAAAATGTGATAATGACCAATAACGTTTGGCATGATACAAAAATTATGCTATGAGCTACTAATAATAACTGAAGTACTTCACCCATTTTGTTTTAAAATGTACAAAGTATTTCTAAAACATACACACAAAAAAAGATTTGTCTTCCAGTGTAGCCTTGTTTGCCACAATTACACAAAAGTGATGTTCTGTAGGTTGCAGTACTGCAGATTGAAGACAGTTTTGTATCTCAGTGCCAGGAAAATTTTGCTACACACACACACACACACACACACACACACACACACACACACACACACACACACACACCACAGCACTGTTACTAGCCTAGAAAATGCAAAATGTACATCTTTTAGCAGACAGAGACTCCTGTCAAACAACACTGCCGACATGGAGCAAGCCGGCCTGGCTGCCAGCCCCCACAGAAGCTTCCTCCAGAGAGTCCAAATCCAAGGCAGATTCTATCATGGTGGTGTCTTGCAGCAACCGTAATCTTGATGCACTTAAGGGCATTGCAACAGAAGCATCACAGAGTGTGAAGTCTGTAACAGTACCTGCAGCTTCTTCGCATGGTACTTGGGTAATGAGTGTGGGGTGAATGGGAGCAACCGCATCTTGAGCTGGAGACACATTTGAACTAATGGCTGCTGCGGTGACCCCGGTGGGACTGCCATTTGTGCTACTCGCATTACTACCTGCAGAAAAATGTCAATATGTTAATTATCCCACCACAAAGTTGAGATAGACATAATAATGAAACTGTAAACAAAGTGAACATTGCTACGTCATTTGCTTATCCATACTACATAACATTATTGTGTAATACCTCTGGGGTGGGAACGAGAGACATTTAAAATAAACTGATATTATGCTAGCTGCTACATGATGATTACATTTAAAGTATATAATTTTAAATATTATACATCAGTACATACTCTTCAGCATGACCACTAAAAGGTTCAGCACTAAATTCTGTCAGTCCCAGCATTTTTTTTTCCATCACTTTTCACTTCTTTATCCCCTAGCTACGATTTTTATAAGTGAAAAATGCCAAGTTGTACCATGGTTTGGAGACCATCAAAAATTGCCTAACTGATCAGGTAAGTCAATCTGAAGGTCGGAAGGTGGTGGTGGTGGTGGTGGTGGTGGTGGTGGTGGTTGACATCCACTGCTGAATAAAATCTTCCTTTATCAAACAATGGAAACTCCAGTCAGAAATATCAACATTGTAGGAAAGATCAATTGCTACTTACTGTAACTTTAAGTGTCTTCTTTATGGTAAGTGGCAATTTATCTTCTCCTACATTGTTGAATATCTTCCTTTAGATTTTTACATATATTACAGTCTTCAGCTATGTGGAGTCATGTAACTCCTGCATATTTCTACCCATCTTCCATGAGATCAATTTCTTGGGGTCTTTTCTTATATCTCCAAATCCAGCAGACAACCTTCTTGGTTCATCTTCCACCCAATCGTCTGGCTACATGTCCTGCCAACTGCCATTTCATTTTCATTAGTATCGTAATTATGTATTTCACTCCATTCTGTTCCCTGGCCAATTTGTTTCTTTTTTCTGCCTCTCCTTGTAATTCCCAGCTTGCACCTCTCCCAATCCTTCAATTTTGAGTGGTTTTGTGTTAAAAGACAATATCCTATTTCAATACGTCAAAATTCTTAAGACACACTAAATGTGAACTACCCATTTAAGAGATATCAGAAACAGTTCTGAAGACCTTGTTTGGTTCACCAAAAGCACTCCAAGCTATATTTTACTCTTTGCTGCATTTATTTCACTGTCCATCCAGTCAGTGTCTTCCAGAGTCCTACTAAATACAGAACCCCATAAAACAGGACAGCACTGTTAATTTTTACAGTTCATTTTTCAGAGTGTTCAATGTACATTATTTTAGTCTTATTGTAGTTGAATTTTAGTCTTATTATAGTTGAATTTTCTGACCCGTCAAACTCACCAAATTAGTTGTTCCATTTACTGCTGAAGTTTATCTGCACTAGAAGCAAACAGTACAGAGTTATCTGCAAAAAAAATGTGGTTCTGATATTTCTGTTTAATACATATTCCATCTTTATTTTTCCAGTTCAGGGTCAGGAAACTTCCTTGACTGGTGAGAAGAATTTCTGTGATATGGAATCCCTTGTTTGATTTCTATTTGGAATCTGAAACCTGATACAGCCTAATTGAAGCTGTAGCACTGACATATGTATTCCTCAGTATACAGGGTGTTACAAAAAGGTATGGCCAAACTTTCAGGAAACATTCCTCACACACAAAGAAAGAAAATATGTTATGTGGATATTTGTCCGGAAACGCTTACTTTCCATGTTAGAGCTCATTTTATTACTTCTCTTCAAATCACATTAATCATGGAATGGAAACACACAGCAACAGAACGTACCAGCGTTACTTCAAACACTTTGTTACAGGAAATGTTCAAAATGTCCTCCGTTAGCGAGGATACATGCATCCACCCTCCGTCGCATCAAATCCCTGATGCGCTGATGCAGCCTTGGAGAATGGCGTATTGTATCACAGCCGTCCACAATACGAGCACGAAGAGTCTCTACATTTGGTACCAGGGTTGCATAGACAAGAGCTTTCAAATGCCCCCATAAATGAAAGTCAAGAGGGTTGAGGTGAGGAGAGCGTGGAGGCCATGGAATTGGTCCGCCTCTACCAATCCATCGGTCACCGAATCTGTTGTTGAGAAGCGTACGAACACTTCGACTGAAATGTGCAGGAGCTCCATCGTGCATGAACCACATGTTGTGTCGTACTTGTAAAGGCACATGTTCTAGCAGCACAGGTAGAGTATCCCGTATGAAATCATGATAACGTGCTCCATTGAGCATAGGTGGACGAAACTAAAATGAGCTCTAACATGGAAATTAAGCGTTTCCAGACACATGTCCACATAACATGAAAGTTTGGCCGTACCTTTTTGTAACACCTTGTATACTATCCAAGTCAAAAGCTTTCTAAAAGCCCATGAAACCCAGCAAAGTGATAATTCATACTTCCCTGCTTCATTCTATACTTTCGTTCACAATTTGCACATGGTCAAGCAGTTCTAAGTCATCTTGTTTCTCCAAATGATTAAAGTGTAATGTTTTTTCCATCCACGTGTACATTATGAGAAAGGGGGGAGGGTGATGGGTCAATATTTGAGCGTTGTTTGCTCCATTCATGTGAAGCAGAAGCACTGTTCCACGCTTGGGGAATTTTCTTTTGCAAACTTTCTGAAAACAATATTGCAAGTTCCTTTCATATTACTTTTCCTCCACTGATTTAACCATTTCTATACTGTCATGTCCATGCACCTCTCCTCTTCCATATCTCAAACGGCTTTATATTCCTCACTTGGTACGTCTTCCAAAAGGTCATTATTTTCATTATCAACTACCTATGTTGCTGATTCATTTCTGAAACTCCACAAACAGTTAAAGAAATCTTAGAATGCCTGCACAGTTTTCTCTCAGTTGATAGTTATTGTGCCATCTGCCATCTTACCTGATGAAATGTGGTGTCTACCCAACAAAAGTTTGTTTAGTTTTCTTCAAGCTGTTATGTCTAATAAGTTCTTTTATAAATCTATCACATTCCTATCACTATTTGCAGATTGCCTTCTATTTTATAGCTGCCTTGTTCCATTCGGAACTTCCTTTTCTTTTGGTTTCTTCATAATTGCAACATATGCTGTCCGTACAAGTTTCTTTCATCTATATTGATATAAACTTTATTTCTATGATTCTGCATTTACAGCACAATTTGACCTCGTACATCTACGTATTCCTAAATAAATTCTCATAATCTACTTTGTCAGTTCTCATTCTGGAAGACTTTATTTCTTTCTACATTTGAATATGTTTTTACTCTGCATCTACGCAAGACATATCACCTCCAGTCCCCAACATGACCATGCCCAGTAAGCCACGGAATGTACAAGTCAGTCTTCATATTTACCTTCTGAAGAAATTGGCTTTCTGTCAATTAAGACCATGGTTTTTTGTGCCTAGCTTTTTGTCTCCTACTAGAAGAGGCATCCTCAGAGGTTATAAAGATGTATTCACATGATTCTCCGATTTAAAGCTAGCTCAGCACAGTGAACTGCTGACACTGATGTTATCTCTTATGACTAACTGATTAACACAAACATGAATACAACAGTTAAAAAATCGAATACAACAGTTAAAAAATCGAATACAACAGTTAAAAAATCGAATACTACAGTTAAAAAATATAATTAAGCTTAATGGAATCTTTCAGCCAACTAAATAATAATAATAATAATAATATGGTGACAGCTATTTAACATCAATATATCTTCTTTTCTTAGTATTAGCAACACATTTTATTTTTCTAATATTGCCTATACCTTAAACATGGTTATTAATATAAACTATATTCAGATACATGCAATGAGGTTTAATAGAAATACAATTAGAGGGCAATTAACCACTAATGTCAATTGGTAATAAAAGTATTCTGCAGAACAGAACAGAAATAAATATGGAGTACAAAGAAGTGCTAGTTCAATAGTTCATATATTATGCTCAAAATGGTAACAGTAAAAAATTGATAAATTCTTACAGACAAAGTCTGGATATATGAAAGCTGCAAGTTTTTACCTTTTGCCATAGGATTGACGGTAAAAGTGTAACTTTGAAAAGTTCAAAATTATTTTCACTACAATGACTGTAAATGTGACAGAATGCAGAAACTAATGACAAGAAGATTTTTGAAGTTGTGGATGAAATAATGAGTTCCACTAGGAAGAGCAAATGTCATGTGCCATTATTTCTCTTGTAGAGGATGAACTCATGAGATGTGACTTTTTCAGAGACAAAGGTATCACTTCAGACATGTGTATTGTTACAAGTGCAGCACTGTCATACACCGAAATTGCACTTGTAAGAGGAATAGAGCTAAAAATTAGTTTTATCGGCTATTCATGAAAACACTTTGTAATCCAGGGTAAGTTATGGTTTAGTTTTAAATGAACAACAGAATTATGCTTTTGTAATTATATGCTGAAGAGCCAAAGAAACTGGTACACCTGCCTAATATCCAGTAGGGGCCCTGTGAGCATGCGGAAGTGCAGCAACAAAACATGGCATGGCATGGACTTGACTAATGTCTGAAGTAGTGCTGGAGGGAACTGACACCAAGAATCCTGCAGCGCTGGCCATAAATCTGTAAGAGTACGAGGGGGTGGAGATCTCTTCTGAATAGCATACTGCAAGGCATCCCAGATATGATCAATAATGTTCATGTCTGGGGAGTTTGGTGGCCAGCGGAAGTGTTTAAACTCAGAAGTGTGTTACTGGAGCCATTCAGTCGCAATTCTGGATGTGTGGGGGTGTCACATTGTCCTGCTGGAATTGTTCAAATCCGTCAGAATGCACAATGGATGTGAATGGATGCAGACAAGACGCTTACATACATGTCACCTGACAGAGTCGTATCTAGATATATCATGGGTCCCGTATCACTCCAACTGCACATGCTCCACACCAATACAGAATCTCTACCAGCTTGAACAGTCACCTGCTGACATACAGTGTCCATTGATTCATGAGGCTGTCTTCATACCCATACACATGCATCCACTCGATACAGTTTGAAACGAGACTCATCCGACTGGGCAACATGTTTTTAGTCATCAACAGTCCAAGGTCAGTGTTGATGGGCCCAGGCAAGGTGTAATGCTTTGTGTCATGCAGTCATCAAAGGTACACGAGTGGACCTTTGGCTCCAAAAAATACCAGTAATGTTTCATTGAATGGTTCGCATGCTGACACTTGTTGATGGCCCAGCACTGAAATCTGCAGAAAATTGCGGAAGGGTTGCACTTCTGTCTCACTGAATGATTCTCTTCAGTCATTGTCGGTCTCTTTATTGCAGGATCTTTTTCAACGGCAGTGATGTTGGATTTCATTTCTTACCTGATTCCTCATGTTCACAGTACACTCGTGAAATGGTTATACGGGTCACTTGTGTGCAGACTATAACACCACGTTCAAACTCACTAGTCTTGATAACCTGCCATTGTAGCAGCAGTTACCAATCTAACAACTGCGTCAGACACATGTTGTCTTATATAGGCATTGCCGACCACAGCACTGTATTCTGCCTCTTTACATATCTCTGTATTTGAATGTATACCATTTTCTTTGGCACTTCAGTGTAGATGGACAGTAAAATCTGAATTAAAAAATGTCACTACTAGTATGCACAACAATTTAAGACTGACTGCCATACCTCTTCGAAAAACTCCTCATACAGAATCACTTTACCTATTTACTTCGTAAAGTTTATCGATCAATATCTTGTTGAAACAAATCAATGGTCATTTTAATTCTGTTGTTTATAGGTAGCCTACAAACCAATTCCAGTTTAACATAGCTGTAAAGCTTTTTCTATGTCTTTTTTACATTCCTCGAAATAAGACAGTTTTGGTTGCAAATTTTATTCATATATTTACTGCCAATGACACACTTTGCCCTTGTGAGTCATCTTCAAATTAATGGAGTCAACATCAGTCCATTAACGTATGCATACGGCATTAAGATAAAAATTTTAAGGAAACATGCTCCTAACATATAAAGCAAATAATATCATAAGGGACATAATATAGAGCCATTACATTGTTCATAATAATGTAGAAATTGCACCATTATCTGTATTATGAATACTTATTGTAAGCCTCATTGTCGTCCCCCCCACCCCCGTTCTCTCTCTCTCTCTCTCTCTCTCTCTCTCTCTCTCTCTCTCTCTCATTGCTTAGGTAGATATCTGATGCCTATTACTCTTGGTGCTGTGTTCTTCCACCCTTAGCTAGCAAATCACACAAGTTTAATACTTCATGAGTGTTATATTCTCCATTAGTTCTCTCATTCCTTTCTTCTTTTCTTTGTCAAATTTAATAGCAAGTTGTTACGCCTGTGTAAGTACCTTTCCCTCAGTTATTTTCCATTCTTGCATTCTGACGATATTGAGTGAACAGTGCATACCACTAATGTCTGGAATTTGGTGGTATCTACTAACATGGACAGGTCTAGTTCTCTCTACTGCCAGGAGCACTATTTTCTTTGTCATGTAATAATAATAAATTAAACTTTATAACAGACTCTGATAATAGCTGAACTTACAACAATAAAAATGCACAAGACACAATAGTAAATTACATTATAATATGTTTCAATGAGAAAATTATGCAATGACAGCTTCTGAGATGAGAGTATCAGATAAGTATATACCACAACTGCTGGAACTTTATTACAATACTCCTACCAATCCACATACTAAAGTAATAAGCTTCGTGTCCAAAATCATATCAGACATTTATGTCTGAACTGCTCAAATTACTTAGTTAGTGGAAATTTGCTGAAAATAGTTACACTTTGCGCAAGGTGATTAAGTGAAAACAGACTGGAATCGTAGGATGCATGTGATTTTGTTCACTTTGTACTTACTAAGACTGGCATAAAATATAAAGGCGAACATGGTCCTATTTTCAGTATATAATTCCCAACAGTTCAAGAACTGGATGCTTCAAATGTCCCACACTGCTGACTCATATAACAACAATAATGTTTCATTGATTGATTACTAACACGTATGTCACATACATGCAGAACATATCTCACTGTGAATCAAATTCACAAATTTATTTAACAAAAAGAACACACAGTTTTCATCAAGTTCACTATTTTCTTTATATTCACATGCAAAATAAACATACAATGAGCAAAGCACAAATAACCCAATTTAGACAAGCTTCAGAGACCATACCAACTCAGGTTCTATAAATGAAACTCCAGTGTCTTTTTTTTTGCCAATATTTCAATTTATAATGGGGCAAATCACGGCCATGCACACATCAAACTAATGCCTCATACACAGTGTAGCGTCCATACTTAAGACTGCATTCAATACTAGGAGGATAGAAGTGGCAGTAGCATGCAGAACTTCACTACACACATAACTTGGCTATACTTGTGTAATAGCACTCAGCAGCTATCACTCATAAGCTACCAGCAACATGCAAATGCATTTTTCTTTTTCTCTCTCTCTTTTTTAAGAAAACAATCATAACCATAAAGCCCTCACTTACCCTAAATGTTTGACCCTCCAAAGATACGGAATGAAAAGAAAAAGTAAAAGGGAATTTAAACAAAGAGAAACTCATCATCATACACATTGAAATGCATAACAACCATACAGTATTAAACAAAATTACACATGAAAATGTACATAATACTCTGGATATATGGTGCTACCAAAATGCTAAGAATAATTATAAGAACAATAAAAAACATACATACATTACACACCAAAAAAGTATTTCAGCAAGACAAATTTGAATGCAGAAAATGCACTTCATGACCATACACAAATGTTTTTCATATCAAGCGGATACAATATCAAACGAAAATGTTGCTTTTGGTAAACTACTTTTTATGAATGTAGTGGTAAGATTATACTACTAATCATTTCTTACAGTAATGGATTTTATAGGGAGGATAGTAGAATTGCTGTCTTATAAAAGTTGGAGTAGGATATCATTTCATTGCTTTCACATAAAGTCTACTAGTTTCAGGGATGGAGCTTTTACCATATTACTAATGTGACAACTTACAGTTACATTTTATATCAAAGGCCATTTAAAGACAAACAAAACTGTATTTTCTTTGTTTTTGATGATATTCGTCACCTGAATAATTAACAACAGACACAAAGTAGGTAGCATGAACAATAAAACTAAATATTAATTTGATGTGTATCTCTCTATTTTTTATATTTAGCACACTCACACATGATGACTTCCATTCTCAATAAACAAGGAATTTAAAATGTCTAAAACAAATATTTAAAAAATCATGGAGGTAGAAGGCAAAAACAAAGAAACAATCAACTGTTTACAGAAAAATAAAGGAAAAAGAAAGATTTCTCAATAAGGTATAAACACTTTGGTACTCATCAATAGTAGCAGTTGTGATAAGGCTCAAGGTAACAAATACTATATACAGCCTGTTCTTGAAATATCAGTTAAGAGAAGAGGAAAAAGGGAGGCAAATAAAGTTATGAATGGTGCAGAGGAGAAGTCCTCAAAATACTGTGTGAACAGAATAAGATATGACAAAAAACAGGAAGAGAAGAATGAATTAGACAAGATTATAAAACTAGTAAATTAGTCAGCAACGAGCAGCACAAACAGCTGAGTGGCTGTGTGCTATAGAAATAGCACAGAAAATATGAAGCTGATAGGGAAGATACTCATGTGATTTAATATATACCATGTTTATCCATCAGCAAATCATCACTATACCCTTTTCCTTCTGGTCTGATTTATAAGTCAGTTGGTTGTTTACTAAATCCAAGAAAACACACAAAATTCCAAAAATAAATTTCACAGGCTTCCATTAGAGTTAGCTCAGCAAAAAATGTAATGTTTTGATGAGGTTCATTCTATTTTCTTCTGGATCAGCAGAGAATTGTATTACTGTGCATCACTGTCAAAGATGATGTGAGTGAACTGCACGTTTTTACCCCAACAAATACTTAGCTAGTGGCCCATAAGCTTTACACTAGTTCAAATTAATTGGAAAACTGGTGAGAGTAAAACAGATAGAGCGTTGACAGAAATGTTACTGAAGCAATTTCACTTTAACCTGAAATAATAATCCCATGAAAACAACTAAAACCAATTCCCCAAGGAACCAATATCAACAAAATTATTTACAAATCGTAAAATGATTTTTTTGCAAGTAAGACTGTGGTTCTCTCATAGCATTCCCTCAAACTACTATTACCATATCTCCATATTTAAATATCATGTTCTCAGGGCCTCTGAGAAGGTTTTAATGAAATCAGAAGTCTAATGAAATCAGAAGTCGAGAACACCATCGACTCTGAATATGCAAGAGGTTCCCTCTCCCCCCCCCCCCCTCCCTCCCCCATGATATACATATATTCATTTTGTGAGTTGTTCACAGCTTATAACATTCCTCACTTCTCAACCTCCACAGTGTAGGACCTTCCAAATCCTCCTCACCCCCTTCCAGAGATGGCTATACCACAGTAACTTCTTCCTCTTAAAAGCTTCCATTATGTTCTCTTCCATTTCTATCATTTTTCTGATTTCTTAATTTCGGATATGTTATAATCCTGGGATTCCAGCATTTCATATCCAGTAACATCTGTGAACTTTGGATTCTGCTACATGAACATATTTGTAGCTACTCCACACTGTCTTTTAGATAATTGTAATGGGGTCCTTTGTGTATCTGGTATGCTTCCATTATTATGAGACACAAATAAGTTCTAATGTTTTGAATATTACTATTATTTAGTGAGAGCAACAGCTGTCACTCAGCAATGGAAAGGAGGCGATTGGACAAACTAATGAAAACTAGCAAGGGAATTTGGAAATTAAATGGAAATTCTTCAAAAAATTTGTTAGTTTTTAGACTAAGATTTCAGGATCATATAACCTGTCTAGTTTATTACTAAAAGAAGTGCTAGTGCTATCAGCACCCACTGTGCATAAATAGATTTACTGTTAAAAGTCAACACCACTGGAATCAGATCTCATTACTAAATTCTAATTTGTAGGAATTCACCATAAAGTTTTTGATGTATATTTCATTAGTAGTACTGTCACTTGTATATTGTTTTTTTACTCCAAAGGAACAATTTGAATAATTACACATCGGCTACATCTAGCGGTAAGTTTTTTGACTGCCTACTGATATGTATGTCTGGCGGCTGACTCTCCAATCATTGAACGAATCACGATCACTGTTATGGTTTCTGCACCATGCATCAAAACTTAGAACAGGATGAAGAGATACTGTCATCATCTTGTGATTCAGAAAATATCATTAAATACCAACAATAGTTTTTAAAACAAGCCTACAGCAAAACATTATAAGATAATGATTCCAGCAGTGATAATACGGAATGGTGTTCTGTAGCTTAATTCTGGACAAGCTACATGACTTGGAATTACACTTTCAGAAATAAAGTTGTTTCCTTCTGCATTAAAAGCTCTTGCTGACAAGTTGTCTTATCACATCATATTTTTACTTTATCTAAAATTTTATCACTGGTCTGGATGCTTTGTTCTGTTCACAGTTGTTACAAAATAAAGAATACAAATGAAAGGATTACTTTATCAAACAGTTAAGTACTCAAAGAAAACCTGCTCCAACTTTTGGAATCCGATTTCTTTCCTGTCTCCTGGATAAGAGCGAAAAGAGGGACAGACAATTCAAAGGAAATGAAATAAGTAAATAACAGACAGACAAGAAGCCCAAATGAGACTGAACAATTTGAGATGTCTAAGTAGAGATGAAAAGTCGCTCAACTTTGCTGAGCACAAGGCCAGAAGAACTTTCGCTTAATTTAATCTCTCGAAGCTAACTCATTATATTTTTTAATTATATCTGCAGTCATGTTAATGACTCAGTTACTAGGTTTAAAACTAGCCTACCTACTGGGTAGGTGGGTGGATTCTGTGTGTGTGTGTGTGTGTGTGTGTGTGTGTGTGTGTGTGTGTGTGTGTGTGTCAAATTATCTGAAGAAAGAAATTTGTGAATTTTATCATATCACTAAATGCTTTGTCATCCTAAGAAGGACCACTAAAAGTTGACTGAAAATTCTACTTTTGTTTTATAGATTCTATTGAATTTTAGAGAATGATATGGCTAATATCCAGGAGGATTTCAATCATGTATGTTTCTGTTCAGACATTATTGGAGTTTTGTCAGGAAAGTCCTGCTGGAAAGGAAATAAATATCTTATTGTCCAGCAGAAAAATATTTAACAAATTTCTGAGATGATCATTGACATAATGTTTTCACAGCAATTTTTGGAAACTGACAAACTTTTGTTTAATTACTCCAAATACTGAAATACCACCAATTTTACACCATAAAACTGTGATCTGCGTAACATCACCACGCAGCCTCATCCAAGTATTCATAACATTACAGAAATTCAAACAATGGAAAATTCAGGATGGAATGTAACAATATTACAGAAGGAAAGTTGCTACTCACCATATAGCGGAGATGCTGAGTCGTGATAGGCACAACAAAGAGATTCACACAATTATAGCTTTTGGCCATTAAGGTGTTTGTCAGCAATACACACACACACACACACACACACACACACACACACACACACACAAACACACACACAATCTGCAGTCTCAGATAACTGAAACTACACTGCGAGCAGCAGCACCAGTGCATGATGGGAGTGGCGACTGGGTGGGGTAAGGAGGAGGCTGGGGTGGGGAGGGGGAGGGATAGTATGGTGGGGGTGGTGGACAGTGAAGTGTTGCAGTTTAGATGGAGGACAGGAGATAAGGTGGGGAGGTGGAAGTAGTGGAAAGGAGAGAAATAAAAAGAAATTAAAAAACTGGGTGTGGCAGTGGAAAGATGGCTGTGTAGTGCTGGAATGGGAACAGGGAGGGGGCTGGATGGGTGAGGGCAGTGACTAGCGAAGGTTGAGGCCAGGAGGGTTACAGGAATGTAGGATGTATTCCAGAGAAACTTCCCACCTGTGCAATTCAGAAAAGCTGGTGTTGGTGGGAAGGATCCATATGGCATAGGCTGTGAAGCAGTCATTGAGATGAGGGATATTATGTTTGGCAACGTGTTCAGCAACAGGGTGGTCCACTTGTTTTTTGGCCACAGTTAGTTGGTGGCCATTCATGCGGACAGACAGGTTGTTGGTTGTCATGCCTACGTAGAATGCAGCACAGTGGCTGCAGTTTACCTTGTAAATCACATGACTGGTTTCACAAGTAGCCCTGCCTTTGATGGGATAGGTGATGTTAGTGATCAGACTGGAGTAGGTGGTGGTAGGAGGATGTATGGGACAGGTCTTGCAACTAGGTCTCTTACAGGGGTATGAGCCATGATGTAAGGGATTGGGGGCAGGGGTTGTGTAAGGATGGACGAGTATTGTGAAGGTTTGTTGGATGGTGGAATACCACTGTAGGAGGGGTGGGAAGGATAGTGGGCAGTAAATTTCTCATTTCAGGGCATGATGAGAGGTAATTGAAACCTTGGCGGAGAATGTAATTCAGTTGCTCCAGTCCCGGATGGTACTGAGCTATGAAGGAAATGCTCCTCTGTGGCCAGACTGTGGGACTTTGGGAGGTGGTGGGAGACTGGAAAGATAAGGCACAGGAGATTTGTTTTTGTACAAGATTGGGAGGATAATTACGGTCAGTGAAGGCCTCAGTGAGACCCTCAGTATATTTTGAGAGGGACTGCTTGTCACTGCAGATGTGACGACCATGGGTGGCTAGGCTGTATGGAAGAGACTTCTTCGTATGGAATGGGTGTCAGCTGTTGAAGTGGAGGTATTGCTGGTGGTTAGTAGGTTTGATATGGATGGTGGTACTGACGTAGCCATCTCTGAGGTTGAGGTAAACATCTAGGAAGGTGGCTAGTTGGGATGAGTAGGACCAGTTGAAGCAAATAGGGGAGTAGTAGTTGTCATTCTGGAGGAATGTGGATTTGGTGTTCTCACCTTCAATCCATATAGCAAAGATGTCATCAATGTATCTGAATCAGGTGAGGGGTTTAGGATCCTAGGTTTTTAGGAAGGATTCCTCTAGATGGCCCATGAATAGTTTGGCATAGGGTGGTGCCACGTGAGTGCTCATAGCCATATCTGGGGTATGGCTATGGGCACTCGCATAGCACCGTCCTATGCCAACCTATTCATGGGCCATCTAGAGGAATCCTTCCTAAGAACCCAGATTCGTAAACTCCTGATATCTGGATTGAAGGTGAGGGCATCCTATCCACGTTCCTCCAGAACCTCAACAACTTCTCACCCATTTGCTTCAACTGGTCCTACTCAACCCAACAAACCAGCTTCCTAGATGTTGACATCCACCTCAGAGATGGCTATCAGTACCTCCATCCATATCAAACCTACTAACCACCAGCAATACCTCCACTTCAACAGCTGCCACCCATCCCATACCAAGAAGTTCCTACCGTACAGCCTAGCCACCCGTGGTCGTCGCATGTGCAGTGACAAGCAGTCCCTCTCAAAATATACTGAGGGTCTCACTGAGGCCTTCACTGACCGTAATTATCCTCCCAATCTTGTACAAAAACAAATCTCCTGTGCCTTATCTTTCCAGTCTCCCACCACCTCGCAAAGTACCACAGTCCCACCACAGAGGAGCATTCCCCTCCTACCTGAGTACCATCCAGGACTGGAGCAACTGAAATACATTCTCCGCCAGGGTTTCAATTACCTCTCATCGTTTCATGAAATAAGAAATGTCCTGCCCAATATCCTCCCCACCCATCCTACAGTGGTATTCCGCCATCCATCAAACCTTCACAATATACTCGTCCATCCTTACACAACCCCTGCTCCCAATCCCTTACATCATGGCTCATACCCCTGTAAGAGACCTAGTTGCAAGACCTGTCCCATACATCCTCCTACCACCACCTACTCCAGTCTGATCACTAACATCAACTATCCCATCAAAGGCAGGGCTACCTGTGAAACCAGTCATGTGATTTACAAGCTAAACTGCAGCCATTGTGCTGCATTCTATGCAGGCATGACAACCAACAAGCTGTCTGTCCACATGAATGGCCACCGACTAACTGTAGCCAAAAAATAAGTGGACCACCCTGTTGCTGAACACGTTGCCAAACACAATATCCCTCATCTCAATGACTGCTTCACAGCCTGTGCCATTTGGATCCTTCCCACCAACACCAGCTTTTCTGAATTGCACATGTGCAAACTTTCCCTGCAATAAATCCTACATTCCTGTAACCCTCCTGGTTTCAACCTTCATTAAGTCACTGTCCTCACCCATCCAGCCCCATCCCTGTTCCCATTCCAGCACTATACACACATCATTTCACCGCCACACTCAGTCTTTTAATTTCTTTTTATTTCTCTCCTTTCCACTACTTCCCCCTCCCCACCATCTCTCCTGCCCTCCACCTAAACTGCAACACTTCACTGTCCACCACCCCCACCATACTATACCTCCCCCTCCCGGACCCAGCCTCCTCCTTACCCCCACCCAGTCGCCACTCCCATTATGCACTGGTACTGCTGCTCGCAGTGTGGTTTCAATTATCTGAGACTGCAGATGTGTGTGCAAGTTTGGTTTCCATGAGCTGGCATGTGTGTATGTGTGTGTATTGCTAACAAAGGCCTTTATGGCTGAAAGCTATAACTGTGTGATCTTTTTGTTGTGCCTACCACGACTCAGCATCTTCGCTATATGGTGAGTAGCAACTTTTCATCCCTAATATTGTAACATTAAAGAAGGAAGTAAAGTTTTTCAGTGTTTATATGCCAGTCGAAATAGTGCCAAAGGGGTATGACAGCAAGGTATCAGGAGCTCTCAACCAGGAATTAAAAGTTACAGACTACTACTTTTAAACACTGGTCATGAATGAAGATCACAACAAAATAAATTCATGGTGGTGGAACTGAATGTACCTGGTCATTTGCTATGTCATACTCATTACAGCCAATTTGGTTCACAACACAATCTAGTAATTGAAACAATTATATCAGAAAGTGGAGTTTGAGATGCCACTCTTAGCATTATCAGCAAGCTAAACAGTACATCTCATAACAGTCCACTCAGTGACATAGAGATTCTTTGCATTCTTGAGGGATCTGAAAGTGATCTTAGCAATCTTCTTGATGCTGATGGCATGGTTGAAGACAACACTTACAATTTATCTGATCCAGGCAAGAAGGCTTCTGTGATTTTGTTTTTTTTGTTTTGTACATATGTGCATGCCATGAAATAATATAATACAATGTTTTTATTCATGTTACTTTGCTATTATGTTACATACATGCTCATGTTCACTCATAATTTATTTATTATTTGAGAATCAAGTGTGTTTAATGAAAAAGTAACGTAAGCTGCTGCTGGGCCCACAGAAACTGAGAGGCACTTGCAAGTAGCAAATGACAGAGGATGAACTAGGTCAGTGCAGAAAAATGACTGGAACAAGAGGGATGATATTCAAAATAGTATTTCAATTTATACTGGCCTTAATGCAAGTATACACATGGATACAAACGTGAAGAGTAAAAGTGATCTGGAAGATTTATTTTACTATTTTATTGATGATGAGCTGGAAAACCTCATGAAAGAGCAGACAAACCTGTACGAAGGGCAGAAAATACAAAGAAAACAACACCTTAATCAACTACAACCAAACGGCACACTAGTGGTGGAAAACAGCCGCTCTGGACTACATTTGAAAATTTACTGCTGTCATTTTAGATTTGAGTGTTAGCAAGCAACCATCAATTGCAGATCATTGGAGCATAGCTCCAGTAGCATCATGCAGTTTCTGTCTGACCATAATGAGTAGAAATAGGTTTTTACTAATATGTTCCAACTTCCACACGAATGGTAAAAATTCATGTGAAAGCTAAAGGTGAACCAGGATTGATTCGCTACTTGAAATATGGCAGAGTATGACAAAATATGTCACTGATGCAAGAGAGGATATCAAGGCAAATATAACCTCGCAATTAATGAAGGGATGCGTCCATTTCAGGGATGTCTTCATTTCAAACAGTATATGCCACAGAAGGAACACAGATACTGAATATGTGCTTGTGGAAGCAGAATCAGAATGTATTTGATATTTTGATGTATCCTGTGGCAGGACAATGCTGTGATGAATGTAGTGCTAAGATTTCTTGATAACTTAGCAGTAGGGCCACACAATGTTAACTGATCGGTACTATACAAGTGTACAGCCATCGGCAGCTCTTGAAAGAAAGTGCACTACTCTCACTGGTAGCATTAAAAAGTAAAGAAGAAGAATGCTGCCTGCCTCCTAAATCACTTGAACAGACAGAAACAGTTATCCACTGTGAAGGAAAGACAACAGACATTTATATGATAAGCATAACGTACAGAAGAGACATGTACAGAAGGGAAGGGGTGAATCAGACTAGTGGCAATCATTGATTACAATAAAAACAAGCTTGGTGTTAACTCCAATGGCCAGAAAATGTCACATGGAATATTCAACCATTGCTCTTTGAAGTGGTGAACAAAGCCTTTGTTGCACCTAATTCTCACTGCTGTTTCAGATTAGTTTGTATTAAATACACAGTTCATGAAGAAGAAAATTAGTACCAGCCAATTCACTAGTTCTGTTTGCAAAGATCTGTCAATGATGTGTTACTAACACTCAACTTCCGCAAGTGCTACTGAGATTTCACAGGTGATTAGAAATCATTTCCTGTAAAAGAGGACCAATACAATCAGGGGGGAAAAAAAAAGAAGCACAGAATGCATATAGTGTGTGCTCAGGCAGAGAGAAGAAAGAAGGAGTAGCCAAAAGGAAAGGTAAATCATTTCTGTGTGGTGTATGCAAAGTGGTGTTTTGTGTGCAACGACATTGCCAGCTCTACCACACAAAAAATAACTATGTCGAACATTAAGTTGTTATCGTAATATATTCTTCCTTTTCACCGTATACATAGATTTAAATATGTACTTTCGCTCTTAAATTATAAATGAAATGCTAATATAAACCTTTATTCACCTGAGGAAGGCAGTCTTTCTCTTGACCTCTGATGATCAGAGGTTTACCAGAAGAAAAATATATTTTATGCTTATTTAAAAAAGCATCTGATGCACTTTATTTTTAAGTGTGAAAATTAGTTTCATTTTTTTTCCAGTGCAGAGGGTCAAATTAGAGATAAACTGCCCAGCACGAGGTGAGGCTGCTATTGGGATGAGTATGTTTAAATAAGTGACTAGCACTCAAAGTGTTAAATCTTCGCTGTCTTGAGCATTGCTCAGCTGGTGGTTAGGACAGCATGAATAAGTGTGTATCCTTGTTTGCTACTTCAAGAAATAAATACTCAGAAATCTGTCTTAATGATAACATGGGGAAGGCTCCAGGCAGAGTTGCATGTATACAAACTGTCACAGGTTAACGTATTCTGTTGCTTGAGGCTGGGTATCTCATTTATGAGGACACATTCATCTGCTACTTGTCAATGTCTTAAGTGAAAAGCTCAGTAAACATGGCAATTGTTAATTCATGCACCCTGGAGACCTGACATGAGTCCACCAGACTTCCATTATTCTTGAAGCAGGGAGTCCCTAAGAGCTGACATGGTTATTCACCTGGGCAAAGGTTTCTGCTGCCACTATACAAACCATTCATCAGCTGAATATGTTGATGGAATTGTTAAAATTTCCCTAATGTTGGGATGTGGTCACTGAGAAGCAGCAAGGTTATCTCTTTACAGCCCTTCAGTACAATGCTAAGAAAAACACAAAACATGGAAATAAATAAATAAAATGAGTGCATCATTTATGAATGACCTTAGTATCAAAATTTTTAGTACAAGGGAATGAGGAAAAAATACTTTCCATTTCATAGACAAATGTAAGGAGAAGTGCTAGAAGAAACAGAAACATCATGGAGAAAGGAAATAAAAATGGAAATGAGTAAATGGAAGAGGAAGAGCAAGAGGAGGAGGAGGAGGAGGAGGAGGAGACAGTGGTATAAACTGTAGAATGTAAAAGGTAATGAATAATACTCAAAGTAAAACTGAAAAGATAATTTTCTGAACTAAACCACAGAGAAACAATTATTTTTGAAAGGAGACAAAAAACTGAAGTAGAATGGAGATTAAATTTGTGTGGCACCTCATCTTTCTCTGTTTCTACTTTCATTTATTCTATAGAATTCTCACTTTTATATGCCTCTCTCAATCTTACTAACCATGATGCCAATTTATATTTACTTTAAATTTGGTATTTTGTGTGATTTTTGCTTGAAACAATCATCATTCTGACCTGCACTTTTTCTTGTGATTTTTCTGGCAACTTCTCCATCTATGCCACCTAGCCTGCTTATGGATATTCATAGTTCTTCAGTTGTTGTACTTTCCCTGTAATCATAACCATATCTCATTTGCCCTCTGCCTCACCTCACTGTCACTTGAAATCTTCTCCTGTTTCTTCCATATATCTAGTAGTTTCCAATTATTATAAAAGTTATGCTATTGCATTTGATGACAAAAAGCACATAAAAAGTGAAAAAAGGAAAGGTGGCAGCAGGGTCTTGCAGCTCTGGAGGTGGGCAGAGCTCAGTAGTGAAGTAGGCATCCTCCATAGTCCTTGTTCACTATCCACAGTGTCATCTACTGTAATTTTTATTACTCTTTATTAACATTAGCTTTGACATGAATCAGAGTGAAAAATTATTTCACAGCTAGTACATTCTGCATTTTAAAGATGTGATTAATGCAGAAGCATGTGCACAGAATACCGCCTCTCAGTTATTTGAATTAATCATCCACGAGACAATATGAATATGACTAAGCTAGCTCCATACACAGATCCATAATTGTTATACGTGAAAAACTTGAATTAATGATATGAATATAATACAGGGAAACATTCCACGTGGAAAAAATATATCTAAAAACAAAGATGATGTGACTTACCAAACGAAAGTGCTGGCAGGTCGATAGACACACAAACAAACACAAACATACACACAAAATTCAAGCTTTCGCAACCAACGGTTGCTTCGTCAGGAAAGAGGGAAGGAGAGGGAAAGACAAAAGGATGTGGGTTTTAAGGGAGAGGGTAAGGAGTCATTCCAATCCCGGGAGCGGAAAGACTTACCTTAGGGGGAGAAAAGGACAGGTATACACTCGCGCGCACACACACACAGTGTCTGTGTATGTGTGTGTGTGTGTGTGTGTGTGTGTGTGTGTGTGTGTGTGTGTGTGTGTGCGCGCGCGTGTATACCTGTCCTTTTCTCCCCCTAAGGTAAGTCTTTCCGCTCCCAGGATTGGAATGACTCCTTACCCTCTCCCTTAAAACCCACATCCTTTTGTCTTTCCCTCTCCTTCCCTCTTTCCTGACGAAGCAACCGTTGGTTGCGAAAGCTTGAATTTTGTGTGTATGTTTGTGTGTCTATCGACCTGCCAGCACTTTCGTTTGGTAAGTCACATCATCTTTGTTTTTAGATAAAAACTTGAATTATATGCACAACACACATCTGCTAGAAAATCCCACTGTGGAGATGGAAATAAACTCATTGTAAGTAAATAAAACAATATTTTAGAGGAACAGAAAATCCAGCCTGCATAATATACGACTTAACACACCTATCACACAGATAGCAGCATTGCAATAACCATTTGTAAGATACTACAGAGAGACCACGGAGAAATTTGGAATGGAATTATAGTTCACAGAGAAGAAATTAAAACTGAGATATGCCTATAACTTTGTAGTTTTATCAAATTCACAACAGACCTAGATCAGTTGAAAAAATGGATAGTGTTTTGAAAAGAGGTTGTAAGATGAATATCAACAACAGTAAAACAAATATAACTGAATGCAGTCAAATTTATACAAATGATGTTGAGGGAATCAGATTAGAAAATGGAAAATTAAGAGTAACAGACAAGTTTCAACATTTGGGCAGAAAAGTAATAAATGATAGCCAAAGTAGAGAGGACGTAAAATGCAAACTGACAATAGCAAGAAAAGCATATCTGAAAAACAGAAATTTGTTAATGTTCAATATAAATTTAAGCATTAGAAATTCTTATTTGAAGATAGATTTCTGGAGTACAGCTCTGTATGTAAACAGAAAGTATATGATAAACACTTTAGATGAGAAGCGAATAGAAGTTTACGAGATGTGTTTCTACAGAAGAATGCTAAAGACTAGATGGTTGGATAGTGTAACTCAAGAAGACATACAGAACTGAAGAGAAAAGGAATTTGGTTAATAAAAGTGGTCAGCTGATAGGACACACCCTAAGGGATACAAAAATTCCCAATTTGGTAATGAAATGTACAAGGTAAAAATTGTAGAGGGAGAGCAAGCAAATTCTATATGCAAACCCACAATTGTTCATACAAAGAATTTGAATTACATAAATAACCGCTGCAAAACACTACTGCAGATACGAAAAGAAACTGCAGTAATGATTCAAACCAATGTAACCAAATAAAGCTATAATTTAGAACATTAAGAAAATCCTGAATAATGTTGTCAGTTACGAATGATCAAAAGCACAATATAAAAATTAACACCAACCATACAGATAATAACCAACTGTAAAACACACACACACACACACACACACACACACACACACACACACACACACACACACACGGACATTTCTCAAATTTTTAAGCTTGAAAAGCAAACAAACTATGTATTGTTCCCCTAATATTTCTTTATTATTAACCAAACCAGTTTTTTACTTGCAAAGTCATCATGAGATAGTTAACCGCACCTGCTGCCTAATTAAACAGTTTCTATTACCTGACATTTTCCCCTTTAAATCAGAACTTAATTAGCTTAAATATTATTTCTCAGTTAAAGATTGTCAAATGAGACCTCACCTAGGAACATTTGTTGCTGGTTGCAGTCACCCTCAGCAATCTTTTCTTGGAAGTTTCAAAATGTATGTAATAATTGTCTTTTCCACAATTTGATTCTTACGAACTATATAAAAGTCCCTAATGCAACTCTCTTTGCTGACTTAACATCAGATGGGTTGACTGTCTCATTCTGCCACCACTTAACTTTTTCCCCCCTGAAGAAACTGAATTAACTGATCACATTCAGTTTTTTCATCCTACACCATGACCCCTTCCTCCTCTCATCAATTGGCCTTTCTACTCCTAATGACTAGGAGCTCACTTAACAGTGTCTACACCCTCCCCCTCACCACCACCACACCTATGGAATTATACTTTTAACAATGTTATAAAAAGGACAGTTGCTACTCACCCTATGGTGGAGATGCCGAGTCGCAGATAGGCACAACAAAAAGACTGCCAGGAAGTGAGCTTCCAGCCAACAACGGCTTCTTTGGAAACACAACACACACACACACACACACACACACACACACACACACACACACACACACACACCTCTCATACACACGACCACAGTCTCTGGCTGCTGAGGTCAAACTGAAAGCAGCAGTGGCATGATGGGAGAAGCAACAGGCTGGTGGGGGTAAGGAAGAGGGAGGGCCACGGACAGCAAGGCAGGGGCTGGGGACAGTAAATTGCTGCTAATGAGAGCATACAGGGCTGAGGTCGGAGAGAATAGGGTAGCTAGGTGCAGTCGGGAGGTTAGACTGTAACTAGCTGCCCTAACCTTTCCCCACCTCGTTCTTGTATGCCTGTATACTCCCACTGGCAGCATTTCCCCCCTTCCGAATCCCAGTCTCCTCCTTACCACCTCCCCCCCCCCTCCTCCCACCAGGTTGCTTCTCCAATAAAGCGCTGTTTTAGTCGCAGTCTGGTCTCAGTGGCCAGAGACTGTAGTCGTGTGTGTGTTTCCAATGAAGGCCTTGTTGGCCAAAAGCTTACTTTCTGACAGTCTTTTTGCTGTGCCTGTGACTCATCATCTCCATCATATGATTAGTAGCAACTATCCTTTTCAGACATTACTACATTCCACCCTGAATTTTCATTGTTTGAAATTAAACTTTTAGGTGGAGCAAAACTGAATTATTGAAAGAATATTATTTTTGTCATATATATACGGGCCACTGACCATGGTGAGATGAGGTGATGTGCATGCCTCAATGATACAGTAGCCTTTAGCACAGCTGTACCCAGAATAGAGAAGTATTTGTGGAGTGACCAAGCATACATATGGTTCCTGAAGATGGCAAAGCCATTTGTAGCTGTATGGGACGGGGGACGATAGGGGGGGGGGGGGGGGGGCAACAGCCAGAACGACTGACTGATCTGGTATTGTAGCATTAGCCACCACGGTCTTGCTATGCTCGTACTGTGAATGGCTGAAAGCAAGGGGAAACTACGGCCATTACATTTTCTGAGGGCATGCAACTCTACGGTACTGTTAAATGAACAGGGCTTCTTGTCGCACGAGTACAGGTTTACAAATCCAAAATCAAACACAGGTAAGGCAAGAGGGGGTCTAAAAATGAATACGAAAATAGGAATATGCATAAGCTACTATGAACAACACAGTTAACACATTCACAGCCAAGACAGACAAAAAGCCAACACCCACCACAACACTACAATTTTATATGCTAACTACGTCTGTAGATGATAAAGAAATTGAAAGAAACTGTAAAGAGATAAAAGAAATTATTCAGATAGTTAGGGAGATGAAAAATTAACAGCGAGGGAATTTGGCAGTAGGGACAAGACGAGGAGGAAAAATAGTAAGAAAACATGGACTGGATGAATGACGCCATCTGATAAAATTTTGCATAGAGCATAATTTAATCATCACTAGCAACTGGTTTAAGAATCACAGAAGGTTTTATATCTGATCTGGGGACGCAGCCAAGTTTCAAATAGATTACATAAAGCTAAAACACAGATTAAAAAAAAAACAGATTTTAGACTAAAACAACATTTTCAGCAGCACATGTGGACTCTTTACCATAATGTTTTGGTTATGACTACATATTAAAACTGAGAACATTACAAAATGTACACAATTAAGGATGTGGGATATGGGTACATTGAGAGAACCAGACATTGCCGAGAATTTCAAAGAGATCATTGGACAACAATTGACTGAAACAAGGGAAGAAATGCAATGAAATACGAATGGGTAGCTTTGAGGGATGAAATCGTAAAGCCGGCACAGGTTCAACTTGCAGGACAGAAAATGCTTTGTAGAAATCCTTAGATAACTTACAAGATAATGAAAATAACTGATGAAAGGAAAAAAATATAAATAGAAAACTGATGAACTACAAAACTGAAAATCAGGAATGGCTAAACAAGAAATTCAAGGATGCACAAGCACACACAACTCGTGGAAAGATAGATCCTGCATATAAGAAAATTAAGGACATTTCTGGAGAAAAGACATGAAGCTGTATGAATATCAGATGGAAAACCAGTACTAAGCAAAGAAGGGAAAGCTGAAAGGGGGAAGGAATATAAAGATGAGTTGGGAGATTTGATACTGCGAGGAGAATGTGACGGCTTTGAAAGTCCTAAGTCAAAAGAAGGCCCCTGGAGTAGACAATTTTCCCTGAGAGTTATTGAGGCCCTTGGGAGAGCAAGTCATGACAACAGCATTCCGCCTGGTGTGCAAGATATATGAGTCAGGTGAAATACTCTCAGACTTAAAGAAGAATGCAATAATTACAATTCTATAGAAGGCAGGCACTTTTGTAGATTCTCTTTGAAATTCTGATGATGGCAGGTACAAAACACAGGAAGCCAAAGGTTATTTATAACTTGTAGCTGCTATCTGGTTTCTATACAAGAGTTGAAAGACGTGAAAATAAGCAGTAGTTCAGAAGGGAGCAAGACAGGCTTGTAGCCTATCCCAAATATTATTACTTCTGTACTTTGAGCAAGCAGTAAAAGAAACCACGAACAAATTCTGAGAGGAAATTAAAGTGCAGGAAGAAAAATTAAAATTTTAAAGTTTGTCAATGACACTGTAATTCTGTCAAAGATAGCAAAGGACTTGAATGAGCATTTGAATGGAATGGACAGTGACTTGAAAAGGGTTTACAAATCGATTATCAACAAAAGAACAACAAAGGTATTGGAATGTAATCAAATTATATCAGGTGATTCTGGAAAAATCAGATTAGGAAATGACACACTAAAAGTAGTAGACGAGTTTGGCTATTTGGGCAACAAAATAACTAACGATCGCTGAAAGCGAGGATATCAAGTGCAGACTGACTTTAACACAAAAAGCATTTCTGAAAAAGAGGGTTTGCTAACATTTAGAATAAATTTAAGTATTAGGAAGACTTTTCCGTATGTATTTGTCTGGAGTATAGCCTTATACGGAATTGAAATGTGGACAGTGTACAGTACAGACAGGAAGAGAACACAGGGTTCTGACATGTAATGCTACAAAAGAATGCTGAGTATTTGATACACAGGTCAGGTAACTAATAGTAGATACTGAATCAAACTGGGGGAAAAAAGAAATTCATGACAACTTGACTAAAAGAAGGGATTGGCCGATAGGACACATCCTAAGGCGGGAGGGAATCATGAGGCAATAGAGAAAAGTGTGGGAGAAAACTGTAGAGGGAGACCAAGGGATGAATACAGGAAGCAGATACAAATGGATGCAGATAGCAGCCGTTACTTGGAGAAGAGGAGGCTGGCACCCACCGATTAGTGTGGACAGCAGCATCAAACCTGTCTTGGGATAGAAGACTCCAAGAGCACCACAGTAGAGGACACAAAAGTAACTCTAGTCTTCCTACCAGCTGATTGAAAGTTTCTTGAATTACCTGAATGAACTTCAATAGCAACAAAGTTGTATTAATTTTTTTTTATGTGCCTCCAGGTAGACGATTAGATGTAAATCATAAATACCAGATTATAAGATGAATAAATTACTATTCACAAAGTTCAAGTATTCCTGCTAATACAGTTTTTCCACTTCCTTAACCAATTACAGCTACTTGTGCTATCATTTTTTTCTGAATTATATGACAACCCAGCTGGATCATCATGAGAACCAGGATGTCACCTAAGAAATATCTACTTGGATAAAATTAGCTGAATATCACCTGAAATATTCCTGTTACGTCTAACAGGTGTTCCTGCAACAAGTAGTGTGTTTAATGAGCAGCCTGCAATATACATCTGTGGAAAATATGTGCTAGAAACTGCTAAATGGAGATCATAGGTTTCAACACTTCTACAGTTAGCTTCCAAGAAAATTTTATAATAATGTGATTTTTCTGAAAACACGATTTACATTTCAATTTCACCTAGGTGTGTGTGTGTGTGTGTGTGTGTGTGTGTGTGTGTGTGTGTGTGTGTGTGTGTGTGTGTGGTTTTTAGAGAGAGAGAGAGAGAGAGAGAGAGAGAGAGAGAGAGAGAGCGAGAGCGAGGAGGGTGGAGGGGGGAGGGGGAGAGGTGAAGGGTGTAAAAATTTTCGCCTTCTCTTCCTCAAATGTTTCCTCCTCTGCAGAATATTACCAGCCAAAGGATTCAGTTCATTATTTAGGGAGAATTATGTGAAAAATTTACTGGGGAGATTTATGTGAGAATCTTATTGGAATATAGGAGATAAGAGTCAAATAGGTCAACCATCCTTTGCTGTATTCCTCCAATGTGCTGTTCTTGTGATCTGCTTCTTCCCCGTTTCAACCAATGGTTTTGAAAACTTGAAAAATCCAATTATACAATCTGCAGACTACACCCTATCAATCATCACACAGGAACTGATATGCAGTAGCTTTCACCTTTTCTATGGTGTAATTTTTGGACTAGAATGTGACAAGCATTGTGATATTGTTGTTTATTATGTTTAATCAGAATGTGAGGATTATTTACGTGAACTACTACAAATTAAAACTGAGTGGAAAAATATGATAAAGAAATAATGTTCTCATATGAAACATGCAGGAGAAAAATTAAGATGCATGTGAAGGGTACTGGATAAAATTGCACTTGAAATAAGTTGCACGAAAAATTATAAAAACCATATTATTAAATTCACGACTTAACACACCAAAATTTTTCTGTGCAGGGACAGAGATACACATGCACATGAAAACACACACCCATCTGGTGTGTGTACACATTTATATTATGGAGACTGTGTGTGCAATGGATTACAGAGAAATAGTAACCATATCTGGAGAAAGCTTCTTTCTTGCAGTATTGGAAAAGTTGTACATACCGAGTGTTGAAAGTTATCCAAAAAGGTGAATTCTTCCACATATGAGTCTCACACAACCTTATCAGCCACTAAACACAAGACAGGAAAATAATTATAATAATTAAAAAGCTGAAATACTGATATCAGGTTCCTTCATCTGCTGCAGCTATCACTGGAAATAAAGCATACCAGCATCTGTTATAACTAGGAATTTATGGGCAGTTTTCAAATATGTAGTAGCACTATTGAAGCACTCAACATAGTGGGACTAAATATCCCCATTTTCATCTTCAGAATCAGGTTCACTGACAATGACAGAAGAGTCAAGGGGCACGAGTCCCCCAAAGGCATCACCGAGAGCTACGAGATTGCTGAGGCCACGAAAACCTCCTGCTGAAACAACAGGTCCTCCGACCAGCGGACTGGCTTCACGTGGAGCGTGAGGGCCTCTCAGAGCAGGTCTACAGTGTCGAATGCGGCCCGTCAGCCTCTCCCCCCTTGTTTCATTTACTAAAGCTGAAGAGGCAGACACAACACTTCGTAATCTGTACGCACCGTGCAATGACGTTGCCAGAGTCGTGGTTGTACCACCACTCCCTCTGATGGCACTGGCTCCAGAAGGTGAAGTCACTAGATTTTGTGTAGAACCCAATGCATCATTTGCGACACTTCCTGTCTGGCTAGCACCATTCTGAAATAGCAAAGAAAATGTACTGATTATTGAAAAACAAAGTACTTTTACAACACTGAATGTCAAGCGTTTATTTGCATTTATTTCCTGCACAGTGCTGGTTTTTATTGTCTGCAGTGAAAGTTAATTATCCTTGCAATATTTTGACGCAAAATAAGAAAAAAAGAAATATTATCACTTTCTTATGCAAGAATTGAATCGAATCCTGTCTCTATTTAAAATATATAATCCATAAACAATAATAAGAGTGTAAGATCTACTGGTGTACTCAGTTTATCTCTCGAGAGCTCTTTTAAGTCTAGTTTATGGGAAAACTACTCATCTGGCACATATCCACAAGATAGGTCTCAGTCAAGATGATTCAAGAAGACTGCTTACATAGAAAATCAATTAGATAATTATGATAGAGCATGCCAGGCTTATAATATTCTCAGTAAATCAGAGTTTGGATTTCAAAAGAGTTGCTCTACTGAGAACGACATTTACATGTTAACTCATCAATCTTAGGTCTGCCATTGTTCCTCATATATATAAATTATCTTCTGTCTGAAGTACAACAAGCAGAATTAGTTGTTTTTGTGGATGACAGTAGTATTGGAATCAATTCAAGCATACATACAGCAACAGACAGAATGGTACACAATATTCTTAATAGTGTCATTGGTTTCTGTGAATGGTCTCATTCTCAATTTTAAAATGACACAACATACTCAGTTCTGCACATCTAGAGTTACTATACAAATGATAAGTGTAACTAATAAATATAGTGGGAACTTCAATTTTTTTAAATCATCTATGTTATGAGAATATAAACTGGAAATAGCACATTTTGGAACTCCTAAAAGACCTTAATTCAGCCACATTTGCACTTAGAATCACCGAAAATCTTGGGGACAGACAAATCACTAGGTTATTTTGCATATTTTCATTCAATAATGTCATATGGAATAATGTTCTGGAGTAACTCATTTATGAAAGAAAGTCTTCACTGTTAAAAAAGTGCTGAAAGAACAATATGTGGTGTTCACCCATGATCATCTTGTAGACATCTGCTTAAGGAGCTGGGAACTTTGACTACCACTTCACAGTATATTTATTCCCTCACGAAATAGTTGTAAATAATCCACCGCCATTCAAAATAACAATGATGTACACAATTACAATATCAAAACGAAAAATGAAATTCATTATTCCAAATTAATGCTGTTTTTAGCACAAAAAGGGGTTCACAGAGCTGCAACAAAAAGTGATCACTTCCTCAGTGATATAAAATGTTTGGTGGACAGCAAAGGAAAATTCAAAAGCAAACCGAAAAAGTCTCTCTCTGATAACCCGTCCTATTCCACAGAAGAATTTCTATTATTGTAATATGTAAAAGGGGTTGGACAGGAATTACTAATCCACATCTGCATGTTCAATAATAATAATAATAATAATAATAATAATAATAATAACAAAAATGTTTATAAATGATCAGCATCTAGTCATATTTACACATTAATCTGCAATGTAAGTGTGAAATGACTCATTCTGCATCATTATGATTTATGATACAAATGATCCATGGAACATGAATGCAACTAACTAATAGTGTCCTGAAGAAGGCTTTATAATTGTGAAACCTGTGATACAAAATGTGTATTGTGATCAAAATATTAACAAGATGTGTTGGTGTGCATCTTATTTCGTGGAGATTCTGATGAAATAAAACCCACTTAATATTTTTTTATAAATTCAGCAATATTTTGTTATGAGTGCAGCACTCAGTATGTTACACTACAAAGACTGAATCTGTCATCAATACACTTTATTGTAACATATACATCCACATCCATACTCTGCAAGTGACCATACAGTGCATGGCAGAGGATACCCTTTATCACAGCTAGTTATTTCCTCTCTTGTTCCACTTGCAAATGGAATGCGGGCACAGCAACTGTCTATATGCCTCTGCATGAGTCCTAATGTCTCTTATCTTGTCTTTGGGGTCCTCGCATGAAATGTACACAGGTAGCAGCAGAATCATTCTGCAGTCAGCCACAAATGTTGGTCTCTAAATTTCCTCAATGGTGTTTTGCAAAAAGAGTGTCGCCTTCCCTCCAGAAATTCCTACTTGAGTTCATGAAGCATCTCCTTAATACTCAGGTGTTGACTGAACCTACCAATAACTAAAGCATCAGCATGTCTCTGAAATGATTCGATGTCTTCCTTCAATCCGACCTGCGGGGATTCCAAACACTTGAGCAGCACTTAAGAATGGGCCACACTGTGTTCTATTACGTGGTTTCCTTTATAGATGAATGACACTTTCCTACGATTCTCCCACTAAACCAAAGTCAACCATTTTCCTTGTCTACTACCCAATTTATGTGCTCGTTCCATTTTGTATTGCTTTGAACATTACGCTATATATTTAATCAATGTGACTGTTTGAAGTAACACATTACTAGTATTTTTTTACATGAACACACCACCATTTAACTGTATTGTTGTTTATTTAATTATGACCCAGGTTTCGGCCTTTTACACCGTTTTCAAATGATTGAGGTTACGTCATTGACATTGACTTCTACTCAATGGCATACAAGGACAATGCAGAACATCAAGCTCAAAATTGGCCATAAATTAAGAAAAATAATTGCTCCCCACGAAATGCCAGCTGTAAATTCATCATCTTTTTATTAAACACTTGAGCAATACTTAAGAATGGGATGCACTGTGTTCTATACGTGGTTTCCTTTACAGGTGAATGACCCTTTCTTAAGATTCTCCCACTAAACCAAAGTCAACCATTTTCCTTCTCTATTACCGAACTTAAATTAACAAAAATAACTGCTCCCCATGAAATGCCAGATGTAAATTCATCATCTTTCTACAAGATCTTGTGGGGAGCGATTATTATTCTTAATTTATGGTCAATTTTGAGCTTGATGTTCTGCACTTTTACATCAATGACATGAACTCAATCACTTGAAAATGGCATACAAGGCAAAAACCTGGGTCGTAATTAAATAAACAATACAGTCAAATGGTGAGTTGTTCATTTAAAAATCATTGTATGACTGTTGCTCTGCAACACCAAAAACTGTTTACACCATTAGTACTGTACTCTAACATCAGAGGATTTTTTTCTCCTATTCACCTGCATTAACTTACATTTTTTTCTACATTTAGAGCAAACTGCTGTTAATCACACTAACTAGAAATATTGCCTAAGTCATTTTGTATCTTTTTACAGTCATTCAATGACGACACCTTCCAATACAGCACAGCATCCTCAGAAAACAGCCCAGATTGCTGCTCACCCTGTCCATCAGATCATTTATGTATGTAGATAATAAGGGCAGTCCTTATCACACTTCCATGTGGCACCCTTGACGATATTCTTGCTTCTGATGAATACTCATTGTCAAGGATAACATATTGCGCTCTAATACATAAAACGTCTTCAAGCCACTCACATATCTAGGAACCTATTCTGTATGTTTGTACCTTGGTTACCAGTCTGCAGTGAGGCACCATGTCAAACACTTTCCGGAAATCTAGGTATATGGAATCTATCTGCTGCCATTCATCCAAGATGTCAGGCAAGAAAAGGGCGATTTAAGTAGGAGCAATACTTTTTAATCGCATGCCGTTTAATGGGTAGAAGCTTTTCCATATCAAGGAAATTTATTATATTTAAACTTAGAATATACCCACAAATTCTGCAACAAAGCAATGTTACTACACTGGTCTGTAATTTTATTCATCTGTTCCTCTATCCTTCTTATATATAGACCTCAATTGCATTTTCTTCCAGTTGCTTGGGACTTTGCACTGAGTGAGTTAAATAAGGAGCCAATATCAAAGAGTACTCACTTTAAGAACAAACTGGTATTCCGTCTGGACCTGGAGACTTGTGTGTTTTTAACTCTTTCAACTGCTTCTCAATGCCAGGGATGCCTATTTCTATGACCTCCATACAGGAGTCTGTATTACAGTAAAGTGATGGCAAGCCTGTACAATCCTACTGTATGAATGATTTTGTGAATGTGAAATTTAAAATTTCCACTTTCCTTTTGTCATCTCTATTGCCACACCAGACAAATCACTACATCACTGGATCGAAGCCTTTAACCTGCTTAATGATTTTATGCAGGACCAGAATTTTCTTGGGTTCTCAGCAAGATCTGTCCTTAATGTATGACAGTGGAAACTGTATGTTTTGTGCACTGATCTATTTATGGACCCCAAGTGTCTACTGAAGTTTGCCTATCGACACTTCTCTATTCTTTTCTGGATCAAAAGTGCAACAATCTCTGCCAGATAGTGTATTGCTCTACAGCATATTAGGTTTAAGTTCAAACACTTGTTCTGTGTCCCATTGTTTCCTGCAGATGCAAAAAAAAAAAAAAAAAAAAAAAAAAAAAAAATCATAGTACAGTGTAACTTTGTTTTTACATTCCCAGAATTAACATTTACAATATTTTTTTTATTGTTCCCGTCTAATTTCCTATGTACACCCGATTTTGGGTCAACGTATTTATAATTTTCCTGCGATTTACACATTATGAAAAAATGTTCGTGGAGAAGAAAATCATGCTGGCATACTTTTGTCCGTCCAGAAGTGTTTACAAATGTTACACGGTTAAGTTGACACCAGGGCACTCTACTCAACGGATCTGAACCACAGACATGTAAAATTTGGAACAATTTGTGCCTTATCTCCTGCCGCTGCCGAGCCCTACTTGGCGAGGTGGCTGAGGGAATTTTGTTTGAATAAAGACATTGTGACCAATCACATCCATTTCCAACCTGTCTATACTGCACAAATGCAGTTTCGTGATTGTTGCCATCATTGTCACAACGTTGTCTACCCAAACCATATGCAGTGTAATTCGGTGTTTGGCCACTTGTAGTGCTAGTTGACAACATCATTAGCTTTGCGTTGCTCAAATACTTTTAGTTTGAACACAGCAGCAGTTACATATTTTTTTCATGCTGAGCAAAACATATTCCAAGAATTTATTCTTGTTGTCAAGTGTAGTATTTACATATGTATTTTTTGTGATGTTACACAAACAAACAATGTGAGTGATAGTTTGCATGTGTGTGGTTTTCCACATAAGTGAGGAGGCACAGTACCTGATAACCTTAAAAAGATGACTACAGTGCAAGAGACACAGAAAGACACACATTCAAACAGCACATAAAACATTTATGTACACATTTACACTTGACAATGAGGAAATATTCTCGAAACGCATTGTGCTAAACATGAAAAATATGTAACTAGTACAGTACTTCATTATTTAAATAATGAATGATAGCTGCAGACTTTCAAAAATGTTGATTATGGCGTATGAAATTGAGACAAACATTCCTACTTCCCAGACAGTTATCAGTTCCAGTTACATCAGCAGTTTATTAGATAATAAACCTATATTAGATGGTAAACAAGTCTTTTAATGTATGTTATGTATATATATCACAGATAAAGTGCATAAATCAAAGGGGTATCCTATACATAACTTTTATGGCTTAAAACGTTATTTCCCACATTCTACATTTACCCGCATTTTACACAATTTTTTTGAAGTTCCTTGAGAAGCGTAAAAGCGAGGTTTTACTGTATGACATATCATACCATACTGGAAGATAGCAGGTAAGAGTAACCTATAGCATCTTTTAATGTACTCCAGAAAATTAAATTATCGAATTTTGTATCTGATAATTCAGACTGGCTGGCGATTTGTGAATACCACGTAGTCAGAAAATGATTACTGTTGATGAAACACACCAACAATGATGCTAACAATATCTATCAAGACTTTACAGTAAGAATGTCACCTGTCTTGTCATACAATCTTCTGATGAATTCTGTCTGAAACAAAGTGTGCTTATGTCACAAATGTGAGCAGTAAAATTACTATGTGTTAGTTCACAACTAAATATTATATAAAAGCCTCAGAGAGGTCTCAGCAAGTTATATCCCAGCCAACATGGCCTTTGTATTATTTGCAGACTTTTATACACATAAAAAGCTTAAATGGAGCAAGACAGCTATACAGAAACTGCAAGAGTTTCAGATAAACAATAATACGAAGATCCAGAATATATACATCTATATTTATACTCTGCAACCCACTGTGAAATGCGAGATAGTAGATACTTCCAAATGTATCAGTTACGGGGGTTACTTCCTCTTCCATTCACATATAGAAAGAATGATTGCTTAACATCTTTGTGTGCAATATATAACCAGTCCAAACTTGTCTTTGCAATCCCTATGGGGGCAACACATTGAAGATATTAGTATATTCCTAGATTCCTCACTTAAAGCTGGTAATTTTCACTCGATTGACTGCATCTATCTTTAAATGACTGCTAATTCAAATTTTCCGGAATCCCCATGACTCTCTTCCATGGGTCAAACAAACCTGTGACCATTCATGCTGCCCTTCTAGACATATGCTCAATATCACTTGTTAGTTCTATTTAGTACAGGACCCACACACTTGAGCATTATTCTAAATGTTGAATTAAACTGAACTATGCATAAATGTCTTGACAAGGATGTGTAAATACAATGAAAATTAGGTAAAAGAAACAAATGGGAACACTATTAGAATTTTAAAAAATAGAAATAATATTGGATAGAAACTACATTTCATTAGTTAAGTTGGCAGATGGCTCAGTAACTAACACCAGAAAGAAAACTGAACAAACATTCCCAGGTTTCTTCACTGTTGGTATTGTTCAAGAAATGAATCAGAAACAATTAGCAACGAATTTCATGATGTAGTACTAGAGAAATATGTAAAGCCACTTGAGGTACGAAGAAAGGAAAGATGGTGGGAAATGATGGTGCTTCAACAGAAAGATTAAAGCTAGAGGTACACATACAAAGGCAACTTGCAAAATTAGTTTTGAGAGAAGACAATTCCACAAAACTGCAACATTTTATAGTTATTCCACTTCACAGATAAAGGTACAGACAAAATGGAAGAAATAATCAGCCTCCTCTCCATAATGTACAAAATAGTCACTGAAACTGTCATCTATTACACAAAAAAAAAAAAAAAAAAAAAAAAAAAAAAAAAAAAAAAAAACATTAGACTTTCAGCAGGCAAATGAATGAGTCGCCTCTAGAAGTGGATGAACCATCTGCAAGTAATGAAAGAAAGTACAGAGCAGAGCTATGAGTATGGATTACCATTTTGTCTGGGATTAATAGATTTTGAGAAAGCTATTGACTCAGTTTCAATAAAACCACTGGTAAACATGGAGAAACAAGTATATTGAAGAATATAGATGTCACTGCTACAGATTCCGTTATACTCCATTACGATACAGAAAAATTCAAAACTGAAAGAGGAGTCAGGCAAGGAGATTCTATACCATTCAAATCATTCTCTACAGTCCAATGAAAGTTTCTCAGACCCTCAAGCTGAAAAAAAAGAAGCATTTTGCCAATGACCTTACACTGTTTGCTCCTAATGCAGATTAACTCCAGCAATAAATAGAAGAAATTCATAGAGCAATGTTTAAAGAATGCTTGAAAGTCAATTACAATAAAGCTAAAGTAATTTATCATTAACAAATCAAAAAGAAATTAGTACAAATTAACACTGAAGTCATACAACCAGTTAATGAGTTTTCCTATTAAGGACAGCAAATGAAATTAACAGATGAATAAAAATGACGTAGAGGGCTTTTGATAAACCACATTTAAGGTTTTCAAAACTATGCTTCAAATAAGTGTGAAAAGAAACATTCAGAAGTCATGTGTATTAGCAGATTGGACTTGTGCAATAAAACATGAATTTTAAATGTGAAAACCATTCAAAAACTGTGGTCGACCAAATGAGTGATGGGGATATGCATGTTTGGTTTACCAGGAGGTACTGGAAGCAAACAAATAGATGAGGAAACAGACTGGAATGGAAGAAGAAATTATGGCTGTAATGAAACTGAAATGAAGGTGAGTGGCATATGTAGTCAAGCAAATAGATGGTAGAAGCACCAAGGTAGTTGTTTTCTGGAAACCAAGATATTAGAAAGGATTGAGATGATGATATAATCGAAGATGGGTAGACGATGATAGAAAGCAGGGAACCCAACTTTTGCATGCATATAGCTGAAGACTCTGCATGGGAAATCTAGAGGAGTATTTTATCAGACAGAGAAGGCTGAATGGAATATGATGATGCTGATGCTGCTGCTGCTGCTGCTGCTGCTTCTGCTGCTGTAGCCTAAGACGAAGAAGAAGAAGAAGAAGAAGAAGAAGAAGAACATAATATTTGAAATCTTGAGTTCAGAATGAGGTCCTATACTGTGTGACAAATTTCACTAATAAGCTACCAGTAATCATGAAACAGGAATAATTAGAGGGCATATGCAAGGCTGTAGAAGCATGCATAACTAGGTGAAAGATAGATGCCACCTTTAGGAAAACTAGAGGTATCTTTGGAGGAAAATTAGCGATACCTTTGGAGAAGACAGAAGCGGCTGTTTGAATATCAAGAGCTGAGATGACAGGCCAGTACCAAGCAAAGAAAGGAAAGTTGGAAGGAATACATAAAGGGTCTTTATAAGGAAAACAAACTTGAGAAAACTTACTGAAAGGGAACAGGAGGCAGGTGATGAGATGGATGATATGATGCTGTGATAGGAATTTAACAGAGTACTGGAAGACATAATGCTCCTGGAATAGATGACATTCCTTCAGAACCATTGAGATCCTCAGGAGCCTGTGATGCGACTGGTGAAATACCCTCAGACTTTAGGAAGAAGATAATAATTACAATTCCAAAGAACGCACGTGCTGACAAGTGCGAATACTATTGAACCATCAATTATTAAGTCAGGGTTGCAAAATATTAACATGAATTATTTACAGAAGACCGAAAAAACTGGTAGACGTCAATATCGCGGAAGATTAGTTTGGCTTCTGCAGAAATATAGGAAAATTACTCTGAAAGTAGCATGGATCAAAGAGAGAGAGCAAAAGGTTGTCTAAAATTTGTACAGAAAACAAACTGCAAACTTGAAAAGAAACCCATAGTTGAAAAAGGGAGTGAGACAAGGTTGTAACTCATCCCTCATATTATTCAATATGTACAGATTAGGTTTTTTTAGATTAGATTTACTTTCATTCCAATTGATCCGTAATGAGGAGGTCCTCCAGGATGTAGAACATGTCAGAAAAACAAATAATACATGACAAGTATTTACAACCGAAACAAATAAGCTAATGTACCTTCCACAGGTCCCAACTGGAATGATCATCATTTTTTTAATGAACACTATATGAAAGAATCATTTTACAAACACACATAAGGTAATAAACATATAATAGAACAATATAACTACTACAATACTTATTTACAATGAACACATTACTGCGCTGAAATGGTGCAGAAGTTAGATTGGGTGTGGCCGCTGGCACGTTATTGAAAATGTGTGTTCCTGCACACCTTTTTGTACAAGAGTAATTGACTTTAAATCCTTGTGAGTATTATTTTTATTTCTAGTAATGATTCCATGAACTGAGTTGTTGGTTTGAAAAAGTGATATATTTTTAATGACAAATTTCATTAAGGAATAAATATATTGGGAAGCAGTAGCTAGTATCCCTAGTTCCCTAAACAGGCTTCTGCAGGATGTTCTTGAGCTCACACCACATACAACTCTTATTTGCATGTTTTTGTGTCCAGAAAACTTTAGCTTGACTTGACGAATTAGACCAAAAAATAAGCCCGTACGACATTATGGAATGAAAGTAAGCATAGTATGCCAGCTCTTTCATTTTTATATCCCCTATGTCTGACCATTCGCATTGCAAATAGAGATTTGTTAAGACGCTTCAGCAGTTCTGTGGTTGCTCCTCCCAGTTGAATTTATTATCAAGCTGCAGTCCCAAGAATTTAACACTGTCCACTTATTCTATCTGCTTGTCATCGTATGTTAGGCATATACTTGTGGGACACCCCTTACAAGTTCTGAGCTGCATGTAGTGTGTTTTTTCAAAGTTTAGTGACAAAGAATTGGCTAGGAACCAGTGATTAACATCCACAAATATTTTATTAGCCGATCTTTCTAAGACTACACCTGATTTGCTATTTATTGCAATGTTTCTATCATCAGCAAACAATACAAACTTGGCATCTGGTAATATTACTGATGAAAGGTCATTGATATGCACAAGAAAAAGTATGGGCCCTAAGATGGGACCTTGTGGGGACCCCACATGTAATTAGTTCGCAGTTGGATGATGCCCGATAGCTTGATTCATGTCTCTTTCCTAATAACACCCTTTGTTTCCTGTCAGAGATATAAGATTTGAACCTTTTGTAGCATTTCCTGTTACACCATAATATTCTAATTTACCTAAAAGGATATTGTGATTTACACAGTCAAATGAATTTGACAGATCACAAAATATACTAGCTGCCTGCAATTTTTTGTCTAATGAATTAAGTACATTTTCACTGTACGTGAAGATGGCCTTCTTAGTATCAGAACCCTTTAGAAATCCAAACTGTGACTTTGACAGCATGTTATTCATGATAAGATGGTTATAAAGCCAATTGTACCTTACATTTTCTAAAATTTTTGAGAATGCTGGCAAAAGTGAAATTGGATGGAAATTTGATGCTATTTCTTTACCTCCCTTCTTAAACAATGGCTTAACTTCAGCATACTTCACCCATTCAGGAAATATTCCACTGATAAACAACTGGTTACACACTTAAAACTTCCGGGCTGATAGGAGGCCGTGGTCGAAGTAGAAAACTGTCTCCTGACGTTTCATCTCCGACTGCAGGAGACATCCTCGGAGGTAGAACGGTGAACTGCGAAGAGAACTCGAGGAAGCGCTGATTATATAAGCAGTACAGAGGGCGCCACAGTCGATCACGTGGCGTCGCTTATGAGATTGTCTCTGGTGATGCCAACATTCTCGATTGAAAGTAATCGATCGTCACGCTTGCGGTGCAACGCTGACATCCAAATTTTATCCAGTTTAACACCTTAGTCTTTCCTGTTAAAATTATTACAATGTTTATCATTCTCGATAGCCTCTCTATACAAGCGTGCATAATAATGCGAGGTTTCTGATATGACGCTTGTCTCGCTGAATTTTATTTCATGATCACCTTCCTGGTAAACATGTTCCGCTACGGCCGATTTATCCGTGTGACCCAGGCAGCAATTCATCTTATGTTCAACAAGATGGGTGTTCACACTTCTCTTTGTGGTATCGAAGTAAACCTGTCCACAAATACAAGGAATTTTATATAACCCCGGTGTAGCCAAAGGGTGTTGTGCATCTTTTGCCGACCTTAAAAATTCTTTTATTTTCCTAGTGGGTCTGAAAGTAGTTTCCACCCCATACTTGCCTAAAACTTTCCCAATGCTATCTGTGACTTTACTAATGAACGGAAGAAAAACTTTGCCCTTGGGCGACTGTTGTTTGTCGTTGGTCCTGATTCTCTGCCTAGAGTGACGTGTTCGATCTATATCCTTGCTGGAATAGCCATTCTTCACGAAAGTTGTCCGTAGATGTTCAATCTCATCTTTTAAATTAACAGGTTCACAAAGTTTGTACGCCATGTCTATCAAAGTTTTCATTACACCTCTTTCTTGTCTAGGGTGGTGGTTTGAATCTTTATGTGGGTAACGATCAGTATGTATGGGCTTTCTATACACCTTATGGCCCAACGTTCCGTCCTGTCGTTTAATCACAGACACATCCAGGAAATTCAATTGCCCATTCCTTTCCGTCTCTATAGTGAATTGGATTTTCAGATTAATGCTATTTAAATGTGTCAGGAAGGCATCCAACTCCTCTGCTCCGTGTGTCCATAATACGAACGTGTCATCGACATAGCGATACCATCTGGCTGGTCTCTTACTGGCAGTCTGCAACGCCCGTTGTTCAAAAGTCTCCATAAATAAATTAGCCACAGCAGGACTGAGAGGGCTGCCCATAGCCACCCCGTCAATCTGTTCATAAAAGTCATTATTGTGTTGAAAGTAAGTTGTGGTGAGGCAGTGTTGGAATAATGCCACAATATCGGTAGGAAAAATATCCGCTATGCATAACATATGCTTCGTTTACCAGAATCATGGTAAATAATGACACAACGTCGAAACTGACGAGGATATCATTCGGGCCCACACTCGTTTCCTTTAACTTGTCAATGAAATGAGCTGAATTTTTAATATGACTGTCCGTCCTACCAACATAAGGTTGCAGCATTGAGGCAAGGTGTCTAGCTAACTCGTGTGTTGGTCCACCTATAGCGCTGACAATTGGCAATAAAGATAGCTGACATTTCACATTGACTGAATTAAAATTGGGTAGAGTTGAAATTTCTAATGACTACTGAAAATACTTAACAAACAGCTGTTTATGCTGATGTAATAAGATAGAATTATGTTTCTTGGTTTCTTTCTCAAACTGAAGGTTTGTCTCAAGCCTAACCTCTCTTAAGACTTTGTTTCTTTCTCTCCTCCCTACCCTGAAAAGGTCTTTTCTGAACCCTAAAACCACTGGTATTTTATCACTCATGACAGTGCCTCCCCCCTTTAACTTTCCTGCTATTTTCCCAACCAATTTACCCTTCCTTTTCCTGTTAAGGTGAATACCATGCCTAGTATAATCCCACCTGAGCAGGCAGAAAGGAATCCAAGGAGAAATTATGAAATGGAATTAAAAGTTCAGGAAGTAGATATGAAAATGTTAAGCTTTGCCAATGACTGTCATTCTGTCAGAGATGGAAAAGGAATATACTGGAAGAACACATGAATGGAATGGATAGTATCTAGAAAAGACATTATAAGATGAACATCACCAAAAGTAAAACAATGGCAATGGATTGTGATCAAATTATATCAAGTAGTGATGATAACAGAAGAAATATTGAATTTAATTGATGAAAGGAGAATATAAAAATGCAGTAAATGAAGCAGGCAAAAAGGAATACAAACGTCTCAAAAATGAGATCGACAGGAAGTGCAAAATGGCTAAGCAGGGATGGCTAGATGACAAATGTAAGGATGTAGAGGCTTATCTCACTAGGGGTAAGATAGATACTGCTTACAGGAAAATTAAAGAGACCTTTGGAGAAAGGAGAACCACTTGCATGAATATCAAGGGCTTTGATGGAAACCCAGTTCTAAGCAAAGAAGGGAAAGCAGAAAGGTGGAAGGAGTATATAGAGGGTCTATACAAGGGCGACGTACTTGAGGACAATATTATGGAAATGGAAGAGGATGTAGATGAAGATGAAATGGGAGATGTGATACTGCGTAAAGAGTTTGACAGAGCACTGAAAGACCTGAGGTGAAACAAGGCCCCAGGAGTAGACAACATTCCATTAGAACTACTGACAGCTTTGGGAGAGCCAGTCCTGACAAAACTCTACCATCTGGTGAGCAAGATGTATGAGACAGCCAAAATACCCTCAGACTTCAAGAAGAATATAGTAATTCCAATCCCAAAGAAAGAAGATGTTGACGGATGTAAAAATTACCGAACTATCAGTTTAATAAGTCACAGCTGCAAAATACTAATGCGAATTCTTTACAGACGAATTGAAAAACTAATAGAAGCCGACCTCGAGGAAGATCAGTTTGGATTCCGTAGAAATATTGGAACACGTGAGGCAATACTGACCCTACGACTTATCTTAGAAGCTAGACTAAGAAAAGGCAAACCTACGTTTCTAGCATTTGTAGACTTAGAGAAAGCTTTTGACAATGTTGATTGGGATACTCGCTTTCAAATTCTGAAGGTGGTAGGGGTAAAATACAGGGAGCGAAAGGCTATTTACAATTTGTACAGAAAGCAGATGGCAGTTATAAGAGTCGAGGGGTATGAAAGGGAAGCAGCAGTTGGGAAGGGAGTGAGACAGGGTTGTAGCCTATCCCCGATATTATTCAATCTGTATATTGAGCAATCAATAAAGGAAACAAAAGAAAAGTTCGGAATAGGTATTAAAATCCATGGAGAAGAAATCAAAACTTTGAGGTTCGCTGATGACATTGTAATTCTGTCAGAGACAGCAAAGGACTTGGAAGAGCAGCTGAATGGAATGGACAGTGTCTTGGAAGGAGGGTACAAGATGAACATCAACAAAAGCAAAACGAGGATAATGGAATGTAGTCGAATTAAGTCGGGTGATGCTGAGGGAATTAGATTAGGAAATGAGACACTTAAAATAGTAAAGGAGTTTTGCTATTTGGGGAGCAAAATAACTGACGATGGTCAAAGTAGAGAGGATATAAAATGTAGACTGGCAATGGCAAGGAAAGCATTTCTGAAGAAGAAAAATTTGTTAACATCGAGTATAGATTTAAGTGTCAGGAAGTCGTTTCTGAAAGTATTTGTATGGAGTGTAGCCATGTATGGAAGTGAAACGTGGACGATAAATAGTTTGGACAAGAAGAGAATAGAAGCTTTCGAAATGTGGTGCTACAGAAGAATGCTGAAGATTAGATGGGTAGATCACATAACTAATGAGGAGTTATTGAATAGAATTGGAGAGAAGAGAAGTTTGTGGCACAACTTGACTAGAAGAAGGGATCGGTTGGCAGGACATGTTCTGAGGCATCAAGGGATCACCAATTTAGTATTGGAGGGCAGCGTGGAGGGTAAAAATCGTAGAGGGAGACCAAGAGATGAATACACTAAGCAGATTCGATGAATACACTAAGCAGATTCAGAAGGATGTAGGTTGCAGTAGGTACTGGGAGATGAAGAAGCTTGCACAGGATAGAGTAGCATGGAGAGCTGCATCAAACCAGTCTCAGGACTGAAGACCACAACAACAACAGTGATGAGGCAATTAGATTAGGAAATGTGAAACTGTGAGTAGTAGATTAGTGTTGCAGTGCTGGCAATTAAAAAAAATAAAATAAAAAATGAATAAAAAAAATAAAATTAAAAAAAATGATGATGGGTGAAGTAGAGAAGATATAAAATGCTGATTAGCAGTAGAAATAAAAGCATTGCTTCAGCATCTAATACCAATTTAATTGTTAGGAAATCTTTTCTGATGCTATTTCTCTGAACTGTAGCCTTGTACAGATATGGAATGTGAGTGATAAGCAGTTCAGAAAAAATAATACAATATTTTGAAATGTTGTGCTATAGAATAATGCTAAAGATTTGATGGGTAGGCTGTTTAACTAATAAGGAGGTACTGAATCAAACCGCGGAGAAAAGAAATGTATCACACAACTTGACATGGACACATTCTGAGCCATTAAGGAATTGTCAACATGCCACTAGAGGGCAGTATGGGGAGTAAAACATGTAGAGGGAGACCAAGGCATGAACACAGTAAGCAGATTCAAATGGAGGTATGTTGTGGCACTCATGCAGAGATGAAGAGGCATGCACAGGACAGACCAGCACGGAGAGCTACATCAAACCAATATTCAGACTGAAGACAGCAGCAGCAGCAGCAGCAGCAGCAGCAGCAACAACAACAACAACAACAAAAACACTCATGAAATGTACCGAGAACCCACACATGAATATAACATTAAATTAAAACTTTATCTGACTTAAGTAGCATTTGATGCTCTCTTTAACCATGACACTGAAAGAAATCAACAGACGGCAATGTCTTCATGTAGCAGTAACAGCATGGAAAAGTGAAATAAGAGCTGTGAAATATTCACAGTTTTGTTAGTGGTTAATTTAATGTAGATCACAATCAATTATAATAATATTATTACCTCAATGTCAGTTAACATTATTCCTGGAGAGGTAAGAATAATGGTATCCAACATAACTGTGGTGGAGAGAAGGCACACAGTGTTGGCAATTAGAAAAATAATTTTCCCAACACAGGTAACTGGTTATCACAACAACTGCAAATACTCAACAACTGCTAATACTCAATTACTAGTTCTTTACTCTGCCTGAAGGGTGACTTTCAGTGGTCCGTGCAAATAAATAGTTAGAAGTGAGAAGAGAAGGGATAGTGTAGATAGGGGTGAAGGGAGCAAAAATGTGGCAAACAACAACAATAACCAGAAGTATTCCAAAATGCTGAAACAAGATTGAACACTTCATCATACGTCAACAATACAACTAAAATAAGTATGATAGTTGTCACTCACTGATGTCTGAATGGCTTTCACACTGCCATAAGTTTTGTTGCTGTTTACAACAGTATCTCTGTCTTCAATGACCTTCATCTGTTCTGCTGCATACTCTGCAGTCACAATTCCTCGTCGATCTACAAATAAACAAATGACAATTCCATAATTTTTCTCATAATGAATGTTATATAACATCAGGCATGAGTAACATAACATTTATTTCTATAATGACATCGTTGCATTGTATAAAATCATAATTTGATGTCTGAATAATGGACTTTTACAGCTGCTGAAGTTCTGTCAGAGTTAGCTGAGAACTTTCCAAGAAATTTCACTTATTATGTACTGAAACATGGTATAACACACGATCTCTGAACCATCACCACCGAAATACAGGGAATGAAATAGCAATCATTATTGTTGTCTCTCTCTCTCTCTCTCTCTCTCTCTCTCTCTCTCTCTCTCTCTCTCTGTCTGTGTGTGTGTGTGTGTGTGTGTGTGTGTGTGTGTGTGAGAGAGAGAGACAGAGAGAGAGAGAGAGAGAGAGAGAGAGAGAGAGAGAGAGAGAGATTGTGATTGTGATTTTTTTTTGGGAGGGGGTTTGAGTGCCAGGGAGAGAAGATGACTTCAGTTTGTTGTAGTCTCACTGACCTTTAATGAAAGTGTGTGCCAGATTTTGTCAAATTATGGTTTCACCAACTTGTACTGAAATTTCATCAGTCTCAAAAGTTCTATATCACACTATAACCTCAAGTTCTCTTTTGTGCAACTTACAAAACTGAAAAACACATTCCATTAAAGAAGTTCCATAATTCTCACTTCCATCCAATGCCGGAAGCCTGTATCTGCATTTAAAGAAATTCAAAAATTTTCTTTGATGCTAATTTAAGTAACAGGCAAATTTTGAATGTTCAATACCTCTTTAAAAAAAAAAATTTACTCATCAACTGCAGCTTCCCCTTCATGCAGAATACCATGTAATTATGATCACTATCAACTTATTCGTGCTATATTAATACTGTAGATTGCAATTTGGTGTGTCCAGTGGACTCTATTTGCCAGCAATTCCTGGAACAACATATAGGCAATACTTTGCATTAGTTTAACTATTTAGACAATATAGTTGTGATGACAACAGATCGAGGAAATCATTTACAATGTCTTTGCTACAACAAAGTACCAGTGTAGCAACTTTCACAAGCTGATTTTTTTTACAGTATGAAGATCATATCCAGGGCAAATCATGCTCAAGAACCATGTGCGACCTCCAAGCTATTCACAACCTTCCTACACCTTGGAATCTTCATGAACTACAGGCAGTACTCGGCAAGTTAAATTATTTCACAGTCAATGAAGCTGTAACTGCCAAACCATCGATTAAGCTCCGCATTGCTGTAGTGTGTCTTTTGAGCAAACTTTGGAACACAACAGTGCTTTCTCTAACCTCAGTCATACTTGATCTCAATACATGACTTCACTGACTTCATTTCCGGTTGCCACGTATTGTGGCATCTGACATGTATCAGCAAGTAATTGGTGTAGTGATACTCCATCATCCATCACGTGAATCTGAGTGACCAGTCTCTTTTGTGTTAAAAGCATTATCAGCCCAAACCAACTACTCACACAGAGAGGAGAGTGTTCTCCCTATTGCTTTTGGCATGCAAAAATTCCACGAACACCTTTCTGGCACTTCATTCAAACTAGTCACTAATCATTATCTCCTTGTTTGAATCTTTGCCCCTGACTGCCACATTCCATAATGCTAAATGCCCAATGATTACAATGCTGGGCTCTCTTCTACTGTAACTACCAATATAGAATTTCATTTCAATACTCACTACGCAGTGCCAATGTAGAAGACAAGATGAATCCTTAGACTCCTCTTCACAGCACTGCTGTTACATTGGAGAAGCTAGCCCCACTGCCCTCACAGATCTACCCCTGACAGAGTTGCAGGTTGCGGAATCAACGGCTGGTCTGAAAAATTCTAACCAAAACAACAGGAGGCCAAAAGCGTGTTCTCCATCTGTCATCAGCCTTGGCTACACAGAAGGTGACTGTGTGGTCAATCTAAAAAGTCTTTCATCAGACTTCTTAACACTCCTACATCAGGGAAATTTACGCCATCAGGGACACTGGTACGGCACCAGAGACTTGAAGTCTAACACTGTAGTATGTAGTGGCACAGAATGAACTAGGACATCATCAAAGTGTACACCACATCCCAGCCAGCATCCTGTCAGCAGTTTCTGTCTTGGCCATTACCTCAGGGTTCCTCAGATCACCTCCATGTGGACTCTGTGTTCACATTCCGATCATTTATATCGACGATAGTGCTGAACGCATTGTCATCCTAACCATATGTGATCCAAATGTCCTCTCCACCTCAGTGGAAGCCATGACTACGCTATTAGGTCACACATTCTAGATAGAAAGCCTTCTGGATGTCAAAATTCTGATCCTGTGTATTCAAGAGCTTCTGTGCCATTAATGGTGCCTGCTATCTACCATATGTACCATTCAACCCCTCTACTAACTGTCTGAGAGAATGTCTTACACTGGACTTTGGACTTTCAAATAACACCATTCAGCCTTCAAGAAGCCAATTATACAGGGTGATTCAGCTGTCCCTATCAATCTCATTTTATGCAGCCTGCAATGTTATATGCAATTTTCATTAGTGACATGCGAGATTTTCATACGCCCTCACTCACTACATAGTGACTATTAGTCCTACAGAAAAAATAAGTAGGACCTTATTTTGTAAGAAAATTGATGTAGTTAAATTTTGTACCAGGATACATTTTCACTGGAGGCCATGGTTTTCAAGTTATTCAAGAAAAAACATATAAAAGTGACTTTCAAACACACCTCCACCCCCACACACATCCCTCACCAGTCAGAATTTCTCGTATGTTGTTTGTGGCACTCCCTCCTATTACTCTACAAAAATTTACAACTACAGGAACTATTCCCAATATTCAGCTTTTTTTGGTCTCTCTTGACTGGGCTATTACACTACCAGCACAGCTGGCTATTTCATTGACATTATTAATTTTAATGTGCCCATGAGGGTAATGAATGAAAAATGACTTTTGTAAACTGTACACTAAAACTAATTACTTTGGCAATTTGATCAAACTTAACCCTTACAATACAAGCACAGTAGTTTTGCAGTCAGAATGCCTGACAATTAAGACAACATAATTGTTTAGTTTATGCTGTTGAAAGTCACAAAATTGTTAGGTAAAATTTACACAAACATCAGTTTTACAATTTTCAAGTTCTCAACTAAGCCAGTGGTGTAATAAATCCAGTCAGTGAAGACCAAAAATTCAAATGTGGGAAATAATCTGGACAGTCGCAAATTTTTGTACAGTCTTAGGAGGGAGGGGCACGAACAACATCCTAGATATTCTGACCAGCGGGGATTGTGTGTGGGAGTTGGGATGCATTTGCAGGTAACTTTTGTTATGTTTTTCTTGAACCTCTCAAAAACTACAGACTCTAGCAAAGACATATTCCACTACAAAATTTAGCTACATTAAATTTACTACAAAAAGATCCTGTTCGTTTTCTCTGCCGGACTAACAGTTTGTGCATAGCAGGGGGGAGAATACGAAAATCTCGTCTGTTGTTAATGGAGACAAGATAGAACATTGCAGGTTGCATAAAACTACAATGGTAGAGACAGCTGAATCACCCTGTCACACAGCATTAACAACCTTTTTAATGACCTTCTACCCATTGGGAGTGTTGCATCATGAATTTCATGGAGGCTTTTTCAACCAGACAAGCAAGATGAGAGCCAGCCACTGACTTAATTCTGTGGGTGGGTACTGCAATAATCTGTGCAGCACCTGCAATGCAACAATCTGCCATCAGTGTGTGACTGTGTTGCTACACAGTGCAGGAAAATGTCGGGTTTCCACAGCTGGCTACTTGATGGGAGCCTAGCTCCTGTCATAATGCACCCAGTCAGAGGGAATGTCAATTCTCCCAGCTCTGCATTCCTTCTGTGTTGCCCATTCACAGGTGCAGTCTCAGCGCCAGTTGAGAGTCGACTGTACAGCCCAGCTACTCCATCCTAACAGAGAAGTGTCACTAGCTGATCTGCGAGCCATCAGCTTTGGTAGTTCCTGACTTCAAACTGAATTTTATGATGTGAGATCATCCAATGGGTGTCACTGCCTGACACTCCAGTCAACCTCCAGACATCCCAGGTTTAACATCGGGCCTCTCAGCTGCCACGGGCCACGGATGTGGCACACCAGTCCCGCCACCTAGCCACACTGTGCTGAGGGGTGACACAACTTGCACCAGCAAGGGTATTGCCAACCAACAGCCACTGCCGTCTGCCCACTGCCGTCGACATTCTGTTTGGGAGGCAACAAATTATAAATAATGGTTTTTTTTAAGTAAACATTCTCGACTTGGTGCTCACCTTGCTGCTGTAGAACCCACACCACGTCTTCCCACACATACAGTACATCTCCACAGCAGAAAGTGGCTGTGCTGCAACAAGGTGAAGAATCTAGTCAAGATATTCCACAGCACCAACCATGGACAACACTTCGTCTACTTCAGCCAGACGATCGGCATCTGTCATGTTTACCTGCCATTCCTTCCACATACAGAACTAAGAAAAAAAGAAGGTAATGCCTGTTCATGGTGTATGCAGTGTCTGCACAAGTAAATCTAAAGCATTCGTATTTGGTTAGGAGCACAGCTTGCAGTGATTGTGCCAGAAATCATTGAATTTTGTGGCAAATGATTTGAAAGTGTCACCATTTCTGTCAGAGCTCTCCCTGGGAGGTAAAATTTCATTTAGATAACAAGATCGACTCAGAGTGCTTTGAAAGTTTTGTAAATGATGTCTTTATGAGTGTATATCTTTTCCTAGGATTTTTCTGGCTCCTTTATACTTGGAAGTAGGACTGTTTGCCTCCTTGCAGTCAAACAATAATGGGTCTTCTAGTCTACGTACGCACTTTACACTACATTTATGGTCAGTTAGTCTTTACATTAGGGATGCACAGACCACGGCCTGGAGGTCACTTATGGCCCATCATCGATCTGATGGCAGCCCACCCCTATTAGTTCTTGTACATTTTTTACTTATCTTTCATTCCCTCCCGGAAACGTCAGGTCAGCCCATGTAAAATGTAGTTCTGTTATGCTATGCCAGGCATTCGGTCATAGGGATCCCAATTCAGAATAATAACTTGTCTCTCAGCACATAATTTATGAACAATGTAGTTGTGATAACAGGTGCTGCACGTGGGTCTGCTAAGAATGACATTGATTAGTCATCAGTGATTTGCGTTTTCCACAGTACACACTTTGTGTCAGTACGCTTTCTGCAACAAAGGTACAAAATTTTATGTATTTCTGTGGACCCATAAGCGTTTACTTCATGATTATCAGTCAATAATAATAAAGGAACAGTATTAAATTTCAGTAAAGTAAATATTTTGGGATACAATTTTTCTTTCTTACTCCCCGCCACTCCCCAACCCACCCCTCCGGTGGCCCTTACATATTGACAGTGAGTGGTATGGATGCTGCGGTACTAACGAGTCTGTATGCCCCTGACTTACATCAAGTGCTGATACTCTGAAAGGCTCCAGACATTTCGTAACAATTTCTAACAGCGTTCACCCTCTGTAAACAACTGTCATCTGCATACAGCCAGAAAGATTTACAAACAATGAGCAGTAATGGTCCATCAAGCTGTGAAGCATCATTTCTTTGATAAGTGTGAAGAACAAAGTGTGAATGGCAAATAACAATTCCAACAAATGAGTAATGTATGGCTTTGGGAACAGATCACTTGCGTTAAAATTTTGATTAACTGCTTGGTTAAGAATTCACATAAATGTATATGTAAATTTCATGCCAATTGAAAGGATTATAATTCAACTAACCATCTTATTATGTTGATGAACTGGTGAACTAATGAGGCATGGTGGTCTGGTGGGTGGAGCACTAGTCTCTGGTGTTAGCAGGTTAATTCCCTGAATTTTTTTTTTTTTTTTTTTTGGGGGGGGGGGGGGGTTGCTGGTTTTACTTTGTTCCAGTCTATTCAGGATGACCCCAAATCCATACAGACCGTGTCAAAATGAGTACTGAAGATTTTCCTGTGAATAAAAGGCTGTTGGTATGAGAGGGCCATCACCTTCCCCCTTCCAGTGCCACAGTGCATAAAAGGGCTGCACTCTACCTGCAATCATGCTGATAATCAACTCACGTGCTTGTATCCTAGACTGGGCACCTATATTCCAGCTTCTGAATAGTTAACATCTCACGGTCAATTATTTAAGGGAATGCTAAGATGGTGGATGGTTCATTTAGAAAGTTCTGTCCTCCACGGGCAACCAGAATACACCCAAAAAAAACATTGTACTGAGGGATTGTTTGGCAGCTTCCATTAAGAAAAAGTGGTGTGAGGATCCTTACCAAGTATACCTACACGGGAACCTGGCTTCTATTCTGTACCTACCAAGCTCAGGAAGGGGGCCCACCTCCCCTCCCCTATAAAAGAAACAAGGGTGTCATCCTTAAAACTTGACAGTTCTGTTTGCATTGGGATAAGATGAGGGGGATAACACCACATGTCAGTCCTCCATGACTGAGGTAATAAAATGACAAATCTGATTTAATTTGCTGTCATTTTGCTTGTTTAGATCAATTTCTCCAAATTTGTGCAATCTGTGGATGTGATCTTGAATTGGTACACCAACATTTCATGTTACTAAATGATAGGAGCAGCTAAAACTTCCTCCCTTTTTTTCCAGCATTAAAATACTCTACTGGCCATTAAAATTGCTACACCACGAACATGACATGCTAGAGACACAAAATTTAACCGACAGGAAGAAGATGCTGTGATATGCAAACGATTAGTTTTTCAGAGCATTCACAAAAGGTCAGTGCCGGTGGCGACACCTACAACGCGCTAACATGAGGGAAGTTTCCAACCGATTTCTCATACACTAACAGCAGTTGACCGGCATTGCCTGGTGAAACGTTGTTGTGATGCCTCGTGTAAGGAGGAGAAATGTGTACCATCACGTTTCGAACTTTGATAAAGGTCGGATTGTAGCCTATCGCGATTGCCGTTTATCGTATCGCGACATTGCTGCTCGCGTTGGTTGAGATCCAAGGACTGTAAGCAGAATATGGAATCAGTGGGTTCAGGAGGGTAATACGGAATGCCGTGCTGGATCCCAACGGCCACGTATCACTAGCAGTCGAGATGACAGGCATCTTATCTGTATGGCTGTAACGGGTCGTGCAGCTACGTCTTGATCCCCGAGTCAACAGATGGGGACATTTGCAAGACAACAACCATCTGCATGAACAGTTCGACGACGTTTGAAGCAGCACGGACTATCAGCTTGGAGACCATGCCTGCGGTTACCCTCGATGCTGCATCACAGACAGGAGCGCCTGCGATGGTGTAGTCAATGACAAACCTGGGTGCACAAATGGCAAAACATCATTTTTTCGGATGAATCCAGGTTCTGCTTACAGCATCATGATGGTCGCACCTGTGTTTGACAACATCGCGGTGAACGCACATTGGAAGTTTGTATTTGTCACCGCCATACTGGCATATCACCTGGTGTGTTAGTATGGGGTGCCATTGGTTACATGTCTCAGCCAACTCTTCTTTGCATTGATGGCACTTTGAACAGTGGACGTTACATTTCAGATATGTTACAACCCGTGGCTCTACCCTTCATTCGATCCCTGCAAAACCCTACATTTCAGCAGGTTAATGCATGACTGCATGTTGCTGGTCCTGTACGGGCCTTTCTGGATACAGAAAATGTTCGACTGCTGCCCTGGCCAGCACATTCTCCACATCTCTCAACAATTGAAAACGTCTGGTCAATGCTGGCTGAGCAACTGGCTCGTCACAATACGCCAGTCACTACTCTTGATGAACTGTGGTATCGTGTTGAAGCTGCATGGGCAGCTGTACCTGTACGCACACCCAAGCTCTGTTTGACTCAATGCCCAGGCATATCAAGGCCGTTATTACAGCCAGAGGTGGTTTTTTTCTGGGTACTGATTTCTCAGGATCTATGCATCCAAAAATCACATGTCAGTTCTAGTATAATATATTTGTCCAATGAATACCCGTTTATCATCTGCATTTCTTCTTGGTGTAGCAATTTTAATGGCCAGTAGTGTAATTCCAAAAAGGATCATGTTAGCGCTCTCTCTCTCTCTCTCTCTCTCTCTCTCTCTCTCTCTAAAGCCAAAGGAAGGAATCTGACTGCAACCACAACCTCACAACGCTTTCCTCAGGAACACGGCACATTTATGGTCATGTCCTCCCATTAACTGACAGAACTGTACTAATGGTTTTAAGGGAGCAAAGAAACATGCCAGCCACCTCAACTCCACTTCCAATATCATCTGTGTATTGAAATCAAATAGAGCATGTTGAGTATCACTTTATCATCAGCTGCAGAATTCATGTTTATTTCCACTGAGGAGATTCTCAGCTAAAAATTGCTGCCATAGAAGAAAAGGGGTCCCATAACTCTACAATAAATTAACACTAGTGAGGTTAATCTGTAGGTCTACAGTTCTGGATGTCTGATGTGAGATCCTACTTAAAGTAGTCAGGATAGTCTATGCCTTTTTTCAAAATCACAGAATGCTCTGTTGTTCAAGCACCTGACAGCTGACTCATTCTACAAAAACAGCTAGTTATTCTGCTCTTATAACCCATTTGTTACTACAGTTCTCCCTTCTACCAAGTGACTTTCTTGGTGATTTAATTTTGGAAGGGATAATTGAATTATTCTGTGTCCATTTATCGTGTTTCATTTTGGTACCATCATGTTCAGTTAGAATCTGGGCAACTGATTTTCCTCCACTGACCTATTTTAAGTAGGACTTAAACTTCAAAAGTTCTGACCAATCTGTTGGTAATATCTTGTTCAAAGTTTTACTGAATGCATCTTTCACAGCTGTCTTGGCTTGTGTTTTGAATTTGTAGATTATTTTATTTATTTATTCAGAAAGGAAGTCTGCTTTGAATTTGCCTTGCTGCTCTCTGCTTTCAGAGTAACTTTCTAATGTTGTTAATGAATCAAGGTGGAGCCTTCACGAAGTTTATTTTCTTCATCCTGGCAAATATACTGTATGCAAACTAAACTGCCATCTTATTTCTTTGCTAATTGCATCATCACCTGCCTAGAACTGGAGCTCCTAAATATGAACAAGTCCCTTCTCTGTGATAGTTTTGACTGTGTACGAAGATCGAAGTCCCAACACATTAGGCAACTTATGATGAATCAGGAATCTTCTCAGCATTAGTCAACTCATCATACCTATTATTAAACAGCACAGGAACTACTGTGTAGCCATATCCATATTACTTTTCACCCAGAAATTCCTGACCCTGCCGCTGTCTGCAATTAACCTTTGTGTACAGCTAATCTTGAATAATCACATCATGTAATAGTGGACTACATGAGATTGTCTACTGCTATACCGCAAACACATGATGTGTGAAGATCAAAATTACTCTCAGCCTTCAAAGTGTGCTTCCCACCCTTTCTTTCTTCAATATTTGTCACTTCTATCTCAGAACATTCAATGGCCATTAGTAGCAGCCAAATATTAATATGTATGCCATCAGGGCATTTCAATTAATGCTGCTGGAGATAATGGAATCATAATTCATGTTAAAGGACTTACCAATTAAGCTAGGTGGCACAGGGCCACAGAGAACGTACAGGCAGTTTGAACACACGTTTCCTTGGCTGTAGGGGTTGAAGTTTTCCTGTCCTCGTTTGCTTGTGAAAGAGCCTTTGATCTGTAAAGTGAAAATGAATTATCTATCTATGTATTATGATTTAACAAGAAAATTTACCACTGTATTCATTTATGAAACAAATATAAGGGATTAAGCATACTCTAAGCATCTTGCAGCATGAAAAGGCAAATTTCTTTTTCTTTATGGCATGTGAAGTAGTGAGCTCAAGAAACACCCTTCAAAAGACAAAAAAGTAGTCATGGGAGTTGAAATTTCTCTTACAATTTTGTTAGTATTTTGGATACAAGGTACACCTACACAAGTATTGGCATAATTAGATCACTTTTCTGAAACCCATATTCTGCATTTAGTGGCTGGCAGTTCACGAAAAACAAATCAGAGCAGCCACTATTGGAATTAGAATGGTCCTGTCCTACGCTAACCTTTCCATGGGCCACTTGGAAGAAGAACTGACCCAGAAGCTAGTCCTCTTTGACTTAGTACAGATTTATCAATGATATCTTTGTGGGATGGACTCGTGATGAAAATGAGCTGCTTCACTTACCGCAACAAATTAATTTCTTATCTCAACTCAAATTCACATGTTCCTCTTCAAAACCCAAATATTGAGTGCCATCTCATTACAGCTCACATCCATACCTCGGTCCACATAAAACCTTCCAATAAGAAACAATACCTGGATTTTGACTGTTCCCATCCCTTCCACATCAAATACTCTCTTCCCTACGGTCTGGGCATTCACAGCCAACATACCTGCTCCACCAATGAATTCCTCGACACATACATCAGTAACTTCACCTCTGCTTTCTTCTCTCTCTTTCCTCTGCAAACGAAATCTGCTGGGCATTATCACCCTCTCATACTCTGGCCAACGCAGCTGCCACTCACAAAAGACTCAGAAGCATCCCCTTGTCATCTGGTACCAACCAGAGCTTGGACACCTCGATATTTTACTCCACCAAGGCTATGACTTTCTGAAGTTAGAACCTGAAATGAGATCCTCTCCTCCTCATATCATCCCCACATCACTCACTGTAGTCCTACGTTGACCTCTGACATCCCTTTTAAACCATATGACATTCCCAGACCAGACCATTATCCCTAGTTATTCTGCTCTTATAATCCATCTGTTACTACAGTTCTTCCTTCTACCGAGTGACTTTCTTGGTGATTTAATCCCTTCAATTGTTGATGTAAATCCCACTCCATTCAGGACCAATAGCTTACTCCAGCTCCTCCACTAGTAAATCCCATGTTTGAAACTTTGCATACTGTTTACCAATTTATGCATGTTCACTTCATGGCATTTTATACAGATCTTTATTTACTTTTTTATGTACACTATTCCTTTCCACCACTCCTTTTGCCCCCCCCCCCTCCTCCTCCACCATATTCACTTAAGTTTTTAAATGGACTATTCATTTCAATTCCCATTTCTCCTCCTCTGTCCCACTTTTGTTTCTCAGCCTGTCATTATATTGTCTCTGGACTGAAGCTGGCAGTGTGCTTACCAATATACCATCTTAGTGATTTCAATTTTAAAAGTGTCTATTGGCAGTACTAAAATTTCAAATACTGAAGGTAAGTACTGGCCAGCCACAGTCTCTCTTTCTAACTTTAAAGCTGATAAAATTCCACTTATCTGTGTTCATGTTTTCCATTACAACAATACAAAAATACATGAACACACTGGATGATGTGGATAGAGAATAACTGATAAAACATCATGAAAACTTGTTTTAAAAAAGCAATGCATAAATAATTAATTTTTAAGTACATCAGTTTTCCCTTACCTTTCAGCTTTTTACAGCTCTACAACATGTGTTGGAAAAACTGGTGGTATCAAAAGTGTGGCGACATACATACACTAAGTAATCAAAAGCATCCGAACACCCCCAAAACCATACGTTTTTCATATTAGGTGCATTGCACTGCCACCCACTGCCAGGAACTGCATTTCAGCAACCTCAGTAGTCATTAGACATTGTGAGAGGGCAGAATGGGGTGCTCTGCAGAACTCGTGGAGTTCGAACATGGTCAGGTGATTGAGTGTCACTTGTGTCATATCTGTACACGGGATTTCCACACTCCTGAACTTCCCTAGGTCCTTTGTTTCCCATGTGATAGTGAAGTGGAAATGTGAAGGGACATGTACAGCACAAAAGTGTACAGGCCAACTTCGTCTGTTGACTGACAGAGACTGCCGACAGTTGAAGCGGATCGTAATGTGTAATAGGCAGTCATCTATCCAGACCACCACACAGGAATTCCAAACTGCATCAGGATCCACTGCAGGTCAGTTATTGAACGTATATTGTTCGTAATGGCGGCTAATGCACAGATATCTGGACCTTCCAATGTGAAAAGGAGCAGGAAAAGTGTTGAACTGACAGAAGAACAGTTACTTAGCGTACTAGACGACAGTTATTTTCTGTGTAGTGAGGACGAGGCATACCACGGAGATTGTCATTTAAAGGCTGCAGAAGAACTGCAGAGTGATGATAGCATGGAAGCACAGCTTTCACATCTGTTTCATGACAGTTCTGAATCTGACGATATGGATCATGACGATTGTGTGGAAATTGATGATGAAAAAGAGCCCGACCTGTCACTCGAAGATAATCCAGGTGAGTCCTGGCATAAAGAACCACATAATATGCAGTATCACCCATTTACAAAGGAAGAAGTTTTGCAAATTCATCCTGCTGCTAATTCTCCTATGGATTTCTTCAGATTATTGCTAACAGACGAATTATTGCAACTTGTAGTTGACGAAACGAACGATAACGCAGTCAACATATTGCTGAGCAAAAATACAAAAGAGGGATCTAGGATCTGTAAATGGAAACCTCTAAGTATAGGCAAATTACTAGTTTTCCTGGGAGTTTCGTTACATATGGGTAACATTAAATATCCGCAATTACAAGACTACTGGAAGAAAGAACCGCTGTTTGAGAATAGAGGAATAGTGATGAGTATCAGCAGAGACTGCTATTTGATCATATTACAGTCTCTGCATTTTGCAAAAAATCCACTTCAAGAAAACCCGAAACCAGACGATTGTTTATATAAGATACGATCTACATCGGATTATTTTAACACGAGAATGTCTCAAGTGTATTACCTGGGAAGAGATTTATCAGTAGATAAATCAATGATTCTTTGGAGGGGAAGATTGTCATTTAGACAATACATAAGAAGCAAACATACCTAATAAATATGGCATTAAGATGCACATGCTCAACAATCCAGACGGTTTCATAAATAAGTGCGCTGTGTACACGGGAAGTAGTGGAGATATGGGGGGAAAAGGTCACACTGAAAAGGTCGTTTTGCATTTGATGGCAGAAAAGCTGCATGTTGGTCATCACATTTATTTGAACAATTATTATAACAGTTTTCATTTAGCTACAACTATGTTGAACCTAAAAACACTTTCCACAGGAACTCTGAAATTAAACAGGAAATATACCACCAAAGGCGCTGTATCGGCAAAACTTGGGAGAGGAGAGACAATTGCGCAGTATTGTAATGGAGTTTTGATTGGAAAATGGAAGGATCGATGAGAGGTTTCCTACATTTCCACAGAACATCTAGATGTTATGGAGCAAGTGACGAAAGCGCGCCAGCAAATAGTCACAAAACCTTTGCCTACAATTAGGTACAATGCGTGTTTGTCTGGGACTGATAAACAAGATCAGATGGTTGAAAAAACTATTCTTTCATGTCATTGACATGCTAGTTTTCAATTCTCAATACCTGTACAGCAAATACTCAGGAAATAAAATGACGTCGTACGATTACAGAATGAACATTATAAAGGGCTTCCTTCCACCAATGGACGTTCCACTAAATCTGAGCAAGAAACATAAAAAACAAACAAACACATGTTGTGCAAAAGCGGGAAGCTACTGCAAGGAAGAAGCAAGTTATGAAAAGTGGTGTAAGAAAAGCGCGGAACAAGGCAAGCACACTGATACACCATACAAGTGTACAATCTTACCAGACAAACATGGATACTGCTTGAACTGCTGTATAATTTCCCATAAGTAGCAAAAACGCGATAATATCGGGGGAATTCTGATTATCAAAGACAACTTCTTTTATTTCTTTTGACATTGCATGGTTTCTTTTTATGACATGAAAGGTTAGAACTTTTTTTCATGATTACTCAGAAAATGAGGTTTTCTTTTGTGTTAAGTCGACTTATTCCTTATTGCGTTGTAAAGCATTCACTTCAGCTTTTTGCGAAAGAATTTGTTGTGTTAAATTTGTTTTAATAGCACCGCAATTGAAGTGATGGGAGACATGAGAGAAGCCTCCACGTAGGGTGTGTTTCGCTTACTAATATCTACACATCCGGGCGTCCCCTGGGCATCTATGATACATGTAGATGGCTAATTCTCTCATACCAGGAGCAAACATGCTACTAAATTGACGACCTCTATTAGAGTCAATCTTAAAAATGCCCATTTGAAGTAAATATAATTTCAAATGAATCCAGTTTCCTGTTTACTTTTTTTCCTTCTTAAGAATTTGCATTTTGGAATCCAAATTTTTCCTGAATGCAGTGGATTTGTTACTTGTTTGAACTGTACTTTTTGTTACATTATCAACAAATCACGAACATTTGAATGACGCCTGTGACCAGCAAACAGACTTCAAAACCTGACCACAATACAGTCGAAGCTTATTTGAAGTAATGCATCTAAGATGTCACCATTAAGTCAGTATTGAACATGATCCTACAGATCTTACAAGGTCTTGATGTCAGCCTATAGCTCAGGTGTGCTTAGGAGTGTCGTCTCCAAGTGGTGCCTGCCGTTTCAGTGTTACCGGCCCGCACTCTAGCATTACCAGCACGCAACCGCACGTTTCCGGGCCGCACTGGAGAGTTGCGCGCCTGCACCGATGCCGCAGCGAAAGTGTTAAGCACCTTCTTGCTTCCCATTGTTGAAGAGCAATTGCGGGATGGTGATTGCATCTTTCAACACGATCAAGCACCTGTTCATAACGCACGGCCTGTGGCAGAGTAGTTACATGACAATAACATCTCTGACCACTGTAATGGACTGGCCTGCACAGAGTCCTGACCTGAATCCTATAGAACACCTTTGGGATGTTTTGGAACACCAACTTCGTGCCAGGCCTCATCGACCAACATTGATACTTCTCCTCAGTGTAGCTCTCCATGAAGAATGGACTACCATTCTCCAAGAAACCTTTCAGCACCTGGTTGAATGTATACCTGCAAGAGTGGAAGCTGTCATCAAGGCTAAGGGTGAGCCAACACCACATTGAATTCCAGAATTACTGATGGAGGGCGTCACGAACTTGTAAGTCATTTTCAGCCAGGTGTCCAGATACTTTTGATCACATAGTGTATGTAATCTCATTATTCAAACATAAAGATAGGAATAATTCTGAAAACTATTAAGGACCAACCTGCTGAATACTCTAGACAAATTTTAGAATAAGATTTTGTATAATACTGTGAAAAGTATACAGACTGAGGTGTCTGTTAAGTGAAGAACAAATCAGGTTTGGCAGATGCAGCATTTGTGTTAAAGCAAATAATTAAAAAAAAAGGAGAATGGAATAGAGGATCTCGCTATTCAGTTGTTACCTTTATTGACTTTATAGAAGCATTTTATAATGTTAATAAAGAACATCTACGTAGAAAAAGGTTACCTATTACATCTGGTAGACTTTCTAAGAAGCCTCTACAAAATTACACCATCATGGGAAATTTAATGGCAAATAAACACAACCTATATTGACAAATAAAGGGATATGAGCTGGTTGCAATGTGTTACCTGGATCTAGCTAAGTGATAGTAGCTTACACAGCTGGATAGCACAGGAATGCAGTGTTTTATTTAAATTGTTCTAGCGCAGGAATTACATGTTCAAAATTAATTAAATTTCCAAGAATTGTTAACAATAGACATTTATTATGTTTAAAAACCACATCATCAATAAAAATGAACTTTCAATGTGGTACACTCTGAAGAAATCTACAAAACAAAGTTCTACGCTGCAGTCGGTTCCTGTGAGTTTTCAGCTGTTCTGTTGTGAGAGAGAGTCTGAAATTTATAAGTACATCTTTCTTTGTCTTTTCAACAGATTCATAAACAATGCTGGAAATTTGCCAGAAGATGGAAAGAAAGAGTAGACTTCTGAAACACCACTATAACACTGCAATCTTATGCAGCAAGAAACCTGTGAAGATTTTACGCCACATTTTGTGGTTAAGAATCAGAAAAAAAGTTCCATGGTGACAAATCTGGGAAATACAGTGGGTGGGAGACTGATTCAAAAGCAAGCTTCTGCACATTTATCCTTACAATGCGTGAGTAGGCATATTATCTTGATGTGAGAACACTTATTGTGCTTCAACAAACTTTGAAAAATAATCAAATAATTTGGTATAATTTGAACCAGCACTGCTTTATCCATTACATAATAATCAATCACAGTATTACATTGTGCTTCATAACATACCATGATTACATTTCCCATTTAGTAGTCTTCTAAATATCTTCACATAAGACGTTATAAATTTTTCTCCTTGCACGAGAACAGTTTGCTGTTCCTGATTTTTTTCTGACTTGCACACTTCCCAACAAACATCTTAGCAATGCATCGGCACAACATCCTTGTACTATCTCAAAAAGTGGAGTTGCCTGTCATCAACTGATGGCAGAGCAATGCAGTTTTACTTGTGAAACTGTAACTGGTCAATACATGGTCAGTTTACAGCCAGTGCAAATGCTAGGAATATCTGAGTACAAAGAGAGGCAAAAAGATTGCCCGGCCCAAATAATTTAGTGTCCAAGAACAGAAAATTGCACATGCTCAAGTTCAGAAATGCCAGCGTTCACAACTGTGGTTATCTCTGCAGCTTCAGCCTTGTGTTTGCATCATGAAACACAAACAATATAATAGTTAGGATACAGTACACATCAAGATTCATTGCAATTTAACTCATCGCATCATTTCCTTCGAAAATCATTATTAGAGCACATAGAAATGGTTGAAATATATAGATTTCATGCTGGTAGAATTACCACAATGATGAGCGTTTCACATCTGTTTCAAAGGCTGAGTGGATCGGCTGACAGTTTATAAACGTAAAGCATGAGCATTCAAATCTAGCTAGAGTAAAGTCTGGGTTTTTTTTTATTTAGACCTGTGCAGATAATACTTTGAACCTTAATTTGTTACAAATTGTTCAGCTATAGGCATTTCTAGGTTCCACGTTCTCTTTAATCTTTAAACAAACAGACAAATGGTCATAGCAAAAATATTGAAAATGGATGTATTTATTTTTAATTACTTCGACCACTGCCTGGTGCCACTACAGGTTCCAGCTAAGAGAAGCGTACCAGCTGATTGGCATACATCATACACCTGCATCAAAATGGCTGATGTGAATTTACGAGCGAATTATTTCTCTTTAAAAACTGTGTTAGTGCATCTGATGCAGTATGTCATTATGATGTTGATACTTCCACAGCAAGGAGATGGATTATAGCTCCAGGGAAGATGTTGATTGAAGGAAAGTCATTTTCTCTGATGACTGCACGACTGAGACCATGAGTAGGGGTCCTGTTCTTGTTTACCGTGCAGATGGGTGACAATACGATGCGTACCTTGTGGCCACATGCACTAGAAGCGGATGAATAAGTGTGAAATGTTGGGTCCGGATGTCTTACATGGGTGCAAGAACATTAGAACATATCCAAGTCAAGTTCAATTCAGCACACTATGAACATTTCCTTGAAAATATAATCATGCCTGGAGCTCTATTTTGGTACACTGAAGGATGTCTCACTTACCAACATGATAATCATCCATCAGACACTAGCATTAGGATTTGGAGCTGGTTTCAAAGGAGGGAGAATATTATCTGTCTTCCGTGGCCAATCCTATACAGCATTCATGTGCTCAGCTCAAGAATAATATATGGGGCAATTGGCAACCCACCTCCAGGAACTGTGAAAGCCCTATGGGATTTAGTTCATTCTTCATGGGAGAGAACTGCTATGGATGAGGACTTTTTCGACGGACTTGTCAATTTTATGCCTTGAAGGATCCACACTGTTCTTGATGCCAATGGCACGTGGACAAAATACTGAAGCTATACATAGCGTACTCTTCATTTTAATTTATTTCATTTTTCTGTAAAAGGCCTACATAGTTATAAGGCCAACAATATTAATTTCAAAATACAAATCTACTTGCTACTATATTATTTATATAAGCTCCGAAAGCTTGTAAAAGTTAAATCCTTTGTGTGTGTGTGTGTGTGTGTGTGTGTGTGTGTGTGTGTGTGTGTGTGTGTGTGTGTGTGTGTGTGTGTTCACCTGCCGCTGCTTGGTGAGCAGATTTTTTGTCCATCCGCTTATATTATCTTATCAATAACTGATTATTTTCTTTGTTGAAAACCATAATTAGTTATTTACTGAAGAGAATATTGAAAAAAGTAATACAGGGTGTATACGTGGACAAGGAAAAAAATTCACGGCTTTTTCCCGGTTAAAAAATAAACTTCCTTCCACGTGAAAATATGCTTTCCCTGTGTTAAGTGACAGTATACTTTCCCTCGGGATCGTAAAACTTATCAATCCATTGAATGGTTAAGGTTTCATACATCAGTGTAGAACTTCCCGCCAGTTTAGGAAACAAACTCAGAAAAAAATGCGTTTTGGAAAGATATTCGATTTGCAGCAACATGTAAGCTGCATATTTCCGTATTACGAAAGTATATAGTCGATTTCAACCAAACACAGAAGGGTAGTTTCCGAAGCATTGAAATTGAGATCGCCATGTGCTTTTGTGAGCCAATCATACCTCATGCCACGTGATCTTGTCAGCCAATAATAGCAGATATTCATAGCGTTGACATGGGGCTCCCATTCTTCGTCGTGTGATCGCAAGTTATTTTGTGCTTGTTTTCATCATTAACGAACTTCGGGTGCCAGCCCACATTGTTCTCACCACAATGGATCTATCAGTGTCTTTCTGTGCTAGTGCCACGCACCCTATTAATTGTGCTTGTGACCATGAGTGGTCAAGTGTACCTAATGCACGTTTGATTCACAGTGAACAATTATTTACCCCCAGCTACGCCAGCGGCCATCTAACCTTAACAGGCTCAACATGGCCACCATCTAGTGTGGCAGCACAACAACAGCCACAACATGGACAGTGCACGCCGCCTAACAACATTGTGGATGATCATCCAGACGTTGTGGTTTACCCCTCATCTACTCAGGTACCTTCGGGTTACTTCGACATGCAGATGAAGTTCCAGAACTTTGATTCGACCATTTCTATGCACAGGGTAGCAAATTCTTATATGCCTAGTGTCAAACCCCCCCACTCACGCACTGCCTACGCCCCCCCCCCCCCCTTTCAGCTAGGTCAGTGAAACAACTTGCCGGCGGATCCCTTCCTGACCCCTCTTGACAACTTCCCTTTGCGAGTAATGGCAGTTGTCATAAGATTTGCACCACAGATGGCCCACCTGTACGTTACAGGGCCAGACGCCTTAATGCTTCCAAACTTTTGCACGCCAAGGAAATCGTTCAGGATTTGTTGGCTTCAGGCATGCTTCACCGTTCCAATAGCAACTGGTCTTCACCTATTCACCTCGTTCCTAAAAAGGACAGCACCTTACGCATTTGCAGGGACTAAAGGGCCATTAATGCTCGCACCATTATCGATAACTACCCAATTCCTCATATCGAGGATTTCAAGCAATTACTACATGGTTCTAAGTTTTTCTCTGTTTTAGATTGTTCCAAGGCGTACCATCAAATCCCTATGCATCCACCGCATATTCCGAAGATGGCCATCATCACACCCTTCGGCCTATTTGAATACTGTTACATGCCTTACGGATTGAAAAATGCTGCGCAGACTTGGCAGCAGTTCATTGGTTCCATTTTGCTACCTCTGCCATTTGCTTACGCTTACTTAGATGATATACTGATCTTTTCCTCCTCTGCTGAGGAACATAACGTTCATCTCGATGCAGTCTGTTCAGCCCTTGCTGCCAATGGCATAGTGATGAATCATAATAAATCTCAACTCTGTTCCACATCAGTTACCTTCCTAGGCCATAACGTCTCTGCCGATGGCCTCCGACCGATGAGTTCTTGTGTCGAAACCATACTTGATCTTCCTCTTCTTGAGGATTATGCCCTGCTCTGTCGTTTTCTGGGTATGGCAAACTTTTACTGCCGCCATATTCCTCAAGCTGCTTCCGTCCAAATGGTCCTCACTGACACCCTCTCCGGCAAAAACACCACAGGGAAACAGAAGCTGGACTGGACCAAACCCACGCTCGACACCTTTGGTAACCTTAAAACTGCCCTTGCCAAATCCGTTACACTTGCCCACCCTGACTCAGAGGCCCAAGTTTCTATCACGACTAATGCGACTGACTCAGCTGTGGATGCTGTTTTACAACAGCACACTGCGAATTAAATGCAACCACTCCACTTCTTTTCCAAGAAACTAAGACCCAGTGTAAGTGGTCGGTTTTCGATCGTGAGCTCCTCACTGTGTATAAGGCAATTAAACATTTCCGTAGTGACCTCGAGGGGCGACCTTTCACGATCTACACAGATCACAAGCCACTCGTGGATGCTATTCGTAACCCGCCTAAGGACCTTCCACCAAGGCGTTTCTGCCTTATGGACTACATCCGTCAGCACTTTTCTGACGCGTGCTATATCTGTGGTGCAGAGACTGTTGTGGGAGACTATCTTTTGCGCATCTGCGTGCTAGCCGCACCACTGAATCTGGAAGAGCTCGCCCGACTTCAGGCTGAAGACGATGATATACAGTGAATAATATCAGACAATGAGTCATTGCTTTCTGTACAACTCCATATCCTACACGGATCAACGATCACTGTCCTTTGCAACACCTCTACTGGCACTCCCCGCCCCCTGGTTCTTATCGCCCTTCGTCACGAAGTCTTTACTGCTTTGCACGGCCTGGCCAACCCTGGAACGCGAGCAACGATGCGGCTGGTTACTGAGTGCTTTGTCTGGCCCAGCGTGAAGCACAACTGCCGCATTTGAACCCGCACTTGCATAGCAAGGTCGGCAGGCACACTCAACCTCTGCTGGGCAAATTTTACATTACAAAGGTGTGTCTTTGGCACATTCACATCGATGTTGTTGGCCCCCTACCAAGGATTACAGACACATCTAATCGATCATCGATCGCGACCCACTAGGTAGAGGCAGTCACGGCTGAGATCATCACTTGTTCTTTCGTCGCGGCATGGGTTGCTCATTTCGGCTGTCCCCTGTCTCTCATGACAGATCAGGAATGACAGTTTGAGTCCATCCTCTTTGCACGACTGTGCGAACTCTGTGATGTTGCCAAATTCCAAACCACAGCTCACCACTTGCAGGCGAACGGCCTAGTCGAACAGTGGCACCGCACTCCCAAGGCCGAGCTTATGTGCCACGTTGGCTTATGGTCCGAGGTACTCCATTAGGTCCTGCTAGGCATTTGCTCGGTCTATAAAGAAGACTAGCACGTACCGCTCGCCGAGATTCTATACGGTGAACCCCTCCCCCTTTCCGCAAAATTCGTGGAGGATTCACCGTCAGCCAAAACCATGGATCTTCCTGCACTGGTTGAATGGGTTCGTGCGCACATTGCATGCCTCCGCACCCCCCTTCCACGCCCTCACTCCACCCCACCTGTGTTCGTCCATAAGGACCTTGCTTCGTGTGACACTGTGCAAGCAACCTTGCAGGCAACTTATTCAGACCCTCATGCGTGTTACATCGGGGTACGAACACGTTTTTAATCCCCCTACATGGGTGACCACAGACTGTGTCTGTTAATAACATGAAACTGGTGTGGTCACTCACCGACCTGCCTCCCGATGCTGCTGCCCTGCCACCGGATGCTCCAGACCTGCCTTGACTCTTGCAGCGTAGTTTCTGAAGCGCACACTTCTCGCGATGGCCGCCGCCTACAACCGCCGCGCTGGCGCGAAGATTATGAATTCGAGTGATGAAGTTCCATCCATCATGCTGCGCACTACCAGGGGGATTGGGGGGCTCTGCAGCATCTCTGGCACAGAGCACCCTATCTTTGAGTCTTATTTCTTTGAACTGCTTTTGTTCTATGCCTTCTCTCGGCATGCAACTTGTGTTCTGCTATTTTGTTCTTTATGTCTTGGTGTTTAATAAATGTATATACGATTCTTAGTGTGCGTTATTACCGACCAACCATATGTGATAATCACACCTGATTTTGTAAATCGATCTCCCAATACTGCTCCTGGGTGGTCAGGTAATCACTTCAAAATTGATTCTAGAAATCCGCTTCAGTTTGCCTGTTTTCCAGTTCAACAATCTATTTTCGCTGCCATGTGAACGCAGCTGGTATTGAAATGCGCTTGGACTGTCAGGCTTTGTCTTGTTTTTAAAAATTTCGGCCAATATTGATGGAGTGGCTTTTTGTACAGTGAAGGATAAGTAGAAATATTAGACTGAAGCTGTTTACAACCTCGTCTAACTGAAGAGAAATAGCAATTGTGCTACCTAAATCATAAACTACACCTGCTGTTTTCCAGGTGCCATAGTTAACTGTGTTAGCAAATCTGCTTCACACCTTAACAAGCAAATGAAACAGTGAAAAACAGATTCCAAAACTTGGTTTTCGTCTTTCAGAAGATGTGTTGCATATAAAAGCAGTGATTCAGAGCATAGGACACATGATGTAATTAGCCTGTAGCAATGTCACCGTTAAGTAATGCGAACACAGGTAGGAAAAGTTAATGATTTAAATTAATGTACATAGAGTAGCTACAAGAAAAGCTGATGTTTCACATATAATACTTGTCTTTTTTGCAGGTGTTACACTTAGAGTTATCATACATCTACATCTACATTTATACTCCACAAGCCACCCAACAGTGTGTAGCGGAGGGCACCTTACGTGCCACTGTCATTACCTCCCTTTCCTGTTCCAGTCGCGTATGGTTCACGGGAAGAACGACTGCCGGAAAGCCTCCGCGCATGCTCGAATCTCTCTAATTTTACATTCATGATCTCCTCGGGAGGTATAAGTAGGGGAAAGCAATATATTCAATACCTCATCCAAAAATGCACCCTCTCGAAACCTGGACAACAAGCTACACCGCGATGCAGAGCGCCTCTCTTGCAGAGTCGGCCACTTGAGTTTGCTAAACATCTCAGTAACGCTATCACGCTTACGAAATAACTCTGGGACAAAACGCACCACTCTTCTTTGGATCTTCTCTATCTCCTCTGTCAACCTGACCTGGTACATATCCCACACTGATGAGCAATACTCAAGTATAGGTCGAACGAGTGTTTTGTAAGCCACCTCCTTTGTTGATGGACTGCATTTTCTAAGGACTCTCCCAATGAATCTGAACATGGCACCCACCTTACCAACAATTAATTTTATATGATCATTCCACTTCAAATCGTTCTGTACGCATACTCCCAGATATTTTACAGAAGTAACTGCAACCAGTGTTTGTTCCACTATCATATAATCATACAATAAACAATCCTTCTTTCTATGTATTCGCAATACATTACATTTGTCCATGTTAAAGGTCAGTTGCCACTCCCTGCACCAAGTGCCTATTCGCTGCAGATCTTCCTGCATTTCGCTGCAATTTTCTAATGCTGCAACTTCTCTGTATACTACAGCATCATCTGCGAAAAGCCGCATGGAACTTCTGACACTATCTACTATGTCATTTATATATATTGTGAAAAGCAATGGTCCCATAACACTCCCCTGTGGCACACCTAAGGTTACTTTAATGTCTGTAGACATCTCTCCATTGAGAACAACATGCTGTGTTCTGTTTTCTAAAAACTCTTCAATCCAGCCACAGAGCTGGTCTGATATTCCGTAGGCTCTTACTTTGTTTGTCAGGCGACAGTGCGGAACTGTATCGAAGGCCTTCTGGAAGTCAAGGAAAATGGCATCTACCTGGAAGCCTGTATCTAAGACTTTCTGGGTCTCATGAACAAATAAAGTAAGTTGGGACTCACAAGATCGCTGTTCCGAATCCACGTTGATTCCTACAGAGTAGATTCTGGGATTCCAGAAATGATATGATACGCGAGCAAAAAACATGTTCTAAAATTCTACAACAGATCGATGTCAGAGATATAAGCCTATAGCTTTGCGCATCTGTTCGACGACCCTTCTTGAAAACTGGGACTACTTGTGCTCTTTTCCAATCATTTGGAATCTTCCGTTCCTCTAGAGATTTGTGGTACATGGCTCTTAGAAGGGGGCCATGTTCTTGCGCGTACTCTGTGTAGAATCTAACTGGTATCCCGTCAGGTCGAGTGGACTTTCCTCTGTTGAGTGATTCAGTTGCTTTTCTACTCCTTGGACACTTATTTTTATGTCGGCATTTTTTCTTTCATGCGAGGATTTAGAGAAGGAACTGCAGTGTGGTCTTCCTCTGTGAAACAGCTTTGGAAAAAGGTGTTTAGTATTTCAACTTTACGCGTGTCACCCTCTGTTTCAATGCCATCATCATCCCAGAGTGTCTGGATATGCTGTTTCAATCCACTTACTGACTTAACGTAAGACCAGAACTTCCTAGAATTTTCTGTCATGTCAGTACATAGAATTTTACTTTCGAATTCACTGAACGCTTCACGCATAGCCCTCCTTACGCTAACTTTGACATCGTTTAGCTTCTGTTTGTCTGAGAGGTTTTGGCTGTGTTTAAACTTGCAGTGAAGCTCCCTTTGCTTTCGCAAATGAGTCAGTAACATTTTAAGTAATGACGAAGTGTCTGGTCTTCTGGGCTTGAAATTCTTCTAAGTGGCTGGCCCTCAAAGCGTTAAGCTTTAAATGAAAATCAAACACTCTGTGATTTACAAAATTCAAAGCACATTCGCACATGAACATAACTAATATTGTGTAAAATTAAATGTACTTTGAAAATAATCCTTTTCAAAGGACCAATTGCAATATTTTTCGGCGACCTGTTAGAAATCAGAATTTCGTAAATCATATTAAAATCCGTAATTCGACTTATAGAGCATATTCGTATGTCCAGATTCACAAAGAAGTAGGTCCCAAGCTGTGGTTTTCGGAATGCAAATTTTCTTGAAGTACCAGTACTGTATTATCTCATGTTTAGTTCTATGGCATAATGCCAAACATCGCAAAAGATAACAATGTGCACTTGTGCGCAAAAGTTGACACCATCCAATAGTGTTTCAAATAAATTGACAGCCTCTGTGGAAAAGGTTAATTAAAGACAATTTTTTTTTTCAAATTAACAAAAATAACTTCATTGTTCCTCAAGGGAATTAATACCCGACTGCCCCAAAAACCTGGCAATAAGATAAAATCAGAAAACTGAGACTAATTCCATATTTCAGCCTTCCATAATTATGTAATATTTTAATTTGCTACATAGCTCCCGGCCACAGAAATCCGTTTTGTTCTAGAGAGCTGTAAACCAAGACAAAACAGTAAAATCACTAAACATAAACACGGTTCACATGGAGACTACTCCTCATGCCACTGGAACTCCGAATGCTCTGCGCATGCACGAATCTGGCAGCTTGGGTGTACCAGAGAAATGTTTCCGGGTATCATCTGGCTGCTTGTTTCTACTGCTGATACAGCTCGTGTCTAGTTACCTTGGATACAGCTAACAGCCGCACTTATAGTAGCCAGAAGCATAAGACGGTACTGCTCATACGCGACTCAACTGCAACTGTGCATACGCATAAGCCTGCTGTCAACTTCTCAAAAGAACCTAATGTTAACTGCTGTGACATCACACCCATTGGAAGCAGTTTGTTGTATTGCAGTCTTCATCTTAAAGCCTTTGACACACTTTGCTGTTGGCAGGCACTTGTGTGTGCGCTGTGTTTTGTTGTTGTAAATGGCACATTTCCTTTGCAACTTAAGTTTTTTTCCCCCCTCGTTTATATTTTATTGCTGCAGTATTATATTGCAGTAATGGGCTACAGTAAAATTCTTTGTTAGAGTATTAGTTCTTACCAGTCAAAACTACAAAAATTTAACTGAACATTAAAACAACGAAAATTCCCGAATTGTTAAAAATTCCCAGTTTTCTCCCAGATGAAAAATTTCCCGGGTTTTTCCCGGTTGTCCCGGAGCATATACACCCTGTAATAAAAAAGAAAATATAATTTAACAACAAAAAGTAAATACAGAATGAAACATCTGCGACAGGATAAAAAAAGGTTGCAGTGAGATTTGATCTGACACTAAACTGGAAACAACACATATTGGAAGGCACATCCACTCGCTCGTGTAAACCAGATATAAGGACTTACAAAGATACGCCAATCAGTCGATACATTTCCCTTAGGTGATAACAGTAGTCATGCCAGGTTGGGGTCGAAGTAATTACAAATAAATACATCCATTTTTAGTATTTTTACTATGACCATTTGTCTATTTGTTTATATGTTAGACCATTACAAAATGGAATCTTTTACAAATTAAGGTTTAAAGCATTAACTGCACAGGTCTTTAAAAAGAGAGACAATTGACTCCTCTTAGATTCGAACACGTGTCCCTTACATTCGTTCATAAACCGGCAACCCATGCACTCAGCCATTGAAACAGATGTGAAACACTCACCATTGCAGTAATTCTAGCTATGTGGAGTCCCTATATTTCAACCATTTCTACGTGATCTAATAATGATTTTCAAAAGAAATGATACAATGAGTTAAATTTCAATGAATCTTGACATATACTGTATCCTAACTATCATATTGCTTCTATTTGATAATGTAAACACCAAGCTGAAGCTGTACAGACTGCCAGAGTTGTGAACACTGGACTTCTGAACTTGGGCATGTGCAATGCTCTGTTCTTGTACTATAAATTATTCAGGCCAGGCAATCTTTTTTGCATGTCATTGTACATACTAACTTTCTTGCCTTGAGAAACAAGAATGGATAGCCCAGTATAACGTACGTATTCCAATAGACTGGCACACTATTTTATCATGTCTCTTGCATGCAAACAATGTCACATTTTGGCCAAAAAAGAATATGATAAACAAAACAGAAATTATTTGTTGGGCAGACTATGCAATGCAAGGAAAATTAAAAAAAAATGTTTTTAAAGAAAAAGACCCATAAAGACCAAAAATTTTTGTTGATAATGAAATATTAAAAAAAGTTAAATATTTTTAACATCTAAAATGAGACATTAAATATGAATATGGTACGAGATACTTATAAGAAACTAACGCAATTCTTATACAAACAACAATATGTAACTGCGCGAACAATAAAATTTAATAATTAGACAGAATTAAGAATAAGGATGTTGGGAATGACCTGAAATAAAATATGGAAAATAAAAAAAAATCCATGAAAAGAGAACAAATTGGAATGAACACTTGCAAGTATTATTAGCACAAGACTACCCCTCAAAATCAGACTTAGAATTCCAGTAGGTATTTAACACATACCGTAGATTTAACACTTACAAATTTCTATTTTAAGCAATTATACTACAGCTGTCACTATCACTTTCATCTTGGTTATGATGCAGTTCTGATTCTACACATCACAAATCATCTGACAATGTGCAATGAAGCCCATCAGTACTGCTCTATAATATTAGAGGTTCAAATATTACACTCAAAACCAAAAACTCGACTTTCCAATAGTGATGCTTATGTTCTGATATGGACATCATTTGAAAATGGCAACTTTAATATCTCATGGCACAGGCTCCCTGCAGAGAGCTACAGTTTTCTGTCTAAGTGAATGTTTCATTTGATCAACAGATCCCAAACTCAAACCCATCTCACAGTTAACTCATATTCTGATGTCATGCAAGCCTATAATTAATTGACTTTAAGGAAAAATTGCAATTAAAATTTGTGGGAAGTTAAAATTGTATGCTGGTCTGGGGCTTTGCTGTAGACACCTGTATATCAGAGGCAGCGATCTCTAAGCAAGTCACCTGAACATGAGCTAAAGACTGAGTCACAGATTCAACATGCTACAAGAAGAGAGAAAGACAAGGGATTAACATTCCATCAACGGTGAGGTTACTAGATGCAAAGCACAGGCTTGGATTGGTAAAGGATACAGAGGGGAAATGGGCCACTTCCTTTTCTGGTGTCCCCTGGGGCATTTGTCTCAATCAATTTACGAAAATCATGGAAAATCAAAATCTGATGGCTGGATGAAGATTTGAACCATGAACTTGTTACAGCCTCCTCTTCATTCATAATCAGCTGCAATGAGGACATCTTACTGCCATGTTGTGAGACCATACACTGCAGTCACTGTTTAAACTCAGCCTGCAAACATCTCTGTTGACAACTAATACAAGCTCTTCCTTCCACTAGGACTCTGGCTATAGCAACTCACCACTGTAGCTCAATACCAACTGTTTGTACAGACAAAAGTGGGAAATGTAATATCTGACTTTTAGAGACACTTGTTTTTTATATAATAAAGTTGTGACTAATTTTCTGCCGGTAAGAGACAAAGATTGTGCAATTTTTGTAGTACAGAAGCTGAACTTTTCAATCTACCCTCAATATACTACCCACGCACATTTCCTCGGGTATGAGCGAGCATGCGCACACGCTCGTGCCCATGCCCACGCGCAAGCCCACCTGCACAGGTTGTCTTCTTCATTACAAATATGGCAGTCCACTCAGAATGTGGTGGTTACAGTTGGAATAGAATGCAAAACTGATTGTGAGGCACCATTTGTGAGATCTGAGATTGGTCCTTGCTCATTGTGATTTTACAACGCGAACCAGAAAAGCAAAAGCAGTCTACAACAACGACATAACCAGATGCTCAGAAGGCATATGTAAGACCGAAATTCATAGGATTAACTCTAAGGAAATGTAATTCATCCACAATCCAATCCTTGAAAGCTGTTCATTAGTGGAAATGTTTACAAGGTAGGATGAGTAAAGTATATAGAGAAGATTCAAAGAAGAAGAATATTTTTCATTACAGGTTCAGTTATTCAACATGCGAGTAGTGGCGATACTAAAGCAAATCAAGTACTGAGTGCTACAAGAGATGTGTTGTGGATTACCAAGAAGCTTATTGTCAAAATTCTAAGAAGGCTGGCAGGAAGAAAGCAAAAAGGGAGATTAGTGTTTGACATTTCACTGATGAGGTCCTGGGAACAGTGGGTAAAATTCATGCAGATCAGAGATTGAAAATGATTTATTTGAAAATAATTTTATTTACATCAATAGATGCAAAGTGAAATTTTCATTACAATGACCAGTGTCTGCTGTATTCATCATCTTCAAATCTGACCATCAAATCATGTCACAAACAGATCTGAAGGTTGCCATGCACACCTCAAAAGGGCAACTGTGTGAAAATTTTGTATTGCAATTGCTGATAGAAATTAAATTATATGGGAATGCAGGCTTTCTCGGCAAATTTCAGTTAAGGGAATGAGTTAGAAACTTGGTGAAATACTTTGACAACATGGCACCATGATTCTACTGACAATCCAAGAAGATTTCATCGAAGGAAAGAAATATTTTCAAATAAAGGCTCACTAAATGGAGTACAAGATCAACTTGAGAAAGATGAGGGAAGATATAGGCTAAGACATTCAGATGGGGATTTGAAATGTGTCCATTTCAAATGTAAGTCCAGTGCCCTTACCTATACAAAACTTAGCTTAGTGCGCAACAAGGAGTGTCGAGCTACATAGTTTTTCCTCACTTATGTGTCATGAAATTACCATGACGGTAAAATCAGAGAAATTTGAACATTTACACAGACATACTGAAAAAAAATTCTTGCTGTACAATTTTTGCAAATAGAACTGAAGACAGGGTGAAGTTATAATTGCACATGATATACTCTGCCACACACCGAAGATGGTAAACAGAGTTAAAATGTAAACGTGGTTATATTCATTATGAAGATAGTAACTGTTCTGAAAGAACAGATACCAATTATGACCATGCAGCTTCTCTAGAAAGAAATGATAATTAATCAAAACCCTCAGCTGCCAACAGGTGTTGATATACCTCAATGGGGACAGCTGAAAATGTGTGCCCCGACCAGGACTCGAGCTTGGGATCTCCTGCTTACATGGCAGACCTGTATCCATCTGAGCCACCGAGAGCACAGAGGATAGCGCGACTGCAGCGACTTAGTCCCTGCATGCTTCCCGTGAGACCCACACTCCCAACTGTCCACAACCTACCTTCGTAATGTTCCTAAAGGATATTTTCCCATTCACTCACTACTCGCACCAACTAAGGTGACGATTCCCGTAAGAGTTCGGGCAAAGTGTGCGCATTCGCACAGAAGAAGGTCAATGGCCTTTAACTGCATGTAGACAGTAACTGTTCTGAAATAAATTTTGCAAAAAATAACAGCAAATTTTGCAAAAAATAACAGCATTTTTTGCAAAAATAACAGCATTTTTTGCAAAAATAACAGCAATTTTTGCAAAAAATCACAGCAATTTTTGCAAAAAATCACAGCAATTTTTGCAAAAAATCACAGCAATTTTTGCAAAAACTAACAGCATTTTTTGCAAAAACTAACAGCATTTTTTGCAAAAACTAACAGCATTTTTTGCAAAAACTAACAGCATTTTTTGCAAAAACTAACAGCATTTTTTGCAAAAACTAACAGCATTTTTTGCAAAAACTAACAGCAATTTCTGCAAAAACTAAAAAAGTAACACCAAATTTTACAAAAAAAAACCAAAGTTGGCAAAAACATCGAATTTTGCAAAAATAGAACTGAATTTCAAATAACTACAGAATTCGTAAAACACCACCTAGTTCAGTAAAAAACCACTGAATTTGGCCAAAAATATACCAAATTTGAAACAAAAACCTACATTTAAACTTGCATGAAACACCTAATTCGGCAAGAAAACAACACTGAATTTGGAAAACCACCAAATTTAACAAAAACAACCCTATATTTGGCCTAAAACAGCACCAAAATCTAAAAAGCAATGGAGATTGGCAAAAACACCAAATTCGGCAAAAAACTGAACATGGAGGTGGGGGGGGGGGGGGAGGGGGAGGGGGGACACGACATCAGATTTGGCAATAAACCACATGGAATGTGATGCAATAAATCAAATTTGGCAAAAAATAACACTGAATTTGATTAGAAATAACATCAATTCGGCTGTAATATAACATGAATTTTTCCTGCCCCTAATGATATACAAAATTGCTTTACTTCTCTATAACTTAAAAGAACACTCTGCGACTCGCAGTTCTTTGAATGCTGCCAACCATTTATCCCATGTTTTTCTATATTCCATCAATATTTCAGCTGGCATTAAAAGAGCAATAAAGATCTATCTACTTTAAAAGATATTTAAACAACATTAGTGTTTCAAGTTGTACGAGAACAGTGTCTAGCTGCTGCCTTCTTTGATAAATATAAGGGGTGATCAATTAAGTTTCCATACGAATTGCGTACCGTCCAGAATCAGCATGCCACTGGGCAAAATTGTCTGCTGTGAGCATTGAGGCAATCATCTCACTGACGCACCAAGTTGAAGATACCCATTTGGAAAAACACCACGTCCTGCTGAGCGAAAAAGTCCTGCTCCACGTCCCCATCTGACAGGAATTGTTAACCCTTCAAGACTGTAGGTGCAATAATTGCATGGGGAAAGAGGACTACAGGATGGGGGCTTAAGTGTCTCTGACTTGCGTCAGCATAATGTCTAAATTACAACATTTTCTATATGGGGACGTGCATTGTCACGAAGCAGCAGCACCCCTCTACAGTGAACCATTGCACAATGGTGGTTTTCGAGACATGCTGCCCCATACAAATTCTTCACTCTCCGACGGATGCCTAGCGGTGTTTGTGCTTTGGCAACCGAGAAAAGAATATCATCATGTTGGTCCTCCTCAGATGCACTTCGTAATAACGTCATCATACTTATATTTTGAATTTACTGCATACAAGTTGGAAATACATGAATGCCACACTAATCCCTTGCCTCCATGTTAGTGCTTATATACCCAGTCACATTTGAATCACACTGTGTTTCATATATGCTGCAGGAATGTACTCAAACAGAAATTTTTTGATCGCCCCTTATATGGTGTAGCATCAGGATCTAATGAACAGCAATAATGTGTAATAGCTGACTGTAGTGTATTCCTACACACACACACACACACACACACACACACACACACACACACGCACACATCAGCAGTGTTATCAACATGTGGTGTGTATTTTCTAATTCACAAGTAATCTATAAACAATTAAGCATTATAAAAGAAATTTGTGCTCACTACAAAAGTTTCACAGCATAAGAATTAGACAATTATTAAGCTTGTTCCTTCCCACTAGTCTGCAAGAGCACATCTCAGTTTCATATACTTTTTCTTTTCTTTTCATAATGTAAGGAATAAAAGTTACAACTTACACAACAGTAGAGGCATGTAATCACCAGAAGGCACATAAAGAAGGCTAAAAACCTCACTAGCTTTCAGGAAAATTTTGTTTCAGAACAATAAAAGTGCACACACTTGCACCATCTGTCCTTTGTTGCTGTCTCATGATTGAGTACGTTTGTGTCCTCTGTATCTCTAAAAACGATTCATCCAAAGGCTAGCAAATTTCTCAATGTAGTTTATGAGCCTTTCAATGACTCAGGAGCCTCTACTATCTTGTGAGTTGTTGTCTTTACTCCTTAGGTTCCTTACATTATTTTCTTTCCAGCAGATCTTCCCATCACCTTATTTAGTTGGCTTTTCTGTCCAAATAAATACACCATTTCATAATTACAATATAAAAATGACAAAACAACTAACGTCTTCATTTGTAGTCTGGTTTGACGTGGCAAGATAAGTGTGAAAGCCCGCTAAGCCAATAACGCTCCACACACTGAAGAAGCAGACGAGGCTTACAATAACACTGGCTGGAGAGTCCTTAACAGCATCAAGGAATGGACGGTCATCCTTTGTAACTGGAAAAGTGGCAAGAAAATCATCAATATACTGTTTTCAAAACTGAAGCTTATCAACAACATTCAAAATGATTCTATATATCTGACAAATTTTACTTACGTAATATTAAATGTGTAATAGCACAAGCAAATATAAAAACGCAGAGAAAAGCCAGTGATACGATGAACATATAGAAGTAACGATAGTTTCTTTTGCCGACACAGTTTCCAACCCAAGGGCAGTGGTGGTCAAAACGATCTGGCAATAAAAACAAAGAAATGTCAACCACAATACTATTGCCACTAACACAAATAGAAACTGTTCAGTAGTGCAAAGGTAAAACTTAATATTTTATTTAGTCACACATTTATTTCTCCTGCAAGACCAGGATTATCCTTACAGTATCTACTAATACAAAATATGAAAGTCGATATTGGTTAAGAGAAACAATGAAAGAATACACGCATAAGACTATTGATGTTATGTTAATAATAGAAGTAGAAGCTGTAGCAGCAGTACTGCGAGTTACCATAATGAAAACAATTACAATGTACAAATAACTTGATGCGATAGTCAGATCTATACTGAAGGGAAATGATTGTGTACATCTAATAATTATTTAACAAGTAGTAAGTAGTAGTAGTAGTAGCAGCAGTAATTGTTGATGTTGTTGTTGTTGTTGTTGTTGTTGAAGCAGAGGTGTTCATTTACTCTGTTGCTGTTGGAAGCAGGTGTACAAAGGGTAACAACTGTTTCTCCTTGAACAAGCCTTGATGACAAAGCATTCATTAGTTATTTACCCATATTGTAGCACCCATAATTATAACTGTTTATTTTCAATGGATTTAATGATCACTCATATAATGGAATTAATTTTGTATGCTGTTGGATGCTCTTCCTGTCACAGTCATATTATAAGTGACCGAAGGAAATCATTTACCCTATTAGTAATTGTTTCTATTTCAGAAGTAACAATTATGAGAAATACTCCTCGGTTTGTGCATTCACAACATTCAGAAGAAAGGCAATCAGATGGATACCATGTTTTCTTGACATTCAGAATGCTTTCGATGAATTTCTACAATGCTATTTTAAGTCAATAAAGGGAGGGAGGGAGGGAGGGAGGGAGGGAGGGGAGGAGGGGAGTGTGATGGTGGCAGAGACCAGCGGGGCAGTCGAGACTGGGGTGGAGAGGGGGTAGAAGGGGAAGGGCGTAGAGAGGGGGTAGGAGGAGGAGGAGGAGGTGTAGGGAACAGGAGAGGGCAGAGAGCACTTTTTCTACTTATGCTATGGAAATACTTTTCTGAACGTTTTAAGTGGGTCTCCCTTTGTTTTTGTTTTCACAAAAACTTATACAGTTGTAATACAAGCCTGAGGCTTGGTGGATACCTCTGCCTCTTGTGTTAGGCCACTAGCCATAGTGACAACTACTTATGCTGCATCAAAAGCTAAGTGCTAGAATATGTGTATCTGTGCTTGAACAAAAGATAGTGCCAACCCAAAAACTGGTCTTGTGCAGATAACCAGCATTATATAGTGTAGATACAATCCTTGTGACTATATTTTGTCTTTTTGTAGTAATTCAGATTGTTTAAAAATAAAAATTCCAAATCAATTCATAAGGGTTGTATTGTCTATAAACTCTTGATAATTTTATGAACATAAGAGAATTTTCCTTTCATGGATGAAAAACTTATATGTTAAGCAGAGCCAAGTGTGCTCAGAAAATTTCCTTATTATTTTCTTGAGTTTGGGGGAGGAGAGGAGAAAGAGAGAGAGAGAGAGAGAGTTAATGTCAAACATGGATGATAACAATTTACTAGTTTCTTCGATGGTAGAAGGATATGCTGTTGAAGATTGCTTACGCAGTAAATTTTCAAGATTATGAATGAGAGATGCTTTTGTATATTATGAGCAAAATCTCACAGAAAACAATCTCATCAAAACAACATCATCTGCAATAATTCTTGAACAAGTAATGCTACTAACAGAAGGTCCAAAATACAAGCTTTATACTAAGCAAAGTTTGTAACAAATGAAGAGTTTTTATGAGAAGGCAAAAAAACACTGCTCTGGCTGCAGAAAGTTTTTTTATTAAAACCACAACTGGTTTCACACCAATTTAAGCACATCCTTAGTTGACATAAATTGTGTCTGCGACATTATTTTACACTGTTCTGAAGTCTCTCCCCATCCTTCACATCAGTAATAGATTACAACTGGCTACCAATAATTTTCAGTGACCGGGCAGAGGCTTCATGAGAGAATAAAATAATGTTGTAGACACAATTTATATCACCTGAGGATGTACATAAATTGGAGTGAAATTGGTTGTAGTTCTAATAAAAAATCTTTCTACAGCCAGAGCATTGTTTTCTGCCTTCTTATAAAAACATGGACATTTGGCTGTGGTTGCCTACAATACAGAATAAAAACTCATAATTTAATGTGTTGATCAGCACATACTTGATTAATTTTAGATTTAACAATTTAATTATTTGAATTGAATAGAAAAATATCCAAATAATGAGCTAAGTGACACTCAGGGATTACCATTCTACTGACAGAGTGGAGCAGCACATCAAAAACTGCCCTCTCTTTAGTGAATTAAAGTAGCTTGGAGTCCTTCAAAGTCAATTTTCTACAGAATTTTTGAGAATTGCATTGAACTGTAGGTATTCGAACATAAAAAACTACAAAAATCGGACTGCCATATGGCCTCCATGTAAGCCAGCAATAATAAGATACGTGAGACGCGCTAAGCACAAGACCCATCACCGAAATGACAGACTTCACGAGTCAGGCATTACCTGCCACAGCAGTAAGGCCAGCCAGCTGCAGCCACAATGTCTGTGATATTCTAGTTCAGAAGTGTAGTCTAACGTTCAAAGGTTCACTGTTGTCGACTAACTGCACAGCACTACGGTTCAGTCATAACTAGATTCAACATGCTCCAAAATATAGTCACATGACGGCCCTGTTAACACAGTGCAGCTGCCCTGGATGTGAGCGATGTACACTGAAGTGAAAAAAGTCACGGTGTACCTCATAAAATCGTGTCAGACCTCCTTCGGCCCAGTGTAGTGTAGCAACTTAATGCGGCATCGACTCAACACGTCAATGGAAGTCCCCTGCAGAAATGTTCCCTCTATAGGTCTCCACAACTGCGAAAGTGTTACCGTTGCAGATTTTGTGCACGAACTGACCTCTCGATTACACCCCATAAATGTCCGATGGTATTCAAGTCGGGCAATCCAGGTGGCCAAATCCTTTCCTCAAATTGTTCGGCACGTTCTTCAAGCCAGTCGCAAACAATTGCAGCATGGTGACGCCGTGCATGGCCAGGTGGCACAGTACAATTTCATGAGAACTCCATGAATGGCTGCAAATGGTCTCCAAATAACTGAACATAATTAATTCCAGTCAATGACCAGTTCGGTTGGACCAGAGGACCCAGCCCACTCCATGTAAACACTGCCCACACCATTATAGAGCCACCAGAGCTTGCACAGTGCCTTGTTCACAACTTGGGTCCATGGCTTCATGGGGTCTGTGCAACACCAACATGCCATCAGCTCTTACCAACTAAAATCGGATTATCTGACCAGACCACGGGTTTCCAGTCATCTAGGGTCCAACTGATACAGTCACGAGCCCACGAGAGGCACTGCAGGTGATAATGTAATGTTAGCAAAGGCTCTCACATTGGTCGTCTGCTGCCATAGCCCATTAACGGCAAATTTTGTTCGCCACACTGTCCTAACGGAGACGTTCGCCACACTGTCCTAACGGAGACATTCGTCACACGTCCCACTTTGATTTCTGTGGTTATTTCATTAAGTGTTGCTTGTCTTTACAACTCTATAGCAAATACTGCTACTCTCAGTCTATAAGTGGAGGCCATTTGCCACTGTGTTGTCCAAAATGAGAGGTAATGCCTGAAATTTGGTATTCTTGGCACATTCTTCACAATGTGGTTCTTGGAATACTGTGTTCTCTAACAATTTCCACAATGAAATGTCTACACATCTAGCTCCAACTACCATTCTGCATTCAAAGTCTGTTAATTCCTATCACGTGGCTATAATCACATCAGAAACCTTTTCACATCAATAACCTGAGTACAAATGATAGATCCGCCAATGCATTGCCCTTTTATACCCTGTGTATGTGAAACAACTGTCATCTATATGTGTGCATACTCCTATCCCATGACTTTTGCCACCTCAGTGTAATCACAAAACTTCCACTGACAGACCCATAGGAGCTGCTGAAAGAAGATGTTGTGTGGTGGCTATCACCTGCAAGTATGCAATGATTGCAGCTGCTGCTGTACAATGAGGAGCTGGGAATCTGAAAACCAGCTCAATTCTAGCAGCACCTCTGCTTGTTGACAGATCCACAAGTGCCTGACAAATTCCTGCACTCTACATGGGTATCACACTTGCCAGAAACTCACTGCACCAACTGACAACAACACATGAACTGTAGTTGAACAAGCTTGCACAAACTGTGGATAGCATTTCAAAGGTGCAGCTTCAAAGGAGTTTAAGACAGTGGAGGCTTTTTATCATACCATCAGAAGCTGCGAGGTACGATATGTTGTTTTTTTTTTTATTTTTTATTTTTCAGGTGAAAGCCATACTGTCACAGTACAGTGTCCCACTGGCAACTTTGATCTGATGTTGCCCATTCCAAGCAGCCTTGATTCACTACCCAACCAAATGTAAAGGGGTAGTCCAAAGGCTCCACTGTATGACCTTACTTCTGGCAACATTGTTAACCTGTCAATCATTGTCAGGCATTAGAGAAAGTTGTGAGAAACAAGTAGGGCCAACAAGATCCACATGCAGACGTGTAGACTGTGTGTTGGCAGTAACAAAGTTTTGAAACAGTGCCTGTACATGATGTGTCACTCTGCACTTCTGGCAGGGCACACATATTTTGGTCCATGAGCAGCAATCTTTCTGGAGAGGGGCAGGGGGGGGGGGGGGGATGCTGGGTCACCAGTGCCTTCATAGCACAGATGCTATGCAAGGACTTGATTACACAGCAGTGTAGTTACCTGTGTATGTAATACTGCAGCCAGCCTGTGGCTTCACCACAGCAAACTGCTACAACACCTGATAGTGGTACACACTGCAATTTCCGACATTTCTTGCAGCAAGTCCTTCAGTTCTGCATTATTGTTCTGTGTCATTTTTAGCCTGTTGAAATCTATTGGATCAGGTATGGCATAGGCTCAAGACAGTGCATCAGCAACCACTATTTGGCACTACTGATTTGTGAATGTTGGTCGTGAACTGTGCAATAAAATTTACATGGTTCAATTTTAATGGCCAAAATGTGAACATCAGCAGTTGATGGCCTGTGCATAAGGTCAGACTTAGCCTTTGACCATAAACCAAAAACATTTTATGGATACACAGACATTCAGGAGCTCTGTATAAAATGATGGGCTAGAGTACTGTTTTTGAGTTGGCTTTTTTGATGAGAAAACCTAAGGATACCCAGGCTCTGTTGATGTGCAGCTGCAAAATCACACTCACTGAACATGCTAAAACATCTGAAAAGGTCTCCAACGGGATGTGTGAGCAGTGCAACTTGTGCAAGACTCATCTGACATTCTCCAAAGTCTTCTGTATGTCTTTAATCCATTAAATGGTGTGCAATTATGCACTGTGGTGGCAACTGGGACTTCCTCAACTTTGGCAGTGAGGCAGGTAAAATGATAATAGAAGTTTAACCGCACAATTCTCATTCTGTTGTTGGCACTAGATAATCTCTCAGGACAGATGTAGTGCTGATATAGCATTTGTATATCAACAAAAATAATCAATTTGTGAAAATATAATGTAATTGGATGCATATAAATCTACTCACCAAGCAGCTCCAGGAGCATACACATATAAACATACTTAAATTTGCAAGTGTTCATAGCCAGTGACTACTTCTCCTGGCACAAGAGTTGAAGGGTTAAAGGGAAGGAAGTGCGGTGAAGCAAAAGGAAGCTGAGATTTAGGAAATGGGGAGTTCCAAAAAGTTGACCAGGATCCCGGATCAGGTGGGACTTTCCAGATGGGATAAGAAGGAAAGCTTGATGAATGGATTTTTTATCTATCCAATTACATTATGATACCATATTTTGCGAGATTATGCTTATTACAAAGTTTAACATGATGAAAAACTTCTCAAAGGCAGCATTTGTGTTATTTTGCACATGATGATGCTACTAATACACAACAGTGTAGGTGAAACAGAGATCTAAGCCCCTTAGCACCTTACCAATAAACCACTGAAAAGTCTGTGCAGCACTGCACAGCCCATACAACATGTAGGGTAATTCATTAAGTCCAAACATGCTGTGATAGCTATTTTGCGTCTAGCCTCTGTGCTCAATGGGATCTCTTTGTAGATCTTGATGACAACCAGTGTAAGAAAAACTGCATGCCAGAAAGATGACAATTACGTAAAATCTCCAATGTGTCACACCAGGCACTTGGGAACTGTCAGAGCATTCAGTGATCTATAATTACAGCACAGATACAAGTCAAATGGCTTATTTGCCACCAAATGGAAGCTGTGATGCCTATGTGCTTTCCAATGGCCGTGCTATGCCTTCCTGAAAGATTGTATCAAACTGCACCTTGGATACCCAGAATCTGTTTCAACAACTATGCTGCCACAACAGCCAGAGACAGCAGCCATGAGTGCATGAGATTTGCTACTGTTCAATGCGTGTTTACCTTCTACTTCAGAAGAAGACCTTTGGCCGAAAGATCAAATGTTTTCTTTTGTGCCTGTCTGTTGTGCCTGTCTGTGGCTCAAATGTCTCCTCTATATAGTGAGTAGCAATCTAGCCTTTTCATAATATTGCTGTTCTTCATATCCACCAGATGATTTTGAACCTGATTTGTCATACATTTCTTCTGTGTCAACTTCGAGTAATCTCTGTAATTGTCTTTCATTTTCTTCATGTGTACACATATTGTTGATTGAGTTGTTAGCCTATAGTGACAGAAAGTAAACTGACTCCAAGACTTTTATTTTTCTTGGAAAGCAATTACAATAACTGTAATAGATAACAATGAGTTCACTTAATATAACATGAAATGCAATGAAAATGAAATGCCTGTGAAATTTAAAAAATTGACGCTCGGTATTATTTTGATTTTTGTTATACTAGGACTGGTGCGGGATGTCTCAAACACCCCAGTGTATGAGACAATTGATTAACAAGGGTAACTAGAATTTAATGTTTTATAATTTAATTATTCACATAACTGTTACAAAGCTAACAGGCGATTTAGAAAATTATGAAAGTTTAATAATACGGGCAGTTTTTAAAGTTTGGGGTGTCCCCACCACCCCACACCTGCACAAAAAGGGTTAAGCTAGCAGAGTGAGAAGACAACATATGTTGCTGTCCTGCAGATATTTTGTATCGGCCACTTTCCCCACAAATTCTCCCATTCTTTCATTGTAAATTCAGTAAGTTTAATTCCTCTATAATGCGCAGTGTTGTATATCCCTTGTCTCCTTGTAAATGGGCACGGCCGCACTAAGTCTCTATTCATATGAAAGCCTTTTCTTTATAGAACTGCCTCATGAAGCCCCACAATATATTCCTGCCACACCCAAATAATTCTATGCTTTGATGGGGATTTAATCTAGACAAGCTGTCTTTCCAGCTTTGATTCTCTTCAGCACTGTTAACCCTTCCCATTATCAATCCCATATTATGGTCTATTGGCACCACTTTTTCTGAGAAGGTTCTTTGGTTTTATTCATTCAGAAGTTTCTCAAAGTAATATTTTCAATGTTCTTCAACCTCACCATCATCTTTGAACAGAGATCCTACTTTGGTAATTTGACTGTGTAATGTGAGTAAATCCTTGCCTCTAGTCTACACTATTCCAAAAAAGGCGTGTGTTGCTTTTGTCTGCAGTTTTTCACAGCTTTCATTCAAGGCAGCTGCATTCACTTTTCTCATTGCGCTTTTTGCATTTTGTTAACCGCCTTGTGCAACTGTTGGTCCTTGGCTGCATCAGTTTCACCCTACCTCTTCCTGACATTTCTGTTTTTTTGTCAGCCTCCTGTATTTTACCATTATGCTAACAGTTTTTTTTTCTTTTTTTTTTATCAACAGCACAACCTCTCCCTGAGGTTTCTGCCAACACTTCTTACGCACACTTTTAATGATGCCTATTTTTATCTTTCACTACTTTTGTAACTCCCCCAGAAGTTGTATTTTGGTTAATATCTTTCCCTTGGTGCTACCTCTACTATTTCTATAATTTAGCCTGTGTGCATTCTCAGTAAACTAGAATTAAATATTCTGCAACAGAAGTTTCATAAATCAGTTCTATAATTGACAGTTATTGACATTTCAAGAATGTACTTTTGAAAGGATTTTTAAGAACATACAAATGTCTCAGCTACCACTCCTAGCACACATTCCACAGAGCACTGTCCATGAAAATAGTTCATAATAAATCCACTGGGTGAATTCATGGTGCTTGCTCTTTATGCTATAATTAAGTTATTTTCAGCCACTGAACACACCATACAAATAATACTTTAATAAGTATTTTGCATACTTATTTAAGAGACAAAATCACAAGCATACATACCAACACAATTATCACACAAGCTGCAATGCGAAGCTCTTGGTGGCCGAAATATTTTGCACGTGAAACAATATTTCAACTTCACCGTCTGTCCTCGTACGAGAACTTCCTTCGTCCTTGGAGGTGGTCGATATGTGGGAGAGTTTGCACTGTTGGGAACTTCTGGCAAAGAAAACATAGCATTAAAGCCATTTCAATACGTCAGTAATAATAATAATAATAATAATAATAATAATAATAATAAAGCAGAAAGAAAGGAGGAAGGGGATTTATCGACATAAAAAACCTACATTATGGACATATATCTAAAAAGAAAGATGATGAAACTTACCAAACAAAAGCGCTGGCAGGTCGATAGACACACAAACAAACACAAACATACACACAAAATTCTAGCTTTCGCAACCAACGGTTGCCTCGTCAGGAAAGAGAGGGAAAGACGAAAGGATGTGGGTTTTAAGGCAGAGGGTAAGGAGTCATTCCAATCCCGGGAGCGGAAACACTTACCTCCTTTCCTGACGAGGCAACCGTTGGTTGCGAAAGCTAGAATTTTGTGTGTATGTTTGTGTTTGTTTGTATGTCTATCAACCTGCCAGCGCTTTTGTTTGGTAAGTTTCATCATCTTTCTTTTTAGATATATTTTTCCCATGTGGAATGTTTCCCTCTATTATATTCTACATTATGGACAGGTAGACAATTTAAGAAAATTCTTTCTAGAACGAGCAGAAACTAGCAAAATACACAAAGCAATCACTCATATAAATACACCGGCTACACCACTGCAATTTCATAACCACTTCTACAGCCCTTTAGATCACATAACATCAACAGATACGAAGAAAGTAAATTGGAAAAAGAAAACACTACATGGCAAGCACCCGTATCATCTAACACAGCCACACATCGATCATGACGCATCCAACACATGGCTAAGAAAAGGCAATATATACAGTGAGACGGATGGATTCATGATTGCAATACAGGATCAAACAATAAACACCAGATATTACAGCAAGCATATTATTAAAGATCCCAATACAACAGATAAATGCAGACTTTGCAAACAACCAATAGAAACAGTAGACCACATCACAAGCGGATGTACAATACTAGTAAATACAGAATACCCCAGAAGACATGACAATGTAGCAAAAATAATACATCAACAACTTGCCATACAACATAAACTAATAAAACAACATGTTCCCACATACAAGTATGCACCACAAAATGTACTGGAGAATGATGAATACAAATTATACTGGAACAGAACCATTATAACAGATAAAACACCACTACATAACAAACCTGACATCATACTCACCAATAAAAAGAAGAAATTAACACAACTAATTGAAATATCCATACCCAATACAACAAATATACAGAAGAAAACGAGAAAAAATTGAAAAATACATCCAACTGGCTGAAGAAGTCAAGGACATGTGATATCAGGATAAAGTTGACATTATACCAATTATACTATCAACTACAGGAGTCATACCACACAATATCCACCAGTACATCAACGCAATACAGCTACATCCAAACGTATATATATACAACTACAGAAATCTGTAATTATTGATACATGTTCAATTACCAGAAAGTTCCTAAATTCAATGTAACATATACCGTACAGTTAAAAGGAAGTCACACTTGATCAAGGTCCGCGTCACTTTCCATTTTTAACCAGACATAACGTCTGAGAAAGGAAAGAAATAATATAGGTATACACTGAAACATCAACAGCATGTTTCCCTGCATTTTAACTACTACTGATAATGGTTGAATTTAGAAGTAATTTAAAACTATGTCAGTTTATAATAATGATACTAAAATATCTTCATATGATAAAAATAAAATTTTTCAGATGAAACAATAATGGTTGGATGTGAGTTCTGTAGGGAGGAGGAAAGGAGGGGATGGGGAGTAAAAGGAAGAATAGCAAATCAGTATAATCTAAGACACAATTATATGTGGAGCACCAGACCTAAAGATTGAAAAAGAATGAGTCATTGTACTCATTAGTATAAAACTGATGATGCAAGTATAATCATCAAGCCTAATGCACTAACTTCAACAAATTGGAATGTAAATATTATTGCATGAAAATCAATAAGCGATTTTCTGCAAATGGACTCTCAATGAAATGAGATAAAAAAACATGAGGCCTATATGCATTTCAGTATTGCACACAGCCTGATCATACCATTAGAAACAATGTATGTGGGTAAATCAATAAATGGAACTATGTTTTAAATTCTGGTATGTCTGTACTGGCAAGAAAGTGAAATGGAAGTCATGTTATAGACCATCTTAAAAGTCTAACCCTTCAATTTTTACATTACCGATACCAGAGTTTGGAGATGAAAATATCAAAATGTTTACTTACTTTCCTGTTTTCATTCACTACTGTCTCATGACGACATATTCTGGGACAAATCATCACTGAGGAAAGAAGGGTTTGTTGCACAGAAGTGTGTAATTATGATAACAGGTGGTGTCTACTCCAGAAACCCTCGCAGACAGCACCAAACATTTGGTCGTACTGACAACAGCATCTCAGTACATTTACTCTCATACGAAAGTTTCTATCAATAATCAATCAATTTGAAAATAACAGTAACATAGACAAATATAACACTAGAAGATGGCACTATTTACACTATTACTCAGTCTTGACATGGCACACGAAGATATGAGATATTAAACCAAAAAAGTCTGAGACAACAAATCTTATGGGTCACATAAATGGGCAGCATTTTGCCATATTAGCCAAATGCTTGACATTGTCTTTGACATGCTCTTATTTTCCAGGATAGTGTGCACCTAGTTATGAACACAGGAATAAATAGTGCAAATTTATCAACAATATTTTACAGTATGTTTGGAATCCATACAGTGAGCACAATTCAGACCACAACTCACAGCTCCTTATTAAGATAATGGGTTATAAAAGAAATACTCTGGATCACAAACAATTCACAACCTGACTGGAAACAAAAAAATACACCTTGTCTCAATCAAAGCAAGGAAACCTCAGAAAAGATGCAGCTTACACGATTCTGAGAAATACAGGCCACAGACCATTTCAAAAATGACAGAGCAAACTATGATAGTTTCAAATTTGTACTTAAAATGTGACAGAATAGCACAACAAAGTTACAGCAGAGAGATGTCTATGAGAGTCCAAATTCAAAATTATGTGTAGAGTCAAAATTTACTTCCCTATTGTCATAAAAGGAAGCCAAAGTCTTGGGTGTACTGAGGTTCATCATCACATCCTGGAAGTGCATAGGGTGCAGACAATGCCATTCCTAGCCACTATGGAATGTATGCCATCATTTTAAGAAGTTACCATAAGCAACAAACTACAGTATTCTTACAAGATGAGAGCTTATATGCACTTAAAGTCTAACAATCACATGATGATCGGACAATTTTCAACATTATTGCTTATGCAACACGGTCTTGTCATTACTGAATCACAAAGTAATGTACATGACTGTTTTTTTTCCTAATTAAACTATTTGCTAATTTAATTCAGGTGCTCAATTCTTATAAAACCGTTTTATTTATTAGTTACAACCCACTTAAGTAGCTCTGAACTAGCATGAATTTCATTCAGAAACTTGTGAGCAATGTTCATTTGGCACTGCTTTTGGTTGCTACTCAATGAATTAGGGACAAATTTTGGTGATAAATGTTTCTGGAGAAGTGGAGTCCAAATCCCTATGTACCTATCCAGATTTAAATTTTACCTAGTTTCCAATAGTTTCAGGATAGTTCTTATGTAGATGATCCAGCTAAGTCCATTCCTTTCCTTCTCTCATTCTGAGGTTGTGGTCTGTCTCAGGGGACCTTGTTGCAGGTGTGGTGTGTAACCCTAACCTTCCTACCTTCTTACTTACTGAATGATCCTAACAAGAGAGGTGTTGTTCGGAAGCAAAGTAAGCCCAAAATGGACACAAAGCTTTGCATGAAGCCAAGGGGGAGGGGAGAGATGTCTATGAGAGTCCATATAGTATAGCGAGAAACGTGAGATGAAGCTTTCAAAGCAGAATATGAAAGCGAACTCCAAGAAGTAGGAGAACTTGCCTCAAATTGGCGTTCAAGGGAGTTACCAAGAAAGGAAGCATAAGATGAGTGGCTGGACACACAGCACCATCAGCAAGCTTTTTCGCACAGGATAATACCACACTGCAATGACTGATGCAATTTGGCAGCTTCTGCGTACAGATTCTGAACTGGCGGATCCTGTGAAGATAGACCTTGTTAAGATGACATAAAATGGATCATTGTGCAGATAAATATACTTTACATCTATAGCACAGCTTCACTGAACCAATTATCAACAAAAATCACCATCTGGCCACTCCCCATGAGGTATCACTTACAATGAAAAGGACATTCAAAGAATGGAAGCAGTGTGTTTCCAGGTACAGTATACAGGAGGAGCTACACAGTTTTCTATTAAGTGTTAACCCACAAGAATTTCGTGGTTTTGATGAATGGAAGAGTAGTGTGATTGAGGTCAAAGGGTGGTGGAAGGAAATCCTTTCGCCACCAGAAATTCATATAGGTGTTTTTTTTTTTTTCAGTGGAAATGTGGATGTCTTTGTCTACACTCCCACAAGCAGAGGTGGTCGAAAGAGAGCTAAAGTCATCTCTCAAGTAACCAGATTTGCTGAGAACTGCAATAGACCACAAGATCATCTATCAACAAAAAGCCTGACATGCCCGATGAGTGACAGTCGATAAGGGGTTGATTGCTCTAGCACTCAATTAGCACTGAGTCCTATGGTGCACTGTTCTCTTGAATAAAAGTGTGCACACATACATTGAAAGTCTGGTCTTCCAAAAACTCTCAAATAAAGAGGAGCAGGTGGTATCATAAGCCCCACCTGTGCAGTGTATGGGGGAATCCCATCCTTCAGCAAGCACCACAGGTATTTTACAAATAAAAAAAAAAAAACACAGGTAAACTCTGGCACTTCCACACAAAGCAGTCTGTGAGCAAGTGACAGCTTCCCTGTACCCACTGCGCTAAGGTATGGATGGTCTGCAATGCACAGAGGCTTTGAAGCGTTCTGAGAGTGTCTGAGCAGATGATGAAATTGAAAATCCTGTGTCACTGGATGTATTGCATGGCCTAATACAGGGCAAAGAGCTCTGCTGTAAATACTAAGCAGTGTTCCAGAAGGCAATACCACAAAACTTCGGGACCAAAGACGTATATACACCCAACACCATGGTCAGTCCAAGAACCATCAGTGTACACTATTGTGAAATTGCATGTGAAGGTCGTGAAACTGAAGGCCGGGGTAGTGTCCTAGTAAGGGAATGAATGCCAAGGTGAACACAGGCTGCCGCACAAAGTCAAGGTGGTGAAGGGTTCACACCCACTGGGAAAGTTGCTCCCTGCCACCGTTGGATAAGCAGCTGCTAGCAGCAAGTCATATACTCTTAGCTGACTTATTTGTTATGTAGTTTAATTCTTAATTTCTTTGCGTGTTTTTGGGTACTTGCATTGTTTAATTCAAAAATTTCGGGCGTATTATAGTATTTGAGAGTTGTAGCATCACGTTTTAGTACCTGAATAGTGTAAAATTGTGTAGTCTCCTTCCGCCGCCGAGCAGTGTGTCAGCAGTGCGCAAGTAGCAGCATTACTGCATTTACTAGGCAATCTTGTATTTTAATAACCGTTTAAATTTTGTGTCAAATTGTTTGTGCTCTCTGTAAATTAGTTCAGACGTTCCCTTAGGGATATGGCATCAAGAGAGGGGAAGAAAACCAATGAGCACTCCGTGTGCATCCCGGGGGGAGTCATTCCAGATGTGGAAATGGGTCCTTCCGGATGCCATGAAGGGTACAGGGTGCACCCATCTACAGGTGGTCACTCATGTCGGCACCAATGATGTGTGTCGCTATGGATCAGAGGAAATCCTCTCTGGCTTCCGGCGGCTATCTGATTTGGTGAAGACTGCCAGTCTCACTAGTGGGATGACAGCAGAGCTCACCATCTGCAGCATCGTAGACAGTACTGACTGTGGACCTTTGGTACAGAGCCAAGTGGAGGGACTCAACCAGAGGCTGAGACGGTTCTGCGACCGTGTGGGCTGCAGATTCCACGACTTGTGCCATAGGGTGGTGAGGTTCCGGGTTCTGCTGGATAGGTCAGGAGTCCACTACATGCAGCAAGCGGCTACACGGGTAGCAGGGGTTGTGTGGCGTGGACTGGACAGTTTTTTAGGTTAGATGGCCTCGGGCAAATACAGAAAGGGCAACAGCCTCAAAGGGAGCGGGGCAAAGTCAGGGCATGCGGGGACCAAGCAGCAATTGGTATTGTAATTGTAAACTGTCGAAGCTGCATTGGTAAAGTACCGGAACTTCAAGCGCTGATAGAAAGCACCGAAGCTGAAACCGTTATAGGTACGGAAAGCTGGCTGAAGACAGAGATAAACTGTATCGAAAATTTTTACAAAAGCACAGACGGTGTTTAGAAAGGATAGATTACATGCAACCAGTGGTGGCGCGTTTGTCGCTGTTAGTTTTAGTTTATCCTGTAGTGAAGTAGAAGTGGATAGTTCCTGTGAGTTATTATGGGTGGGGGTTACACTCAACAACAGATGATTGGCTCCTTTTACCGACCTCCTGACTCAGCAGCATTAGTGGCAGAACAACTGAGAGAAAATCTGGAATACATTTCACATTAAATTTTCTCAGCATGTTATAGTCTTAGGTGGAGATTTCAATTTACCAGATATAGACTGGGACACTCAGATGTTTAGGACGGGTGGTAGGGACAGAGCATCGAATGACATTATACTGCGTGCACTATCCGAAAATTACCTCGACCAATTAAACAGAGAACCGACTCGTGGGGATAACATCTTGGACCCACTGATAACAAACAGACCCGAACTTTTCGACTCTGTATGTGCAGAACAGGGAATCAGTGATCATAAGGCCGTTGCAGCATCCCTGAATATGGAAGTAAATAGGAATATAAAAAAAAGGGAGGAAGGTTTATCTGTTTAGCAAGAGTAATAGAAGGCAGATTTCAGACTACCTAACAGATCAAAACGAAAATTTCTGTTCCGACACTGACAATGTTGAGTGTTTATGGAAAAAGTTCAAGGCAATCGTAAAATGCATTTTAGACAGGTATGTGCCGAGTAAAACTGTGAGGGATGGGAAAAACCCACTGTGGTTAAACAACAAAGTTAGGAAACTACTGCAAAAGCAAAGAGAGCTTCACTGCAAGTTTAAACACAGCCAAAACCTCTCAGACAAACAGAAGCTAAACGATGTCAAAGTTAGTGTAAGGAGGGCTATGCGTGAAGCGTTCAGTTAATTTGAAAGTAAAATTCTATGTACCGACTTGACAGAAAATCCTAGGAAGTTCTGGTCTTACACTAAATCAGTAAGTGGCTCGAAACAGCATATCCAGACACTCTGGGATGATGATGGCATTGAAACAGAGGATGAAACGTGTAAAGCTGAAATACTAAACACCTTTTTCCAAAGCTGTTTCACTGAGGAAGACCGCACTGCAGTTCCTTCTCTAAATCCTCGCACAAACAAAAAAATGGCTGACATCGAAATAAGTGTCCAAGGAATAGAAAAGCAACTGGAATCACTCAACAGAGGAAAGTCCACTGGACCTGACGGGATACCAATTCGATTCTAACAGAGTACGCAAAAGATCTTGCCCCCCCTCTAAGAGCCCTGTACCGCAAGTCTCTAGAGGAACGGAAGGTTCCAAATGATTGGAAAAGAGCACAGGAAGAAGGGTCGTCGAGGAGATGGGCAAAACTATAGACCTATATCTCTGACGTCAATCTGTTGTAGAATTTTAGAACATGATTTCTGCTCGCATATCATGTCATTTCTGGAAACCCAGAATCTACTCTGTAGGAATCAACATGGATTCCGCAAACAGCGATCCTGTGAGACCCAACTTGCTTTATTTGTTCATGAGACCCAGAAAATGTTAGATACAGGCTCCCAGGTAGATGGCATTTTCCTTGACTTCCGGAAGGCGTTTGATACAGTTCCGGACTGTCGCCTCATAAAGTAAGAGCCTACGGAATATCAGACCAGCTGTGTGGCTGGATTGAAGAGTTTTTTGCAAACAGAATATAGCTTGTTGTTATCAATGGAGAAACGTCTACAGACGTTAAAGTAACCTCTAGTGTGCCATAGGGGAGTGTTATGGGACCATTGCTTTTCACAATATATATAAATGACATAGTAGATAGTGTCAGAAGTTCCATGCGGCTTTTCGTGGATGATGCTGTAGTATACAGAGAAGTTGCAGCATTAGAAAATTGTAGCGAAATGCAGGAAGATCTGCAGCAGATAGGCACTTGGTGCAGGGAGTGGCAACTGACCCTTAACATAGACAAATGTAATGTATTGCGAATACATAGAAAGAAGGATACTTTATTGAATGATTATATGATAACGGAACAAACGCTGGTAGCAGTTACTTCTGTAAAATATCTGGGAGTATGTGTGTGGAACGATTTGAAGTGGAATGATCATATAAAATTAATTGTTGGTAAGGCGTGTACCAGGTTGAGATTCATTGGGAGAGTCCTTAGAAAATGTAGTCCATCAACAAAGGAGGTGGCTTACAAAACTCTCGTTCGACCTATACTTGAGTATTGCTCATCAGTGTGGGATCCATACCAGATCCGGTTGACGGAGCAAACTCAAGTGGCAGACTCTGCTGTACAGGTTTCGAGAGGGTGCGTTTCTGCACGAGGTATCGAATATACAGGGTGAGTCACCTAACGTTACTGCTGGATATATTTCGTAAACCACATCAAATACTGACGAACCGATTCCACAGACCGAACGTGAGGAGAGGAGCTAGTGTAATTGTTGAATACAAACCATACAAAAATGCACGGAAGTATGTTTTTTAACACAAACCTACGTTTTTTTAAAATGGAACCACGTTAGTTTTGTTAGCACATCTGAACAGATAAACAAATACGTAATCAGTGCCGTTTGTTGCATTGTAAAATGTCAATTACATCCGGAGATATTGTAACCTAAAGTTGACGCTTGAAACCTCCGACGTTCAGTTGCGTGTTGTAACAAACACGGGCCACGGTCGGCGAGTAGCATCTGCAGGGACATGTTTACGATGACGACCGTGATTACGAGTGTGGCTGTAGCGCACTGTTGTGGTTTGGTCTAGCTGTCGCAGTGTCCGCATGTAGCGCTTGCTGCTATTGTTATTCTGCATTCGTCTCCGCACGCAGACCAACTGTAGTGTTACCAGACGTCTGTAATAGTGTAGTGTTGTAGGGACTGTGACCATGGTGTATTCGAACTCTGAAAAGGCAGAGAAGATACTCATCTATGGCGAGTGTCGACGAAATGCAGCTGAAGCCTGCAGGGTGTATGCAGAACGGTACCCGGACAGAGAGCATCCAACGTGCCGCAAATTGCAAAACATCTACCGTCAACTGTATGCAACAGGTATGGTCGTAGCACGCAAATGGGTCCGTAACCGGCCAGTCACAGGAGAAGCGGGTGCAGTTGGTGTGTTAGCTGCTGTTGCCATGAACCCACACATGAGTACACGGGACATTGCGAGAGACGGTGGACTGAGTCAAAGTAGTGTCATACGCATACTGCATCATCACCGCTTTCACCCGTTTCATGTGTCGCTACGTCAGCAATTACATGTTGATGACTTTAATCATCGAGTGCAATTCTGTCAATGGGCATTAACAGAGAATGCGTTGCAGTTCTACCTGTTTACCGATGAAGCGGGTTTCACAAACCACGGGGCAGTGAATCTACGGAACATGCATTACTGGTCCGTGGACAATCCTCGCTGGCTCAGACAGGTAGAGCGACAGCGACCGTGGACTGTAAATATATGGTGCGGAATCATTGGCGACCACCTCATTGGTCCCCACTTCATTGCAGGGGCCCAAACAGCTGCAACATACATCGCGTTTCTACAGAATGAGCTGCCAACATTGCTCGAAAATGTCCCACTGGAAACGCGTCGACATATGTGGTATCAGCATGATGGTGCACCTGCACATTCCGCAATTAACACTAGGCTGACCCTTGACAGGATGTTCGACGGGCGTTTCATAGGACATGGAGGACGCATAAATTGGCCAGCCCGTTCTCCTGATCTTACACCTCTGGACTTCTTTCTGTGGGGTACGTTAAAGGAGAATGTGTACCGTGATGTGCCTACAACCCCAGAGGATATGAAACAACGTACTGTGGCAGCCTGCGGCGACATTACACCAGATGTACTGCGGCGTGTACGACATTCATTACTTCAGAGATTGCAATTGTGTGCAGCAAATGATGGCCACCACATTGAACATCTATTGGTCTGACATGTCGGGACACACTCTATTCCACTCTGTAATTGAAAACGGAAACCACGTGTGTACGTGTACCTCACCCCTCATGGTAATGTACATATGCATCAGTGAAAAAGACCAATAAAAAGGTGTTGGCATGTGGACGTAATGTGCTGTTCCAGTCTCTTCTGTACCTAAGGTCCATCACCGTTCCCTTTGGATCCCTACATAATTCGGTGCTCTCCGATACACACGATCGAACAGCGGAGGAGTGGTACTCAAGCGTCAACTTTAGGTTACAATACCTCCGGATGTAATTAACATTTTACTATGCAACAAACGGCACTGATTACGTATTTGTTTATATGTTCAGATGTGCTAACAAAACTAACGGGGTTCTATTTAAAAAAAAAAAAAACGTAGGTTTGTGTTAAAAAACATACTTCCGTGCAATTTTTTTATGGTTTGTATTAACCTATTACACTAGCCCCTCTCCTCACGTTACGTCTGTGGAATCGATTCGTCAGTATTTGATGTGGTTTACGAAATATACCCAGCGGTAATGTTAAGTGACTCACCCTGTATTGCTTCCCCCTACTTATAACTCCCGAGGAGATCACGAATGTAAAATTAGAGAGATTCGAGTACACACGGAGGCTTTCCGGCAGTCATTCTTCACACGAACCATACGTGACTGGAACAGGAAAGGGAAGTAATGACAGTGGCACCTAAAGTGCCCTCCACCACACACCGTTGAGTGGCTTGCGGAGTATAAATGTAGATGTGGATGTAGTGTGAAATTAAGCTGCCAGAAAAAGAGCTGAAAGAACTCCAGAGGGCAACAGGGAGAGGCACGCACCCCGTACTGGCAATCAAAGGAGTCATCGATGAAGAAGGCTCAGGCTGGGTGGCATGCATGGCAGACAATCAGCACGCATATCTGCTGAAGAGAAAGTCACGGCAGTAGGACAGTGGTAGTTCGGCAGCCTCTGCATACAGGCTCTCAGCTGGTCTAGAGTACAAGGCGAGTGTGACCAAACCGATGCCCCGATGGTGGATAGTTTTGAAATAGCATAAGAGAGACGGATGTGCAGTTGCATAAACGAAACACCCATAGTCTAGTTTCAAACAGACAGGGGACAGTTTCCTACTGAACACGAGCCCCAGCAATTTCGTAGTTTCAACGAACAAAAGAGCAGCAGGCCCAAGATGTAAAGATGGTGGAAGAAATCAATTGTGCCACCAGAAATTCATACGAACAGTTTTGTCAGTGGAAAAACGAAAGCCACTGTTGATGCTCCACAAGTCGAGGCAATTGAGACATCGCTGAAGTCGCTACTCGACAAGTCTGTCTGGAAAACAGCAATAGATGGCAAAATCATCAACTAAAAGGAAGCCAGAGATCCACGGCGGGAGATGGGCCATTATAGGGTTAATGGCAATAGCAAAGAGGACAACACTTAGGATGGAACCCTGAAGCGCACAATTTTCCTGGATGAAGGTGTCCAATAAGACAGAACTCACACATACCTTGAAAACTCAGTCTCTTAAAACTTCCTGAAGAAAATGGGGCAGGTGGCCAGGGAACCCCACGTGGAGAGTGTACAGAGGACACCAGTCCTCCAGCAGGTGTCATAGGCTTTCTCCAAATTGAAAAACATGGCTGTAGTCTGGGATTTCCACAGAAAACCATTCATGACATGGGTGGACAAAGTGATAGATGGTAAACTGCAGAACGCCGCACTCAAAATCCACACTGTGCAGTGGTTAGTAAATTGCGAGACTCGAGCCACCGTACCAGATGAGCAGGAATCGTACATTCCATCACCTTGCAAACACAGCTGGGGAGAAAAATTAGGCAGTAACTAGGAGGAAGGTGTTTGTCCTTATGGTTTTAGGTATGTGTATGACAGTGACTTCACGCCAGTGTCTGGGAAACGTATTAAGCAGAAACTGCTGCCCGCAAGAGAAATGTGCTGCGACATCTGAATGTGAACAGCACCTGACCATGTGACGGAGGATTGGTATGAAGTGAGAGTACGATCTAGCTCCTCATAGCAAAGGTGGCATTGCAGCACTCACAATTTGGAGAAGAGAAGGGTATCGCCCGAGGCTCCTCCGCTCATTTCCAACGGAGGAAGGCAGGGTCATAGTGGGAAGTGCTCGAAATTTCTGCAAAATGGCGGTCCAAAATGTTGGAGATAGCAATAGAGTCCACAATGACATCATCTGCTACTGTCAGGATGGAGGTTGGCCCACACGACGGAAGAGGAAGTGGAACTATTAAAAGAACTAGTGAATGAAATCCAGCTAGCTTTTTTGCTATTCCGAAGAATGCGACAACATTGTGCACACATCTGTTTATAATGAATGCAGTTTGCCATCGAAGGATGACAGTTAAAAACACAGAGCGCCCATCTCCACACACAAATCGCATCGCAGCATGCCTCAGGCCATCAAAAGACTGGGACACGGAGTGGTACAGAGGAAGTGTGAGGAATGGAACGTCCTCCAGTGGTAAGGATAACATTTGTAAGACATTCCATCTGCTCATCACAACTGGGGAAATGTTGTTCATCAAAAGTTGCCAGGGAGGAGTAAAACCTCCAGTTAACCTTAATAAGCTGTCATTTGGGGGTGCACAGAGTCAGCAAATGGATAGGACAGGGAAATCATTGCCCGAGTATGTGTGTGAGAGAATGAACCACTCAAGATGATGGGCAAGCTGAGCAGTGCAGAAGGATAGGTCCAAATGGGAATAGGTGTGTGTGACATCTGAAAAGAACATGGGTGCTCCTGTGTTAAGCAGAAGAGGTTAAGTTTATTGAGAAGGTCAGACAAGAGGGCGCCTCTCAGACAGGTTCTGGGAGAACCTCAAAGCAGATGGTGCAAAAATCAAGCAGCAGAAAGGGATGAGGTAGCTGCCCAATTAGGGAGAAGTCTACCCTGGTGACATTGTATGACGAAGAGGTGTAAACAGTACAAACAGAAAATGTCGAGTGAGGAAGGAACTGGCGAACAGCAACAGGTTGAAGGCAGGTAGTCAGGGAGATGAGTTGATTATGAGTGTAATTCCATATGAGCAGCATGACTCCCCCATGAGATGGAAAGCCGACCTTGAGATGGAGGGTCGAAACAGATCACAAAAAAATGCTAGAGCTCAAAGCGGTCGTGAGGACGTAATTTTGTTTCCTGAAGGCAGAGAGCAAGTGGATGTTGTGATTCAAAGAGCAGTTCCACTGGAGGAGGATCATGCCAAGGAAAAAATGAAGGGGTGTCGCCTCAGCGGCTGCCAAGTGCCACCCTTCGAAGACTCGCAGTTACAGGGCACAGAGGCAGGAGGGTCCTGCTCCACGAGGTCTACAGAAGCATCGGCATTCTTCTGCTCTCGGCCTGCAGAGTCTTGGGCAGAAAAACGGTTTGTGGTGCGCATATGGAGGTTGGCCAGACGAGGGTATCACAGGGCAACACCATCAAAGAGGATCTTTGAGTTGGCAAAGGAGAGACCGTTTGCCTTTGTTTGACTTCTTTGAGCCTTTCAGGTTAGCAGAGGAAGACTTAGGTGTTGGTTGGCTGGAGGGACGTAGGAAGTCTTCACCAGAGTATTCCTTCTGTCCTTTCTGGCCTGCCAGTTGTACAGCTGGTCACTTCGCCCCATTAGGCAAGAGTTTTGTGGTGTGTTGCACAGCTGGAGGAGGAGATGAGGATGGTACCATGATGCTGGGTGATCTCACAACCACTGTGCTAAATTCGAGGTCGCACGTCTGCGTGGCCATGTCCTTCGTGGAGCAAAATGTAGCAAGAACAGTACTGCAGGTGCCTGATGGTAGAACACAGGGTTTCTGACTAGCCAACAACTTGTGTGTGACTGGGTAAGGCACTTTTTCCTTCATCCAGATCTCCTGGACAGCCTACTCATCAAGACACATGGGACAATTGTGGGAGAAGGGAGCATGGTTGCCATTGCAGTTGATACAGCAGGGAGGAGGCGGTGAACAATTGCCCTCACGAGCATCCCTACTACAGGTTACACATTTGGCTGGGTATCAACAGGACTCTCGAGTGTGGCTGTAATGACAACACTTGTAGCAGCACATCAGGTTTGGAATATACGGTCGGACTGTGATAACTTCATAACCTGCTTTGATCTTTGACGGAAGAATCTCTCTATCAAAAGTGAGAAAGAGAGCGTGTGTGGGTACTTTAGCAGCAACTACTTTTTTTTCATCACTCGATGGACTGCTATGACACCCTGATCAGAGAGATACATTTGGAATTCTGCCTCGGTCAGACCATCGAGCAGCCAAGCGTAAGTAAAACCACGGGAAGAATTCAGCATTTGATGGGCCTCAACACGAACAGGATAGCCATGGAGGAGCAAAGCTGCAAGCATTTGTTGTGCTTGAGAATCAGAAGTAGTCTCCAAAAGTAAAGTGCCATTGCGTAAACGAGAGCAGGATTTCACAGGGCAAACAACTGCATCAACACTTTCTGAATAATAACTGGATTTACCATAGTTAAGGAGTGCCTGTCTTCAGTACGTGAAACCATGAAGAATCTTGGTGCAGCTCAGAGGGTTTTTGAACCGTTAGCGTCATCCCATTTACATTTCGTAGCCGCCAACTGTGAAGATGATTCGTTCATTGCGAGAAAATCCCTCACGATTGCCAACCTTTTCGATGCACACTCCTTTCAACTGGGGGCCTTAGGTGACACACCTCAGATCACACCTCCCGAACACCTGACAGAGGGACAAATCAGCAATTTGAGAAGGAAGCAGCTCAGGCAATCACCCCTCCCTGAGTCTGGCCTGTATGAGGGAGTACGTGCAAACCCTACCTGTCGACCCAGAGCTGGGAATTATGGGTTATCCAGTCACCTGTTACATGTCAGACACATGGGCCGGCCTTCAGGAGTGCACAGGGAGGAAGAAAAAGAGGAACCTCAAATGCCGAAGTGGAGGAAAGATAAGAGAAGGTGAACAAAGAACGAAAAAAAGAACAGTGGAGAGTATTCTGATACTGACTACTGAAAATGCAGAATACATTTTCAAAAATAGCCCAGAGATGTTCCCCAAGGGAGAGGAAAAAGAACAGCAAGAGGATAGACATGCAGCACGGAAGGGAAAAATGCTGCAAAGGCCAGGAGCCCACAGTAGCCAAGCACGAACCCGCCGAAGAGCAGCGAGCCCCTGGGTGGCTGTATGAAGGTGAAAGTGCTTGCTATTGCAACATATGAATGTTAATGTGATGTGGTCCTGAGATGGGGAGTTGTGACGAAGAAAGGGCATGCTCCAACTCCCTCACAGGAAAAATGGTATTGCAGCATTCACAATTATGAAAATTGAAGGAGATTTTCTGAACCCTCCAATGTTCACTTCTGAAGTAAGGAGGTATAATGTTAATATAAAGACCCCGAAATCACAGTGAAGTGTCAGCCCAAGGTGGAGAGATCATCATCTACAAAGAAATCATTTGCAACAGCCAAACTGGGTACTGGAAGACAGACATTTTTGCCACAGACCACAGCAGATAGTGTAAAACTATTACAAGAATTAACAAAAGAGATCAAAGTGTTTTCTTCTATATTTCTGTGAGAAGGTCATAATGTTCCAGAGTGAAGTGTAGAAGATCAAAGTGGTCTTGAGGGTGTATTTTCATTTCTTGGAGACATGTAAGAGCTGGGGACTGTGAACGCTGTGGCAGCTGAACTTCTCTCCTATGTGATCTGATGCCAGACACCTTCTACCAAAAGAAGAAAAAGAGACGTTTACAGCATTAGTGGTGATTATCTTAGAAACACTGGTTTTGTATGTGTTGCACTAGAGTGTTCAGTAGCAGGATGATCCTACTCCATTATTTCACAGAGGTAAGATTTGCGACAATGTCACAGCTTGTGAAACTAGTGCCATTATTTCCCTGACTTCATCCCATTTAAAGATATCACTTTGCTGAACTTACTGCAGTTTGATCACTAACGATTGCCAGGCTCTTCAATGGTGTGTTCCTACCTTCTTGTGGTTTTCCACACAGAAGTACTCATCTTAGGTGACTGTCCACAACTCGCACCACACTTTTCAAGCTCCATGAAGCAATTGGGAAGGTACCAGTTCAGGCAACCATCTCTCTCTGTGCCTGGCATGTGGTACGCGCTAGCTCAATCTGTCAACACAGGATATGGCAGCAAGACAGGGGAAGAAAACCAATGTGCACTCCATGTGGATACCGGGGGGAGTCATTCCAGATGTGGAAAGGGTCCTTCCGGATGCCATGAAGGGTACAGGGTGCACCCAACTGCAGGTGGTCGCTCATGTCGGCACCAATGAAATGTGTCGCTATGGATCGGAGGAAATCCTCTCTGGCTTCCAGCGGCTATCTGATTTGGTGAAGACTGCCAGTCTCGCTAGCAGGATGAAAGCAGAGCTCACCATCTGCAGCATCGTCGACAGGACTGACTGGGGACCTTTGGTACAGAGCCAAGTGGAGGGTCTCAACCAGAGGCTGAGATGGTTCTGCGACCATGTGGGCTGCAGATTCCTCGACTTGCGCCATAGGGTGGTGGGGTTCCGGGTTCCGCTGGATAGGTCAGGAGTCCACTACATGCAGCAAGCGGCTACGCGGGTAGCAGGGGTTGTGTGGTGTGGACCGGGCGGTTTTTTAGGTTAGATGGCCTCAGGCAAGTACAGAAAGAGCAACAGCCTCAAAGGGTGCGGGGCAAAGTCAGGACATGCGGGGACCAAGCAGCAACTGGTATTGTAATTGTAAACTGTCGAAGCTGCATTGGTAAAGTACCGGAACTTCAAGTGCTGATAGAAAGCACCGAAGCTGAAATCGTTATAGGTACAGAAAGCTGGCAGAAGCCAGAGATAAATTCTATCGAAATTTTTACAAAGGCACAGACGGTGTTTAGAAAGGATAGATTACATGCAACCAGTGGTGGCGCGTTTGTCGCTGTTAGTTTTAGTTTATCCTGTACTGAAGTAGAAGTGGATAGTTCCTATGAATTATTATGGGTGGAGGTTACACTCAACAACAGAGCTAGGTTAATAATTGGCTCCTTTTACCGACCTCCCGACTCAGCAGCATTAGTGGCAGAACAATTGAGAGAAAATTTGGAATACATTTCACATAAATTTTCTCAGCATGTTATAGTCTTAGGTGGAGATTTCAATTTACCAGATATAGACTGGGACTCTCAGATGTTTAGGACAGGTGGTAGGGACAGAGCATCGAGTGACATTATACTGAGTGCACTATCCGAAAATTACCTCGAGCAATTAAACAGAGAACCGACTCGTGGGGATAACATCTTGGACCCACTGATAACAAACAGACCCGAACTTTTCGACTCTGTATGTGCAGAACAGGGAATCAGTGATCATAAGGCCGTTGCAGCATCCCTGACTATGGAAGTAAATAGGAATATAAAAAAAAGGGAGGAAGGTTTATCTGTTTAGCAAGAGTAATACAAGGCCGATTTCAGACTACCTAACAGATCAAAACGAAAATTTCTGTTCCGACACTGACAATGTTGAGTGATTATGGAAAATGTTCAAGGCAACCGTAAAATGCGTTTCAGACAGGTACATGCCGAGTAAAACTATGAGGGACGGGAAAAACCCACCGTGGTTCAACAACAAAGTTAGGAAACTACTGCGAAAGCAAAGAGAGCTTCACTCCAAGTTTAAATGCAGCCAAAACCTCTCAGACAAACAGAAGCTAAACAATGTCAAAGTTAGTGTAAGGAGGACTATGCGTGAAGCATTCAGTGAATTCGAAAGTAAAATTCTATGTACCGACTTGACAGAAAATCCTAGGAAGTTCTGGTCTTACGTTAAATCAGTAAGTGGATTGATACAGCATATCCAGACACTCTGGGATGATGATGGCATTGAAACAGAGGGTGACACGTGTAAAGCTGAAATACTAAACACCTTTTTCAAAAGCTGTTTCACAGAGGAAGACTGCACTGCAGTTCCTTCTCTAAATCCTCGCACAAACAAAAAAATGGCTGACATCGAAATAAGTGTCCAAGGAATAGAAAAGCAACTGGAATCACTCAACAGAGGAAAGTCCACTGGACCTGACGGGATACCAATTCGATTCTACACAGAGTACGCAAAAGATCTTGCCCCCCCTCTAAGAGCCCTGTACCGCAAGTCTCTAGAGGAATGGAAGGTTCCAAATGATTGGAAAAGAGCACAGGTAGTCCCAGTCTTCAAGAAGGGTCGTCGAGGAGATGCGCAAAACTATAGACCTATATCTCTGACGTCGATCTGTTGTAGAATTTTAGAACATGTTTTTTGCTCGAGTATCATGTCGTTTTTGGAAACCCAGAATCTACTCTGTAGGAATCAACAAGGATTCCGGAAACAGCGATCGTGTGAGACCCAGCTCGCTTTATTTGTTCATGAGACCCAGAAAATATTAGATACAGGCTCCCAGGTAGATGCTATTTTCCTTGACTTCCGGAAAGCGTTTGATACAGTTCCGGACTGTCGCCTGATAAAGTAAGAGCCAACGGAATATCAGACCAGCTGTGTGGCTGGATTGAAGAGTTTTTTGCAAACAGAATATAGCTTGTTGTTATCAATGGAGAAACGTCTACAGACGTTAAAGTAACCTCTTGCATGCCACAGGGGAGTGTTATAGGACCATTGCTTTTCACAATATATATAAATGACCTAGTAGATAGTGTCGGAAGTTCCATGCGGCTTTTCACGGTTGATGCTGTAGTATACAGAGAAGTTGCAGCATTAGAAAAATGTAGCAAAATGCAGGAAGATCTGCAGCGGATAGGCACTTGGTGCAGGGAGTGGCAACTGACCCTTAACATAGACAAATGTAATGTATTGCGAATACATAGAAAGAAGGATGCTTTATAGTATGATTATATGATAGCGGAACAAACACTGGTAGCAGTTACTTCTGTAAAATATCTGGGAGTATGCGTGCGGAATGATTTGATGTGGAATAATCATATAAAATTAATTGTTGGTAAGGCGGGTACCAGGTTGAGTTTCATTGGGAGAGTCCTTAGAAAATGTAGTCCATCAACAAAGGTGGTGGCTTACAAAACACTCGTTCGACCTATACTTGAGTATTGCTCATCAGTATGGGATCCGTACCAGATCAGGTTGACGGAGGAGATACAGAAGATCCAAAGAAGAGTGGCGCATTTCGTCACAGGGTTATTTGGTAACCGTGATAGCGTTATGGAGATGTTTAGCAAACTCAAGTGGCAGACTCTGCAAGAGAGGCGTTCTGCATCGCGGTGTAGCCAGCTCGCCAGGTTTCGAGAGGGTGCATTTCTGGATGAGGTATCTAATATATTGCTTCCCCCTACTTATACCTCCTGAGGAGATCACGAATGTAAAATTAGAGAGATTCGAGCTCGCACGGAGGCTTTCAGACAGTCGTTCTTCCCGCAAACCATATGCGACTGGAACAGAAAAGGGAGGTAATGACAGTGGTACGTAAAGTGCCCTCCGCCACACACCGTTGGGTGGCTTGCGGAGTATAAATGTAGATGTAGATGCCAGGAATCATGCATATCCCAGGCACTCTTTATATGTCAAATAACTGAGCTGGCCTTCAGCAACATACAGAGAGGAAAAGAGGCAAAATTGGAGACCTCAAATGTCAAAGTGGACGAAGAATGTAAGAAGTCAGCATACGAGAAAAGAAAGGAAAGATGGCCTGTGCATAAAATGGTTATGTTGTAGTGTCAGAAGTGAGGATGAAGGGCTGAGCAGCAAAGATGAAAATAGAAGATTGGGACTGCCCTGGGGAAGCAGATGTCAGTACTGGCTGGGAACCCAGTGGGTGCCAACCAGTTTCTCACCAGAAATGAGCTGCTGGGAGGGGGGGCAGGGGGAGGGGGGAGGGCCAAGAGAGGGAGGGAGGGGTACAGAGAGAGAGAGAGAGAGAGAGAGAGAGAGAGAGAGAGAGAGAGAGAAAGTGGGGCAGGAGAACAGGAGGGGGTCAGACTTGTGGCTTTGGAAAAAAAAAGAAACCGTAATACTGCAAGGTCTAGGGGCCTGTGTTTCTCAAGCAAAAATTCACCAATAAACTGTGAGTTACCCGTGAGTCTTTTTCTAGATGGAAATCTAGGGCACAAGCCACTCTACTGACCTAACTCAGTGAGGAGTTAAACAGTGTACCTGCCTGGAAATTGAACCTGGATCCCTGGGTTTCATGACAGTACACTATATACTGTGCTATCTGAGCACTTACTGTTGACTGATATGAAAGATCTCTCCATATATCTCTGATCTCATTTCTTCCTGCTACTCACTTTCTTCAGCAGAGTGGCCAGAAAACACACACACACACACACACACACACACACACACACACACACACACACACACACACACACACACACTTTTTATTAACTTTCGTTTATGGGAAGTAATGCATTTGTTTGGTTATTGACCATATTAATTATAATTCTTGAGACAGTTGGTTTAATAATATACCCATTTAATGACTCATAACACAAAACAGTAAGTAATTACAATTATATTGGAAGATAAATGAATGTAACAATTGAACACGAAACTGTCAATTGTAGCACTACTATATCTTCACAGAATTTCTATTTAAATGCACGAGATTTTCTGGAGCTTTGAAGATACGACATTCCCTTGCCAGTTTATTTCAGAAAGCGGTTAAGCACCCTCACCCATTTTTTTCCAAAGAAACCTTGTTGATCTCTTTAGTTTGGTAGGTGTTTCTTCAATTCATGCATTTTCTGATTTATCTTTTTAACCCTTCATGGGCGCACCTTTCATACTTCCACAAGTGGGCATTGTGGCTTTTACACTGCAATTAGTATTACATTTTTAACCTAAAGAAAAATAATCTTTATCTAATTGCCAGTTACATTTTATTGGAGAAAACATAACACAACATTACATGGCTCTATAAAATTAATCTTTTATTTATTTGTCGCCTTCATAATTGTCTAGTATTATCACTGTAATTTATAACAAGCCAATATTCTTTATTGCCTTCATGGTTCTTTTAATTATATCACTTAATTGCACTGATGCACATGAAAAGAAAGCAACAAGGGAAAACATTATGAAATGGAGCATTTGTAAATTCCCACTCCTGTTTACGATTGTGAATAAATTAGTCAACTTCCACCTGCAGCTCACTTTCACATAGCACACATTTTGTATCTGTGATACTATGTTTCTTGCATAAATTTTTCTTGTATTTCATACATACTGTTTCGGTTCTGTTGTTTTTATGCCTGCCACATAGGTAACAAATTCCAGGTTTTGTTGGTTCCTAGGTCTCCTCTTCATGCCTATACTTGGTCAAGACGGAGTGGATATCCTTGGAAAGTGTCTCAAGTAACGCTCTTTAATTCAGATGTTCTTCCATTAGGTGCAGAGCAAGATGTTTTCAAAAAACTCCTCTTCTTTCTTTATTATCAAGATTGTTGAATTTGAAAATAATGTTTGCATTTATCCCAGCAATACTTAGATGTCTGTAGAAAAGTGCAAGTGGTCATTGTTGCATTATTCTTGAAGTAGTGTAGGATGAGCACATCTGATCTACAGTGTCTACTCCTCCTTCGGTAGCATTGTAGTCCAAATTCACTCTCGATTTGTTAGTCTCTTGATCTATTCCATTTGTGCTGTGCATTGTCAATAAGAAATTCACAGCTTTGTTCTTTTAGGAACAGTCAAGACCATACAAAAATCATCTTGAAAACTGAAGAGACATGACAGGGTTTTATTTGCTTCGAATTCTTGAGGTATTACCCTATTCTTTTTTTTTTTTTTTTTTTTCATGATTCCCAATAAAGTCAAACCTTTGCCGAGGAGATTTTCAGCCAGAGGGTAGCTACTGTAGTAATTGTCAGTTGTAAGATTTCCGTTTGTTTTCTCAACTGGTGTCACTAATATTTGCATACTGTCATCAGGCTTGTTAATTCTTCAGGTAGGGTCCTGGCATCTGCTTGCCACAATAAATTTCATAGTTCATGGTGTAAAATGTTCTGGCATAAAAAAGGTATAGCTCTTGATCCCGTATTTTGCAGGCTTATTAGGGATATACTGTACAAATCTGGAGCGTCCTCTGAAAGGATGCAACATCTGGTCAACAGTGACAAACTCACTGACATTGTAGTGAGCAAAGCAGTTGTTGACAAACTCTTGATGGAAGTCCCGAATAGGTGCCAGTTTGTCAGTTTGTTTACTTTTATTCCAGGTACCCAGGTCGTCAAACCTAAGCATTTGAAGCAGAAAGCGACGAACGTAGGAGTTTGAAGCAGAAAGCAAAAGGGCTTATAGCTGAAGAGAGCTCATAAAATAATCATTCCTGTACCATCTGCACCCCACAGTTCACAGCAATTTGTGTGTCCTCCTTTCTTTATCCCCATTAGATATAATGCACTTAAAAGAGCCTTTATCTCTAGTTTTGTGGTGTCTCTGCAGTCTTTGTTCTCTTGAATATTGAACTTCAGCTTTTTTACTATTCTGGATGTATCGGTTTGTATTTTCCACAATGTTGTCAATCATCCCATCAGTAATAAATAGGTAAAATGCTTCAATTTCTTTTTCTGTGATTTCAGCACTTGGCTTTTGGACCTGGTGAATCTTTTAGGATGTTCTTGGCCTTGGTTTTAGATGAAGGAAAGGGTTCACTCATCCAAATAGTTTCTTTATCATTTCCTACGTAAAATTGGTAATCATCTGTTTGCTGTCTCCCCTATTCAACCAGGTGGTCATCTATTTCCTCTGTTGATCACTCGGACTCACTGCTGTGGTTTTCTTCTTCGATAACTTCCTCTTCTGACTCAGATTCACATGAATCTGACAATTCTTGTAATTCTTCTTCTGACAATTCTCGCAATACTTTCTCATAGTCTTCAGGACGTTCAATTAGACGGTGCCTGTCAAATGCCTTCTTTTTCTCCATTTCCACACTTTTATGAGACCTAATGAAACACATTTTTATAAAAGTAATACATTGTAACAAATCAAGATCCAAGATTGTAAAAAGTAATGAAAATTGCATATGGGAACTTTGATTCGATTTGAATATTCATTATATACTAATATAGAAGAAAGATTGCCTTGAGGCGAAAGGAAGACACAAGTATAGAAAATACTTACATCACAAGGCGTGTAGTGGCAAACACTCACGTTTCAAACAACAATAGCGACCAAAGTGCTGAAAGCATGAATCGCACAAATGTAGTAAGAGGTGACATCTGTTGAGAATAACAAATACGTATCTCGACATGGACGCAACTGTAACACTATCTGTGATACTAACAGAAAACTAAATCTTGCGGCTAACTGCCTTTGGGAAGGTAGGAGACGAGATACTGGCAGAAGTAAAGCTGTGAGTACCGGGTGTGAGTCGTGCTTCGGTAGCTCAGTAGGTAGAGCACTTGCCCGCGAAAGGCAAAGGTTCCGAGTTCGAGTCTCGGTCAGGCACACAGTTTTAATCTGCCAGGAAGTTTCATGACATATCCTCTCACTATCCATGAAATTTCGTTTCCTGCTTCTGGGTCCTTCACCTTTTTTGTCACCAATTTTGTTTTCCTTTTCCTTCCTCTGGAGTCCATTTTTATCTTTCTCTATTGCTAGTTCAGTATGTGGTTGAATTAAGTGTCACTGATATTCAGTTCTGTGTAGGCTACTATTCTCCAAAACGCTGCATTATCCAAATCTGTTCTGATGCTTTCTGATGAATCTGTGAGGCAGCATTTTTCCTAGCTGTCTGATTATACTGCCAATGATCCATGGCAATTCTCTTGACAAATTCTTCAAGAAATTTTTGGTACATACTTAACTGCAAACTTGGAACTTTTAATTCTTCTTTTGCTTCTTTTTTTCCCCTTTCCACTAAAGGATCCAACAATGTGATCCTTGGCTGATGTCCACTAAGTATTTCAGCAGGTGATTTTTCCGGTTACTGTATTACAAGTTGTGTGATAATTTATCAAAATTGTCTGAAGTGCATCTTGCTTCTTCTCTCCAAACCAGTTAGCCTTTCTCATGGCTTCTTTGGAAGTTCTGACAAATCTTTATACAATGTAGGAAAAGACAGATTGCTACTTACGATGTACAGTATTTAACAATCATTTTCTGAGTATTGCTGGTACATTAAATAAAAATTTAGTTTCTACAGGGAATCATATAACTTTCTTGGCAAATGCTTTTCCAAGATTGATGTCTGAAATACTTCTCAGTGACACAGATGAAAGGGAGATTGAGTCAATAATTAAATCACTGAAGACTAAGGACTCTCATGGTTATGATGGAGCGCCTAGCAGAATATTAAAATACTATGCCACACATGTTAGCCCTGTATTTAGCCATATTTGTAATTTTTCCTTTAGGAATGGTCTGTTTCCTGAGAGATTAAAGTACTCAGAAGTAAAGCCACTTTATAAAAAGGGAGAAAAGAATGATGTAGATAATTTTAGACCTATTTCTATGCCATCAGTGTTTGCTACAGTTATTGAAAAGGCTGTGTATGTAAGGATAATTGATCATTTTATATCACACAATTTACTCTCAAATTGTAGAGTTTGGATTTAGAAGTTGTTTAACAACTGAAAATGCTATATTCTCTTTTCTCTGTGAGGTACTGGATGGGTTAAACAAAAGGTTTCAAACACTAGGCAAATTTTTTGATTGAACTAAGGCATTTGATTGTGTATATCACAAAATATTGCTCTAGAAGTTAGACCATTATGGAATACGGGGAGTAGCTCACAGTTGGTTCACGTCTTACTTTAGCAACAGGCAGCAAAAGGTCATTATTCACAATGATGAGAATGGCTATGATGTGGGGACTGCGTGGAGTACAGTCAACTGGGGGGTGCCCCAGGGATCAGTGTTGGGGCCATTCCTGTTCCTTATTTATATAAATGATATACCCTCTAGTATTACGGGTAACTCTAAAATATTTCTGTTTGCTGATGACACTAGCTTGGTAGTAAAGGATGTTGTGTGCAACATTGGCTCGGTCTCAAATAGCACAGTTCATGACCTAAGTTCATGGCTTGTAGAAAATAAAGTAAGACTACATCACAGTACGACACAGTTGTTACAGTTTCTAACGCACAATTCAACAAAATCTGACATTTTAATTTCACACAATGGGCATATGATTAGTGAAACTGAAAAGTTCAAATTTCTAGGTGTTCAGACTGTTGTGGAAACCCCACGCTCAGGATCTTGTTCAAATATTACTGTCATTTCTTGTTAACGATATTAGCTTATTCCCAAGAATTAGCAGCTTTCACGCAGAAATCAAACCTGCATTTGGACTGGACTTCCTTTGTGCAGAAAGGTGTGCAGCATACTGCTGCATCCATTTTCAATAATCTACTGCTGAAATTCAAAAATCTTAGCAGTAATCCATATGGTTTCAAAGCAAAACTGAAGAGTTCCCTCAAGGGTCACTCCTTCTATTCTGTTGATGAGTTCTTTGAAAAATTTAGCTGATTCTTGTTATATTGTTGATTGCATTTATTTAAACTTATGGACTGACTTTTTTCGAGTTCATAACATTTATTTTTATCTGTTAATACTTTTATGTTGTAATTTCATGTACTGACACATTCCATGACCTTGGAGATTTGCTCCTCAATTCGGTCCTATGGGACTTGACATGTAAATAAATAAAAATAAATAAAACACATCAAGTTGCAGGAAGGCACAATTAAAAGATGCTTACATAAAGCTTTTGGCCAAAGTCTTCATCAGTAAAAAAGAAACACATACCATTCACACACACAAGCATGAAAACCTCACAAATTGCTGGAGTTGGCGGTCACGTTTGCGTGTGTATTTGCTTGTGTGTGTGTGTGTGTGTGTTTGTGTTTGTGTTTGTGTGTGTGTGTTTGTGTGTGTGTGTGTGTGTGTGTGTGTGTGTGTGTGCGTGTGCGTGCGCGCGTGTGTGAGAATGATATGTCTCTCTCTTTTACTGGCGAAGGCTGTCGCTGAAAGCTTTATGTAAGTGCCTTAAATGCGCCTGTCTGCAACCTGATGTGTCTTCTTTACGGTAAGTAGCAATCTGTCTTTTCCTACATTGTTGATATTCCTATATGGAGTTTCCATTGTTTGATTTGACATTTCCTTCTGCCTCACCTCATTTAAGTAGGGTGAAATGGAGCTGTATTTGGATGTTCTATGCCATTCCCGACACATAATCTTTGATACAAATTATCTCTCATTGTCTGAACTATGGTCTCAGGGAGCCTTTCTAGAGTAAAGATTTTTGTGTGTGCCTATATTGCAGCTTTTGCACTGGTTGAAATCACTTTAACATATATGACAACATTGAGTATGCATCCACACATTTGAATCAAGGTGCTGTGCAAAAATGATTTAGTACATTCAATACGGATTCTTTCCATGGTTCTGTTACTTGTTGTCAATTTCGAAAATCCTTTTTGTAATTTGGTTTTGTGATTTGATAAGGTTTACATTGTGAAACCATTTCTACAAATTCTTTGTACAGTTTTGCCCACTAGCAATTCCTTCTTGTCATTTGTTTTATTCTGATGATGCCGCAGAAGTCTACCCTGAAGACCCTACAAAATTTTCTTTCAGCACATTTTGGGCATAATGACACTTTCGAAATCTGTCTGAAGAAGTAAAAATCTATGACCAGTGTTGAAGGCAGTCCTTTCTTTGAAAATAGGCCTGCAAAAATTCTGTGACCTTACAGAAATAGTTTGGTAGTGATTCACCATTGATTATGGCTTCTCAATTTTTTCTGCGATCGACTGAAAATGAATTGATTTGTTTGTTAATATCTACATACATCTGGCAACAAGACTCTTCAGACATGAATTTTTCATCTAGACCAGTAGCCAGCCCTGAAAGGCATCAGCATTTCCCTTTATTTCTGTGGTACTGCATTGCATTTCATAGTTGTATGCCATCCGTGTAACTGCCCGTCTTTCCAGTCTCTTGTCAATCACCACTGGCAGCTATCTGACTGGATGCAATACTTAAACCAGAGACTTGTGATCTATGAACAATTCAAACTGTATTCCATACATGTACTGTTGAAATTTCATCAAAGTAATTGGCACATGGAAGAGCAATTGCAATGTCATACAATAGTCTCTTGTACTCGAACAGTTCAACTGGAGTATTGATGACTATTAGCTTCTTTGTTACTTTGTCAGTTCCAACTCCAGATATGCACTCGATAAATCTATTTTTGTAAAACCCACACCGTCCCTCTCTCTCTCTCTCTCTCTCTCTCTCTCTCTCTCTCTCTCTCTCTCTCTCTCTAAGACCTCTTCAGGCCTTGGGACTGGATACTGATCTATTTCCAGCTGTGGATTTTGGTCACTCTGAAGGCTTCAGAGATTCTTACTGATCCATTTGCCATTGATATAGCCACAATTTGTGTAGCCCACTGGCTAGTGTTCAATGGCTTTTCATATTCCTTCTTTGGTCAGCCTTTCAATCCTTTTTTTTTTAACTTTGTCCCATCATAACAAATGGTACTGGCCTGGCCTTGGAAAATTTTATTGTGGCTACTGTCTGCAATTTCAGGACTGGTTTGTAGGTTTTGCAGGTGCATAACTCAGGCTGGAAAATAAATTTCTGATCATGTTTTTTTTCTCTCCCCAGCTCCTTTAAAACTGTTTTGATCCATCAAGCTTGCAATCAGTGACTTATTTCCACCGATATTCAACTTGAAGACAATGAACCAGTCCACACCAAAGAGATTGGCTGTTTTTCTGAGTTGAATGGAAGTTCCTGGATGTTCCATTGTATCTGTCCACTGACACTGCTTTAAGTCTGTCTAGGATCCATTGAATGTCTCAATGTTCAATTTTAAGTATTCTGGTGATGCCAGTAATTCATGGGCATCTAAGTATATCAGGGCACAAACTGCACCAGGATTCAGTAGAAATTTGACTGTGCAGCCTTTGATTTCAAGTGATCTACAAATTTTTCCTGCTTGTTTACAGTTGATTTATTCAGGAAATGCAAATTTATTTACTTCATTTTGTGTTTTCCTGTCCAGGGGTTTGGATGCTTACGTTTCTTGGCAGTAAAACATTTCACCCCATGCATATGATGGATACGTGACCAGTCTTCCTGCAAATGTTGCATACTGCATTCCTGAGTTTTCACTCATTTCAAGTTTCACTCCACATTTTGGGCAAGACCAATATTTTTCCAGATCAGGGTTTGATTCTTTTGACAAGCTTCTTGAATGTGGACTTCTGGACTTGTAGCAACTGGTCATTAAAAAATATATATATATCAAGGGAACCTTTTATATTTTCACCCTTGATTAGTAATTACAGTGTATTGAGTAGCAGACTTTAAAACTTCATCCAGTGAAGACAGTTATACTCTGGACCAAATTCTACATGAGAGGTATGCAGTACAATGACAACCTTGACTGTTCTGAGAGTTCAAACTGATTTTCTCTTTGATGATGAATGGCTAAAATAGCCTAAGAATTATCATATGCATCTTACTTCATTGTACGTTTAAACGATGATTTTTTATTCTTTTTTTTTCCTTTTCTTTTTTTACTGCACATCTCTAAGGACCATTTCACTGTGACAGATATATTAGATATGTCTTTTTCTTTGTAAATATGTACTGTGTATTCTTGCTTTCTGGCACATTCTTCATCCTTGATGATTTCCTCACTGTGCATCTATTGAACAAAAAGTAAATTTAATCTGATCTATGAAACTGCAATCCTTAGTTCACATCCCAAAAACTATTCATGCCGGTGAAGACTTCATTTTTGTATTGAGAAATTTGTAGGTGACCATCTGCACATGCGCTTTTGCTTTAAGAGGTCAACAGGTGCTTAACCAGCTCAGAATATTTTTCTCTTCTCTATGGATGTCCTTTTGTCCAGAGAGGTTTGTTAGCAGGTCAAATGTGTCAATGCTGACCCACAGCAGAAAGTATGCCCACCATTTGTGGTTGTTGCCTGTCAATGGGCATGCCTTGAAATGTTTATCTAGACTGCACAGGTGCATGTTCCAGTGTTCCTTTGAATTTTTTGAATGCTAAAAATGCTGGTACATATCATGGCATGGCATTTGTTCAGCAGTTTTAACAACCCACATTGTTCTTTTGATGCACTCGGTTCCTGTTCCAGAAACTGCTGATGCATCCACAGATTTCAGTTGCTGTTCTTCCATCAAATGCTGCTGCATCTCAATGGATAATATACGCATTTGCTAACTCAAAACACAAAGCTATAGGTAAGCAAAATAATACTAAGTGAATACAACAACTTCACACAGAATTGACAATTATGGCACTTCTGTACAATCACATAAATTCTATTAAACTGTAGGAGAGATTCTGGAGCTTCTCAGATTTACACAATATTATTTTGAGAGTAAAATTTGAGCTTTTCCATTATTAATTTATCTGACGTAAAAGGAAGGAAAGTAACAGTTTAATGCTCTGTAGAGGTCATCGGAGACAGGGACCTATATCAGCTAGACAAGTGCAAGCAAAGGAACTGGATATAAATTTCTTAAAGAAACCATCCTAGAAGTCAGGCCATTACCTAAACTGAGCAAATCATGAAACCACACAGACACCAGGGTATCCTATATCTGGATGGAGACCTAAACCTCAAACCTGAAAATGAGTTTACTGTATTAATGTCTGTGTCACCTTGCTTGGTTTGAACTGACACAATAAGAGCCACTGAGAAACATTGCTTGCATGAATAGGTTTCTTTATTCTAAACAGGATTCTTCAGGGTTGACTCAAAAGATACTGAATAAGATGAAGATTGCACAAATTTCTTTTTTTTATGTAATGGCAAACTATCTATCTGGTTCTGTAATTTTAGTGTCCGATTTTATTTGTACTCTTCATTTCACACTTCAAGTCTTGTTGAGAGGTTTAAAACACACTTGCCACACAGAATGACATACCAAGCTCCAACATTCCAAAATTCACACAACTTTTTAGATATTTACAGAAGGAGTTAGGGATTTTGTGGGGGGAGAGGTGGGGATGGCAAAGCCATGCGTGAGAAATTTAACAAACTTCAGCCATCAACAGATTCACAATAAATTTTCAAACAAAGATTCTGATTCATTGATGCACAAACAAGGCTAGAGCAAAGAGTTGCAAAACATGTGACAGAGTCGTCTTCTTCTTCTTCTTCTTCCCCTTCTTCTTCTTCAGTCTGATGACTGTTCTGATGCAGCTCTCCGTGCTAGTCTATACTGAATAAGCCACTACTACTATGTATAACTACTGTAAGCTGCATCCATTTGAACCTGGTTACTGTGTTCATCCTTTGCTCTCTCACTGTAATTTTTAACTCCCACACTGCGGGTCATAATTTTCTTCTCCCCCCACCCCCAACCCCCCCCCCCCTTTTTTTGCCAGTTTGATTTAATATTTCTTCATTAGTTACTTGATTTACCCATTTTATATTCAGCAGTCATCTGTAGCAAAGCATTTCAAAAGCTTCTTTACCTTTCTTGTCTGAATTCTTACTGTCAATGTTTCACTTCTGCACAGGGCTTCACTCCTTAAATGACTTTATAACTTTGAAATTTATATTCTGTGTTAACAGACTTATCTAGTTTACCTTTTACAGATAACCTTTTCTTTCTACTAACAGTTTGCATTTTATGTACACACAACTTAGGCCATCTTAAGTTATTTTGCTGCCCAAATAGAAAAACAGTAAACTGTTTTCATAAAGCTCAACAACTACGAAATTTGCAAAAATGACTTATGTATGCATTTGCGTACTTCTAAATGAGACAAATCCATTGCTTTTATCAAAGCTTACTATTTTCCAGTTTAATCTTGCAAACAAAATTGTGAGGAAAAAAAACAACAACAAGGTTAGTGCCATTTGCAGAGTCAACGCAACATACGTTTCCTCTCCTATCACTGTTGACGTAAAGAAATCTAACATAGGCTTTTTCAAGGACATTGATTGAGCAACTGTAATAAAGCCTAGACACCACGCAAGTGTCAAAACAGCTGATGATGTGAAGGAACTGAAGACAATTTTTGTTACTTTACCAGAAGAAGCCAGAGACTGTTGCATGAACATGACAGTGAAACTAATGAAATACAGTACCTTAAAGAACCCATTTATTAAATAATTATTTGTTCAGTACATTAAAATCAACTAGAACATTATTGCTATAAAAAAAATTAACCTGCAGGTATTCAGTTTTGGAAAAGTCATGATTTTTACATTTTTTTTATTTACAACTGAAAGCAGATAGAAGTGTTTTTCCACCATTTTATTGTCTATCTAGAGTTTATTTGTAAAATATGATTTTGCAAGGCATCAGAATGTATACTGTTCAAGTAATTCAATAAAATATGTTTCCTGAAAACTTTGCTTTATATAGTTGTCAGATTTTGTGAAAACATTCCTCACTTCCTCTACTGCTTTTAGTGTCTCAGCATAGCCTGATTTTGAGTACATCCCACAACCCTTGTTTTACTTTTGTTGATTCTCATCTTACATCCTCCGATCAGAGATTATTAAGACAGTTTTCATATGAGAGCGAAGTGTATATCAGCAAATGTTACACTGAAGGAGAAATAGCTGAATTGGTAGAACAAAACTGTTCTTTCTCATGATCCTAGCAGCTACAGCAAACACATATGTGTTGTGGAACTGTACTCAATACGGTGAGAGATAATCCCTGACAGATGGCAGCACTCAAAAGGTCACAGTCAGTACTGACTGAAAATGGTATGTCCTCTTGAATTGCAGAAACACAGAGGTATGCCACAGAAACATAAACAAAATCATGTTACACGATTGGTCTTGCTAGACATGTGAAACAACTGTGCTGACAATGCCATTTTTACTTTTATGGATTTTCTACAATCAAGCGGATTACAGCAATCCTAAGCAAAGGAACAGTTAGCATTAGTAGGGCCCGGATTTTAATGACAAGTCATACTTTTTCTGAACTATAGGGTGAATTTTAGAACAATTTATACACAAATGTAGGCATTTTAGTGTCGAAAAATGTATTTTGATTGTGCATATAAAGTCGTATTTCAAAAAATTTTAGTAATAGGTCATACTGCGGCTAACTTTTAATGTAATAGGTCATATTTCCATCAACTTTTGCAAAAAAATGCATATATCCTTTTTCTCATATCTTACAGGACACACGAATAAGAAAATGAATATGTTGCTCATGAGACAATATTTAACGTGCAATTATGAAGGATAAACAGGTAAATTAGTACACAGCTTTATTTCTCAGGACTGTAGCAGAAAATCGGTGTACCACAACAAACATTTCACAAACATAAAACATTGTTGCGCAGAGTCGACAATACGCTCTCAGAGCCAACAAAGGCAGTTTCTGCCATAATAATCATCACAGTCATACAGGTGTTCCCAGTAACCTGTTTGAATACAACCTTTGCCTTGTTCAACATGTCTAAAGCAAACTCCTCCGACAGCGTGAAGTTGGGAGGATATGTTCAAGAATTTGGAGAGAAGTTCTTTAGTACTGATGGGAAAATATTATTTTGTAAACTGTGTGAAGTTAAAGTTACTGCAGAAAATTCGCTTTACTGTGCAACAACACTGTAATACTGCTAAACACAGCAGCTGTGTGAAACGAAGTGCTGAAAATAACAGCAGGCAAATGCTGTTATTTGAACAGACAGGTCAATCGTCAACCATGTAATCATTCTGCAAGGATTTGTGTGAGATGATGGTGTCCTGCAACATCCCATTGGAAAAGCTGAAGAATCCATGCTTCAAATTGTTCTTGGAGAAGTACACAGCACATCCAGTTCCATATGAATCTATACTGAGAAAGAACTATTTATCGGTATGCTACAATGATGTGTTCAACAAAATACGAATGACTATTGCTGAGCAAAAGATCTGGCTGTCGATAGATGAAACTACAGTAGTAGTGGGCGATATATTGCAAATGATGTTGTTGGTGTTCTAAAAATTTATGGCCCTGGAGATATGTTCCTACTAACGTGTGAAGCTCTCGATAGAGTAAACAATTTGACGATTGCTATTTTGTATGACAACTCTCTGAAGCTACTGTGGCCGGATGGTGTGAAAAGAGACAACGTTTTGCTGCTTGTAACAGATGGTGCTTCATATAAGGCTAAAGCAGCCAAAGAGCTTCAGATTCTCTACCCTAGTATGGTGTACACCACTTGCTTTGCACATGCGTTGCACAGAATTGCCGAAGAGGTGCGATCAAATTACCCTGATGTGGACAAATTAATTTCCTGTGGCAAGAAAACCTATGTGAAGGCTCCGCTACGGGTGCAGAAATTCAAGGAACAAGAACCTTCAACGCCCCTCCCACCTAAACTTGTTCTTACACGATGGGGTTCTTGGCTTAATGCTGCTCAGTATTACTGCAGCAACTACACCCAAATAAATACAATCTTCTGTGAGCTTGATAGCTATGAATCAAGTGTTATCAAAACTGTGAAAGAAGTTTTTACAGATATATTGTCTCGAAACTTGGCATACATCAACGCCAATTTTTCAGTGCTATCAAAAGCCATCAAATGACTGGAAGCTGTTGGCACTCAGTTATGTGAGGCCTCGAGTATTGTGCAACATGTGCGGAGTGAGTTGGGTCAAGCTCGTGGTCATGTGGCTGACAAAGTGAAAACCAAATTGCAAAGTGTTCTCCAACGGAATCCTGGATATTCTACACTGTGTAAAATTAGCGACAGTCTTTGAAGATACGGAAACAAAGCTGAACTCCAGTGACCTGGCTGCCTTCAAATATGCTCCACTGATGTCTTGTAGAGTGGAGAGGAGCTTTCCCAGGTACAAAACTATCCTCAACGACAACCGTAGATCTTTGACGGTGGAAAACCTGAAAATGCACCTTGTGAATCAGTGCAACTTTGTAGATACTGAAGATTGACATACAGTATTAAATAATGTGAAACGCTTTAAATACTATGTAGAAATAAAAACATTGTTTTACTGTTTCGACAGATGATCTTTTCACTGTACTTTGTGTTTAGAAAAGAAAACATTCAGACATTCAAAAAATAGGTGTAAATTAGCCACAAACCCTACAGAAATAAAGAACTATGCTTACAATATTTTGAGAAGTGAATTTTGTATTACTTTATGGTGAATAAAAAATTTAATAAACAAACAAGAATGCTTTAAACAAACTTCTATTAAGTCATATTTTATTTTTTAAGGTCATATTTATGTAAGTTTTAGGTCATAAATGCTTGCATATTTCACTGTTTTTTAGGTAATTAAAATCTGAGCCCTAATCATTAGTTACCTTTTTTGTCTAATTTGCGAAATACTTTTTTTTAGAGGGATAGAATACTAAGTCAAGGGAGTATACCTAGTAAAACTGACAGCCATACCATTTTAGGAACCTACTTTCTGGGACAAAAATCCAATAACTGAAGCGTGTCCATTTAAAATCTGTCCAGAAAGGACAAAACAATCTCTTAGCAAAGTCTGAAGGAACAAATGTAGCTGGTTGTGTTTTTACTGAAAGACTACTCCTAACTTTCACACCAAAAATGACTGCTTGTGCAACTGTAAAAGAACTGAAAATTACTTCTTTCATTAAATGCAAATTTTTAAGAAACAGAATACCTGTAATCTTTTTTTACAGAACTGTCGCATTATTGCAGCAAAATCTGATCCGGAAGGGTCTAGAACTTATTAAACTGTTACCGGAAGAAAGCATAACTATGATCATCTTCCATGGAAAGATGTTTGAGAATTGTAATCATCACATTTTATTTAGGTCTTTATAGTTTTGTAGTATATTCTTTTTAGAATAATCAGATTACCTTTCAGAGTACCCCAGTTTCTCGCATATTTTTGGAATTTGGCTCTGAAATTAAACGCCAAACACACACAATTAACGTTACTGCATTTTCCTTTCGACCAAGCGCATTTGTTGTTTACTGTACAAATACTGTTAATGCAATTATTTAAATTCCAGGCATATTTAAACAGAAATAAGTCTTGATGTGGCAGGGTCCTCAGTACTCAATGATACAGACAATCAATGCAAGGTGAAGAAAATCAATGGTTTCTGTGGTGGATGGAAATATTAATCTCAATGCCAAAAAAGGTGGACAAGTAATTTTCTCCAGACAGCTGATACTTCAGTTGTAGTAGAGGCAGATAGCACAGACCTCAATATGGCAGATCTAGCTGAAGAGGGAACCCACCAAGCACAACTGCCACCAAGCAGAACAAAGATCTACATCGCATCTGACTCTTAACAAGCAGCTATGTCATCAGTACCTGCCTACATGTTGATGGCAGCTGCATAAATCAGTAGAGTCCGTTACCAAAGTGGTCAGCTATGAAAGGCAGTCTGTTAAGACCCACCTCGTCAACACCCCTTCCCAATTTACTTTCAATGAAGACATGATGGTAAACAGTGAATGAAAAAGTTCTCCAGGAGGCAAACAATGCTTCACCACTGGAAACAGCAATGCAGGTAGGCCACCAGATTCTGGAAAGCCTGGAACATCATGTAAGGAAGAATCAGTGCTTCTCGCCTAAGAAAAAACATCTGATAGGCACATTGAACATCAATACTTTACTAAAGGCTGGGAAACTTAAACAACTGACAGATGTATTAAAAAGATGCAACACATTCCTACTAGCACTTCAGGAAACCAGATACAGAGATGAGAATGCATTTGAATCAGAGGGCTAAAGGACTTATAAAAGGAAACCAACCACAAAGAATAAATAGAAAATCAATATACTTGGAACGGCTTTCATGGCCAAAAAGAATCTAACATAATCCATAAAAAATTTTGTGTCTCCATCATATCGAATGTCACTTCTCTCATTTAGACCTGCGAACAAGGGCCATACCATCATAAATGAACATGCACCTACCAAACAATGACAACAGAAGAAAATCGAGAAAAGGTCTAACAATTCTGGGAAACACTAGAAAATGAGACATCAAAAGTAATAAAGCACCACATACAAGTACTCGTACGAGACTTCAATGCACAGTTTGACAGAAGAGGAATATAAGGCAATAGTAGGAAATTATCCTAAACACAAACACACCAATAAGAATGGAGAAAGGCTCATCAACTTCTGCAGACAATTCGACTTAAGACTAATGCCAACCTTTTTAAGAAAATTGCCAAGTAAAAAGGATTCCTGGGCTTCTCCTAATACACATTTAAGACCATATCAACTGGCTCACATAGAAATGACCAAACGAAACCATAGAAAAATCATTAACGTATGTGTCAGCAGAGGACTAGGCATAGACTCAGACCTCTTTCCTTTTTAATAGATATCAAAGTCAACTTTCTACCTAAAAAACCAAACCCCAAAATTAAAAAAGTCCATAGAATTGACACGAAATTTCTTTCAAACGACAGAAACAAGTTCATTAAAAAGCCTCACACAAAGAAGATGGGAAACTGGTATGAGCTCAGAGAAGTAATGATAGAAATGGCGAAAACCTAGAAGAATTACCACGATGATGGAAACAAAAGTGGTGGAATAAGATGGTCATTGGTCCCTTGTTCCCAGTAGAACAATTACCCAAGGGAAATAAGAAAGCACAGATGATGTACGGCACAATAACAGGAGAAAGGAAGACCCAGCAGAATGACAGAAGGACAACAAACACTACAATGGACAAAACAGGGCAAGAACACCACAGAGAGACACAAGAAACAGGGAGAAGAGATTAAAAACAAAAAAGCAGATTATCATGGCTGGCTGATCATGAGAATAAAAAAGCAGAAGCCAGCCACTCTGCAACACATTAAAACCTCCACCCAAAAAGCCCTAGGGTGAAGGACACAGAGAGACAAGGGACATGCACTAAAACTCAAATCAAATGATAGAACTCGCCCTCAGGAATAAAACGTAAAAGTAAAGCTGCTGTTGAGACATTGTTGCCCAACACCAAAGGTAGGGTGCTGGGAAAGTTAAAAGTCTGCTGCAGAGCGGCTAAAAGTGGGCAGACCAGCAAGAGGTGGATGACTGTAATTTGGGAGCCACAGCGACACTGAGGTGGGTCCTCACGACGGAGGAGGTAACCATGTGTGAGCCACCTATGGCCAATGCAGAGTCAACAAAGGACAACTGATTCCATGCGAGAAGCCCGCAGGGGAGAATTCCACACATTCGCAGTCTCCTTAATGCCACGCAGTTTGTTGTGCATACTGTTATGCCACTCCGTCTCCCAAAGCTGAAAAACCTTGCAGCATAAGACAGAACGCAGGTCAGTTTCAGAGATGCCTATCTCCAGCAGCGGTTTCCGCATAGCCCGTTTGGCCAGCCAGTCAACAAGTTTGTCGCCTGGGATTCCAACATGTCCTGGAGTCCACACAAACACCACTGAATGACTGGACTGTTCCAGGGCAGAGATGGACTCTTGGATGTTCGCTATCAAAGGATGGCGAGGGTAGCACTGGTCGATAGCTTGTAAGCTGCTCAGGGAACCAGAAAAGAAAAGAAACGACTTACCAGAACAGAAAAGGATGTACTGAAGTGCACGAGATATGGACACAAGCACTGCAGTGAATACACTGCAGCCAGTGGGCAAGGAATGCTGTTCAATATGGCCTCTGTGGACATATACGAAGCCAACATTACTATCAGCCATCAAGCCATCGATGTAAACAACTTCAGAGCCCCGGAACAGATCAAGGAACAAGAGGAAGTGACAGCGGAGAGTGGCGGGGTTAATGGAGTCCTTAGGGCCACACAAAAGGTCCACACGAAGCTTCGACCAAGGTGTACACCATGGAAGTGTACATGAATGGACCTCAAGTTCAAGTAGTAAAGGAAAGGACTCCAGTTTGGAGAGAAGGGATCGCACGCGAACTGCAATCATTGAGTCCTCGCCAAGGCCGCCAATGCAGGAGATGAACTGCCGTGGGTGCGAAAAGAAGACAATAATTCTAATGCTCAGGAGAACTACGAATGTGTGCAACATAACTGGCGCAAGCAGTTGTGCACGTCAGATCTTCAATGGAGGCACTCCAGCCTCCAACAGGACACTGGTCACTGGACGCATTCTAAAAGCTCCCATTGCTAGGCGAACACCACAGTGGGTCGAGGAAACGCAACACTGATGGGTTCCACCAAACCGTAAACCAGACTCTCATAGTCAAGGCGGGATTGAACAAGGGTTCTGTAGAGCTGCAGCAGCATAGAGTGACCTGCACCCCACTTTGTGTTGCTCAGGCAGCAGAAGGCATTGAGGTGCTGCCAGCATTTCCATTTAAGCTTATGAAGGTGAGGAAGCCAAATCAACTTAGCACCGAAAACCAGTCCTATGAATCGATACGTCTCCACTACAGTGAGTGGATCATCATTAAGATAAAGTTCAGGTTCTGGACGAATGGTACAACACTGACAGAAGTGCATGACACACAACTTTGCAGCTGAAAACTGGAAGCCGTGTGCTAGAGTCCATGGCTGCACCTTGCGAATGGCTCCCTGTAGGCGCCACTCAGCAACACCAGTACTGGAAGAGCAATACAAAATGCAGAAGTCATCCACATACAGAGAAGGAGAGACTGACAGCAAAACAGCTGGTGCTAGGCCATTGACAGCCACTAAATACAGAACCCTGTGAAATGACATTCTCCTTAATTCTAGGGTAAATGTGGGAGACACCAACTTGATCACGGAAAGTACGGAGTGACAGAAAGTTTTGGATAAAAATAAGGAGCAGGCCCTGCAGACCCCACTCATACATGTGGCAAGGATATGATGTGGCCACGTTGTGTCGTATGTTTTACACAAGTCAAAAAAGATGGCAGCCAGATGTTAGCGTCTGGAAAAGGCTGTTCAGATGGCAGACTCGAGGGACACAAGATTATCAGTGGCAGAGCAACTCTGGCGGAAGCCGCCCTGACATGGAGCCAGTAGGCCACATGACTCCTGGACCCGAACCGACCCAACCCAACCCAACCCAACCGCCAACACACCATACATTCCAACATCTTACAGAGAACACTGGTGATGCTGATGAGCCAATAGCTATCCACATCATGCAGATTTTTACCGGGTTTTAGCACCAGAATGATGATGCTCTCCCATCACTGCAATGGAAAGATGCCATCACACCAGATCCAGTTGAAGATGACGAAGAGAGATTGCTTGTAGTAAGATGACAGATGTTTAAACATCTGACTGTGGGTCAAATCCGGCCAAGGAGCTGTGTCAGGGCAATGTGCAAGGGCGCTGAGGAGCTCTCACACTGTAAATGGGGTGTTATAGGGTTCACTGTGGCATGTAGTGAACGAGACTACTTTCCTTTCCATCTGCCATTTGAGGGTGCGAAAGGCTGGGGGGTAGTTCTCCGACACAAGAGGCTCAAGCATAGTGCTCAGCAAGGTGCTTGGCAATCGCGTTTGCTTTGGCAGATAACACACCACTGACGCTGACACCAGGGACAGCTGTTGGGGGCTGGTACTCAAAAAGATGTCTGATCTTCGTCCAGACTTGGGAAGGTGACATATGGCACCCAATGGTTGACACATACCTCTCCCAACACTCCTCTTTCCATCATTTTATAAGCAGGTGAACTCTGGCACGGAGCCACTTACAGGCTCCTAGGTGCTCTAGGGAAGGGTGCCACTTATGTCACTGTAGAGCTCGTCGACACTCTAATTGCCTCAGCAACTTCCAGTGACCACCAAGGGACTGTCTTCTGCCAGGGGCACCCTAGAAAATGAGGGATCGCATTTTCTGCTGCAGAAATTGTCATTGTAGAGACCTGCTCAATCACAACATCAATAGCACCATGTGAGGGAGATTCAACAGTGACAGCAGAGGTGAAGACAAACCAGTCTGCCTTATTTAAAGCCCGTCTGGGTAGGCGTCTGTGGGCATGATGCTGGGAGAGTGACAGGAAGATAGGGAAGTGGTCACTACCACACAGGTCATCACTTACTCTCCAGTGGATAGATGGGAGGAGTACTGGGCTGCAAATTGATAAATCCATGGCAGAGTAACTACCATGAGCCACACTGAAATGTGTGGCAGCTCAGTATTTAAGAGGTAGAGGTTGAGTTGGGACAGTACATATTCGACATTTCTGCCATGGCCAGTAAGCACGGTGTTACCACACAAGGGGTTATGGGTATTAAAATCTCCCAAAAGTAAGAAGGTTTAGGGAGTTGATCAATCAGTGCAGCCAATATGTTCAGGGGTATTGCACCATCTGGAGGAAGGTATACATTGCAGACAGTTATTTCCTGCATTGTCCATGTCCTGACAGCCACAGCTTCAAGAGGGGTTTGAAGGAGCACAGGTTCACTACATACTGAGTACAGGACATAAACGCAAACTCCACCTCACACTATTATATTTGCTACTGTTCTTGTAATATCCCCTATAGCTGCGAGGAGCAGGGGTTCACATTGCTGGGAACCAGGTTTCCTGGAGGGCAATGCAGAAAGTAGGTGTAAAGCTTAACAGCTGCCATAGCTCAGTCATGTGGTGGGAAAAACCGCCATAATTCCACTGGAGGATGACGTTATCGTGAGACTCAATGAGGTAGTCTACACCACAGGGTCACTTGCTGCTACCAATTTATTTCCTGAACAGGCTATATCCACTGTGTCTGAAGGTCTGGCGAGATCTAGGTCCTCAGCAGATGCCACAATCTTCACCTCATCCTCAGATGCAGGGCTTGTAGGCAGCGGTGGTGTGGGTGCCACTGCCATTCCCTTGGTCTTGGGGGTCTTCATTCTCAATTTCTCTCATTGATCCACGGGTTCCCTGGCTGGGAGGGCTTCACTGATTCAGTCTCCGGGACTGAGGATGAGTGTGAAGCCCTACAACCAGCCAACCAACTACTTTTGGGCACTTCAGCCACTGACGGGTGTCATCGACATCTTCCCCACTAGCAGAAATCTGAGAAGGGAGTGACCAGAGGGATACCTTCCTTGCGAGAGGAGCCAAAGGAGACTTACACTTCTCCAGCTGGGAAGTGGGGACTGTTGTCCCCTAAGATTGGGGGGACAGAGCTCCCAAAGTTGGTGGTGCTGGAGCAACACGGAGGGAAGTGCCCCCCACCATCAAGGGGGCAGGTGTAGTCTTCCAGCTCTGAAAGCCGACTGGAACTTGTTGAGCTGATGGGGCTGCAACTGTTCTTGTAGTGGCGGCATAAGAGGTGGTCATTGTGGTGTCACCGCCAGACACCACACTTGCTAGGTGGTAGCTTTTAAATCGGCCGCGGTCCGCTAGTATACGACGGACCCGCGTGTTGCCACCGTCAGTGATTGCAGACCGAGCGCCGCCACACGGCAGGTCTAGACACACTTCCTAGCACTCGCCCCAGTTGTACAGCCGACTTTGCTAGCGAAGCTACACTGACAAATAAGCTCTCATTTGCCGAGATGATAGATAGCATAGCCTTCAGCTACGTCAATTGCTACGACCTAGCAAGGCGCCATTACCAGTATATTGAGATTGCACTTATGTATCATCAAGACCGATGTTCTCCAATTATGGAATAAAGTTAAGTATTACATCAACTACGTACTTTATTTGCTATATTAACTACCTTACACTGTTCCAGACCTCACGCAAGCCTGCGTGAGCTAAGCGCGTGCATTTCGGCATCCTCACATAGTGACTTGGCAGTCTTGCGAAGTCACAACAGTCATAGCCACAGGATGTAGGCTCTCAAATTTCCTCTTGGTCTCAGTTAGGTCAGTCAGTCCAGGGTCTTGTATTCCATGATTTTCATTTCTCACTGTAAAATCCCGCAGTCTAGTGAGCAAGGGGAATGATGGTTTCCACAGTTGACACAGATGGGAGGCAGGGCACATGGAGTACTGGGATGGGATAAGCGTCCACAATCTCGACATGTGATGCTGGAAGTACAGCGGGAAGACATAAGGCCAAACTTCCAGCACTTAAAGCATCACATTGGGGGAGGAATATATGGCTTGACATCACAGCGGTAGACCATCACCTTGACCTTCTCGGGTAATATGTTACCCTTGAAGGCCAAGATGAAGGCACTGGTGGCAAAACTAATTATCCCTCGAACCCCGATGGATGTGCCGGATGAAATGAACTCCTCGTCGCTCTACGTTGGCATGCAGCTCATTGTCAGACTGCAAAAGAAGGTCCCTGTGGAATATAATACCCTGCACCATATTTAAGCTCTTATGAGGCTTGATGGTAACGGAAACATCCTCCAGCTTGTCGCAAGCGAGTAATGCCTGTGACTGGGCAGAGGATGCCATTTTTATCAAGACTGACCCTGACAGTCTTGCACTGAACTGAGACTTGGAACACTTAGAGACTGCTGGTGTTTGATCATCAGTAAGTGATGACACATTATGCTTCATCGCACATCTTCCACCCTGACACCACCCACTTTGACCAGGGGCCCTCCCCACGGGCACCAGCCAGCCGCAGCAAAGGCCACCTGGCAGGATGGCCATTGCCAGGAGTCCTGACACCCCAGGGTGATGGGCATCTGCTGCTTGGCATATGTGGGGAGTTAACGGTGCAGGCATCAGCAGAGCCATCCCTGTGTAGTCAGGGGGCTACAACTGAGAGGGTACATGGCAGTCCCACCACAATGGACTTGCTACCATGATGGATACGAGGTGCAAAGAATTCCATGGTCCTCGTTGTGCAGAAAATGACACTGCATAGTGGGTGAAGGAAAACGCACACAGGAAGGTGTCCTCGCTCAAGAGATGGAGGATGAACGGAACTGCAATGCCACGACGAGAAAGCGAGCTATAGATCTCAATGCACAATCGACATGATGAACTATGTAAGGTGCTCTTCCCCAATTGGCTCGCTCTTCAAGAAAATTTTGAGAAACAGAGGTCAAACCCGACAGGGGACCATCACAAAGGCCGAAAGATGTGAGACTCCTTTTAGTCGCTTCTTATGAAAGGCAGGAATACCTTGGGCCTATTATACCTCGGGCCTATTCTAACCCCCAGGCCTGCAGGGGGGGATCATCCTTATGGCAGCTGTGAAAGATTACCATGACCTCGGCTGTATCATAAACCAGGTTGTAAGAGAAGAGATACAGAACTTCATAGCAGCCAGAACTATTGTGTCACATAAGCAAGAAATAGCACCCATGAATGTCGACCCTGTAAGTCAGGATGTAATAAAATGTGTTGAAGAAGAGGCGTATCAATCTTTAACATCAATTCCACCAGGAACGCTACAGGAAGAACAGACTCCGGCAACTAAGCTTTATGCCACTGGCATCGAACGCCAACCCATTGTCTGACCCAGCACCAGGTACCAGACCCAGCTTTGCTGAAAACCACAGAAACTTCGAACAATGAGGAACCAATCAAAGGAGAGCTCCAATTAATACACAGAACATAGTACAAGAGAAGCTATGATACGATGAAGCTCATAACCACAGCTCAATTAAGGCCAGCTATCCCAAACCTTTCCCATGATCTGGTCACTTGGGATTCATGAAGGCTCTAGACCAAATTAGATGCAGATATTGCAGGTCAGGTCTCTACTGATTTGTTCGGAATGTCAACAATGGAAGCACATGTTGAAGTTATCTCTGAAGCACCTGACACCAATTCTGCCTGCAGCATCACAATTCCACCAAATTGGAATCAACCTCTTGAAGACATTCCTGAAGCTTACAAACAGAAATTGATGGCTAATAGTCTGTACTAAGTTTCTCACCCACTGCGCGGTCACAAACACTATGCTGACTGCCGACGCTCAGAACACTGCAGTGTTATTTGTAGAACGCATCATTTTCAAGCATAGAGCATGCTGTATAGTGATCTCTGATCATGGAAAAGTTTTCTGGTCGAGACTAGTACCAGAGGGAATTTCACATAGCAACTTCATCCACAGGATGACAAATGCCCACCACCCACAAACGAACATCTCACAGAACTTACGACACTGGCAATTTGATTTTTAGGTTTTCTGATGTCGAACAGAGAGATTGGGGTACAACCTTGCACGTCATGATATCCACATACAGCAAAGAGAACAAGACATTACAGGTTTCACACCATTTTCTTTTTGCTCCACAGGTACAACGTCGACATGACGGTGTCTCCGTTTTGACCACATGAATACATAACTGCTGCTCAAACAGTGAAATACAATATGTGGCACTGAAAGAACATTCGTTACGAGCACCAACATACAGCCAGAACAGAACTCACCTCCTGGACACTTCAATTTTAAAGTGCTTTTAAGCACTTACTTAAAAGTGAGACCAACTTTCATTTTATTATAATGTCGTAGTCTTATTACATTTCCTCATGGGTTCCAAGCAATTTTCAGTTTTTCTCATTGTCAAAATCTTACAGCTTTATGACAAGTTCAATGGAGACAGTTGAAGCAAAAAATTACTGTTTGCAATGTCTTTTTTGGAAAGCATAATAAGGCCAGACATTATTAAATGGTTTCTCCGACTCTTCAGGAAAAAAGCTACATCAAGGCATGATATCCAGTTTCCTAACACCACGTTTGTGGTTCATCTCAAATTGATCAGAAACGAAGCTAATAAATGAAAACAATATTAAAATGTAATATGATATAGAATTTTAAGCTCTTACATAGCTGTATCAAAAATAATGTAAACTTAAGAAGACAGTAATATTTGTGAAGAGAACGGGGGGGGAAAAAATTGCTCCAAAACAGGATCAATCTTGCAAACACTACACAAGAAATACAGCATGCCACCTGATACGCAACAAGTGACAATGCGTTCATGTAGAGTGTTTATTTACATCAAATGATCCTCGTAGAAATAAGCGCATGCAGTGACCACTATCTCATATGGATTTCTACGAACAAGTTATATCCAAATTTTATGCATCTTCTCATTCTTTCAAACACTCAAAAGCAACTTTTCAGGAGTTTTTATAGCTATATTTGTACGATGTGATACTACACATCGTCTGTAACCCATTTCCGAAATGTAATTTCCAAAACAAGATAGTACTGTGATCGAGCTTTATGACAGTAGGAGAAGCATGCTAATCGGTTATGTCACAGGCATCACGATTCAAATGGAGCATTTTAGCAAACTTCCAAATTATTTGAATTTCATTTCCTTTTAATTCTGAAATTCACATGGAAAGAAAAGCATGTTATGAGCATAAAATAATGTGATTAACAATTTCAGATGGTTTCCAGAAAACAGTCAAATATCCAATTATTTGTCATGTTCGTATTTATCATTTACGGAAGGTTCTCAATATATTTTATGTTTGTAACTTTTGAGTGTTCTGGAATATTTGATGATTGCATAGATAGCTGCACACACTCTCCAGGAGTTCAGTTCTGTTCTGGCTGTATGTTGGTGCTCGTAACAAATGTTCTTTCAGTGCCACATATTGTATTTCACTGTTGACCTTTCTTTAAGGTTCAAATGGCTCTGAGCACTATGGGACTTAACTGCTGTGGTCATCAGTCCCCTAGAACTTAGAACTACTTAAACCTAACAAACATAAGGACATCACACACACCCATGCCCGAGGCAGGATTCGAACCTGCGACCGTAGCTTTCTTTAAGATTTGCACTCTCTTCTACTTGTTATATGACAATAATAATGTCATGAGAAGCAGCTGAAATTCATAAAATTGAAATCTCCCCAAGCCCTCATGGAATTTTTAACAGTTTCTTTACAGAGTTTGCAGATATGTTTGCTCCTCTTTTAACCCAGACCTTTTTCAGATGGTACAGTCATATATAATGAAGTAGGTTAGTGTTTGTAAAAATTGCACAAATATTGAGTAAAAGTTGATACGATTCCAAGGAAGTAAACATTTGTCAGGATGCAATAAATGTTGAAAAATGTAAAAGTGTGCACTTTACAAAACACAGAAATTAGTGTCCTATGACTAATACCTACATGTCACAATTGCAGTCAGTCAATTCATAGGGATATGAAATGGATTGTTACTATACATTAATTCACTGACAGGATACTTGAAAACTGCAATCAGTCTACAAAGGAGATGGCTTACTAAACACTTGAGTGATGAGTCTTAGAAAATTATAAAATTATGCAAGTGTAAGGGGCGCATACCAAAAGGACTAACAGAAGGTACTGGGTGTATACAGAAAATGACAGCAAGAATGGTTACAGGTTTGTTTGACCTACGGGAGGGCATCATCACAGAAATGCTGAAAAAACTGAAATAGCAGATGTCTGAAGATGGATGGCAACTTCTATGTGAAACCCTATTTACATAGCCTAGTTCCAAGGACCAATATTAAGAGAGAAATTTAGGATTAGATGAGAGCTTCCTACATATCACTCCCATAGGATCGATGAAGAAATCATCACACTGAGCACAGCACACACACAGAAATTTAAGCCGGCAGTCTTTGCACGCTCTGTATGCAAACGGAATGGGGAGAAAACATAACATATGATGAAAGATAAATATCCTCAGCTGTGCACTTCACAGTAATTTGCAGATTATGGCTGTAAATGTAGATAGACTCAAACATGGATCCTTGCCTTTTATGGATGGTGCTCTTAGCTAGTCTGATTCCCCAGGCTTGTCCATTGCCTCCCTTAACAGCTCAAATACTGCCTGCCCGTATTTACTTCCCACAATCCAAAATAATCATAAAATTTACTCCTGACAGAAAGGGCATAGCAGTGAAATATTGTAGCTAGAGTTTGGGAGCTGTTTGATCTGTGAAAGTTTCACAACAATGCATACCTCACCACAGAGTGGAAGATGCATTCAAGACATGACCTCATGCTGTGGCAAAACCATCTATCCACCAGGAGTGTTAATCCATCAAATCATGTTGTAAAATTTCTGAGGAATGTGGAATGCACAAGAGTGATACTGGTAGTATAAAAAGCTGTGAAAGTGGGTTACAAGTACAGTCTCGAGGGTTTAGCCAATAAAAGCATCATTCAACAAAGGTAAGGGCTGAGTCTGTGTTTTAATCTGTTAACAATGTTAAGTCATGTAAACATATTAATACATCTCTGGTGGTGGTTCTATAGATTAACTGAAGTGTTCAGATACTGTTTTGCCAACTCACAATCAAACTGTCACCTTTTAATCTAACCTAGAACTCTGGCTGCAGATCAGTATGTCATCACGTCTAAGAGTTTACATTCATATCCAGTGCCTTCAAGTATTAGTCAATCACCTTTTGGCCAAACCTAGACTTTGTACTATGTCATGGATCATTCTCTCACCACAATCTACATTTCAAAATCTAATATAGATGGAGAAGAAATATTATTGGTGTTTTGTTCTCTTCTCTTCTCTTTCAGTTCATGCACATATGTTGTCACATAGCATTTCACCATTCCATTCAGGACAAAGTCAATACTCGGTATCGCAAAGTTCAGTTGACCCAATTCCATACTAATGGCATTTTGCTGTCTGATATTTTGAAGGATAGTTTAAAGACGTCCAATACTGCTTGTTACAATGTCTGTGAAATTCATATTCCATCCAAATAAGTGATTAATGTAAGCCAGCTGTAAAAAAATCTTAAGCTTCCTTATTCAAAAATTCAACTTAATAAAATGACTCATAAAAACAAATTTGAAGGCCAAATCTCTAATAAAATGAAACATCTGTATTAGACCTGGATCCATTATTTTAGTTTATGAAAAAGATAAAGTTATGGGCTTGTGGGTATCATAATGAATTCTCAGAACCACAATTCAGATGGAAAAATGTAACAAATGAAAGATTACACAACCTGTTCAGCTATTTCCGATACTTTGGTGTCGACGGAGTTAATTTTATAAATTAAGGTGGAAGACATTGAGGAACTTGAAAGATACACTATTTATAATCCTGTTTCTCTGTACAAATGACAAACTTACAATGGACTGCAGTATAGCTATAAGCTAAAACATATTTCTTTAACAACTGTCCAGTAAACTTCCCTCATCGGCGAGACTAAATGTCCCACATGCATGTGAAACCGAATTATATCCCACAAATGTTGATTGTTAACCAGAAGTGTACAAAAGGTACAAACAGAGTTTCGTACATAACTGATTTTACCGCAGCCAAACAAAACAACTACTGGTAATAGGCGTCTGAAATATTGAGTGACATGACAACAGTCTATAGACTACGACTGAAAGAAATGCACACACCTATTTGCTTTTCTGTGTAGGCTGCTTCGTCGGGTGTGGCCCTTGGTATTACACCAGGATCGCTGAAGCTTGTGCGGAGTAACGCTGACATGACAAAAATAAATAGGATTCCTCCGATGATGGGTATTACTGGCGTCAAATTCGTTGCTAGGTACGGGCAGCTGAAAAAGATAACATTTCATGAAATGCCTCCCTTGTGATGAGGTATCCTGTGTCATAAAAGTTTTTACTTACTCGAATGCAAAAAACAGTGCGCTAGTTCCCACTATAAGGATGAGAGTAATGTAAAAGACGCCAGTCTGTGGTGCCATCATTATTCGTCCATCGCAGCAGAACCGATTTTTCCCTGGAAATGATTCCCATTTCCGTGTAACATGAGGCATTTTTTTAACCTCGTCAGTGGACTGACAAGATGGTCCAGTTGGTGACTCTGTGAGGACAGGTTGATAGATGTGGTTATGGTCCTTGACCATTAGTTTTGAACTAAGCTACGGTTCTCCAGGGGCACATGACAAGAAATAATCAGCTTGGCACTATTTAAATGCCATTATAGCTCTTCTGTTGCTTATGGAATCTCATGTTAGATCGTATTTCATTTTTACTCCATCACGACAACCATAGCCCATTTTCACTTTAAACATGCCTCGAACTTGCAGCAAAAAACATAATTGACAGCTATTTCTGCTACACTCCCTTTTAACACAATCAACATCACACACATCACAGCGCTAGCAAAACTCCGTGGGGAACTACAGTACTACAACGAACAATCCACTATCGGGCGCCAAAGGGAACCATGCAATGCGTGCGGAGTATCGTCTGTAGTCTGTGCGAACTTCAAATGCGATTTAGATATCTATAACTATTGTTGAAACAAGCAAAATAGGTTAGTGTTTGCAAGCCTCGGTGACAAGTGATGACTAAATTTACAAGTTTCTAAGACTTACATAGTCTGTAACGCAAATACAGTCTGTAATGAACTGCATAAATAGAAGAAATGGAGAAGAAGCAACTGACTGAACGCTTATCGTTATTAATCGTGTGATATGACTGAAGATAAAGACAACAAATTCAAGGCCAAAGGTTCGTAGCTATTTATGTTGAAATCACAATAGAACTCTTCGTACATCTTATCCACTTTGAATATTGGAAATAATGACTCCCTCACAGGAGTAGTGCTAGACCCTAAAATCAAAATGCATTCTGCAACTTATTTCCCGCACACTCGGTCTATGCAAGTGTTTGGTCTCTTGACAATGCAGGGAACGTGTTGCGGTATTCTTGGACATGAATGGATGCCAAGAATGGTCTAATAGAGAATTAAGAAATTTTGCACTTGATGAATTGCAGAACTCTTGGATTTGCTTTGTTGAAGTTCAGTCTTTTAATCATGAAAAGATTCGTAAAATTAGATTAATTTTGTGGTTGAGAGAGAAATAAAGCTGAGGAGCCTAATTAGTTTCTGGAGTCGCTAAAGATTTCTGCTGAGTATTGAGTAATAGAACTCAATTCCCTGCCATGTTCGTAGATGGAGAACATTGCACTAGCTATCTCACTGAAGTGAATAATTTAATTTTTTAAAAATGTTTTACTTCAGTTAAATGTAAGATTCGGCCTAGTTTCTAAAGTAAAACTTTAATTTGAGGCATAACAAGACCTACTGGTGACATTTATTAAGATATTGGTCTTGTCATGAAATGAGATGAAATCCATAACCACTTCCTGGCTAGCACTGCATGTTCATGCAGTGAGTACCGGTATCTCATTCTGTCTGGGAATATAAAATAAAAGCTATCTGTGAAGTTACCTACTTTTGAAGTGTCGTTGGAGATCTGCAAGTTTCTGCGTTACAAAAAATAAGTGGGAGAATGCCCTCTGCTGTATATTTGGTGTGATCTTAAGTGCACCACATCTCCCAGATCTAATGTCATAATATCTTTTTATTTGTGCTCAAGTGTTCTTCTGTTGGAGAAAGGTGTGCATTCAAAATAGGCTATTTAGATGTGCCAGTCAGATACATGGACATCTTTAGGAAAGCTGTAATAGTAATAAAACACAACACTTAATTTGAGATGTCTGTCATCAAAACACCCCCTTCTTCTCCCGACTAACTGTGCACCTTGCCGTGCCGGAGCAGTCTGCATGTCTTGTAGGTTCCTATCACATTAGATTGATATCTCTGAAGATGCCGCACTAACATATGGTTATTAAAGATGGGTGGTAGCCTAGTTGCAGGGGCAACAGTGTGGATGATCAACTTGCCACTTAACATAAGCCAACATGGCCATTCTGTTCTGGTACTGCATCAGTGTTTTGGTTTAAACCACTTTAGTCCCACTGTCTGCTTGACAATGCTGTAGAGGCCCATTCTTTTCCTAATATGTTTGTTCTTGGTCCTGCATCTGACTCAACACTTGGAGTGAGTCTGAGAGATAGGATTCAGACAAAGAGGTAAGGAGAAGAATTGGGGTCTATGACATTGAACAGACAGAGAGACTGAAGTGGCATTGTGCAGAACATTTGGCCAGGAACAACTTTAAACGGACCAAAACACTGATACAGTGTATTTGAGGGAGTCAAAGAGCAGTGTCAGTCCTCTTGACAGGATGGGGAAATTCCATCCAATGACATGCAGGAAAAAATTGAATACAAACTGCCCAGTGAAGATTGACATGGAAATCTTTGGAAGAGGCTTATGCCCAGGAGTTGGTGTAGAGACTGAAGTAGAAGAAATGACTGACACCAAGAGGAAATTAAAGCCATTCTCCCCTCCCATCCATCAAACACATGCACCTACACTGAGTTGTGGCTAATTCCTTCAAACCAGTTTTCAAACTGAAGATCACAACAGTTATGAAAGAGGTCCAGTGTATGACTTTGAAATCCCCCCCCCCCCCCCCCCCCCCTCCTTTTCCCGAAATGTTAGGTCTTGTGACAGACTGATCTGTAGCATAGTCGCAGGCCAAGGTTAGGTTGAAAGGTGATAACTAGGTTGATTGTTGGTGAAGCCAGCAAAAGTGAATGTCAAGAAAAGATTGTGTTTACAGACTGACCTGTAACATAGTGTAATATTTATATTTGCACCGTGTTTATGTGCTTTTCATCATAAGGACCAAAACTGGGGTCGACAGAAGCGTCCGATCTCACGCGTCGGCTTTGACCCGTGACGTAAGGGTGTTGTGGTGTGTGACGTCATTACGGCGCGGAGTTTGGTTTGTGAGTGTGGCGTGTTTGTAGATGTCGTCGTGTTGTGGTTTGTTGTGCCCTCTGGTGGTATGTTCAGAGTTTTCGTTTGTTTGGTGTATTGGGCTCAGTTTGGCGAGTGCTGCTTGCGTATTTTTGAAGCAGAATTTGTATCAGTGAGTTAACGGTTTTATGGTTTTGTTTGAAGGTTAATGTAGTGATGATTGCTGTACGTCGGGTGGTTTTGTTATTAAGTTTAATCGGTTGTGGTTTTTAGTTCAGGAATGGATATGAAAAACAAGATAAATAGTTCTCGGTTGAGGGCTATGATGGGGGACACAGCTTTAGAGCTGATTAAGTTCCTACAGCTTTTTGGCTTAATTGCCGAGGTGGTGAAGTGCGGTGTGTGCCGTGAACCAATGAAATTGGTTAAAGTTCCGGCCTCTCGGACCAGGGACGGTTATATGTCGTGCTGTCGCAAAGATGATATATGGCGTTCCATACGGCGCGGTACCTGGTTCGAGAAGTCTAGGTTGGGCATGCGTGAGATTGTGCTTGTTACATATTATTTTTGTTATAGATCCCCACAGAGTTTTTGCGCGCATGAGACTGGTGTGAGTGAGAGGAGCGTTTTAGATTGGTATTCCTTTTGTCGTGAAGTGTGTTCGCAATTTATTAAGTACAGGGGTAAGTTGGGGGGGCATGGGGTTGTTGTGGAGGTGGACGAGTCACAGTTTGGGAAAAGGAAGTATGGGAGGGGGAAGTCTGTGGCTGGTCTTTGGGTGTGGGGGGCTGTTGTTCCGGGGGGTGGGGGTTCCGAATGTGTTTTTACGGTTGTGGAAGGGAGGTCCAAGGCTGAATTAGTGGGGTTAATTGAGGAATGTATATAGAGCCGGGGTCCACAATAGTTTCTGATGCTTTTTCTTCTTATAGAGGGTTGGGTGAGAGGGGATTTAATCATTTAGTAGTGAACCATAGTCTAGAGTTTAAGAATTATGAGACAGGGGCTTGTACTAATACAATAGAGGGGATGTGGGGGGCGGTTAAGTCAGTTCTTGGGAGGGGGAAGAGGCGCTCTTCCAACCTTCAGTCTCATTTAGATGAGTACTGTTGGCGGAAGAGTGTTCCAGAGGGCTATTGTATTGTTCGGGTTTTCTTAAGGGCTGTGGGTAAAATGTATAGGCCGAAAGTGGTTAGTTAGGCTGGTCTGGGTAGGTGGGTGGGTGGCTGTGGCTCAGGGTGGGGTGGGTGGTTTATTTTGTTGTATAGTATTTGTTAAGGTGGGGGGGGGGGGAGAGGGGGAGTGTTTTGTTTGTTTTGTGTTTTAGTTGTGGAGGATCTATTTTGTTGAAGTTTTTGTGGAGTTGTAGTGTGTGATTGAGATGTTTTTTATGTTTCATTTGGTTTTTGTTTGTGGGTTTTTCATTTTGGGGTCGGGGGGGGGGGGTGAGGTGTGGGTGGGTTGGGTTCTTCTTTTAGTTTAGTATTTTTTCGTTGGTTTGTGTGTGTGTGTGTGTGTATGTGTGTGTGTGTGTGTGTGTGTGTGTGTGTGTGAGTGTGATTGTGGTGGCCAATCTAGTTTGTGGGGCTGGAACTTTCTTGTGGTAAGTTCTCATTTTTTTTGTTTTTGGCGTATGTGTTGTGTATTGGGGTATAGGGAAGTGTTTCATTGAAATTTGTGGCTGTGAAGGTTGGTATTGGTATTGAGAGATGTTTTTGAGTTACATAGGTCAAGGGTAGTGGTCGATCCTAATTTATGAGATTGGGAGCTGCTGTTAAGCTATATAGTTGGAGGGAAGTGTTCAATCTCAATGTTTGGTGGAGTATGTTGGTTTTTGTAATGGGAGATGGGATTGGGAGCTGCTGTTGAGCTATATAGGTCAAGGGAAGTGTTCGATCCCAATTTATCGGATCGGGAGCTGCTGTAGATCTGTGTAGGTCAAGGGAAGTGTTCGATCCCAATTTATGGGGTCGGGAGCTGCTGTAGATCTGTGTAGGTCAAGGGAAGTGTTTGTTCGTAATGTTTGGCGGTGCATTTTGGTTTTTGTATTGGGAGATGGGATCGGGAGCTGCTGTTGAGCTATATAGGTCAAGGGAAGTGTTCGATCCCAATTTATCGGATCGGGAGCTGCTGTAGATCTATATAGGTCAAGGGAAGTGTCCGATTCCAGATAATATTGTGTTTTGTGGTATTTGGTGAGTTTTGTGATGTCAATTTTTTTTTTCGTCATTTTGCGTGGTTTTGTATGGGGGTGGGTGGCTAAATTTGTTTATATTTACTTTCCTCCCACCCAAAAACCCCCCATTTCCCATGCTTGTCCCGTTAGTCATTAGGCTTTTTGTGAAACGTGTGTGTGTTTGTTTTGCGATGTATTTTCATCTTTATGATACGTATGCAACAATTTTATATCCGCCATATTGGAATTGTCGTTTATGGTCGTTTCCGCCATATTTGTGACGTCATGGGTCAAAGCCGACGGGTGCGATCGGACGCTTCCGTATTTCCCAAAACTGCATACTATATTCAGAAAATTTTACAATAATGGACAAGTTTCCAATGAGTATATTAATGTATATGATGTACATGTACATACAGTCTTATGTAAAGGATAAATGTGCTACATTTGCACCATATAGAGAAGATCTTGAGCTGCAGACAAGATCAGTGAGAAGACAGTTACACATTAAAACTTTCGTCCAAAAGGTATTTTTATTGTTCCTAGGTGTGACTCAGCACCTCCTCTCTATGGCGAGTCTGTTAAAGATTTTCTTTATCGCAGATGACGTGCGCCCTACATATCAGTGCAGTCAGCACTATCTGCCGTTGCACTAGATTGTGGCAGCTCGTTGTATGCAGGTATAGGGCTGCTTGTGTATTCTCCCTATATACTGAATAGCCTAGAGTACAACGACCTTCTTCGTTATTAGTGTGTCCAGGAAAGGAGACAACCATTCTCCTCTGTTGACAAAGCGATCAAGGAATATGAAATCTGCTTATTGTCCTACATCTATGGCTTGTAGGTTATCATGTGAGAAAAAGGGCAAACTGTGTTTTACACGAATGATAGTTGCTGAATCTATGCTGGTTTGTGGATAGAAGCTTTTGTCTCAAGGAAATTTATTGTTCTCAAAGTCAGTATGTGTTCCAGAATTCTGCAGCAAACCAATGTTAAGGGTATTGATTTGCAGTTAAACCAGTACATTCTGTTTACCTTTCTTGTATACAGGAGTCACTTCACTTGTTTTCCAGTCACTTGGGGCTGCGCTGGGTTAGAGATTTGCAATAAATGCAAGCCAAGTAGGCCTAAGGGGTCATGCTACAGAGTACTCTCTCTAAAAATGAATTGAGAATCCATCTGCACCTGTCATCTTATAATTGTTTTCAACTTTTTCAGTTGCTTCTCTACTCAAGGGATACTTATGTATATGTCTTCCATGCAGCAATCTGTGCAACAGTCAAACAACGGTTTGTATGATCTTCTTGCATGAGTAAGTTCTTAAAAACGAAATTTAAAGCTTCAGCTTTCCTTGTGCTGTCTTCATTGCCGCACCAGACTGGTGACTTCATGTATGACCAGAATTTTCTCGGATTTTAGGCAGGATCTCTCACTAAGATATGACAGTGGAGGTTGTATGCTTCACACTTGGATCTTCATACGCACATAAATTTCTGCTACTCTTTGCCTGTTGAAATTTGTGAATTCTTTTTTGAACCAACAGTGCAACATTCTTTGTTTCCTCAGCAATTTCCGAATTTGATTATTAAACCACAGAGCATCGTTTCCATCCTTAATCCACTTACTTGGCATGAACATCTCCAGAGTGCAATTAATAATCATTTTAAACTTTGCCTGTAATTATAATATGTCTGTTGTATTCAAAGTAAATCATGCCTGTTCATTGTCTAAGAGGGATGCTAACAGCTGCTTATCTATTTTTCCTTAGCCATCTGGAAGGCTTTATTAACTTAACTAACCATTATTGTTATGTTGACGTCATGTTCACTTACCCCTGTCTTCATACACAGACTGTTGACAAGGTAATGTCTGTTCATGGCTACAAGGTCCTAAATATTTCCATTGTGTGTGGGCTGTTGAAGTAGTTGTTCAAGGCTGTGAATCCATAGGTGTCCCAGACTGTACTCAGTAGATTAAAGTCACCTCCAACCAATATTGTGTGGCCTGGATGTTTCTGCAAGTGTTAGAGTGGAATCAGGTGGTTGGTAAAAACATCTGGTAATAAACTTGAGTTCACCAAGGCCTGCTACTTGTGTCCAGATAACTACACAGTCAGACTCAGTTTTGGCTTTGATAGGCACGATATTTTTGTTGACAAAAATGAACATTTCCCTTCCTGTGGCACCTAATATGTCTGTTTGATATACATTCCATGCCTTGCTAAATATATCGGAGCTTTCTACATTGGGTTTCATCCAGCTCTTGGTTCTGAAAATAATTTGAGTGTGACAACTTTCCTGGAAGGCAGTAAGTTCAGGATCTCTATTACGAATACTTTGACAATTTACTGTTAAAATTTTGACAGTCGAAGTGTGTCTACTTTGTGTGCGATCTGATTTTGCTCTCTGTGTATTGACTGTCAAGTGTTCATCAGAGGCCTTCAAACTACCACCTAGCCAAAAAGTCACCAAGTACTCCACAAGTACTTTGCCGCCAGAGTTTATCATTCCATGATGACAACAAACATTCTAATAAGGAGGATAACCTTTTAGTTGTGCTTACAGTTCAGCAGATAAATGTTGCTGTCTAGAGGATGTTCCCTAATTTAGAATTCTGCAGCAGAATAACAGATATGCACATTAGATCCTTATGACATAAGCATCTACTATACAGTAAATCATATCAACTGAACATTTGATAGAAATGTATGTTCAAGATATACAGGGTGTTACAAAAAGGTATGGCCAAACTTTCAGGAAACATTCCTCACAGACAAAGAAAGAAAATATGTTATGTGGACATGTGTCCGGAAACACTTACTTTCCATGTTAGAGCTCATTTTATTACTTCTCTTCAAATCACATTAATCATGGAATGGAAACACACAGCAACAGAACGTACCAGCATTACTTCAAACACTTTGTAACAGGAAATGTTCAAAATGTCCTCCGTTAGCGAGGATACATGCATCCACCCTCTGTCGCATGGAATCCCTGATGCGCTGATGCAGCCCTGGAGAATGGCGTATTGTATCACAGCCATCCACAATACGAGCACGAAGAGTCTCTACATTTGGTACCGGGGTTGCGTAGACAAGAGCTTTCAAATGCCCCCATAAATGAAAGTCAAGAGGGTTGAGGTCAGGAGAGCGTGGAGGCAATGGAATTGGTCCGCCTCTACCAATCCATCGGTCACCGAATCTGTTGTTGAGAAGCGTATGAACACTTCGACTGAAATGTGCAGGAGTTCCATCGTGCATGAACCACATGTTGTGTCGTACTTGTCCAGGCACATGTTCTAGCAGCACAGGTTGAGTATCCCGTATGAAATCATGATAACGTGCTCCATTGAGCGTAGGTGGAGGAAACTAAAATGAGCTCTAACATGGAAATTAAGCGTTTCCGGACACATGTCCACATAACATCTTTTCTTTATTTGTGTGTGAGGAATGTTTCCTGAAAGTTTGGCCGTACCTTTTTGTAACACCCTGTAGGTACCTGTCAGATGTTGTTTGATATGTGTACTCACTCAGACTGGATGGCAGCAGCTGTATTTTATCATGATAGAGAGATATGGAACATTTGTCAAGCCGTCTCCATTCATTGAGCATAGGAAACTTGAACAAGGAGCAGCACATTGAATATATGCTAAAAGATTGAGAGTAACTTTCCCCTCATTGAATGTGTAACTGCTTTTCATACAGCACCAGCTTTTCAGTGCAATTTCACTTGGAGAATACTTTTTAAACTTAGCACACACAGGAGTCTTAATTATAACTATATTTCCTATGATATGGAGATGGTGGATGATAATGTTGTTGATAGTATTTGAAGACAAGTATTTTTAAGCCAATTACAGGACTTGGTAATATCGCCTCTGATTTAGACACTCTGGGACAGTTCTTGGTAATGAAAATAAGGTAGTGGTTATGGTTGGAGTCAACAAGAGTTGGGATCACAACTTCAACTTGCAGTTGAGAATGACATCAGGCATGCTTCTGAAAATTCTCATCAGACTAATACAAAAATTGTGTCCCTTTTTTCATTTGCACAATTGACAGAATTCTACATAGTATTGATTTGCTTGACCATCACATTAGTCAGATACATTCTTAGTGATGCACCTGATGGCATCCTTGTTTGCATGATTGAGATTATGGTCCCACCAGAAGACACAGCTTAGTGTACATCTGAATGTTATCTGTAAGAGGTAACTTGCCTCACCAATTTCCCTAAGTGTTCAGAATAGTGTCTATCCAATCCATTTCATTTGTAGTATTTTCACTAGGCCTTTTTAATGTTAATGTTTCTGGAAGCGAGAACTGCCAGATAAGAATAAACAAAGTAGCAGCAATCAGTGATGTACAGCCAGCTGACACCAGTGTTGGAGGATAGCATGTTTGACGGTGATGTTACATGTGGAAGCTGTGGGATGGGGTCTCCAGTACCAAGGCAAGTGTGGAGTCAAGAATGCTTTCTTAACAGAAAGAAATAATTTTCAGTTGCCATTCATATAGCACTCCAGTGATGGCAACTCAGGTTCTGGTTATAGTTGATGATGAATAATGTATGCTGAGGCATTAGAATGTTAAGGCAGCACAGTGGTGGCTGTCAGTGGGCAGTGTCCTTGTTGATGCAAGTCGGCTGTCAACTCAACAGTGCAGCAGTGTTAAATGAGGGGGCTGGTGAGCACCATTTATGGCCTAGTGCGTCTGGCAGAAATGTGCAGGCACCCTGAGTTGAACCCGAGACCCTCAGAATCTAGCCGGAATGTCAGGCAATGGCACCCACTGGGCGACCATATCTTGACTGACCCAGTTCCAAGCCCAGAACCATCTAGGCTAATAGATATCTCATAGCTCAGTGGTTTTGCATCCATAATCGGTCACACTGCTCAGTGGAACTGTTGTAGCTTCACCACACATTTGACTGTCAACTGACATGGAGACAGTCAAATGCTCTTTGTTTGAAGGAATGCTGCTACCAGCTGATCTAGCAGCATATATGCTCGCTGCAGGTGGGTGTGTTATGATAGGTGATAGGCTCCCGTCATACTTGGCTGTCAAAACATCTAAGTATTATACTGCAGCATATAGTGATCCCATTAATTACTGAAAATGAAATGCTGTGTTGTATGATGCTGAACCAGCACTGTTCCAGTGCCCAGCTGTGGGACTATGTTTTTGTTTGGCCCATATAACACTTGGCTGATTGTGAAGGCCTGTCTGAATCACATGACACAACTGTGGAAAAACAAAAAACCAAAGAGTGGAGAGCACAGAGTGTAAAAATCAAAACACATTTCAATTTTTCCATCAAAACATATGAAGTCTGGTAGTAAAAAAGACGAGTTTCTCATATCACTACATGAAATCGACAATTGAAAGGAATTTTACAGATGTGTTCTACACAGAGGTGTACAAATTTTCCTTCCAGACTGCTTGCCGACGTCTCCACCGCAATCATTAAAGCAGCTCAACCTGCAGCAACAGATGCACAAGGATACACATGTACTGAAGCACAGTGGTTAAAGAAGGTCAGATTGGGTTTCCGCTAGCCTTACAAGCTTCACGGAACCCATTCATCCTGCTGCGTCGCAACAGGTTGCACTATCAGTCCAGTGTAACTAGCCAGATTGTGTAGGTAGTTTCACTGCAGCTCACTTATCATAATGTTGAGGGCAGCAAAATGAACTAACAATATGTAAAGGAGATAGAGGAGAAATTGAGAACTGGGGAATATATACCAGTCATGAAACAGAGTGCAAGTCAAATGGAGGAAAAGATGGTGTGTCTTTATGAGATAGCTTCAAATGAATTGGTAGGTGTCTTGCAGTGCAAGTAATGTAAAAAGTTACGAAAAACTCACTCAGGAATGTTGAGTATGTTAAGACGTATTTGTAAATTTGACACACAGTTTCCTCACTCCATGTACATTTTGAAAGAGGACTAAGACTTTGTACCTGACAAGTGTGCGGAAATGTGTCCTAAGGACTTGAGGCCATTTAGCAGTATATAGACTTTCTAAATTAAGGGCAAAAAATGATCAAAATAGGAAAAAATGCAGTTCAGTGGATATTAAAAATCACAGTCTGAAGTGCAAAGAAAGCTTAGTGCAAAATAAAAGCTTCTTATTTCAGATATGTGCTTTTTGTGTTAAGTATGAAGAACGAACTTCATGCTTGCTAAAAGGTATTTGGTGAATTTAGAATATACTATTTTGGCGACTTAGAATGAATTCAACAAACCTGCAATACATATCGTGGCAAAAGTAATTAAAATTGGTACAGTTGGCATCATATTTAGCTGTAACACACTAAGGTTACAGAAACTAGACTTCCAAACTTTCTTTAGATGATGTTGCAGTATAATAGACATCTTCAGGTTCTTAGGTGCAAAAGATCTCAAATTTCAGAGATGGTTCTCATAACTACAGAAAACATGTATTAGACGTGTCGTAATGATGCTTCGAATTGGGAAAGTCCAGTACTAGTCGAAAGAGGGTGAAGATGCTGGGAGAATCATTTATATGTAAATAAATAAGCCCAAAATACACCAAAAAGGTAAAAAAGGACAAATAAAATCCATCATTTTCTGGGCTACAATTACATGAAATGAATATAAATTTCATTGGGCTTCATCTTGTGATATTCAGATATTTTCATCAATTTCCAAACCCCACTCACTGCACTACAAAGAAAGTGTGCAGAATAAGCAACATAGTGCAGGCCAGTGGGAAGACAGACAAGCAAGCAAGACTCCTTTAGCATGCTTGGGTTGGGCATAGCTTGGCTTGGATGGGAGTAAAGCAGCCTGCGCATTTTGCTGATTACATGCGGCCACTTGCCTCCCTGGCTAATAGGCAAGCATGGGCAGGCTAAAAGCAGAATGTATACACCTCAAGTTCTGCATTACAGAAGATCATTTGGAAAAAATTTAAACAATGCTCCCAGATTGATACAAGTTTGTACCTCGTTGCTGCAGCCATCATACAAGAAAAGGGGGAGTGGTTATATACACAAAAGGTCGAATTAAGTCCCAGAGTATAGACATAACAGAGTACTGTTTAAACAACTTTTTGCTGTGCTTCAGTAATAGACCAGGAGACATACAAGATTGTTTTTCTGACAGTCTACTGGCCTCCAATATGAAAGTTTTTATTTGCATCGGCAAGTAGCCATGTCATATACCCTGAATCTGGAAGTGGGCTTCGTTGCAGAAAGACAAGTATCCATACAGACTGCGTGGCAACATCTGTACCTCCATGAATGGACAGTGTGGTGACAATTATTACTGCAACAGAGAGAAGATTTTGCTCATTTCTGTATTCAGTTCTCGTTGTCAACTTACATAACACTTGGTTAACAATAGTCAAGAGTAGTTCAGAACTCATTCTATATTTATCAACATATGGAATGAAATTTCAGTTAGTGCTACCAACTGAGTCATTCAGCCACAAGTAGAGTACTAAGTAAAGTAGCTGTCTGGCCAAACAAATAAAGTTAAATAATTCTCATATTAATACTCTAATAGCCTAGAGATGATGATAGTTTGAACTATCACATTGTATACACACATTAGGCTCTTCAGCCTGTTGCAAAAGCATCAAAAACTGTACTAAGAGCAAACTGCACCAACTTCAAGGCGCTACATAGAAACAATTCATCCTGTTGAATTGCTAATTGTTATTGTTGTGTCTAGACAAGACAGTCTAGACACAAGGCGAGGAAGCCGAAAGGGCACGCGTCAACTCACGCCGGCTTGCGTTAAGTCTGAAACAGGATACGTAATGAATGCTATAAAGAAAAGTACGTAGCTGCTGGAATGCTTAACTTCAATCCATCATTTGTATACAGCATTCTGGATGATACAAGTGAGACTCTCTCTAGATATGGTTAATGGCACCTTGCTAGGTCGTAGCCATGGACTTAGCTGAAGGCTATTCTAACTATCTCTCGGCAAATGAGAGAAAGGCTTCGTCAGTGTAGTCGCTAGCAAAGTCGTCCGTACAACTGGGGCGAGTCCTAGTACGTCTCTCTAGACCTGCCGTGTGGTGGCGCTCGGTCTGCAATTACTGACAGTGGCGACACGCGGGTCCGACATGTACTAATGGACCGCGGCCGATTTAAAGCTACCACCTAGCAAGTGTGGTGTCTGGCGGTGACACCACAGTTATTTGGATTACAGTCAATCAGGATAATATTTTACCAGTCAGGGTATCTTTGTACCAGGTGTAGTTGAAAGTAGGTTGAAGCAGAATATTAGCTTAAAGGAAAAAAGACAGGTCGGGATCAAACCAGAATAGGAAAAGAAGAATTCTGCTTATAGGCAGCAACCATGGGAGGGGTGTGGGTCAGCAGCTTCAGGAGAAATTAGGGGCAGGGTACCAGGTCACAAGTTTTGTGAAACCAAGCGCTAGCCTTAGCCAGGTGACAGAAAACTTAGGTCAGCTATGCAGGGATCTTGAAGGAAGATCAGATAATTATAGTTGGGGGAGCAGGAAACGGCCTGGCTATGAATCCAAGATACAGTATTAGGAGCGACCAGGATAAAATAGGAGCAGAAACTGAGCACACAAATGTGGGGTTTGTGGAGGTCTTTCAGGTCCATGATCAGCCCTGGGTAAACACTGCTGTAAGGCATGTTACCACTGAGCTGAACAGGATGCTCCAGACACCGGCAAACTGTCACATAAGTGTTGTTCCAGTAAATGCTATTGGTAGGTGGGGATACACTACACATGGCCTACACCTGAATAGGATGGGGAAAAAATTAGTTAGCTTCTCTATTAGCAGAAACTGTAAGGGGGTGGTCCACAGTCACACAAGGGGTGATGCCTGTGGTTAATGGGTCCAGGCAGACAGGTTTTTTTTTTTTTTTTTTTTTTTTTTAGGTAAAAGCCAAAGTCCAGACAGATGGAAATCGAGATAAATAGAAAAAAAAACTTCATGTACAGTAAATAGGAGCAAAGCTAACGGTAATATCAGCTTACTTCATCAGAATATTAGGGGAATAAAAAATAAAGTAGATGAGCTATTAGTGTGTTAAGAGGACCTCAGAAATAAGAATGATATTAATATACTCTGTCTGTCTAAACACCATGTAACTGTGGGCGTGGACAGTGTCAGTATAAGTGGTTATAATTTAGCATCTTACATTTGTAGATCCAGGATGGATAAAGGAGGAGTTGAGTTGCCATTTTCAAAAACAAGGGTATAAATGCAAAACTGAAGAAGTAAGCAAATTTTGTGTTGATCAGCACTTTGAGGTTTGTGCATGTGAACTTCAGCTAGATAGTGTAGTATCGATATTAGCAACAGTGTACAGGTCCCCATTAGGAGACTGGAGCTTTTCATAAAAAAGTTTGACTCCCTATTATGCTGTCTGTCAAACGAAAAGAAGAAGTTATTAATCTGTGGTGATTTCAATGTAAACTTTCTAAGTAATTCTGATAGGAAAAGTGAACTAGAAGTGTCATTAACAACATAGAACTTAGAATCAGTGATCAATTTCCCTACACATATTGCTCAAGACAGTAGCACACTAATAGATAATGTATTTGTACAGAAAGAGGATGTAAAACAAACACATGCTTTCCCTGTGGTAAACGGATTGTCAGTCCATGATGCACAACTGATTAACTTACAAAACCTAAAAGGGTGTACAGTTCGGAAACCATTTAGTAAAAGTGTGAGGTCACTCAAATCTGTATCTACAGGGTGTTACAAAAAGGTACGGCCAAACTTTCAGGAAACATTCCTCACACACAAAGAAAGAAAATATGCTATGTGGACATGTGTCCGGAAACGCTTAATTTCCATGTTAGAGCTCATTTTAGTTTCGTCAGTATGTACTGTACTTCCTCGATTCACCGTACCTTTTTGTAACACCCTGTATAGAGCACTTCAGAGAAAGCTTAAGAAATGTTAATTGGGGAGATGTATATAATGATAAATGCAACATATTTCTTGATAAGTTTGTATCCATTTTTGAACATTGTTTCCCACCTTGGATTACCACAGGTATTAAAGTGTCTTCAGAAAGAAAAAGAAAACTGTACGAGATAGCAAGAATGAGTAAAGATCCAGAAGTAGTTTTACACTATAAAAATTATTGTAACATACTGATAAAAGTTGTAAGGAAATCAAGAAATATGTATGTTAGAGAAGAAATTAAAAACTCTGGCAATAAAATAAAATGAATGTGGAATGCTGTTAGAAGGGAGACAGGAAAAGTAACCACTGGGGTAGATAGTATTACTATTAAAGAAAATGAGACCATCCTAACCAACAGTACACAAGTAGCTAACGTATTTAACAACCATTTCTTAAGTGTAGGAGAAAAAATTGGTGAGGACAGTTCAGAAGAAAAAGCCAGGCAGAACATGGAAGAGTCTGTTTTGAAAAAAATTAGTCAGATTAAGTTTCACCTAACAACCTCTTGCGAAATAAGTAAAATTATTAAACCTTTGAAAAATAAATGTTCTGTTGGAGTAGATGACATATTAAAACAATGTGGAGCAATTACAGCTGATGTTCTGAGTCACATATGTAATGCATCACTAACTCAAGATATTTTTCCAGTCAGGTTAAAATATGCCATTGTCAGGCCTCTCTACAAAAAGGGGGACTTCACAGGTGTCAATAATTATCAGCCAGTACCCTTGCTTACAGCATATTCAAAAATCTTCGAGAAAGTAATGTACTTGAGTGGTTAGCCATCTCAACAATAATGGGATACTTAGTAAATCACAGTTCGGATTTCAAAAATGCTGTTCCACCGAGACAGCAATATAAAATTTCACTGTCCACGTAATAAAGTCTTTCGATAGTAAAATGTCACCAATAGGAATTTTCTGTGACCTGTCCAAAGCATTTGATTGTGTGAACCACGCCATTATGTTACAGAAATTACAATTATGTGGTATAAATGGCATAGCATATGAGTGGTTTAAGTCATACCTACAGAACAGGAAGTAAAAAGTTTCCTTATATGGGACAAATGATTTAAATAAGTTCGCCACTTCATCTAACTTGGGTGAAATTGCATTAGGTGTTCCACAGGGTTCAATCATGGGTCCCCTTCTGTTCTTGATATACGTGAACAACCTCCCTTCCTATTTGAAACAGGAAGCTGAACGGACACTGTTTGCTGATGCTACAAGTATCATTATTAATCCTGTAAAAGAAACTCCAATTGAAAATGATACAAATAAGGTCTTTGGAAAAGTCATTAATTGGTTTTCTGCAAATGGGCTTGCTCTAAACTTTGAAAAAACACAGTACATCCAATTTTCTGTTGCAAAAAGTGCAGTTCCTTCAATAAATGTAACACATCAACAGAAATCAGTAGACAGTGTAGAGCATACTAAGTTTTTGGGTGTGCATATAGATGAGAATCTTAATTGGAAAATTCGTATTTTAGATCTTCTAAAGTGACTAGGTTCAGCAGAATAATTGCCAATTTTGAGGATATAGAGATTAGTAAGCTAACATACTTTGCATACTTTCACTCTCTGATGTCATCCGGAATAATATTTTGGGGTAACTCAACATTTAGACAAAAAGTATTCACTGCTCAAAAGAAAGTGGTTAGAATAATGTGTGGGGTTCATAGTTGCACATCTTGTAGGCACCGTTCTAAAATATTGGGAATCCTTACAACAGTCTCACAGTACACTTACTCACTAATGAAATTTGTTCTCAGCAACATGGACTGGTTTAAAAACAGTGACATTCATGATTATAATACCAGAAAAAAGAAAGATTTACACTATCCTTTACTCAACCTATCTTTGGCACAGAATGGGGTAAAATATGCTGTTATAAAAATTTTCGACAAGTTACCAGATGAAATAAAATGTCTGACAGACAGCAGTAATAGCTTCAAAAATAAATTGAAATCGTATCTCCTTGACAACTCCTTCTATACCATAGATGAATATTCGAATAGCAAAAATCTATAAATAAATTTAGTATATGCATTTTGTGCCATTTAAGGGAATGGGGTGTTGTTGTTGTTGTTGTTGTTGTCTTCAGTCCTGAGACTGGTTTGATGCAGCTCTCCATGCTACTCTATCCTGTGCAAGCTTCTTCATCTCCCAGTACTTACTGCAACCTACATCCTTCTGAATCTGCTTAGTGTATTCATCTCTTGGTCTCCCTCTATGATTTTTACCCTCCACACTGCCCTCAAAAGCTAAATTTGTGATCCCTTGATGCCTCAGAACATGTCCTGCCAACCGGTCGCTTCTTCTTGTCAAGTTGTGCACAAACTCCTCTTCTCCCCAATTCTATTCAATACCTCCTCTTTAGTTATGTGATCTACCCATCTAATCTTCAGCATTCTTCTGTAGCACCACATTTCGAAAGCTTCTATTCTCTTCTTGTCCAAACTATTTATCATCCATGTTTCACTTCCATACATGGCTACACTCCATACAAATACTTTCAGAAACGAATTCCTGACACTTAAATCTATACTCGATGTTAACAAATTTCTCTCCTTCAGAAACGCTTTCCTTTCCATTGCCAGTCTACATTTGATATCCTCTCTACTTCGACCATCATCAGTTACTTTGCTCTCTAAATAGCAAAACTCCTTTACTACTTTAAGTGTCTCATTTCCCAGTCTAATTCCTTCAGCATCACCCAACTTAATTCGACTACATTCCATTATCCTCGTTTTGATTTTGTTGATGTTCATCTTATATCCTCCTTTCAACACACTGTCCATTCCGTTCAACTGCTCTTCCAAGTCCTTTGCTGTCTCTGACAGAATTACAATGTCATCGGCAACCCTCAACGTTTTTATTTCTTCTCCGTGGACTTTAATACTACTCTGAATTTTTCTTTTGTTTCCTTTACTGCTTGCTCAATGTACAGATTGAATAACATTGGGGACAGGCTACAACCCTGTCTCACTCCCTTCCCAACCGCTGCTTTCTTTTCATGCCCCTCGACTCTTATAACTGCCATTTGGTTTCTGTACAAATTGTAAATAGCCTTTTGCTCTCTGTATTTTACCCCTGCCACCTTCCGACTTTGAAAGAGAGTATTTCAGTCAACATTGTCAAAAGCTTTCTCCAAGTCCACAAATGCTAGAAATGTAGGTTTGCCTTTCCTTAATCTATTTTCTAAGATAAGTCGTAGGGTCAGTATTGCCTCACGTGTTCCAACATTTCTGCGGAATCCGAACTGATCTTCGCCGAGGTCGGCTTCTACCAGTTTTTCCATTCGTCTGTAAAGAATTCGCGTTAGTATTTTGCAGCTGTGACTTATTAAACTGATAGTTCGGTAATTTTCACATCTGTCAACACCTGCTTTCTTTGGGATTGGAATTATTATATTCTTCTTGAAGTCTGAGAGTATTTTGCCTGTCTTGTACATCTTGTTCACCAGATGGTAGAGTTTTGTCAGGACTGCCTCTCCCAAGGCCGTCAGTAGTTCCAATGGAATGTTGTCTACTCCCGGGACCTTATTTCGACTCAGGTCTTTCAGTGCTTTGTCAAACTCTTCACGCAGTATCGTATCTCCCATTTCATCTTCATCTACATCTACATCTTCTTCCATTTCCATAATATTGTCCTCAAGTACATGGCCTTTGTATAGACCCTCTATATACTCCTTCCACCTTTCTGCTTTCCCTTCTTTGCTTAGAACTGGATTTCCATCTGAGCTCTTGATATTCATACAAGTGGCTCTCTTTTCTCCAAAGGTCTCTTTAATTTTCCTGTAGGCAGTATCTATCTTACCCCTAGTGTGGGGGACTGATGACCTTAGCTGTTTAGTCCCCCTTAAACATCCCAACAACAACCACCACCACCCCTAGTGAGATAAGCCTCTACATCCTTACATTTGTCCTCTAGCCATCCCTGCTTAGCCATTTTGCACTTCCTGTCGATCTCATTTTTGAGACGTTTGTATTCCCTTTTGCCTGCTTCATTTACTGTGTTTTTATATTTTCTCCTTTCATCAATTAAATTCAATATTTCTTCTGTTACCCAATGATTTCTACTAGCCCTCGTCTTTTTACCTACTTGATCCTCTGCTGCCTTCACTACTTCATCCCTCAGAGCTACCCATTCTTCTTCTACTGTATTTCTTTCCCCCATTCCTGTCAATTGTTCCCTTATGCTCTCCCTGAAACTCTGCACAATCTCTGGTTTAGTCAGTTTATCCAGGTCCCATCGCCTTAAATTTCCACCTTTTTGCAGTTTCTTCAGATTTAATCTACAGTTCATAACCATAGATTGTGGTCAGAGTCCACATCTGCCCCTGGAAATGTCTTTCAATTTAAAACCTGGTTCCTAAATCTCTGTCTTACCATTATATGATCTATCTGATACCTTCTAGTATCTCCAGGGTTCCTCCATGTATGCAACCTTCTTTTATGATTCTTGAACCAAGTGTTAGCTATGATTAAGTTGTGCTCTGTGCAAAATTCTACCAGACAGCTTCCTCTTTCATTTCTTACCCCCCAATCCATATTCACCTACTGTGTTTCCTTCTTTCACTTTTCCTACTTCCGAATTCCAGTCACCCATGATTATTAAATTTTAGTCTCCCTTCACTACCTGAATATTTTCTTTTATCTCATCATACATTTCATCAATTTCTTCATCGTCTGCAGAGCTAGTTAGCATATAAACTTGTACTACTGTAGTAGGCATGGACTTTGTGTCTATCTTGACCACAATAATGCGTTCACTATGCTGTTGGTAGTAACTTACCCGCACTCCTATTTTTTTTATTCATTATTAAACCTACTCCTGAATTACCCCTATTTGATTTTGTATTTATAACCCTGTATTCACTGACCAAAAGTCTTGTTCCTCCTGCCACCGAACTTCACTAATTCCCACTATATCTAACTTCAACCTATCCATTTCCATTTTTAAATTTTCTAACCTACCTGCCCGATTAAGGGATCTTACATTCCATGCTCCGATCCGTAGAACGCCAGTTTTCTTTCTCCTGATAACGACGTCCTCTTGAGTAGTCCCCGCCGAAGATCCGAATGGGGGACTATTTTACCTCTAGAATATTTTACCCAAGAGGACGCCATCATCATTTAACCATACAGTAAAGCTGCATGCCATCGGGAAAAATTACGGCTGTAGTTTCCCCTTGCTTTCAGCCGCTCGCAGTACCAGCACAGCAAGGCCGTTTTGGTTCGTGTTGCAAGGCCAGGTCAGTCAATCATCCAGACTGTTGCCCTTGCAACTACTGTAAAGGCTGCTGCCCCTCTTCAGGAACCATACGTTTGTCTGGCCTCGCAACAGATACCCCTCCGTTTTGGTTGCATCTACGGTACGGCCATCTGTATCGCTGAGGCACGCAAGCCTCCCCACCAACGGCAAGGTCCATGGTTCATGGGGGTAGGGGGGGTAAATAATGCAAATAATAGAAATATTAATCTTTAACTCTTTATTGTTAGGTGGTTGTCTAACTCTTTATTGTTGTATATATTAAAAAATCTTGTTTCATATGTGCATTTCTTGTGCACTTGACATGTGTCACATCACAACGGCTGTACCATGCGATTGATCAATGGAACATGCAACCAAGTAACTAACTAACCACTTACCACTTCTGTTTCAAAGGGCTGCTGCTCCACCTCCTTGCATTATTTAGTAGTAAAAGTTACAGTTTTATTATGTCTGTGATTTCCATTTAGTATTTCAATTGTCATTTCAACTTCCTACAAGTTCTTAGACTTGTGATCAACCTTTAATTATATTGGCAGTGAAGAGAGCTTGTGGTGACAGTGATTTAAGTTGAACAATGCCAGGTCAGTACAAATATCTTGATATTTCAAAGTAAACCTGGAGTACTGATGAATTAACATTGTTTGTTTTTACTTCTTACTAACAGCTAATTTTCTTCTGGTATGATCTACATTTACCCAGAGCATTAAATACAGGTTAATTTCTTAGTTTTTTTTAAGAGTGGTCTAAAATTATGCTAAATGACAGCGTGACTTTGCACCAGCATTAAAATTGAAATTTTACTCTAATAGGCCATAGTTAGTATATATTTTCAGTTTTTCAGGCATTCAGTAATTATAGATGTAAAATGTTACAATGTATGTTGTGATGTGTAATTTATTTTGTGTGGTGCTTTGTCAAAACATGGTAAGAAGTGGTACAAAGCTGCCCTGATTGACTGTACACTCTGTTTTGATCACACTTAAAATTTAAGACTTCATTCATCAAATTCATTTTGCTTTTATCGACAAAGCATCAGCATCAATTATATCGTAATTATTACAAGTATTCATTCTTTTGAGTAATATAAATTCAGCAGCGACCTTTTGCTTAAGGGTGACATTCTATAAAGTGGTCGTCAAACTTTTTTGTTCAATAACCAACACTGACACTGTGGGGCACCATCTCTGCTGTCTGGCAGATGATTAACTGATTAATAACAGTAGTTGTATTTACATTTAAATGCATTATGCTATATGAGATACAATCACAGGTGTGTATTAAATATTTTGAATGTCATTTTTCATCTATTCGTTGAGCTGTATTACAACAGTCTTAACATTATTTCAAATTCCCAGCTACAAGTATGTACTGCATTTGAAAGCATAGTCCATTTGAAATTTGTACTGTGGCAGCTGATCAGTACGAGTCATGCATCCCCGTGAGGTGTCAGTACTGTAAGACAAGCTATGACACATTCCCTCTCACATTTTCTAACAATGCACTGGCTTTACTATTTCGCCCTCTGCCCCTGAGGTAATCGGCCAACTTTACTTAGCTCTTGGTTGAATTCACCAATTTCAGTTAAAACTGTGCACATCTCGAAATGGTACTATCTCTGTAAGTATTTTTGTTTGTTGTGAGCAGAGGAACTACACTCTTAATAAACTCATAATGTTAGTTACTAGAGGTATATTATTATAAAATATGGCTGGGAACCATGGACCACAGAAATACTTGATTCGGGCTGCAATTTTACAACCACTCATCAAGACATTGCAGTCAGGATTTTTTCGTATTCTTATGATAAATTATTCTTCTTTCATTTTAAGAGTTGCTGAAGCTGAACTAGCAATAGACACATTTGCTAGTTTCATTTGTTCACTGCCTTTCGGTTCACTTTTTGTGGTAAGTGTGCATAGTTTCCTTGAACAATTTACTTTCTTAATTTGAACCTTTGTTATTCGTTGTTGTTGCAGTCAGTCCATCTTAATATTATTCTTAATTATATTGTAGCTCCCAGCCCTGGTTACAGAAATAAGAATAAAACTCATTCGACCGTCCAATTGGTATTTCAGCCGTCTGTCAACCAGCATGTGCTTATGTCACATCTCTGCAGCATATGCTGTGTTGCTCAAGTCCACTTATTAGAAAGGTCGGCTGTGGAGAGGTATTCTTCCTGCTGCTAGTGTAATTAAAGCTTGGCTGTATCACAGAATACGTATGGCAGTTCTGTGCTGTTGACTTACTTCCTGGAATGGCACAGAATTATCCCACTAAGTTCACTTGACATTCTCTTATCATTTCTAATAAGATTCCAAATGATTCTCACTTAAGCTGGGACATAGAGTTAGTAAATTTATTGAGGTCATGCCATGCAGAGGCTACAACTAATCTCATATTTTAATTTGGCAATAATCCATTAGTTGTCAGTGTTGCATGATAGACAGGGAATAGAGCAGTGGCTCACTGTTAACAGGTTGCATTATTTGCAGTTCCAACCTCACTGGTAGCCAGTATACGCCATAAGCTTTGTACCTCTCCTCTGACCAGGCTACAAGCAACTAGATTGAAAATCTGTGAGGAAGTCTTTAAGAAGACAGGTTTCCATACTTCCCTACATCCATTGAATTCAAATGTTGCTCTTGGAAATGTTTTTAGAAGGTTTTGCAATTACTGGCAGGGCAGCAAGTGAAATAGACTGGTGCTTTCAGCATATTCATGAAATACAGTTTAAAAAACCAAAAAGGGTTGACTACAAATACTCGACTGTACATCCACAATGTGCAACATTTACTAACAGACCATACGCATATATTGTGCCAAAACCGTTTGAATGAAAGTCAACAATGCATTCTACAGTGTGGCATTTTGTGCAGATGACTGGAATTTTAGTTCTAAGAGATGGCAGAGTTTATTGGCCCCTTTAGTGAATGACTCAGACTCTGCAGTGGTCAGCCAGTGACTTATGACATTCTGTAAAAGCTGCACCTAATATAGTAGTTTATGATGGGAGGAATCTTCCATGGCGCACAGTCACTGTTAATAAACCACATTACAAGAAGTTAAAAGCAGAAATGATGAACTCCTTTTTAATGTTACTTTACAGAGGAACTTCTGTCCACTTTAATTCCCACACCACTAAAAAGGTGAATGATATGAATATTAATGTCTATGGCACTGAAAAACAAGTGCAATCACCAAAATTAAACAAAGATTTGCAGGGCCAGATTGAAGTCTCATCAGACTGTGTAGCTTTGTTATCTCCCATTTTAATCCTAATTAAATGAAATAAAAACTATACTCTGTGGTTACAAGAAAGCAAAGTCACACCTGCCTACAAGTTGCAAAAGTGATTCAGAAAACTACTGTCCAATCTAGTCTATGTACATCTGTGTAGAATCTGAAAGCATATACTGAGCCCAAAAGAAGATCTTATTATAGCAAGAATTTCTTCCTCTGCTCCCTTATAAAACAGGTCAAATAACAGAACAGTATTTTAACATCAATACTGAAGATTAGCTAGAAACATAAAGAGAGGTCAGAAACATCAAGAGCCCCAGCGTCACAACAAATCAAAGGCATTGGAGTGGTGACATATCTGTACATACCCCCAGAGAAAGACCCAAGCAGATAACACAGCTCATCACATCTGCAGCAGCTGGGGAAAGGCATGACAGTGAAGTAACAGAAATCAGTTTGATGTTTAATAATACTATTATTAACAGAGTAAGGGTTTGAATGTGGAATCCTACAATATCAGACATCAAAGTGTTTTGGCTTGTTGACCAAAATATTTTTGTGGTAAAAGCAGGGTTGAGGGTACTGAACTCAGAACATGTTCTAATATTCTACAAAAATGTACATGAATGAGGTTGAGGTGTAGTGTTCTTGTAGATGGGTGTGATTTTTGCTTTCTTGTAATGACTGAACATAGATTTTTTGTTTGATTTAACTGCAATTAAAATAGGAGCAAAAAAGCTTAGATTTTGTAAAGACTCTGATGAGAATTCAATTAGGCCCTGGAGAACTATGTTTAATTTTAGTGACTGCAGCTGTTTCTCATCACTGCAGACACTAATATCTATATCACTCATTGTTGTAGTGACATTGGATTTAAAACTAAACAGTGGGTTCTTCATAAAGAGATAGAGGGGCTGGCAAGTACTTACTTCAGCTCAGTACAGCCGATAGTTACACAAAACAGAACAGAAAATTTACGTATCCTAGCTGTCGGAACTTTGTTCTTTCATCATGATGGAGAGGGGGGAAAAAGGGGGAAAAGGGAAAGTGGATTCAGTTACTCACAACCCATGTTATGAAGCAACATGGGAAAGGTAAACAGGGAGGGTAGCAAAGATGTAGGCATGGGTGTCAGAGGGAAGCCAGATATTCTAGTGTAAGTACTGTGCCAGCTTCAAACCAAAGAGAATGCATTCAGAAGTAAAGAGGTATATAGTATAAAGATAAACACAACTATGTAGAACGATAAGATGCTACCCACTACTGGTAAAACATACACAATTCAAGGCAGGGCCACATGTGAAACATCACATGTCATTTATCAGCTGACATGCCTGCACTGCACAGCCTTTTACATTGGTACGATGACAACTAAACTGGCTGAGCATATGAACAGGCACAGACAAACTGTCCGCCTAGGAGATGTCCAATACCCAGTAGCAGAGCATGCCCTCCAGCATAATTCTAGGGACCTAGGAACCTGCTACACCGTACGTGCCATTTGACTTCTCCCACTCAATACCAGTCCCTCAGAATTACGGAGATGGGAACTTGCAGTCCAACACATCCTTTCATCCCGCCATCCCCCTGGACTGAACCTACGTTAACCAACCTCACCCCCATTTACTCTTCAGTCTTCTTTTTCCCTTTCCTCTTTAGCCATTCATGCATCTTATCATCCTACATAGTTGTGTTTATCTTTATACTGTATACCTCTTACTTCTGATGCATCCTCTTTGGTTTGAAGCTGGCATAGTACTTACACTACAATATCTTCGCCTTCCCTCTGACACCCATGCCTACATCTTTGCTACCCTCCCTGTTTACCTTACCCATGTTGCTTCATAACCTGGGTTGTGAGTAACTGAATCCACTTTCTCTTTTTCCCCCTTTTTTCCCCTCTCTCCTCCATGATAAAGGAACAAAGTTCCGAAAGCTAGGATATGTAAATTTCATCTTTATATGAGATTTTCCATTAATTACTTGGTTCTTCATAAAGTAACATTTAAAAAGGAGTTCATCATTTCTGCTTTTAACTTCCTGTAGTACAGTATGTATACAGTGACTGTGTACCACCAATGGTCTGTCCCATCATGAACTGTTCTATTATGAGGGTTGCCCAGAAAGTAAGGTGCCACTTTTTTTTTTTCCTTCAACAATTCTTTATTGAACATAATGAGAATTACACACACACAGAAGAATGGTGTTTTATCTACACACCTTATTTTTCCACATAATCTCCATCCTGTTCTGTGGCATCCCTCCAGCGCGAAACAAGGGCTTGTTTGCCCTGTCAGTACCAGGCCTTGTCCTATGGCGGAGCCAGTGCTTCACTGTGTGAATCACCTCCTCATTGTCTTCAAAATGTCTTCCATGAATGGCATCCTTTAGTGCATCTGTCCTTGCAAATGACATCATCAGCTCACTGCAACACGTGAGGTGTGATAGACTTGGATGGTCTCCCCGACCACTGAAAATCGTGGAGCTCCAACAAACCGCCTTCTGATGACCTCACTCTCCATGCCTACTGACTAATTGTGCTTCTATCAACAGCAGATGCTTCATAGACTTTGCACAAGCGTTTGCAAATATTCCCCACAGTTTCTTTCTCTGCAGTGAGAAATTGAATGATAGCATGTTGCTTGTAATGTACATCACCTACAGACGCCATTTTGAAACTGTCCTGCAGTGCAGCTAAGCTATCTGTCGGAAGTGATGGAAACTTGGCGCAGCTACTCAGGAGACTTTATTAATACATACGTAACGTATCACTTTCGTAGCATTGTTTTCGGCTGAGAAAAAAAGTGCGGTGCATTACTTTCTGGGCAACGCTCATAGCTTCACATAAAAAAAAAGTAAAAGACAGAAGACCATTGGCTGATTACTGCAGAATTTTTAAGTCTGAGTCATTCGCTAAGGGGCCAATAAACTGTGCTCCCTCTCAGAATCGAATGTCCATCATCTGTACGAATTGACAACACTGTAGGATGTGGGACTTTGTGCAGGAAATGTTGATTTTCGTTTGAGTTGCTCTGGTGCAATATCTGCACCTAATGTTAAATGTTGCACAGTTGAGTGTTTGTAGACATTTGTTTCTTGATTTTTTTAAAAATTGTATTTCATCAGTATGCAAAAAGTACCAATCAGATTGAAGCAAAATTACTGGTTTTCAGTTTCTACTCTACTTGTAATAGCAAAACCTTCCAAAAAACATTTCCATGAAAAAGCAACCTTTGCATTCAGTGGGTCCAGGAATACTGCATGTCTTATTCAAACAACAAAAATCAATGGTTGCCATGAGATTATGAAGGAAGCCTATGTCTAGATGCAGTCCTGAATCACAGTCCAGCAGTGTTCCATACTAAGGTATGGAAATCTGTCAGTGGGAGTAGGTGCATGAATAAACCCAATAATAAAATTATTCAGTGACACATGTTAATCAATCAAATTGTGTATTCATAAGAAATGAAAAAAGAGAAGGAAAGGAAGACAGGTGTTAATAAGTGTACAGTTATGAATGTCATAAGTTTTGCATCTTCAGGTCTGCTACTGAATTGAGGCGTGAGAAGACTAATCATGGAAAAGTTTTCTTGAAGACTTCATTACAGCTTTTCGATCTGGCAGTTTGTGACCTGATCATACGAGATCTAAAAAGCTGATGGAGTATACTAGCTCCTCAGGTAGACTGGAACTGACAGCTAATGCAATCATCACTTCATAAAGTGACGATATTAGCAGTGAGCTAGTGAAGCATATTTTTTTGGTTGTTGAAAATAATATTACTCTTCTACAAAATCCAGAAGAAACCGCCTTGAACCTTGTAAATCAGCAGATATAACATGCAGATATATTTTCCCTACAACAGTTGTAATTGATAATGTTTCAGAATCCAAAAAATCTGAATGAGAAGATGAAACAGTTGGGAAAGGAGTATGCTTTAGTGCCACATTTGATCAAGAAAAAAGTTGTTTTAAACCAGTTAGAATTCATCTGATGTGTTGACTTCAGTACACAAGTGTCAACTAGATAAGTCAACACTGACCAAACAGACCTTGGAGGCCCAATGGTACCGACCCGCCACTGTGTCTGCCCAGCCCTTGGGCATCACCGAATGTAGATATGGAGGAGCATGTGGTCAGGCCACTGCTCTCTTGGACATGTCAGTTTTTGTGACCAGTGTCACTACTTCTCAATCAAGTAACTCCTCCATTGGCCTCACAAGAGTCAAGTGCACCTGCTTGCCAACAGCACTCGGCAGCCTGACAGTGACCCATCCAAATGCAAGCCCAGCCCAACAGTGCTTAAACTTCAGTGATCTGATGGGAGCCGGTGTTACCACTGTGGCAAGGCCATTGGCTCTGTCATGATATAGGGCTACTACAGATGATATGTTCGTTTTCAGAACTGTATATTGTCCAAAGAAATTACATGTACAAATATGATTGATGCATGAACAGAACAATAAAGTCATCAAGTTTGCATTTTGTAATCTACAAATGTTCTTTGAGTGCCCCTCTGGTCACACGATTCACATCCAGATGGCAGTCAGGTTCATTCCGTGCTTTATGTGGTAGCATTCTGTCAGTGGTCATTACAACAGCAGTGATGCACCCTACATCTACATCTGTGTTCTGCATACCACAATGAGGTAATGGCAGAGGGTACATCCCAGTTGTACCAGTTATTAGGGTTTCTTCCTGTTGCCTTCAAGTAAGGAGCATGGGAAAAATGATTGTTTGAATGCCTCTGTGCATGCAGTAATTATTCTAAGCTTATCTTTGTGATCCCTATGTGAGCAATACATAGCGAATTGTAGTATATTCCTAGAGTAATCATTTAAAGTCAGTTCTTGAAACTTTGTTAATAGATTTTTTCAGGATTGTTTATGTCTATATTCAAGAGTCTTCCAGTTCACTTCATTCAGTATCTCTGTGACACATTTGCATGGATTACACAAACCTGTGACCCTTTGTGCTGCCTTCCTCTGTACACGTTCAATATGCTCAGTATCCTCTGTTAGTTCTATTTGGTGTGACTCCTACACACTTGAGCAATATTCTAGAACCGGTTGCAAGAGTGGTTTGTAAACAATCTCCTTTGTAGACTAATTGCAGTTCCCCAGTATTCTACCAATAAATCGAAGTCTACCACCTGCTTTACTCACAACTGAGTCTAAGTGATCATTCCATTTCATATCCCTACAGAGTGTTATGTCCAGGTATTTGTATGTGTTAGCCAATTCCAACAGTGACTCATTAGTATTATAGTCATAAGATACTATGCTGTTTTTTGTTAAGTGCAAAATTTTACATTTCTGTGTATTTAGAGCAAGTTGCAAATCTCTGCACCACGTTGAAATCTTACCAAGATTTGACTAAATATTTATGCAGATTCTTTCAGATAGTAATTCATTGTAGATGACTGCATCATCTGCAAAAAGCCTGATTTTACTATCAATATTGTTTGCAAGGTCATTAAAATACAATATAAACAGTAAGGGTCCCAACACACTTTCCTGGGGCACACACTGAATATACTTCTACATCTGACGCTGACTCTCCATCCGAGATAACATGCTGTGTCCTCCCTATCAAAAAGTCTTCAGTTCAGTCACAAATGTCACTAGATACCCCATATGATTGTACTTTTGATGGTAAGCATAGATGCAGTACTGAATCAAATGCTTTTTGGAAATCAAGAAATACTGCATCCATCTGGTTGCCTTCATCCAGAACTTTCAGTATGTCATTTGAGAAAAGTGTGAGTTGGGTTGCACATGATCGATGTTTTTTGAAATCCGTGCTGATTGGCATTGAGAAGGTCATTCTGTTCAAGGTACCTCATCATGTTTGAACTCAGAATATGTTCTGAGATTCTACAACTAATCGATATCAAGGATATTGGACAGTAGTTTCTTGGATAATTTTTACTACCCTTCTTGTGAATAGAGCATGGTTTTTTGTTCGAGGGATCTACGATACATTATAGTTAGAAGAGGGGCTAACTCAGCCACAAATTCTTTGTAGAATCTGACAGGGATTTCATTTTCATGATTTCAACTGTTTTTCAACACCACTGACACCAACACTTATTTCATTCATCTTTTCAGTGGTACGATGATTAAATTGGAGCAGTTCTTGTGAGTTTTACTTTTGTGAAGGAACATTTTCAAATGGATTAAGCATTTGAACTTTTGCTTTGTGACCCTCAATTTCAGTTCCTGTCTCATTCATTAGGGACTGGACACTGTCTGTGGTGCCACTAACAGCCTTAACATGTGATCAGAATTTCTTTGTGTTCTGTGAAATATCACTTGACAGTATTCTGCTGTTGTAGTCATTGAAGGCTTCACGCATTGCTCTCTTGACAGCCAAACACGTTTCATTCAGCATCTCTTTTTTATAGCCCTATATGTTGTTTTACATCTGTTATGCAGTAATCTCTGTTTCTTTGGAAGTATTTTCGCAGTGACTGTATACCACGAAGGTTCTCGACCATTATGAACTGATCTACTGGGCACATATCTGTCCAGTGCATGGACAACTATCCTTTTAACCTTGAGACAGAGTTCCTGTACATACTCCTGCCCTGTGCTGAAAGTTTCAAGTTCCTCATTGAGGTATGACACTACTGATTGTTTATCTGGTTTACTGAACATAGGTATCTTTCTGCTCATTTTAGTTGTCCTTTATACTTTAGTAATCATTGTTGCCACAACCACATTATGGTCACTGATACCAGTTACCACCAACAAAAGTGTAATTTTCTCAGTTAATTGTTGGATGATTAAAGCCTCCACTGATGATTACGGTATGATTGGGGAACTTATGTACAAGGGTGATAGAAGGATTAAATAATCATTTTATGCCCACCGCTTATACTGAGTCTTTACCAAACACTCTCATATGCAGCTTGTGCCACAAATACATCATGTCCATTTCCCATTTGCCTATCCTTTCGATATACATTTAAGTTTTCCCCAATAATCTCACTGCTATCAATTTCAGGTTTCGACCATCGTTCTATACTTAATACCATGTGAGCTTCACTGCTTTTCATGAGTACTTCAAACTGTGGTACTTTGTTGGCAAATGCTTCATCAGTTTACCATTAGGATTTTAATATGATCACCTGTAGGAGGAATTTCTTTCAATCTTATACTGATACTTCTGGGTTTCCCACAGCTATTATTATCTGGATTGGAGAGTCACCTAATCTTTTAACCCTTGTGTCGACACCACACACAGTCAGCTACCTGAGTAGCAGCCTCTGACATGTAGTGCACACCTGATTCTTTTTTTGGGGAATGCTACAGGTCTCAATCCTATGGCGCAAGTCCAGGAATTCACAACCTAGCATATCACAGAACCATTGAAATTTCTGGTTCAGTTCTTCCACTCGACTCTGAACCAAAGGGCCACTCTCAGAGAAGCTGCGGTGTTCTTAGCTGTTAGTGTACCCCTACAGGAGGAAGTCAGGTTGCCTTAGGAGCCCCGTGAACAGAGCCACTATGCCCAATCCAGTAACGTGAAAGTTCATCAGCTTAGGTAGTGATGTAAATGGTTGCACGATGTGCCAGTGAGGGTGTGCCATATTTTGTTCTCTCTCTCTCTCTCTCTCTCTCTCTCTCTCTCTCTCTCTCTTTCACACACACACACACACACACACACACACACACGCGCGCCTATGCCCCTACATGGTGCCAACCAGACACACAATGTCAGTGCTGCATTTCGGCACATGGACTAGGTCGGGGTGGGGTTTGTATCTGGTGGTGTAGGTAGTAAGGGGGAGGGGGTTGGGGCAGGGAGAGAGGTTGTGGTGGGTGGCTAATGGCTCAGAGGGAGGCAGGCAGCTTGCCAGCAAAAAATGTGGGAGGCAGGGTTTGCAGGTGCATGGGCTACACACGTGATGTGTGATTGCTGGAGCCAGCAAGAAGTGGTGCACACTGGAGATGAAGGTGACGTGGTGATGTGAATTGGGAGGGGGTGCCAGGATGGAGAAAGGGGAAACTGTTGGGTGGATTGAGCCCAGCATGGTTACAGGAGCAAAAGATGTATTGAAAGAATAGCTCCCTTCTGCACACTTCATAGAAGCTGGTGGTACAGGGAAAGAACCAAATTCCGTGGTTTGTGATCCAGCTGTTGAAATCAAGGGTGTTATGATCAGCTGCATGTTGTCACTGGGTGGTCAATTTTGTTTTTGGCAGCAGTTTGTCAGTGGCCATTCTTTCTGTTGAACAGCTGGTTGGTAGTCATACTGACATAAAAAGCTGTGCAATGTTTGCAGTGGAGTTGGTATATAACATGGCTCCTTTCACGGATGGCCAGGCCTCTGATGAGGTAGGGTAATCCTGTTACAAAATTGGATAGGAAGTGCTGGATTTGGCAGGTCTTGCATTTTGGTCTTCCACGGGAATATTATCTCTGTGCCAAGGGATTGGGAGTGGGAGAGCCGTAGGGTAGGACTAGGATGTTGTGTAGGTTTGGTGGTGACAGGTCACTTTAGGAGGGGGCAAGGATATGCAGTAGGATGTCCATTATTTCAGGGCATAGTGATAGATAATCAAAGCCCTGAAAAAGGTAAGGCAATTCTCGTCTGTGCAGGTACACCTTCTGTGGGTGGCCAGGCTGTGTGGAGGCATTATTTGGTATGGAAGGAATAGCAGCAGTCAAAACGCAGGTACCGTTGGTGGTTAGTGGGTTTAATGTGGACGGAAGTGTGGATGGAGCCATCGAGATGTGGAGGTTAGCATCCAGGAAGATAAGTTGGTTTAGGGGGCCAGGTGAAATAGATGAGAGAGAAGGTGTTAAATTTGTGAAGGAATGAGGATGGGTTTCGTGGTCCTGAGTCCAGATTATGGTGATATCAGTGAATCTGAACCAGACTAGTGCTGGAGATTTGGGAGGCTAGGAAGGTTTCCTCTAGATGGCTCATAAACAGGTTGGCATAGGATGGTACATAGCAGGTACCCATGACAGTCTCATGGATTTTTTTGTGCACCTTCCCTTCAGAGTAAAAGTAATTGTGTGTCAGGATGTAGTTGGTAAAGTATATGAGGAATGAGGTAGTGGATTTGGAGCCTAAAATATGTTGGGAAAGATGGTGTTCAGTAGCAGCAAGTCAATGGGAATTAGGGGTGTTGGTGTATAGGGAGGTGGCATCAGCTGTGATGAGTTGGGATCCAGTAGGCAGAGGGGTGGAGACAGTGGAGTTGGTGAAGGAAGTGGATAGAATCTTTGATGTGTGAGACTACGTTTCAGTCAGTTGGTTGAAGGTGTTAATAGACGACCTTAAAATTGATCCTGAACTGATCATCCTTCCTGCAAACAAAGGCTTCACCACTGTTGTGATGAGTTGCATTGACTAGCTAGCAGAAGGTCTCAGTCTGATTCCCACACCTACAATCTTTGGAAATACGGAAGCGTCCGATCCAACCCGTCTGCTTTGACCAATGACGCCACAAATATGGCGGAAACAAAAACAAACACACACACTTTCCACAAGAAGCCTAATGACACTAACGGGACAAGCGCGGGAAATGGGGTGTTTTGGGTGGGGGGCAAACTAAATATAAACAAATTTAGACGCCTTGCGTAGCTATAACGTGTAAGTGAAGACAGCCACGCATGAATACCCACCTTCCTCCCAGGGGTCGTAAACCCTGCAACCCGTAGAAGATAAAGATGCTTCAGTAGCTGATTAGTGTTTTTGTCTTTTTAAAAAAAAAATCTCACGGGAGAGAACGAACAGATCAGAAAGATAAATATAATAAACTAAAACAGAAATTCGAGGAAACAGATAATTAAAATAAGTAAGTGTTTTTAAATTAAAAAAAAAAAAAAAAAAAAAAAACCTCACGAGATAGAACGAACAGATCAGAAAAGTAAATAAAATAAGATAAAACAGAACTGGAGACAGCCACACTCAAACCAAACTCTGTGCCGTCATGACGTCACACACGACAACACCCTTACGTCACGGGTCAAAGCAGACGCGTGGGATCGGATGCTTCTGTCGACCCCAATCTTTGCCGTATTGATCCCATCCCAGAAGTTCAACATAACCATTGACCCCTACTGAGATCCAAGTCCAACAAAGCCTCCAGTCTCTACTGAAACCCATTGGCTCTTTCCAGAACCTGTCTCCCAAGTCCATCTTCCTTTCTTCCTCCTCATCCCACCAACACTCTGCATATTCACCTTCTACATGCTCCCCAGAATCCACAAACTCAGCAGTCCTGAATATCCCATCCCAAAGCAAGATATTGTGCTTCCACAGAAAGAATTTCCACTCTTGCTGACCAGCACCTCCAGCCAACTGCTTGAAACCTTGCTTTCCACATCAAAAATACTAACAACTTCCTTCACCAACTGTCCGCAATCCCCTTCCTTTACCTACTGGATCCCTGCTTGTCACTGTTGACACTACTTTCCTGTAAGTCAACATCTGTAATGCCCATATCCTTGGTGCTATCAAACATTACCTCTTGGTACGTTCTTGTGTAACAAGGCATGCAGCAAGTGGGCCAACATGGCCACCTGTGGCAGGAATTTGTGGTAGTAGCTATCTTCCCTAGAAAAGTCAGAAGCTCCTTCATGGACGGGGGCAAAGCGTAGATGTAATAGTAGAGATGTGGTCCAGCAAACGGCAAACCCCATTCCAGGAGACATCAAAATCCCAAAGTTGAAGGTTGAAAAAAAACTGAGATTCATGAGGTTACTCTGTAAGCCTGCAGACAGTAGGATAGAATACAAAGTGTGCATATTTGTCAGGTGATCAGCCATGGAGGAGCCCGTGACAATATCATCCAGATAATTAATGCATCCCAGGACAGGCATCAGCAGTTGCTCTACAAGTTGTTGGAAAATAGAAGGAGTACTAGCCACACCAAAAGGAAGTTGCAAATATTGATAGAGATCAGAAGCAGTATTCAAATGAGAATCTTCTTATGCAGGAACCTGCAGATACGCTTCAGACAAATCAATTTTTTAAAGGTACTGCCTTCCGATATTTTCACCAACAATTCCCCCTAGCATGGAAGAGGATAACGTATCCACGATTGACTACACATTGACAGAAGTACTGAATTCGCCAAAGAGGTGAAGTTTCCCCAACGGTTTCTGAACTACAACCAGTGGAGACAACCTTTCACTAGCCGTAACAGGTTGCACCACCACTAGAGATTGAAGTCTGTCCAATTCTGCTTTCACTTGTCTCTCAGGGCAACAAGAATAAGAAGCACATCACAAAAACAAGGCTGGGCTGTGGATTTCAAAGAAATATGAGCAGAAAATTTTGTAGCACACCCTATACCTTCTGGAAACAAGCCCAAAAACTCCTCACCAAACGTTTCAATGTTTCCAACTGAGAATACGATACCTGATTGGACACCAGGTAAACTGTGTCAGTGATAGAAAATCCGAAGGCTTGAAAAGCGTCCATCCCACACAAGTTCTCAACACCAGCATCAGCATCCACCAAAAATTTTATGGAGCAAACCACTGACTTATAAAAGTCAGTTGCCGTAAATTATCCCAACAGCACAATGTTCTGTTTGTTATAACTGACCAGCTTCTGTGTGACCGGTGTCAACGGAGGTGAGCCTAAACTCACATAGGTTTTGAGAATTAAATAATGTCACTGCAGCCCCTGTGTTGACCTGTAGCTGGGTCACTTTGTGAAAAACCTCTAACTTGATAAATATCTTTGGAGAAGTCACACGCATTGAAGTCACACAGTTTATGTCCATCTCCATATCTTAAGCAGTTTTCCATGAATGACACATGAAGGCAATGTAGCCTTTCCTCCAGCAAGCATTACAAGTAACCCAATGCTTAGGCCACACTGACTGTTCATGCTGGATAAAACAGAAAAGACAAGACAGATATAAATTACACAGATGTGGGCACTGGTGGTTACTGCTGCTTAGCCCAGCCTTCGTTGGCTCGGTGCTGGGCCCACATGTTTGCCTCTGCCACTGCTGTTTTCTTGTGCAAGCTATCTGCCACCCTAGTGTGCATAAATTGTGACACTACTGCCAATATCGCCCCACCCTTCAATTTGGTGACCAGCTGCCCAAGAAACTTCAAGAAATTGTGCTATTTGCAAAACTTCTGCCAATGGGGGGTTTCCACAGAGTAAAACCTTGTAGCATACTTCCTTGTCTGGAGCTACACAGGTAATTGTGTCATACACCATAGAGTCTGCATAAGAGTCATGATGGGTGTCAGTAATGAATTGACATGGCTAGGGCCGTGAAGTTTGGCTGCCCAGGCCCTGTATGACTGGTTTGGTTTTCTTGCGGCATCAGTAGAATTCAGTTTGTGCTGTTATGACATGCATTCATTTGCGATAGTAGTTGGACATTACTGCACAAGTGATTAAAAGTAAGAGCTGCCGATTCTTGTAAAGGGTATGCTGTCACACTAATTGACAAACATTAGGTGTAATCCACAAGAGGAAGAAGGTTCTGCACAAATTCGAATCTGTCACTCCAAAAGCCAGAAAATGCTGTCTGAGCCTCTCTTCTTAAGCATTCCCATCCTCAGCTAAATCATCATGTGCAGGAAATGTTGGTGAATGGATCTGTGAATGGGTACCCTGTTTGTCAATGGAAACCAACAAAGTGGTCACAGCCGAAGTAAGTTGTTCAATCAGGGCAGGTAGCACAGTGTCCAATAATGAATAAACCTGATGAAAAAGCACTTAAAGACTGCACATGCAGAAATCACTCTAAACTCGTCACCAATTGTGTAGTAAGTAAGTAATACACAAGACTGGTCTAAGTATGCAAATTTGGCTTTATTCATGAAGCACTGAAAAATAACAGAACATAGGCTCCATGGATCTCCAAATAACAAGACACAGTGCGCAGATGTGAGCAGTACACTGAAAGGACATACAAGAGAATCAGTTAGCGCTGCTCTGCACACACGTATATACAGGGTGTTACAAAAAGGTACGGCCAAACTTTCAGGAAACATTCCTCACATACAAAGAAAGAAAATATGTTATGTGGACATGTGTCTGGAAACGCTTACTTTCCATGTTAGAGCTCATTTTATTACTTCTCTTCAAATCACATTAATCATGGCATGGAGACACACAGCAACAGAATGTACCAGCGTGACTTCAAACACTTTGTTACAGGAAATGTTCAAAATGTCCTCCAGACTGATGACCTCGCTGTCTGGTCTCCTTCCCCAAACAACCCAACCCCAAAATGTCCTCCGTTAGCGAGGATACGTGCATCCACCCTCCGTCGCATGGAATCCCTGATGCGCTGATGCAGCCCTGGAGAATGGCATATTGTATCACAGCCGTCCACAACACGAGCACGAAGAGTCTCTACATTTGGTACTGGGGTTGCGTAGACAAGAGCCTTCAAATACCCCCATAAATGAAAGTCAAGAGGGTTGAGGTCAGGAGAGCGTGGAGGCCATGAAATTGGTCTGCCTCTACCAATCCATCGGTCACCGAATCTGTTATTGAGAAGCGTATGAACACTTCGACTGAAATGTGCAGGAGCTCCATCGTGCATGAACAACATGTTGTGTCGTACTTGTAAAGGCACATGCTCTAGCAGCACAGGTAGAGTATCCCGTATGAAATCATGATAACGTGCTCCATTGAGCGTAGGTGGAAGAACATGGGGCCTAATCAAGACATCACCAACAATGCCTGCCCAAACGTTCACAGAAAATCTGTATTGATGACGTGATTGCACAATTGCGTGCGGATTCTCGTCAGCCCACACATGTTGATTGTGAAAATTTACGATTTGATCACGTTGGAATGAAGCCTCATCCGTAAAGAGAAAATTTGCACTGAAATGAGGATTGACACATTGTTGGATGAACCATTCGCAGAAGTGTACCCGTGGAGGCCAATCAGCTGCTGATAGTGCCTGCACATGCTGTACATGTTTTGGAAACAACTGGTTCTCCCGTAGCACTCTCCATACAGTGACGTGGTTAATGTTACCTTGTACAGCAGCAACCTCTGACACTGACATTAGGGTTATCGTCAACTGCACGAAGAATTGCCTCGTCCATTGTAGGTGTCCTCGTCGTTCTAGGTCTTCCCCAGTCGCGAGTCATAGGCTGGAATGTTCCGTGCTCCCTAAGACGCCGATCAATTGCTTCGAACGTCCTCCTGTCGGGACACCTTCGTTCTGGAAATCTGTCTCGATACAAATGTACCGCGCCACGGCTATTGCCCCGTGCTAATCCATACATCAAATGGGCATCTGCCAACTCCGCATTTGTAAACATTGCACTGACTGCAAAACCACGTTCATGATGAACACTAACCTGTTGCTGCTACATACTGATGTGCTTGATGCTAGTACTGTAGAGCAGTGAGTCGCATGTCAACACAAGCACCGAAGTCAACATTACCTTCCTTCAATTGGGCCAACTGGTGGTGAATCGAGGAAGTACAGTACATACTGACGAAACTAAAATGAGCTCTAACATGGAAATTAAGTGTTTCCCGACACATGTCCACATAACATCTTTTCTTTATTTTTGTGCGAGGAATGTTTCCTGAAAGTTTGGCCGTACCTTTTTGTAACACCCTGTATACATGAGTCGCAGGTGGACAGAGCCGGGGAGATGTTGCCACATGCACACCTGCCACAGGCTGTGTCCAGCCCATGCGGATTCAGTTCGTGTCCATGCAAACACACACGTGGAGTGACACTACACTCGGTGCACTCACATTCATTCACAGTAATAGTATACAGCAATTGAGGTTATATGAAATGGAGATTTTAATTTTTTTTTTTTTTTTTTTTTTTTTTTTTTGTTTTATTTTGGAGCATACAAATTCTGGAGATATAGTTAAGACCCCTGCCATTTTATGTTCTGTAAATACCTCCCATATAATGTGTAACAAGTGTTATGGGCATCAGTCACATATTTCCTTTGAAGGTTGCAAATACATAGTGTAAATCCTTATAGTTCAAGCACAAACTCATAAGTAGGAAAGGAGTTGATGACTTCAAGATTCGTATGACACCCTTGATGTTTAAAAAATATATATATATATTTCTTAACTTTGCCATAGGCTAGATTGAAAAGTCCCAGAAAGCACCTTGAATAACTAGATTAAATGCTTCTGAGTCCTTGGTTGCATATAGAATCAGAATATCATTCATACAAAATAAGTGAAGGCTATACTTACCATTAGCATTGAGGGGCATAGATGATGACACAGATAAATCATATTACAAGTAATATTGTAATATCCCGCCCCCCTCCCCTCCCCCCATGAACCATGGACCTTGCCGTTGGTGAGGAGGCTTGTGTGCCTCAGCGATACAGATAGCCGTACCGTAGGTACAACCACAATGGAGGGGTATCTGTTGAGAGGCCAGACAAACGTGTGGTTCCTGAAGAGGGGCAGCAGCCTTTTCAGTAGTTGCAAGGGCAACAGTCTGGATGATTGACTGATCTGGCCTTGTAACATAACCAAAACGGCCTTGCTCTGCTGGTACTGCAAACGGCTGAAAGCAAGGGGAAACTACAGCCGTAATTTTTCCCGAGGGCATGCAGCTTTACTGTATGGTTAAATGATGATGGCGTCCTCTTGGGTAAAATATTCCGGAGGTAAGATAGTCCCCCATTCGGAACTCCAGGAGGGGACTACTCAAGAGGATGTCGTTATCAGGAGAAAGAAAACTGGCGTTCTACGGATCGGAGCGTGGAATGTCATATCCCTTAATCGGGCAGGTAGGTTAGAAAATTTAAAAGGGGAAATGGATAGGTTAAAGTTAGATATAGTGGGAATTAGTGAAGTTCGGTGGCAGGAGGAACAAGACTTCTGGTCAGGTGACTACAGGGTTATAAATACAAAATCAAATAGGGGTAATTCAGGAGTAGGTTTAATAATGAATAGGAAAATAGGAATGCGGGTAAGCTACTACAAACAGCATAGTGAACGCATTATTGTATCCACGATAGATACGAAGCCAACACCTACTACAGTAGTACAAGGAAAATATATTTGCTTAACAAGAGTGATAGGGCACAAATCGCAGAATATCTGAGTGACCACCATCAAACGTTCATTTCTGAGGAAGAGGATGTGGAACAAAAATGGAAAAAATTCAGAAACATCGTCCAGTACGCCTTAGATAAGTTCGTACCGACTAAGGTCCAAAGCGAGGGGAAAGATCCACCGTGGTATAACAATCATGTACGAAAGGTACTACGGAAACAAAGAAAGCTTCATCATAGGTTTAAGAGTAGTCGAATCATAGCTGATAAGGAAAAGCTGAACGAAGCGAAAAAGAGCGTAAAGAGAGCAATGAGAGAAGCATTCAACGAATTCGAACATAAAACATTGGCAAACAATCTAAACAAGAACCCTAAAAAGTTTTGGTCATATGTAAAATCGGTAAGCGGATCTAAATCCCCTATTCAGTCACTCGTTGACCACGATGGCACCGAAACAGAGGACGACCGAAGAAAGGCAGAAATACTGAATTCAGTGTTCCGAAACTGTTTCACTGCGGAAAATCGTAACACGGTCCCTGACTTCAGCCGTCGCACGGACGCCAAAATGGAAAATATTGAAATAAACGATATCGGAATTGAAAAACAACTGCTATCACTTAGTAGCGGAAAAGCATCCGGACCAGACGAGATACCCTTAAGATTCTACAGTGATTATGCTAAAGAACTTGCCCCCTTTCTATCAGCAATTTATCGTAGATCGCTGGAAGAACGTAAAGTACCTAGCGACTGGAAGAAAGCGCAGGTCGTTCCCATTTTCAAGAAGGGTCATAAATCAGATGCGAATAATTATAGGCCTATTTCGCTTACGTCAATCTGTTGTAGAATAATGGAACATGTTTTGTGTTCTCGTATTATGACGTTCTTAGATAATACAAATCTCCTTCATCATAACCAACATGGATTCCGCAAACAGAGATCATGTGAAACTCAGCTCGCCCTATTTGCCCAAGAAATTCACAGTGCCGTAGACACTGGCGAGCAGATTGATGCCGTATTCCTGGACTTCAGGAAGGCATTTGATACGGTTCCGCACTTACGTTTAATGAAAAAAATACGAGCTTACGGAATATCGGACCAGGTTTGTGATTGGATTCAGGATTTCCTAGAAGAAAGAACACAACATGTCATTCTTAACGGTTCAAAATCTGCAGATGTAGAGGTAATTTCGGGAGTACCGCAAGGAAGCATGATAGGACCTTTATTGTTTACAATATACATAAATGACTTAGTTGACAACATCGGTAGCTCCGTGAGGCTATTTGCAGATGACACGGTTGTCTACAAGAAAGTAGCAACATCAGAAGACTCGTACGTACTCCAGGAAGACCTGCAGAGGATTAATGCATGGTGCGACAGCTGGCAGCTTTCCCTAAACGTAGATAAATGTAATATAATGCGCATACATAGGGGCAGAAATCCATTCCAGTACGATTATGCCATAGGTGGTAAATCATTGGAAGCGGTAACGACCGTAAAATACTTAGGAGTTACTATCCGGAGCGATCTGAAGTGGAATGATCACATAAAACAAATAGTGGGAAAAGCAGGCGCCAGGTTGAGATTCATAGGAAGAATTCTAAGAAAATGTGACTCATCGACGAAAGAAGTAGCTTACAAAACGCTTGTTCGTCCGATTCTTGAGTATTGCTCATCAGTATGGGACCCTTACCAGGTTGGATTAATAGAAGAGATAGACATGATCCAGCGAAAAGCAGCGCGATTCGTCATGGGGACATTTAGTCAGCGCGAGAGCGTTACGGAGATGCTGAACAAGCTCCAGTGGCGGACACTTCAAGAAAGGCGTTAGGCAATACGGAGAGGTTTATTATCGAAATTACGAGAGAGCACATTCCGGGAAGAGATGGGCAACATATTACTACCGCCCACATATATCTCGCGTAATGATCACAACGAAAAGATCCGAGAAATTAGAGCAAATACGGAGACTTACAAGCAGTCGTTCTTCCCACGCACAATTCGTGAATGGAACAGGGAAGGGGGGATCAGATAGTGGTACAATAAGTACCCTCCGCCACACACCGTAAGGTGGCTCGCGGAGTATAGATGTAGATGTAGATATGCCAACTAGCTCTGCGGATGACGAAGAAATTGAAGAAATGTATGATGAAATAAAAGAAATTATTCAGATGGTGAAGGGAGACGAAAATTTAATAGTCATGGGTGACTGGAATTCGAGTGTAGGAAAAAGGAGAGAAGGAAACGTAGTAGGTGAATATGGATTGGGGCTAAGAAATGAAAGAGGAAGCCACCTGGTAGAATTTTGCACAGAGCACAACTTAATCATAGCTAACACTTGGTTTAAGAATCATGATAGAAGATTGTATACATGGAAGAACCCTGGAGATACTAAAAGGTATCAGATAGATTATATAATGGTAAGAGAGAGATTTAGGAACCAGGTTTTAAATTGTAAGACATTTCCAGGGGCAGATGTGGACTCTGACCACAATCTATTGGTTATGACCTGTAGATTAAAACTGAAGAAACTGCAAAAAGGTGGGAATTAGAGGAGATGGGACCTGGATAAACTGAAAGAACGAGTGGTTGTACAGAGTTTCAGGGAGAGCATAAGGGAACAATTGACAGGAATGGGGGAAAGAAATACAGTAGAAGAAGAATGGGTAGCTTTGAGGGATGAAGTAGTGAAGGCAGCAGAGGATCAAGTAGGTAAAAAGACGAGGGCTAGTAGAATGCCTTGGGTAACAGAAGAAATATTGAATTTAATTGATGAAAGGAGAAAATATAAAAATGCAGTAAATGAAGCAGGCAAAAAGGAATACAAACGTCTCAAAAATGAGATCGACAGGCAGTGAAAAATGGCTTAGCAGGGATGGCTAGAGGACAAATGTAAGGATGTAGAGGCGTATCTCACTAGGAGTAAGATAGATACTGCCTACAGGAAAATTAAAGAGACCTTTGGAGATAAGAGAACCGCTTGTATGAACATCAAGAGCTCAGATGGAAACCCAGTTCTAAGCAAAGAAGGGAAAGCAGAAAGGTGGAAGGAGTATATAGAGGATCTATACAAGGGCGATGCACTTGAGGACAATATTATGGAAATGGAAGAGGATGTAGATGAAGATGAAATGGGAGATACGATACTGCGTGAAGAGTTTGACAGAGCACTGAAAGACCTGAGTCGAAACAAGGCCCCCGGAGTAGACAACATTCCATTGGAACGACTGACGGCCTTGGGAGAGCCAGTCCTGACAAAACACTACCATCTGGTGAGCAAGATGTATGAAACAGGCGAAATACCCTCAGACTTAAAGAAGAATATAATAATTCCAATCCCAAAGAAAGCAGGTGTTGACAGATGTGAAAATTACCGAACAGTCAGTTTAATAAGCCACAGCTGCAAAATACTAACACGAATTCTTTACAGACGAATGGAAAAACTAGTAGAAGCCGACCTCGGGGAAGATCAGTTTGGATTCCGTAGAAATACTGGAACACATGAGGCAATACTGACCTTACGATTTATCTTAGAAGAAAGATTAAGGAAAGGCAAACCTACATTTCTAGCATTTGTAGACTTAGAGAAAGCTTTTGACAATGTTGACTGGAATACTCTCTTTCAAATTCTAAAGGTGGCAGGGGTAAAATACAGGGAGCGAAAGGCTATTTACAATTTGTACAGAAACCAGATGGCAGTTATAAGAGTGGAGGGACATGAAAGGGAAGCAGTGGTTGGGAAGGGAGTAAGACAGGGTTGTCGCCTGTCCCCGATGTTATTCAATCTGTATATTGAGCAAGCAGTAAAGGAAACAAAAGGAAAATTCGGAGTAGGTATTAAAATCCTTGGAGAAGAAATAAAAACGTTGAGGTTCGTCGATTATATTGTAATTCTGTCAGAGACAGCAAAGGATGTGGAAGAGCAGTTGAACGGAATGGATGGTGTCTTGAAGGGAGGATATAAGATGAACACCAACTGCTGACTTCCAGCAGCACAAAACTTCCATAACATATTAAGGCTTGTTTCCTTCACCTCAGCGAGCAGTCTTATTTTCCAAACCCAATTCACTGTTTTAAATGCTAGCACTTTGGGTGCACTACTCTTGGTTGTAAGGGATAAGCCACTTGTGATAAATGTGGCAAAGCTGTCCATGACTGAGTTGGTTGGTCTTCTCCTCTAAAGAGTATCAGCTGTGCTGGGGATCATCCTATTTAGAAGAGGGACTGCAATGTCTTCCTTGAAGAACAGAAGATCCAGGAGATAAAAACAACAAAGTGCATCCTGTATGGTGGTGAAACCAAAAAGATATACAAGGTCATGCAGCTGCCCATGTTCATTGCCTTCTTTGCTTCCATTCTCAGACAGCCAGTCCAGAAAACTGTGTTTGTCAGTATACTTGCACTGCTGCAGTTTCTTTGAAGCCTGTCTCTCCCCCTCAGAACTTCAGAGAAGGCCGTGGTTGCTGACATTGTTGAACTTTCTGCCCCTTCAAAGATAAAGTCGTGTCCACCGTCCAGCACTGTCACTTCCACCTCCATGCTTGGGGCTCTGAAGCCACCTCAGACAAAAAACTTAAAGTCAAAGACAAAGAATTGCTCACTGATGGAGACGAGAAGTACACAGCTCGCCGATGTTGAAGTCATTATATCTGACACCTCACTTGTCTTCTTTAGAGGCGGCAGAGCTTGGTGTCAGATCGGGGCAGTCATCTCACCCCAAGACTGAGCCACCACCTGTTGTAGGCTCCCCTCCCAGGCAAAAAGCCAGGATGAAAGTGGTACCCCTCTGATAGATGGCTCTCTTCCTACAGTGGAACGGTAATGGGTTCAGGACACGTGGAGAAACTGAGAATCCTAGCACAGGAATGTCCCCTGTGCTTGTGTTTGCAGGAAATGCATTTCAAAGTGTCTGATACCCCTGTACGGCGGGGTTATACACTCTGTCGCAAGGGTGACTCGACTAGGGAAAGGGCGAAGGAGGGATAGCTGTGTTTGTTAATAACCCACACCACGCCTCTGCTCTCCCCTTGGCTACGGACCTGCAAGTTGTTGCTGTTGTAATTCTTGTGTGTCAAAAGATCACTGTTAGCTCCCTGTATCTACCTCCGCAAAATGCAGTAGACGCTGAGGCTTTCACAGATGTTGCAGAACAACTCCCTCGACCATTTCTCCTACTGTGAGACTTTAATTTCCATCATGTTTTGTGAGATCTACCTCTAATTGCCCTCGGGGGGGGGGGGGGGGGGGCGGTCGGTCGGTCGGTCGGTTTTGAGGAGCCTCATGACATCTCGGGAGCTGTGCATCCTTAACACAGGTATGCCCACTCATTTCTGTGCACCTACTGGGTCACTCGCAGCCATCAACCTCTCATTCTGCTCTCCAGCCTTCATGGACTCTGTTCAGTGAGAAGTTATTGACGACCTTCTTTCCAGTGCATTCACCTACTGGATGGAAAGATAGCTTGATCAGAAGCCACTGAAATGGTTGGTCAGCATGGCTAACTGCACATTGTTCAGGCAGTTGTCTATGTTTGAACACCGCAACAGGGTCCAGGAATGGATGGACTACATCGCATAAGTGATCATCGTGCCACTGGCTTAACCATCCCAAAGTATTCGGGTTGTCTTTGGAGGCAAACTGTACATGAGTACCTTTCAGCAATCTGGGACAAGCGTGTGGTTCTTCAACATTTCAAATGCCGCTCAACAGCAGAGTACCTCACAGGCTTTCAAGTAGTGAGAACCAAGGCTTCACACACAAATAAGAAGGGCATGAAAAGGTCATGTCAAGTGTTCCTGGACTCCATCAATCATTCGACTTGTTCTACAAAAGCATGGGAAGCCATCCAGAGAATTTCCAGTAAAGATAGTCAGTTACCTATAGCAGTGTTGTTGAATAAGGGATGTCGAAACAGCATCCAGAGAGGTAGCACAGACAGTAGCAGAACATTTTGCACTGAGTACTACCATTGCCAGCCAGGATCCAGTGTACTATCATTACCGTGACACCATATAAAGGGGTGAGTTGGACTTTAGGTCTAACAATCCAGAGCTCATGTGGGAGCTGAATTCGTCACTGTCTGCAGCTCGTGATACGGCACCTGGTCGCAACCAAGTCTGATACAACATGCTGTGGAACATGAAACCAGTGTCCGAGGAAATCCTCTTACAGTGTTTTAATTTGATGTAGCAGACAGGCCACTTTCCCAAGTTATGGAGGGAGGCAATTTTGGTGCCTCTTCTCAAACTGGAAAAGGACTGAACTTATTTCAGTAGTTACCAGAGCATCACCTTAATTAGTTGTGTAGGAAAGACCTTGGAGCAAATGGTTAGCCGTCATGTGGTCTGGATGTTGGAGAACAGACAACCCGTAAGTCGCTCTCACTGTGGATTCGGGAGACTTCGATTGATTGTCAACAACCTGCCCTTGCTAGAGATGGCTATTCAACAAGTTTCCCTATGTAAACAGCATGGTGTAGGTATAATTTTTAATATTAGTAAGACGTACAATACTATCTGAAGACACCTGTCCTGGTACACCTCCATGAGTGGGGCTCCCATGGCCATCTCCCCGGGCTCTCATGGCCATCTCCCCATCTCATCTTTATTTGGTCCTTTTTATCAAAGCACTTGGTTTGATACTGAGTTTATGACATGCTGTCAAATAGTTTCAAGCAAGGGAATGGTGTTCCTCCAGGCAGTGCTTTAAGTGTTACCCTCTTTGCTATAGCCATCAACAGTATCTTGTCTACAGTAAGGAGCCCTATACAATGCTCCTTGTTTGTGGACAAATTTTCAATTTTCTGTTCGTCCTCCAGTACTGCAGCAGCAAATCATCAGTTGCTACTTACATTGAAGAGGTTGGAGGGGTGGGCTGCACAGATTGATCTTACTTTTTCTGCTGAGAAGAGTGTGTGATGCATATGTGGAACACTATTCTCGCTTTTAAAGACTCTTTCCGGTTTTTTGGCCTCATTTTTGACTCCAAGCTGTCATTGTTACCACACCTGGAAGACCTGAAGGCAAGGGCCGAGAAGGCACTGAATATTTTGAAATATCTTTGCCACAGATCCTTTAATTCAGTCGCGGTACACAGTGTATGGTACAGTGAGGTCGTCGTACTTGAAAATCATTGATGCTGTCCACCATGAAGGGATCAGGCTGGCCATGGGTGCTTACGGGACTAGACCCTTACCCAGTCTCTGTGGTAAGGCTGGTGAACCATCCAGCAGCAATTCCTCATGATGCATCAGGTGTGTCAGCTTCTCGCTACTCCCACATCCCCAGCATACCATACCATTGCTCATTGGAAAGCCTCTTTACGAACCATATACAGGCAATGAGGCCATTTCGGATCCGTGCGAAATGTGTGCTGGTTTCCCTTGGTGTGAGGCATGTATGAGCTCTCATCTGGTTTTTTAACTGTCTGCCACCCTCGTTACTGCAGAGGCCCAGAGTAATTTTATATTTAGAGCAGAATAGGAGAAACAGTACTCCTGCTTCTGTTTTTAACACTCGGACATCCAGACTTTGCCTGCAGCCTTGAATGCCCAGAGGGGTCAATTTGACTCCTACCATTTAAAAAGAGTTTTCTAAACTATTATTGTGTAATTTTAAGCATTTATTATATTTTAACATTTACAAGATTTATAGCTGTTTCAAATACAGAGTTGTGAATAAAAAGAACAGACACAAATTATATTATTTATTGACATATAAAAAAATTTCACTGAACCTGGTGACACGCAAACAAGTGTAAGCACATGAAGGGCTTTTCTTGGTTCTAAATTCATAAAAAACTGAACTTTTCATGCGTACAGAAATTTCAGCTACCTCATTGGTTGACACATTTGTATTCTGTTTCCTTTGTACATTTTCCACAAACCATCATATTACAGACACTGCACTTGGAAATAGTTTTATTACATTTGCAGAATTCAAGAACTTGACATTTACGGCGCTTCTGTAGTATTTCGTCTTCATCTTCATTTTCATTCTTTTCATACTTGTCTGTGGTCATATGAGGAAAGCAACTCTTCACATACTCAGAGCGTAGTTCATCTGCAAGGTGCTGAATAAAATATTTTCTTTTGATCTTCTCCCCAGCAACAGCCCTAAATACTACACAAGCATTTATTCCTGCTAGGTCAAAGATATTGTAGGAGGAGTGCATTGGTCATCTTCTAGAGGAAGTGTAGACTGAATACTGCCTTACCATTTTGTCTACTATGTCAACCCCAAATTTTGTTTTGTTGTAATAACATACAGTTCATACAGCTTTTTTCTCATTTGTATTTATGGTAACACTGTGATGAAAGGAAGACATTACTAGCACATTTTTTGCTTTCTTTCCTTGAAAGACTGTCAAGGAAATATCATGTTTTAAAACTTTTGTGGAATACAAAGGTGTCTTCAAGGACTTCATAACATGTGGTATTTATCTTCTTGCTCTATTTACTGTTTCTACAATGGAAGTTGATTTGTCTTTAAATGTATGGCACATCAATAAACAAAATTATAGAATTTTCTAAAGGGGTCAATATGACCCCTCTGGGCATTAAAGGTAAAACTGGAAAAATGTGATAATCAGTTAGCCAAAATGCACTGTTTTTTAATATAATGAAAGCACATAATCAGTTAGCCAAAATGCACTGTTTTTTAATATAATGAAAGCACATGCCAAATAAATAAATGTCACAAAAGTAAATGTCGCTTGAATTATTCTTCAAAACGTAGCTAGCACTTAAAAACCGAAAAGGGTCATTTTGACGCCTCTGGGAGTCTGAGTGTTAAAGAAACATTTTTTGACATTTTATATCAGCTTCACAACTATGTAGCTGTCTTCGTGGATGGTTCAAACAGGGGGACTCTGTTGGTTGCTCTGTTGTTTTCCCAGGTTGTGTCTTAACGATTTGTTTGCCTCTAGAGTTCACTGTTTGACACCAAAGTATCCACAATCTTGTGGGAGCTGGATTAGATGCGATGTGCGATGCCTGCTAAATTTCTCACCTTTTCCAACTCCCTGAGTGCCCTTCAGTGTCTGCAAACAATGTATCCAGCTGATAAAGCTGTTCAGGATATGCAGAATGCCCTCCTCTAGCTACAACAGCTGAGGAAGAAGGTATTATTCCCCTGGGTGCCAGGGCACGAGGATATCGTAGGAAATGAAAGGGCAGGTGTAGCAGCCAAGCTGGTGTGTCTTGATCCTCGGTTAGTTCAGTGTGCCGTCCCTCTGCTTGCTCTTGTCTCACTGCTGAGGTAGAGAATCATGCGTCAGTGGATAAGCTGTGTCTAGTAAAACCCACTATGTGGCCTCAAAGACTGGATTAGGTCGTACTTACTTGTCTTTGTATAGGCCACAGTCCTCTGACACATGGCTTCTTGCTCCAGGGAGAGGACCCTCCGTGTCAACGGTACTTTTTGTTGAAATGGGCATGTAGTCCGGACCGGCTTACAACGGGTCATGCACAGGCTTCTGATGGTGCATTAGAGGTAGCCTCGGACATCTGTTGAGACTGACCTGTGATGTGCAGTGGAGTGGCTGGAACTTCGGTCATGTCCTTAGTGTGTATAGATGCGTCCATTCCAGTGTAGGGAGTGCGGAAAGCTGGTTTGAGCCTGTTGACAGAGACGGTGGTTGGTGTACCCATCACATCGACATTGACTGTCTTCTCCTCCCTACTGATGACACTATGAGGTCCATTGTAGGGTGGCTGCAGTGGCTTGTGTACTACGTCATGCCGTAAGAAGACATCTTGGCATTCCTGTAGCTTCTCAAACACAAATGGGCAATGGGTCTGCTGATCCCTTGGAGCAATGGGGTGTAGTTGCCGCATTTGTGTATGCAGCTTTTGTACAAAACCTGAAGTGTCAATGCCATTGTCTGGCACATTAGCAAAGAACTCACTGGGAAGTCATATCGGCTGGCCATAAACAAGTTCTGCAGCCATGGCATTCGGGTCTTTTTTCAGCGACGCACGGAGACCTAGAGGACAATGGGCAACGTCTCTGTCCACCGCTGAAAGTCGTGACAACAAAGCGACACTTTCAGTTGGTGGTGCATGCGTTCAATTAAACCATTTGCTGACAGGTGGTAAGCTATAGTTCTAATGCGCCTCGTACCCAGTAGGATAGAGAAAGCTTTGAACAAATACGACTCAAACTGTCTTCCTTGGTCTGTTGTTATTCGTAACGGCACTCCGAAATGGGCGATCAGTCTCCTGAAGAATGCAGTCGCGACAGTTTCGGCAGTGATGTCCCTGATCGGGAACACCTCGGGCCAGCGTGTAAAACGATTGATGTCTGTAAGGCAGTAGACGCATCCTTCCGATGGTGGGAGAGGTCCTACTAGGTCTAGGTGGACATGATCACATCTCTGATTTGGAGGAAGAAATATGCCAAGAGGTGACCTAACATGCCGGCTAACTTTATTCTGTTGACAGGCCACACATTGTCGCACATATTGCTTGCACTCTTTGTCCTTGTGTGGCCAGACAAAAGCTCTCTTCACCATGTTGGTAGTGGCTCGTATTCCAGGGTGCGACAAGTTATGTAAAGAGGCAATTGCCTGTTGACGAAAGTCAGTAGTCACAAAAGATCTGTTTGTTGGTGGTGACATCACAATACAGCAGCACAGTTGACAGTGGCAGTGTAATACATGGAGTCGTAGACCCGATGATTGCGCCAACAAATCTCGGAGCTCACTATCAGATTGTTGCACTATGGCGAGAGCTTCAAAATCAACTGCTTCACTGATTGCTTCAAACTTTGAGAGTGCATCAGCTGGCACATTTAGTTCTCCTTCAACGTGGACAATATTGGTGGTGAACTGTCCGACATAGTCAAGGTGTCACAGCTGACGTGGCAATGCCTTCTCAGGATGCTGGTGGAAAGCATATGTTAGTGGCTTATTGTCTGTGATGCAACATGTGACAAAATTTCTTAATAGCAGCGTATGCAGCATACAGTTTGCGATCATATGTGGACCAATTCTGTTGAGAAGGCGATAGCTTTTTACCGAAAAAGGCTAAGGGCTGCCAGTGCCCTTCTATTTGCTGTTGCAGTGCAACACTGATTGCAGTTGCAGATTCATCGGCCATCAGGGTGAGAGGTGCCTGCGGAAATGAGTGCGCTAACAATGTAGCTTCTGCGATGGCAGTCTTCAGCTTGTTAAATGCCAACTCAGCCTCATTGTTCCACTAGAGTTTGTCTTTCGGCTTCGGTGAACCTTGCAAGAACTTATTCAGTGGTGCAGTTAGGAAGGCATGATTGCAAATGAATCTAGGGTAAAAATTGGTTATGCCAAGAAATCTACGTAATTCTTTAACTGTCGTAGACTGGAGAAAATTCAGTACAGTGTCTACTTTCTCCTTTGGTGGCCATATGCCTTGAGCGTTGATAGTGTAGCCTAGGAACTGTACTTCAGCTGCTCCAAAAATGCACGTTGGCGGGTTGGTGAGCAGGCTATGTGCACGTAAATTAGTGAAGATCTGTTGTAAGTGTGATAGGTTTCCTGCCTCTGAATTTGACATGACTAAAACATCGTCAATATACACATAACAGAAGTCTAAGTCATGTGTCACTTCATCCATGAACCATTGAAACGTTTGGGCAGCATTACAAAGTCCAAAAGGCATTCGGGTAAATTCAAAGAGTCCGAACGGCATGCAGACGGCAGTCTTAGCGACGTCGTCAGGTGCCACAGGTATTTGGTAAAATGTATGAACTAAGTCCAACGTAGAAAAGATTTGCTTACCGTGGACACTGAAAGTAAAATCTTTGATATGCAGGACTGGATAATGATCTGGAATGGTTCTGGCAATGAGCTGTCTGTAATCGCCACATGGATGCCATGCGACCACGTGTAGAGGAGATGACCAACTACTGCTCGATGGGCGGCAGATTCCTTGTGTTAGCAGGTATGAGAATTCCTGCTCAACTATCTTCAGTTTCTGAGATGTCAAGCAGCACAGTCGAGCATGAAGTGGTGGCCCAGGTGTAGTCTAAATATAATGCACTGTCGAGTGCTGCACAGTTGCTAGTGTGGGAGTCTGGCATGTGATCTCAGGGAACTGTCTGAGGAGCTCTATAAATGGAGAATCTCCAGCAACCATTCATACTGCTGTGTCTTCAACACAACGCATGCAACCTTGGCTTGCTAGGTTTGTAGTAATGTCAAGAAGGCGTCGGTGACGGAGGTCAGGCAGGTGTCCATAAAATTATAAAAAATCTGCTCCAAGTATGGGGTGTGTCACATCTGCAACGAAAAATTGCCTTTCAAATTTGTGCTATGTTCCGTTACAAACAGCCGACGGCTGACCATCATCACTGACTTCCTGCTGAGTTTCCCTGCTCACACGGCAGTTTACACTTGCATGCCTCGGAATCATACCGTCGTTGATACCAACAAATCATACCGTCGTTGATACCAACAGATTCTTGTTGATGAAGGTGAGCGGCTGTGCTTACCTGGTGAGTGGTGGCGACAAGATCGGCGGCTAGTCTGGGTCCGTAATGCAGCTGCGTGTGTGGTAAGCTTGGCAACCTATGCTTGTAGTGCAGCAAGAGTGTTATCTGCTTGAGATTGTGAGCAAACTGTTGCGGCACATGTGGATGGATACATTTTCGCTTTGCGATCCACAGTTTGCACGAGTGCATCCAGATCACCGGCACACATTGTCAATATTTCCTGCGAGTCGGGTGGTAGGCGCGATAGCCAAACATTCCACAAAATGTTGTCACTGACCGCGTTGCTCGCTAATGTATGCAGTCGGAGTAGTAGCTGCGATGGCGTGCGATTGCCTAGCTCCTCTGTTCGTAGTAGCTTCTCCAATCTCTTCACCTCGACTGCAAGAGCCAGGTAATCAGAGCGTTCTTGATGGTTGCGTAACGATCAGTACTCGGTGGTGACGCCAGAATATCTTCATTGAGTGTAGCAGCTACATAACTGTACTTCGTTTTGTGTGCGGTAATGTGCACTAGCACAAATTGACTTTCTACTTGAGCAAACCACAGCATAAACTGTGGCAGTTTAACTGTCACACGATTAATTACTGCGCGAATAGACCCTTCTGCAGTTGGTGGTGGGTCTGCCATCGTGAGTTACGGCAAAATAGAACACGGAAGATGCGCGACATGGCTGACACAGATGTTCGTATTTAATGCGACGCAGCACAATACGGAGCGTTAGTGATCGTTGAATTTCACGTTAGTGACCGTCGGACATCACGTCAGGTCACTAATGTTGCGGGACTAGTTGTATTTATTTAATTGCAACATAAAAACACACCGTAACTCATACAGCTCCTTTACTAGAAAATTAAACAATAGAACTAATGAGGTAACATAAGTCAGAGATTGCACCAGAGATAATAATCACAAATGGCAATCACTCACACACAGCATTGCACTGCACATAACACTGCACTTCAAGTGAATGACTATAATTTTATAGGTTTCCTTCCCACTGAGCGACAGACAGTTTAGATGCTTTATCCACATTCGTTTCTTTTAATGTATGTAAAGGTGTTGATAACCTCGCCGTTGAGCATCCATAAGATCTACACACACACACACACACACACACACACACACACACACACATACTCACACACACTGTAATGAAGATGAAAGTAAACATGTGTACTCCGTGTATTTCAGTAGTGCACTTTGACTCCTAGAGTGAATGGGTCTCATGCACACGTTGTTGCTTTTACTAAAATGATTATTAATGTAGAAAGTTGTTCACGTAAGTAACAGCAATGTTATGAGTCATGGTGCCTTTTTGTACCCCTAGGAGTGTGGTTTCCAGTAGGGACAATTCACCATAGAACATCTGGAACAGTAATACAACAGGCCTTTTTTTAAACTACAGCGTGGTATATGATACTGCTTGATTAACCCAGTACAGGCAAAGACTGAGTATAAGGAGTCTGTGAGTGACATTCAGGTGATGGATCATGGATTATGAAACTAATAAGAGCCTGGACCTATTGTGATCAATCTGGAGCCCGAAGCAGTTCTCAATCAGTGGGAGCTTAGCGAATGCAGAGTTATGTGGGTAAAAGATAGTGGAGAGTTCAACTTATCTTTTATGCATTCAAAAGGTAGATGGATAAGAAGAGGGCACCAAAATTATTGCACAGTGGTTGGGAGGTGTTCAGCAAGAACCGATGCATTGGTGCAAAGTACACCACGAAAGAGGCGACCTGGAAGAGTTGTTGATCTTTTGTGGCCCAGGTAGACTGAGTAGCTCAGCCAACATCTGGGATGAAGAGACATAGGTTCCCATGAAAGAAACACATGCTTTCAGCATTCCTTCTTACTGTGATTAATTAGATAGCACGCCTTTGCATAGAGCCACTTTAAAGTGGTGATGGATGGGGCGAAGGTTGTCATGTGAGATGCTGCAAGGCCCTTTGAGGGTCCTGAATAACTATTGCAAAGTCTTTGATCCACAGTGGTATCGGCAGCCAATGGAGGGGGGCCTGTAAAAAGAGGGACAGTAGTTCCAGGCACACTAAGATTGGTGGACTGCAGGAAAAAGAGCAAGGTGTGCACCTTTGCCCAGTGAGTGCAGCATGGTGTTGATTCCATTATGTCTTTGCTTCAGTGCAATGGCAGCAGTCGTCCCTGGAGGTCATGCACACCGTTGGGAGGCATCGTGTGACAAGTTACTGTGTAGCACTCAAAGCTGCGGTAGCCAGTGCAGCTTGTGCATCATTTTTGCAGGCCAGAGTGACTGTACTTAGCACAGACAGGCAAAGGCTTCACCGGATTCAAGAGACAGCCCAATGGTGTTGAACTTTGAACCCCAAGGAAGGTGGCCTGTGGCTGGCTGGAGGAGACTGTCTGACCTGATGCACAAGTCTGTTGCAGTCTGGTGCTGAATTCTTCACAGAGCCCTCACTGCTGCTAGGCAGCTATTTGTACACCATCACACTGACATTGTTTGCTGTCTACCAGTAATGACATGAATGTGTAATTGACATAATGCTGGGTCGACACATCATTACCAGAATCTTGGCAGAGGTTGATGTGTAGAGAAGTTTTCAGTTTGGCTGCGTCGTCAGCTTCGTGCCTTCAGGATGGCAAATGGATCCCTATATCCTGAAATTACTTGGCACTGTGGTGTTCTGCGTACACCGTAATGTACCTCTCCCTTTCTGAGAAACTCTGTTCCCGAATGTAGCAGTGGTACATATCCAGTGAAATCTAGTTAGGACAGACACTTAGACGCTTTTAGGAATGACAGGTCTCTATAGTTTGTATTGTTCTAATCAGTGGTTGACTCCAGAAACTATTTACACGTGCTTTGATCAGACACTAGGACAGGTGGTACATTTATACACTTAGACTCCAATTGCTACTTTTGCCCACCTGTTCACCTAGTCCACTCATTATTTCATGCAACACTTTCTACGCTATCCCACTGAGTCTAGACAAAGTGAGTCTGTAGAACACTTTGACAGTCTGAAATTCATTTGTCCATCCTGCAACAGTTTTAACCATCTTGTAGGGACAGGGTTTTGGGATCCTGGGAGGTTTTGTATAGTTACACAATCACTAATTCATACCTGTTTGACCTTTCTAAAATTACAGAACATTACACAATTATATACTATTCATATCTGTGAAACATTTTTTTGTTTTTAAATCACAAGTGCAGGGTTATGTGCCATGAAATGCTACGCGCAAGTGGTAACTTTTTAGTGGTTATCTTTGGTGAAGTCACTGAATTATGTTTTCTCTTTGTGTTTATGTGTGTTTTATTCTATTGTTGAATGTGCTATGTAACAGAGTTTTATGACTTATGGTTCAGTATTCATGTTGCAATGAAGCTAATTGTATAGCCCCACAGCAATCGGTGATCTCAGTGTGATCTCTGATGGTCATAAGATTGCTGGTATCACTGACGTTATAGTTCCTAGGTACTGAAGTATAGCCCGCTGTGTGAACAGGAAACTTGGCAGGAAATCAGTGATGACAGCCGCTGGCCCTCCAGAGGGCAGCCATCAACTATTTGTAATTGAACAACAAAATTAAAGTTTCTGGTATACATGGGTCTGATGTTTCAGTCTATCCATCTGCCTGTCTGCCGCATTGCAGCAATGATGACTGCCATCTTTTCATTGCCCACAGTTCAACAGTCACAGTGTATCATTGTCACATTACTGTTGAACTTAGGCCTATGGCACAAATTTGATTTTAGTCATAGCGGATGTAATGCATCCCATACTCAGAGTGGACTTTTTATCATTTTATGAACTCCTACCTGACCTCCATCACTGATGCCTTCTTGACACTTAATACCAACATAGCAAGCCAAGATAGAGTGCGTCGTGTGGAAGACAGAACTGTAGGGATGATTACTAGTGATTCTCCGTTCATAGAGCTCCTCAGACAGTTCCACGAGATCACATACCAGACTCCCTCACCAGCACCAGCACCTGTACAGCACTTGACTGTGCACTATATTTTGACTACAGTTGGACTACCAGTTCATGCTCGACTGTACCACTTGACACCCCAGCAACTGAAGAAGATAGTTAAGCAGGAATTCTCATCAAAGCTTGCACAAGGAATCTGCCATGCATCGAGCAGTAGTAGTAGTGTTGGTCATCTCCATAACACATGCTCCAAAAAAAGAATAGTGGATGGCATCTTTGTGACAATTATAGACACCTCAATGCCAGAACATTTCCAGATTGATATCTAGTGCTGAATATCAAAGATTTTATGTTCAGTGTCCACAGTAAGCTCATCTTTTCTGTGTTGGACATAGTTCGTGCATTCTACCAGATACCTGTGGCACCAGATGACATTGCCAAGACCAACGTCTACACACCATTCAGACTATTTGAATTTACCTGAATGTCTTTTGGACTTTGCAATGCTGCCCAAACATTTCAGTGGTTCGTGGATGAAGTCATACGTGATGTAGACCTTTGCTAAGTGTATATCAGCGAAGTCCTGGTCATGTCAAACTCTGAGGCAGAACACGTGTCACACTTGTGACGGATCTTCACTCGTCTGTGTGCACATGGCCTGCTCACCAACCTATTGAAGTGCATCTGAAGTATAGTCACTAGGCTGTACTGTCAACACACAATGCGTACAGCCACCACAAGAGAAAGTAGGAGCTATACTTAATTTTCCCAGCCTATGATAGTTAGAGTTACAATGATTTCTTGGTGTAACCAGTTTTTACCAACGGTTTGTTCATGATCATGCCATCCTAGCTGCACCACTGAATAAATTTTTGCATGGCTCACCGAAGCCAAAGGACGAACTTCAGTGGAATAATGAGGCCAGATTGGCATTTACCAAGCTAAAGACAGCCATTGCAAATGGAGAATTGAACATGCCAGTTGATACTATCTCTTGGACTGAAACAATCACTGATGCAGTTGATATTGAAGCTCTCGCTACAGTGCAACAATCAGATAGCGGCGTCCGCCGCTCGTGGTCTCGCGGTAGCGTTCTCGCTTCCCGAGCACGGGGTCCCGGGTTCGATTCCCGGCGGGGTCAGGGATTTTCACCTGCCTCGAGATGACTGGGTGTTTGTGTTGTCCTCATCATTTCATCATCATCCAGGAAAGTGGCGAAATTGGACTGAGCAAAGATTGGGTAATTGTACGGGCGCTGATAACCACGCAGTTGAGCGACCCACAAACCAAACATCATCATCAATCAGATAGCGAGCTATGAGGTTTGTTAGCGCAACCATCAGGCATACAACCATTAACTGTGCTGCTGTATTGTGACATCACCAATAATGAACCACGACCATTTGTGACTATTGACTTTTGCCAATAGGCAATCACCTTCACATAACATGTTACACCCTGGAGTATGAGCTACTACCGTAATGGTGAAGTGAGCATTTTTCTGGCCACACGTGGACAAAGATTGCAAGCAATATGTTCGACAATGTGTGGCTTGCCAATGGAATAGAGTTAGCTGGCACATTAGGTTACCTCTTGTCATATTTATTCCTTAAAATCATAGATTTGAACATATCCACCTAGACCTCGAGAACATCAGGAGGATGCACCTACTTCCTTACAGCGATCATTTGTTTTACATGCTGGCCTGAGGTGTTCCCGATTGCCAATATTACCACCAGCACTTGACTGTGTTCTTCTGGGGATGGATTACCTGTTTTGGTGTGTCTCCACGAGTTACAACAGACCAGGGAAGACAATTTGAGTTGTATCTGTTCAAAGCACTCTCCGTCCTACTGGGAACAAAGCACATTAGAACTGTAGTTTACCACTCAGCAGCGAATGGTTTAGTTGAACGCATGCACCACCAGCTGTAAGTGTCGCTTTGATGTCATGACTCACAGCAGTGGACAGAGACATTGCCCATTGGGCATCGCTGAAAGAAGACCTGAAAGCCACAACTGCAGCACTTGTTTATGGCCAGCTGATAAGACTGCCTGGCAATTTCTGTGCCAACGTGCCACATGACTGCATTGATCTGTCAGATTTCGTACAAAAACTGCATACACAAATCCGGCAACTACGCACTGTTGCTCCAAGAGATCAGCAGACATATTGCCCGTTTGTTTTTGATGGGCTATGCGAGTGTCAACATATCTTCATACGGCATGACGCAGTATGCAAGCTGCTGCAGCCACACTACAATGTCTTTACCGTACCGTTAGTAGGGAAGCCAAACCATTCAATGTTGATGTGGTGGGTATGCCAACCACAATCACTGTCGACAGGCTTAAACCTGTTTTCTACACACCCTACCTTGGTACAGGCTCATTTTCACACACCATGAAGCACTCAGGCCAGTCCACTGCCTGTTACAGATCAGCTGCTACAGACAATGTAGGTAACCACTTATGTGCCATCAGCAGCCTGTGCTTGACCCATTGTTACCTGGTCCAGACAACACATCCGATTCCACAGAAAGTATTGTTGACACCAATGGGAGAGTGGTGAAGTGTGTATTATGTGACATGTAATGTTGTGCGCAAGTGATAACTATTTTTAATGATCATCTTTGGGGCAGTCACTGACTCATGTTTTCTTTTTGTTTTTATGTCTGTTTCATTCTGTTGTTGAAGGTGCTATTTAACGGAGTCGTAGGAGCTACAGTTGAGTATTTATGTTGCAATAAAGCTAATTATCCAGCCCCACAACAAATCTATACCTGTCTTCATCAACATATCACTCATCATCAATATATTCATCAAATTTCCCACATTATACATTATCCTATCAACCGAGTGTGTCTCATAATTACATCATAAAATCTGCTATTTAAATTGCAAGGACAAGAATTTGGCCAGGAGGACTTAATGGTTGACAAGAAGAATTCATGATAGTCACTATATCTGCATTGCTGATCATAACACTTGGAGAACCATTGCTCAAACCATAAAACTTTGCCCGTCTTCCCAGAGAGAACCATTCAGCATATTGTTCTCCATAAGCTGTGTTATATCACTGACATGTGATTATCCACAGATGCTCTACCAACTTCAATATGTGCTACCTTATTTCAACTTCCATTAGCATTTTTTCCTTGAAACTTGCTGAGTACTACCCTAATGACACTTCTGATCTTTCATCCATAATCCCCTACACTGGTTCAGCAGTTGGCTCAAGCAGACTCTTTGATATCATACCAGCTGAGCTTTGAGGGGCCAGGAGCGGTATAGTGATGACATTATGGCCAATAACAGTCTTATGTCTGTGTGATATCTCAGCACCATACTTTGCAGTTTGAGACAGATTTTGCATGACAAAAATACAAAAAATCTTACTATAGGACATTATTGCAATCAATTCATGTTGAGACTAGTCTATGCCGAATCAGAGCTTTCACCTACTGAACTAGAGAAAATAATCATAGATAGAAGCAGGAGGAGTGTGGTACAGAAACTGGAAAGGAAGAGAAAGGCTCCACACATGACTTTGGCACTCTGTGGGCATCAACCCACCCATTACTAGCGTAGATCCCTGGAGCACTCCTAAATTTATAACTTACCTGCCTACTATTTACCGAACTACACCTACACTTATCTACTATTTATGCTTGTATATACCTACCCAGCAAAACAAGGAACCCACTAGCAGTTACAATACGCACCTGCTGCTGCTTACTCATGATGACATTGAAGATATTAGTAGTATCTCCTCAAATCCCCCTTCTGCCACCAAATGTAGGCTGTAGTGATATAAACACTGGAGAGGGGTTGAAAACCATTCTCTCGATTGTCAGAATGTCGTAGCTGCTCTCCCACATACTGATTAGCAATTGACAGAGCGACGGGGACTGCAGGAATCCATCAGAGGTGGAAGTGGACACATCAGGTAGATGGGGTTCAGGAAAACTCTTTATTATGCATCAAGCATGAGCAGACGGAGGTGTATTTTTTCATCTGGTGGACCTAGCTCAGTGTCAGTCTGCAACATCTTTGTCGGTGCAATGGTGCTGGTCACCCCTGAAGGTTACGCCTGCTGATGGGAGACAGCACACTGCCGAGGCGATGAGTAGCGCCATCAGCTATAACGTGCAGTATTCTTGCTGGTCAGAAGAACTGCACGGTAACACTGCTGGTGGTGGCTAGGCGAAGTCTTCTTAGGATTCCGTGAGCAGCGCAATGGAATTTAACTTTGGGCCCGAGGAGCGTGGCAGGCTGGAGGAGGCTGTGTGACCTGAGACACAGGTGTGCTGCTCTGTCGCCAAAGTTTTCTCTGACGGTTGCTGCTGGTAGGCAGCTATTTGTAGCACCCTTGCACTGAAATTTTTTTTCTTTTTGGCAGTGGTGACATCTGCATGCAATTGACATAACGCTGTGTTCACATGTTGTTACTGGAGTCTTTCCATAGGTTGACAAAACATGTCACACGGTTCGGGTGTTATAAGACCTGTGCCTTTGGGACAGTAACTGGTCAACATTGTGTCCTATAATTCCTTGGCGTTACAGTATTCTGTCAACACTGCAACACAACCTTCCTAACAAATTTTATGACCTCAATATGACTGCCACTGAAGATAGGACTGGCTTAAACAGCACTGCCTAGAACATCATTAGGACAACACGGTAAGGTGGACTCGAGCGAGTTAAAATGCATGAGGTAAAGTAATACAGTATTGAATGTTACCTAGCAACAGATCATTTTCGTTTCACATATGTGCACTGCCAAAAACCCTGCCTTTATTTTGATTATCATTTTGTGTTTATTTCTCAGTTTTAGTTTCAAAGAACTTAATCTTTCGGTCCCAGTTCTGCTTGAATCCAAGTCCATACACAGTTAGTGTATATACAGGTGGTTAAAAAATTACAAATATATATGCCAAAGTTTCAAGGAGGAGAATGGATTTACAAATATTAAATTCAGTCCCACCTTGGTTGTGGACACATTGTATTTGGAGCATCAAGCCTTACTAACGAACAATCCCTGACCTACTCTACGTGCCACCTCTCTCTTCATCTTTGCCTACCCTCAACCTAACTACAGGTGGGGCCCTCTCATCCTAGAGTACGTGGGACCTGCAGTTCCTTATAAACTTCCCCACCCTGTCTCTGTCTCCTCTCTGAGGAATTAACTATCTGTTGTGAAAGCTAGGAAATGCCTCACTTTTGTATGTGTGTGTCGGCAGTACTACACGTTTCACATCCTGTAGACAAGTACTGGCCAACGGTTCTGTCTCATAATCTTCGTTTTCTTGACTGGATTTTCCTTTGATGTATTTTACAAATATTAGCATTATCAATATAGACGACAAAATCTTCTATGTTGTTAGCTAACCATGAATACCAGAATATCCTGAAGAAGATCCCCTTATGTGGGTTAAACCGGTAGAAGAAATTGTGGAACAACATGATGACATAATAACCTTTAAGTTTTTACCTTCAATGAAAATGGATCAATATATGTTCATGTATTGAAATATTTACAGAAGATACTGCAATGCAGACAGCTGGTCAGACCTGCTATTGGCTGGTTTTATTTTTATGTACATTCAGGGTGTTTTAAGAAATGTATTCCATATTTGAGAGGTGGAAGTATGGTTCAAGACAAGATAAAATATACTAAAATATACACATCTACATACATACTCTGCAAAACCACCGCAAAGTGCGTGGCAGAGGTTACGTCCTACTGTACCAGTTATTAGGGTTTCTTACCATTTGGTCACATGTGGAGTACAGGAAGAATGAATGTTTGAATGCCTCTGCACATACTGTAGTTATTCTAATCTTATCCTCAAAATCCAGTATGTGAGTGATGTATATTTCCTATAGTCATCATTTAAAGCTGGTTCTAGGAGCTTTGTTAGTAGACTTTCTCAGGATAGTTTATGTCTTGTCTTCAAGAGTCTGCCAGTTCACTCTTCAGCATCATTGTAATACTCTCCCACAGGTCAAACAAACCTGTGAGAATTCGTACCGCCCTTATCTGTATATGTTCAATATTCCCTGTTAGTCTTCTTTGGTGTGGGTCCGTACACTTGAGTAGTATTCTGGAATAGGCAGGATGAGTGATTTGTAAGCAATCTCCGTACTAGACTGATTGCACTTCCTCAGTATTCTACAAATAAACCAAATTCTACCATGTGCTTTACCCACAACAGAACCTATGTCATCATTCCATTTCATAGTCTTACAAAGTGTTACATACAGATGTTTGTATGAGTTGGCCAAGTCCAACTGTGACTCAGTGATATAATATTCATACTGTACTACATTTTTTCGGTTTTTGAAGTGCACAATTTTACATTTCTGAACATTTAAACCAAGCTGCCAATCTTTGCATCACTTTGAAATCTTCCCAAGATCTGACTGAATATTCATGTAGCTCCTTTCAGACAGTACTTCATTTAAATAACTGCATCATCTGCAAAAAATCTGAGGTTACTATTAATATTGTCCACGAGGTCATTAATATACAACATGAACAGCAAAGGTGCCAACACACTTTCTTGGGGCACATCCAAAGTTACTTCTACATCTGACAACAGCTCTCCGTCCAAGATAATATGCTGCTTCCTCCCCACCACAGATTCCTTAATACAATCCCAAATTTCACTTATACAACTGAACTTTTGACTTTAAGCACAAGTGTGGTACTAAGTCAAATGCTTTTCAGAAATCAAGAAATAGTGTATCTATTGAACTACCTTGATCCCAACCTTTCAGTACACCTTGTGAGAAAAGTGGGGTTACGCATGATCCATGTTAGATGGCACAGAGGTGGTCATTCTGTTCAAGAGGTCTCATAATGTTTTGAGATTGGAATATGTTCTAAGATTCTACAACAAATCGATGTCAAAGATATTGGACAATAGTTCTGTGAATCACTTTTACTATCCTTCTTGTAGACGAATGTTAACCTGTGCCTTCTTCCAACTGCTAGGCACAGCTTTTTGTTTGAGTTATCTAAAATGGATTATATATATTCAATATAGAATGTGTTACAGATTCCATCAGGACCTGGAGCTTTGTTCAGTTTTAACCATTTCAGTTGTTTCTCAACACCACTGACACTAATACTGATTTCACTCATCTTTTCAATGGCATGAGGATTAAATTAGGGCATTTCTCATGGGTTTTCCTTTATCAAGGAACATTGGAAATCAGGGTTAAGCATTTGAGCTTTTGCTTTGCTACCCTCAATTTCAGTGCCTGTCTCATTCACTTGGGACTGAACACTAACTTTGTTGCCACTAAGAGCCTTTACATATGACCAGGATTTCTCTGGGTTTTGTGAAAGGCCATTTGACAATATTCTGCTATGGTTGTCATTGGAGGCTTAACACATTGCCCTCTTGACAGCCAAATGTGTTTCATTCAGCATCACTGTATCTGTATTCCTACACTTTGCTTTACACTTGTTATGCAGAAGTCTCTGTTTCTTTAGAAGTTTCTTTACAGTGACTGTGAGTGTATGTCCCTCCGATTATGAAATGGTCTACTTGGTGAATATGTATCCAGAACATGGCTAATTATTCTTGTAAACCTGAATCATAGTTCCTCTACATGCTCCTGCCGTGTACTGAAAGTTTCAAGTTACTCATTGAGATACGACACTATTGATTTTTCATGTAGTCTACCAAATGTAAATATCTTTCTGCTTGTTTTAGTTGTCCTCTGTACTTCGGTAATCATTATTACTGCAGTTGCATCATATCACTGATATCAGTTTCAGTGTGTACATCATCAAAGAGGTGGGCACTATTCTTTGCTGTTAGATCCAATATATTTCCATCATGAGTGGGGTTCTAAACTTTCCGAACTAGGTAGTTTTGAGAGAAGGCATTTAGTGATGTTTCACAGGATGTCTTTTCACACCCACCACTAAAAAACTAATTTTCTCAGTTAATTGTTGGTAACAGTATGATTGAAGAACTTACATACAAACAAACTGGATTTTCTCTAAAATTTTTGGTTGCATCACAAGAGGAGTCTGGTGGCTGATAGAAGGATCCAATTACCATTTTTTGCTCACCTTTGACACTGAGTCTTTCCCAAACAATCTCACGTGCAGTTTCTATCTTGGTGGATTTGAATTTTTTGATATACGCTTAAATTTTCTCCAAAAATCTCACTGCTAGCAATTTCAGGTTTCAACTAGCTTCCTATACATAGTACTATGTGAGCTTCACTGCTTTTCAAGAGTGCTTCATACTCTGGCACTTTGTTGTGAATGCTTCGACAGTTAACCACTAGGATATTAATACTCTCATCTGTGGGAGGTTTCTTGTGATTTTACACTGATACTTCTGGCTTTCCTACAGCTGTCGTCGTCTGGATTGGATGGAGAGTTTCTTAATCTAAAAGTCCCTGTGTGCATCAGAAACACAGCCAGCCAGCTAGCTGAGTAGCAGCCTCTGATGTGTGGGGCACACCTGTCCCATTTTGGGGCATCCTACAGTTTCCAACCCTAGGCGCAAGTCCAGGCAGTTGCAGCCTAACTTGTTACAGAACTTCAAAAATATCTGGTTCAGTCCCACTCATCTCAGAATCAAGAGGTCATGATCAGTTCTGGAGACAATGCTGCAAATTGTGAGTTTTGTTGAAAGTCAGTGCACAAGGCTGGTCTTCTCAACTTTCTCTACCAGTTGCTGGAATAATCCAAGAATGACCTTGAAGCCCAGATATTTGTTCCAATGTGCACCACAATCTGCAGTTGCTTGCACCTTGTTCGCTCAGTGGCTGCTGGAATAGCATCTTCCACATGTTGAACGAGACCCCAAGGCAGACGTGTGCACGCCTCCCCCCCCCCCCCCTCCCCCCCTACCCACACACACACACACACACACTGTGTGCACCTGGTGTCCTTCCCTATCCCTTTCTGCCATTTCCCTAAGGAATACCATTGTTCACCTTACATTTGAACTGCCAACAATTAATGGAGTGCTACGGTTTTGTGTGTGCCGCCTCTTGACATTGGACAGAACAGGTTTCCCTAAAACAATATCGGAAGATCGACAAGGATCCGACGAGCAGAGTAGAAAGAAAAACGACAGTTTTGTTACACTCTTCTACGCTTCCACCTGAAGTCATTAAAAGACTGAAAGCGCATAGCTCTGTTCCACCGAGGCTTTATGGTCTTCCGAAAATTCATAAAGAGGGACTACCATTACGCCCTATTGTCAGTAATATCGGTGCGCCAACCTATGACTTAGCACAACATCTGTCTTCGTTACTGAGGCCTTATGTGGGCAAGTGTCCACATCAGATTCGTAATTCCGCCGATTTTATTAGTAGACTGAAGTCGCTCCAACTCCACAATTCTGACTTATTAGTGAGTTTTGATGTCGTCTCTTTATTTACTAAGGTTCCACTGATGGATTCACTGGCACTCATTAGCAGAAGGTTCAAAGCCGACATAACAGCATTATTTCATCATTGCCTATCCTCAACTTATTTCTTATTCAGTAATGAATATTTTGAACAAGTTGACGGTGTTGCCATGGGCAGTCCTTTGTCCCCTCTGGTAGCAAACCTTTTTATGGAGGACTTTGAGGAGAAGGCACTCGAGTCGGCTGAATTTAAACCGAAAGTCTTCTGGCGTTACGTGGATGACACATTTGTAGTTTGGCCCCATGGAGAAGAAAAACTGGCAGGATTCTTGAAACATCTGAATTCCATTCACAAGAATATTCAGTTTACCATGGAGGTCGAAAAAGATAGATGTCTGCCGTTTCTGGATGTCCTTGTCAATCGTAGAATCGATGGATCTTTGGGGCACTCCGTCTACCGGAAGCCCACACACACAGATCTGTATTTGCAGGCGACAAGCTGCCACCACCCTGCACAAACCATGGGTTTGCTGCGTACTCTGGTGCACCGGGCACATGTGGTATCTGATAAGGACAGCCTTCCTAAAGAATTAGAACATTTGCAATCCGTCTTCAGGGAGAATGGATATTCTACACGCCAAATCCGCACAGCTATAACAAAGAAGAAATGTAAAGAGAAACAAGAAGAAGAAGACAAAGAGGTGGTCAGGTCCAGGGCGTTCCTTCCGTATGTGGGTAACCTCTCCTCTAAAATAGGAAGGATTTTAAAGAAGCATTGTGTTAAAGTGATCTTCCGACCACCTACGAAAATATCGGCTTTGCTTGGCTCTGTGAAGGACGATCTGGGTCTGAGGAAGGCGGGTATTTATAAGATCCCTTGTCAATGTGGCAAATCCTACATTGGCCAAACTACTCGCACAGTACGGGAAAGATGCGTGGAGCATGAGCGCCACACACGTCTACTACAGCCCAACAAATCAGCCATAGCAGAACACTGTATCTCCACGGGACACTCCATGGATTATTGTGGAACAAAAATTTTAGCGACAACTAGATCTTTTTGGGAATCCATTATCAAGGAGTCCGTGGAGATACGATTGGCAGAAGATCTTATTAATCGAGATGGCGGCTTTCAGATGGATAAAGCATGGGATCCTGTAATTTCTTTAATCGCTTCACACAGACATTGTTCTGCATCTATTGCGACGGCTGACGAAAATTGATTTTATACTTTCGACTACCGCGCCTCAGCTGCGCGAAGGCGCTTTACGACAGATAGCGCAAATGTAGGTACACCACTACGCATGCGCAGCCCGCTTGTGCTGCAGAGCGCGCCAAATTAGATAGGGGCCCGCTCCACTGCGCAGGCGCCGCCGCGCCAATTTTCGGTATATATAGAACGACGCGCACCAGTAATCTTCAATCTCGTACTCACCTGAAGATGGCTGCATGTTTGTTAGCCGAAATATCGTGCCAAGATGTCAACGTGATCCGGCTGCAAGCCCGAAATATGATGGACCAAAGTTATTCCCGCTGGCTCAGTTTCAGTGAAAGACTTCACATCAAACTTGGTTAGGGGGTACGGTGTAGCACTTGAGTCCTTCCTGATCCCCGTCCACACTGGACAGGATGCCAAGATCTACCATTGAAGCTCCACTTGCAGTCAAGTGGGTGAGTAATGACAGATCTTCCAACACAATGATTTGCAGCAGCTGCCAGCCAATCTTTTGACAGTAGCCAGCAGCAATTTCCAGCTGCTTAAGGATGTCAGCAAACTCATCATGTATTCGAGAACATCATTCACAGTGAAGCTTCGTTTTGGCTGGTGCAGTGTATTACAGAACAGTGAACATATTAGTATGAATTAAGCCTGCTGTTTATCTTTTATATCTGCTGAGTGGAAAAAAATTACTAATTTCCTAGAAGTTTTGAGGTTAATTGTAGTTATTAGCAAACACGATAGCAGAGTTAATTTATAATAAACATAAATCATATGTACTCCTCTCCAAGGGAAAATATGTTAGTTAAAATGTCTGCTACAGTAACTAAATCATGAATGCCAATTTCCTACAAATTAGATATCCAGTGAACATAGACTCTAAAATGCATGCCTTAAGAGATCTGAGCACTTGTTCATTTCCACTACAGTGAAACACATCTCTTCTGCTGCAAACTCTTTGCTATTTCAGATGACGTACAGAATACAGGAAGCAAACGAGGGCACATTCCTCCAAGCTCTTTGGCCCCAAGATCAGTCTGCCAGAATGCAGTTCTGCCAATTGCTGTTGCAAAGATGTTGAAGAAACTAGACATCATCTCCAATTTTCAATTAATATATTGACAGGAATTGTTGACAATAGACTAATAGGACCTTAGGTACTACCAAATAGGTTGATTAGTGCAAAGTGTTTTCAGTTCCTGTCAGATAATTTGCCTGTTCTGCTAGAGACTGTACCACTTTAACAGCTGTTGGGGATAAGGTTCATGCACACTGGTGCACCAGCCCAGTTTCCTCCTAAATGTATGGGTGTACTTCACACATAATTTAATATGCAATGGATTGCTCAGGAATATCCAGTGTGTTGGCCAGCTTGTTCCCCAATCTTATTCCCTATAATTTTTTGTTTCAGGGACACTTGAAATCTTGGATGTATAATAATCCCGTTAATGGTGTACAAACACTACAGGAATGTGTTAGCAATGCCTGGCAATGCATCTGTGACTGATCTGGAGTTTTTCAGGGAGTGGATGATTCCGTAAGACATCAGACAGAAGTATACCTTACTATCAATGGACACCATGATGAGCACCTTTAGCGATGACTAACAAGCAATCAGATTACATTACAAGTTCTGTTGTTTCAGTCACATAATAATGTCTTCTCATTTGTTTATTGCATTCTGTAGGTCATTTCTAATAGCAGAGAGCTTGCAATAGAAGAGATGTTTTACAGTAGCAAAGCTGAACAAGAGCTCATAGGTCTTAGTGTATGCATTATAGAGCCCATGTTTACTGAACATTTTTTTTTCTTTTGGCCCATACTACCATCTAGCAAAATATGGAATATTTTTAATGCCCTGTGTGTGTGTGTGTGTGTGTGTGTGTGTGTGTGTGTGTGTGTGTGTGTGTGGATGCCCATTTAAATGGCTTGATTTATACATTGTTCCAGCTGCTGCATTTCTTGCCACTGTGGGCAGTATATCAGCACTTATAGGCTTTGGTTCTACTCTTGCTTTGGTCAAAAGGAAAGATCCTGCCAATTTTGATAAAGGACTCGAGGAGACAGGTGTCTCACTAGCCATCAGAGCTCTGGGTAGAGGAACATTATACGCTTTTGCAGGTTGTGGTTGCCTTTTTTATGCAATCTGGAAACTTTCAGGAGCAAATAATGTAAGGATTATAGTTTAAGCTGTAGCATAGTCTCTCTCATAAACATGCTCATGTTGTTGTAGCAGTTATTAATGCTAACATTTAAAACTGTAACTTTTTGCAAGTATTATGTATGCTTAATTAGTTCTTTTAAAACTTTGAGCTTTGCAAATGAGGGCATTTCTTACCATTGATGTAACCTTTCTGTGAATACAAATTTGAGTTTTAAGGTTCCATGTATGCACTGGAAATTAAGTAATTCCTTGTTTTTTTACGTAAATGAACATCTTTTACAGACCATGACTGCCATCAGAGGCAGAGAACAAGTTATTTGGACTGCTTGAAAGTTGCATAAGCACTGTCTAAAATAAGTATAAAATGATTTTTTCGTGTATTCATGTGTCAAAATGGGAATTCAAGATATATCTAGATTCATCAACACCATATTTGAAAATTGTTTTGCCTGTGGTATAGAGAAATGCAAAGGTAACATGAAAAACCAAACTGACAGAATCAGGCAGTGCTCAGTTTTCCACTTTATTTTGTAAAATTCTCAAGATGGTGGTGATGAGTATTTGTATTAGGTGCATCAGGTAAATAGGATTTTGTTGTCTTGGTGCTGTTTGGCACAACTGCCTGATACTGAAAACTAGATTGTGTGCAAAACTTAAGAGGACAAAAGTAACTTTTGCGTGATGTATCACAGCCAAGTAGTGTAGCTTGTAGAAACTTGGACTACACGTAGGAAGAATGCTACGTTACAGTACAGAAGGTAGCTGAAAGAGATGAAACTTTTATTCAAAGATAATAATTACACTGGGCCCACTGTGATTTATTAAAAAAGGTGGGACATGGCTTTTGATAGGGAGTGCGATCATCGTGGTTGACGGTGCACGGTTTGCAATGTGCTCCCATGCTGGCCAGAAGGCTGGTAAGGAGTTCTAGCAGTAGCGTGTTCCATTCTTCCATCAACGTGGTTGACAACTACTGGATAGTCGGTGGTGCTGCAGTACGACTCCCCAACACATTCCACACTGCTCGATGGCATTAAGTCACGGAAGCATGTGGGCCAGTCCATTCACCAAATATGCTCTTGTTCCGAAAGCTCCTCCATCTGCACTGTTGTATGTGTTCACACTTGTCATCCAAAAAAGTGAAGTCAGTATAGAATGCACCCCTGAAAAGACACACGTGGGAAAGAAGTACAATGTCAAAATAACTTTGACTGATGAGTGTACCATGTTACAAGATTTGGAGGTCAGTATGCCCTTTGCAACATTGTGCCTCCCCACACCATAACACTTGGACCACAAAAGCATGTTTGATAGTGCTGAGTGTACCCTCGTATAGTGAGAGGTGAGAACACGCAGTGCACCTAGGAACTTTGTCAAATAGGATTGTTTCGATAGTCTACATTTACAGTGCGTGAAGGCAAAATGTTGCACAGTCATACTAACCTCCAAATCTTTGAACACAGTACACTAACCGGTCAGCCGTGATTGTGACATTTCACTCCATTCCCACATCCAATCTAGTGGCCAGCGTGAGGAGTGTTTACCCCCCCCCCCCCCCCCCCCCCCCAGTTGCCTTCTGTACTACACTGTAGCAGTTCTTTCTATGTACAGCCAAGTTTCATTGAGCTATGTTACTTGGCAGTGACACTTCATGCGAAAATTACTTTTGTCCTTAAGTTTTGCACCTCACTATACTTGCACTGTTAGCAGCATTAAACATACATTACAACAAGCAATGATTACAACTATGCAAGACTTGCTATGGGTATGTTGACTTTGTTGCATGAAATATGAGGAAAGTGTAAAATGACAAATGATTTAAGCACTGTGCAAGAAAGGAAGTACCAGTATTGAAATTCAGTCCTCATGAGATCTGCAACACTTTATTCCTGTTAAACATAACCTAGCATTCACTTAATATTTGATGGAAAGTTAGTTACAAATATATTTTTCAAATAATGATTTGCAATACTAAACAACCAGTATACCTCCTAGTGGTCTGAATGAATGGTAAATGCCTGTTTAACAATGTACACTGACAAGCCAAAACATTACAACCACCTTTGGTACAGCAGCAATTCTATTTGCAATAGATTCAACAAGGTCTTGGTAGGGTTCTTGGAGGTATGTGCCTACTCACAGTTTACGTAATTCCTGTGAACCAGGGACCAGCAGCTTGTGGGTACAAACCTGGCTGCACGCTTCTCAAACCACTGTTGTATGATACTGGCCTCGGTATAGAGACAGTTATACTATTGAAAGATGTCATCGCCTGTAGGAATGGTAAAATCCTATATTTACTAGTTTGCTGCTAATTTATCTTACTCTTGCAACTCACTTGAATGTACACCAATGCTTCTAGCTGAGGGTGTAGCTATATGTGTAGGAAACATGCAGCAGTCCTCAGCAGATAGGAAGCCTAAGTCAGTTGAAAATTCTAACAGAAAGAAGAACGTTCTGCTGCAAGGTAGTTCGTATGGCAAAGGTGTGGGCCAGCAGTTACAGGAAGTATTGGGGAATGAGTACCATGTCACCAGCATTGCGAAGCCTAGTACAGGGTTGGCTCAGATAACTGACAACATAGGGGTTATGTAGGAGTTTCACAAAAGAGGATCAGATAGTGATTGTAGGTAGTGCTGAAAATAGTCTTGATAGGGACAGGGAGTACAATGTAGGTGGTGGTCTGGTAAAGATAGCTACTCAAACTGGTGGCACTAATGTGCACTTCATGAAACTGTTTGTGTCATGATCAGCCTCATCTTAATGCTGCTGTCAGGTGTGTTAACATAGGGCTGGAGAAGGCACTGATGTGGAGTGTATGGCTCACACTGCAGTAGTGCCAGTTGAGTCTATCAATATATCAGGTTTCACTAGGCATGGCTTGCACCTCAATAGATAAGGGAAGGGAGGCTGGCAAAGCTTATAGGTGATAGTGTAGTGGGCAGTGGTGGGATCACTCATGGGAAAATTCCTGTAGCAGTTGGGTTAGAGCTGCACCTTTTTTAGATTGAAGTCAGCTGATAAGTATCGTTGCTTAAAGGAAGTCCCTCTAACAAAGAAATCACCTTCAAAGGAGGCCAGATTTCCAAGTAGTAAAGGAATTAGCATATTTCATCAAAATATAAGAGGTATTAGAGATAAAGTTAGTGAACTGCCTGTAGATGTTGACTCTGTGAAATTATTGGTATGTCGGAGCACCACTTAAATAATTTGGCAATTCAGAGGCTTCATTTACCAGGATACAGATTAGCTGGCTGTTTTTTAAGGCGTCCTTTGTGGAGTGGGGGAGTTGCCATGTATGTAAAAACTAGTATTCTGTTGGAGTCCGTAGACATATCACAGCACTGCACTGAACAGGTATTTGAATGTTGTGCAGGGGCAGTTGAATTTAGTGAATCTAAGCTTCTAATAATTATTGTTTATAGGAAGTGCCAAAAATTAGTTAAATGTGGTGACTTCAGTATTAATTTTGTATGTGATTGTGCAAGAAAAAGAATGTTGGATGATCTGCTAAATTCTTTTTTTTTTTTTTCCAACCAGTTTCAGGGGAACAGCAGCACAGCCACAGGCAATATTTTTTTCATTCTTCATTAATGGATGGTCTTTCAGTTAATAAAATGGCGAATGGCCTTTCAGACCATGATGCACAAATTTTAACACTAAAAGGTTTTTGCATTCAAACAGCTGTTATACATAATTACAAACTATGTAGAAAAGCTAATCCAACAGCAGTAGAGAGCTTTTTAAACCTCATTAAGGAACAAGAATGGCAAGATGTTTATAGTGCCAAAAGCATAGATGACAAATATCATGCTTTCCTTAACACATTTCTCATGCTCTTTGAAAGTTGCTTTCTATTAGAACGTTCTAAACAGGGTACTAGCAGCAAAAGGCATCCTGGGTGGCTGAGTAGTGGGGTAAAGATATCATGTAGAAGAAAGTGGAAATTACATCAAATATTAGAAGTAGTCACAATCAAGCTACAACAGCCATTACAAACAGTAAGGTGCTTAAAAATGTTATTAGGAAGGCAAAGAGAATGTGGTGCACAGATAAAATAACTAAGTCATAGGATAAAGTTAAAGCCATATGGTCAGTCGTGAAGTAAGTGTCTTGTCAGCAGCACAAGGTTGACAATATAAAGTCAGTTTGTAGTAAAAATATTTCTGTTTCTCATACATCAGATACAGTATGTAACAATCACTTTCTGAGAATTGCTGGTGAACTAATAAAAACTTAGTTTCTAGAATCATAGAACTCTTTTGAAAATGTCTTTCCAAAGACTGGTGTCTGAAATACTTCTTTGTGATTTTGACAAGGGAGAGATCTAGCGAATAATTAAATCACTGAAGACTAAGGACTCTCATGGATATGATGGAATACCTAGAAGAATATTAAAGTGCTGTGCTGCACACATTAGCCATATACTTAGCCATTTTTGTAATTTTTTCTTTAAGAATAGTCAGTTTCCTGAATGATTAATTACTCGGTAGTAAAGTCACTTTATAAAAATGAAGAAAGGTATAATGTAGACAATTTTAGACCTATTTCTATGCCATCAGTTATTGAAAATGCTGTGTATGTAAGGATAAGTGATCACTTTATTTCACATAATTTGCTATCAAATGTACAATTCAGTTTTAGAAGTGGTTTAACAACTGAAAATGCTATATTCTCTTTTCTCTGTGAGATACTGGATGGCTTAAATGAAGGTTTTCAATCACTAGGTATCTCTTTTTTAACTAATGCATTTGATTGTATTGATCACAAAATATTGCTCCAAAAGTTAGACCATTATGGAATACAGGGAGTAGCTCACAATTGGTTCACCTCTTACTTTAACAACAACCAGCAAAAGATCAGTATCCACAGTGTTGAGAATGGCTATGATGGGAGTCTGAGTGGGGCACAATCAAATAAGGGGTGCCAGAGGGATCAATGCTAGGGCCCCTCCAGTTCCTTGTTTATATAAATGATATGTGCTCTAATATTACAGGTGATTCTAAAATATTGCTGTTTTCTGATGTCACTAGCTTGGTAGTAAAGGATGTAGTGTGCAACATTGACACAGTTTCAAATAGTGCAGTTCATTATAATAGTTTGTGGCTTGTAGATAATAAATTAATGCTAAATAACAGTAAGACTTGGTTTTTACATTTTCTAACACACAATTCACCAAAACCAGACGTTTTAATTTCACACAATGGGCATATGATTAGTGAAACTGAACAGTTCAAATTTCTTGCTGTTCAGATATGGTAAACTGTCGTGGAAAGCCCTCATTCAATATCTTGTTCAAATAGTTAATGCTGCCATTTTTACTACTCGAACAGTACCTGAAGTAAGTCATCGTTCGGCACAAAAAGTAGACTACTTTGCACATTTGCTTATGACATATGGTATTATATTTTGGGGTATCTATTCAGTTTCTCAAAGGATATTTTTGGCTCAAAAATGGGCAGTTTCGGCAATAAGAGGTTTAAGTTCGTGAACCTCTTGTCGACCCCTGTTCATTAATCTGGGTACTCTAACATTGGCCTCTCAATATACCTAATCTTTACTGTTCTTTACTGTTGTTTCTTGTTAACAATATCTGCGTAGTCCCAAGAATTAGCAGCTTTCATTCAGTTAATACTAGTCAGAAACCCAATCTGCATTTGGATTGTGCTTCCTCGACTCTTGTGCAGAAAGGTGTGCAGTATACTGCTGCATCCATTTTCTATAAGCTACCACAAGAATTCAAAAATCTTAGCACTAATCCACACGCTTTCAAATTGAAACTGAAGAATTTGCTCATGGTTCACTCTTTCTATTCTGTTGAAGAGTTCCTGGAATAAGTAAGCTAATTCTTGTGTTATATTGTCGATTGCATTTACGTAAACTTATGGCTTGTCTCTTTTTGGGTTCATAAACATTTTAATTTATTGGTCATTACTTTTATGTTGTAATTTCATGTACTGACACATTCCATGACCTCAGAGATTTGCTCCTCAATTTAGTCCTACGTAACTAGACATGGAAAATAAAATAAATAAATAAGACCTATATCTCGTTGATTGATGTATCAAAGGATGAATTGGTCTTATGACACGTCAGACTCTAGGTATTGTACATCACATTACTTACTTATTATTAGGCAATGCATTTTAATTTGCCATTTTTAAACTATAACACAAGTCACAATGAAGTTTGAAAAGTTGCAATGTCAGTGAACAACGTTTGTTTTTTAAAATGAGCCAATATTACTGCAGCTCTGAACCAATGGCAGTTAAGCATAGATAATACTTGTCAGTCATAAATGCTTGACACCGAATATTAGTTGGTTGTTGTTCAGATACAATTAACATTGAAGTAATGGTGTGTAATCCACCTCCTAAACTAGTTAAAAGACTTGTGTGTTTAAGATGAGAAAAGAAATATCCTTGGCTTGCACACATCAGTAATGATTCGATCAAAGTAAAATCATAAGCTGTTTTAGGGTTACAGTTTTTAGCAGTTTTAGTGGAAATTGTAAGAATAACAAAAAATGTTGACTAAAGCAAATTAAATAGGTAAATAAGATTTTGTCGGAGATAAGCCTCATGATGGAATGGTATGTTAATATTCAGCGTTCAACATTTTAAATTTTTAGCAATTATATAAACTAGATCTGTAGTATTTACAGTCAAAGTTGTTAATATGATATTTTACACTGAAGTGGTTTAAGTTTAGTGATTTTGTGGCATACATCTTCCCCTTAATAAAGTAACAGCTGATTGGCATTAAATTTGGAGCTATGACATGGTACATGTTTTGACCAGCCATTTGCCTAGATGATGGCATATGCAAATGCAACAATCAACCTGGTGTAACAAGAAAATTGATTCATCTGACCAGTAACATGTTTCCACTGATCTGCAGTCCAATCTTGATAATCCATGGTGACTGTAATCATAATTGACAGTATCATTCTACATCTGTACTCTGCAAACCACTAGGAAGTGAATGGCAGAAGGTACTTCCAACTCAGCCAGTTAGTAGGGTTTTTTCCCATTCTATTCATGTATGGAGTATGGCAAGAATGCCTCTGCATGCATCGTAACTAGTGTAATCTTGTTGGTGATTCCTATCGGAGTGATACATAGGAGGCTGTAGTATATTCCTAGATTCATCACTCAAAAGTTGGATCTAGAAACTTTCTGAGTAAGCTGTTGTAGGATAGCTTGTGACTATCTTCAGTAATCTGCAGAGTTGAGTTCTTTCATCATCTCCATAACAGTCTCCCATGGGTCAAAAAACCTATGACCATTCATGCTGCCCTTCTCTGTATATGTTTGTCTTATTTGGTACAGGTCCCACACACTTAAGCAATATTCTAGAATGGGTCACACGAATGATTTGTTAGCAATCTCCTGTGTACACCGATTACATTTACCCAGTATTCTGTCAAAGAACCACAATCTTCACCTGCTTTACCTACAACTGAGCCTATGTGATAGTCCTATTTCGTATCCATACAAAAGTGTTGCACCCAGGTATATTGTATGAGTTGTCTGTTTCCAATTGCCACTCATTGATATTTTACATTTCTAAACATGTAAAGTAAATTGCTAATCTTTGCACCACTTTGAAATCTTATCATAATTAAAAATTTGTGCAGCTTTTTTCAGATAGCTGCACCATGTGTGAAAAGCCTGAAGTTACTATTAATTTTGTCTGAGAGGTCATTAACATACAGTATGAACACTAAGGGTCCTAACACACTTCCCTGGGGCACAATTGAAGTCTCTTTACATCCATTGATGAATCTCCAGCTGAGATAACATGCTGTGTTCTCCACACCAAGAAATCCTCCACCCTGTAGCAGATGGTGTTTGATAGCCCATATGAACATACATTCCATAATAAGTGTGTGTGTGTGATACAGAGGCAAATGCATTTCCGATGTTAAGAAACACTGCATCTACCTGACTGCCATGATTTCTGACTTTTGAGATACCATGTGAGTAAAACATGATTGATGTGTCTGGAATCAACGGTGGTTGGCATTCATACAGTCCTTCTATCAACAAAGTAGGAAAAGACAGATTGCTGCTTACTGGAAAGATGACTCGATAAATTGCAGACACACTTTTTAAAGACACTTTTTAAACGAAGCTTTCAGCCACAGTCTTTGCTTGTGTAAATGAATGATGTGGGTTTTTCTTTTTGTGATGGAGGCTGGGACAGATTGCTGCTTACTGGAAAGATGACACGATAAATTGCAGACAGACACTTTTTAAAGACACTTTTTAAACGAAGCTTTCAGCCACAGTCTTTGCTTGTGTAAATGAATGATGTGGGTTTTTCTTTTTGTGATGGAGGCTGTGGCCAAAAGCTTTGGGTAAGCGTCTTTTAGTTGTGCGTTTCTGCAACTCAACATGCCATCTTTACAGTAAGCAGCAATCTATCGTTTCCTACATTGTTGATGTTCCTATCTGGAGATTCCATCGTTTGATTAAAGTCATTCTATTTGAGATATCTCATTACGTTTATGCTCTGAATATGTCATAAGATTCTACAAGAAATAGGTGTCAAGGGCATCATGTGGTAGTTTTGTGGATCACATATGCTACTGTTCTTGATCACAGGTGTGACTTGGATTTTTTTTTTCAGCTATTGGGCAAGAGGGATCTACGGTAGATCTTGACTAAACCAATGGCTAATTCAACTGCAAATTGGGTATAGAGTCTAATAAGGATACCATCAGGCCCTGGAGCTTTGTTCAGTTTTAATTATTTCAGATGTTTCCAGTGCCAGTGCAACTAATATCTATTTCACTCATCTTTTCAGTGGTATGAGAATTAAATTGGGGCAATACTTCTGTGTTTCCCTTTTAAAAATGGAGTTAAGCATTTCTGCTTCTGCTTTGTGACTCAGTTTCAGTTCCTGTCTTGTCCATGAGTGTCTAGATACTATCTGTAGTGCTACTAGCAGTGTTTACATACAACCAGAATTTCTTTTGGTTTTGTGTAAGGTCTTTCAATTCGTTTTCCTATGGCAAGTGTTGAAAGACTCATGCATTGCCCTCTTCACAGCCAGATGCGTTTCACTTCATATCTCTCTATCTATAGTGCCATACTCCGTTTTACATGTATTATTCGGTAGTCTCTGTTTCTTTGGAAGTTTATTTACAGTGAGCACATACCATGAAGGGTCCCTCCCAACATGAACTGTGCATGGTCAGCTGTTCTTCTAAACTTGAGCCAAAGCTCCGCTACATGCTCCTGTCCTGGGCTAAAAGTTTCAAGATCCTCATTGAGATATGACATTGCTGTATCTGTGTAGTTCAATTAACAAATAAATGTTGCTGCTTGTTACAGTTGTCCTTTTCATTTTGGTAATCATTGTTGTTACAACTGCCTCGTGGTCACTGATACTAGTTTGAGTGTGGATATCCTCAAATAGGTTAGATTTAATTTTTGCCATTAGATCCAATGCATTTCGGTCATAAGTGCAGTTCAAATATATCTGTTCTAGAGAAGGCATTTAGTAATGTTTCTCAGGACATTTTGTCATGCACACCACTAAAAAAACTTAAAATATTCCGTTACATTGGTAGGTGAGTGGTGCTTGGTAGGAGACTAGTTATAAGTTTATGTCCACCCTTGATACTGTGCATTACCCAAACAAACTGGCATGCTTCTATTTCTTTCTTCATGGAATTGGGTTTTTTGTCTACTGTGATAAACACACCACCTCAATTTCTTATTAACCTATCCTTTCGGTATACACATAGATTTTCCCCATCGAACTTGGGACCTGTAGGTGTTGTCTTATGTGGAGCACCATGTTCAAGAGTGTGTGCTGTGTGGTGCGCTCCAAACGCTTGTGCCTGCATGCGCATTGTACTCTGTCATTGAATCTGCCTTAGATCGCTGCCCATCCTGCCTTTTATAGTGAGCAAGCCTGTGATCTCCAGATTCTGTGATGAGTTGCAGATGTCCAACATCTTGTCTCTTACTTACAGTTTCACCATACTTCAATCATTTCCATAGATGCTTAAAACAGTAGCACATGAACAACCAACCAGATTAGCTGTTTTTTTAGCCGGCCAGGGTGGCCGAGTGGTTGTAGGTGCTACAGTCTGAAAACGCGCGACCGCTACTGTCGCAGGTTCGAATCCTGCCTCGGGCATAGATGTGTGTGATGTCCTTAGGTTACTTAGGTTTAAGTAGTTCTAAGTTCTAGGGGACTGATGACCATAGAAGTTAAGTCCCATAATGCTCAGAGCCATTAGCCGTTTTTAAAAGTCTTGTTTGTAGACACTAACAATAACAATCTGCCCTTTGTCAAAGTCGCATGCCTATGTATTTCCCCATTTGCAGCCTGTATCATGGCTAGCATGGTCCTTCATTTTCTCCACTTCCTTCAGCAAGTCATGTGCCCACAACATCACCGTGCAGCATTCATTCCAGCCATGTGCACTGGTCATAATGTCTACTTGGAGCTGCCAGTGATGGCAGCTGAGTGTGTATGAGGTGTGCTTGCCCGTTTGAATGTTTTCTTTTCTAAGGAAGGCTTTGGCTGATAGCAACATGTGTTACAATCTTTTCATTGTGCCTGTCTGCAACTCAGTGGGTCATCTTTGCAGTGAGTAGCAATCTATCCTATTCTTAATATTGTTGTTATTCCAAACTAGAGTTTCCATTGTTTAATCATAATATTTTGTCTCATCAGATAGTGTGTGTGTGTGTGTGTGTGTGTGTGTGAGAGAGAGAGAGAGAGAGAGAGAGAGAGAGAGAGAGAGAGAGAGAGAGAGAGAGAGACTAACTAAAATAAGTTATTCACACAAGCACAACTAACACACACATGGCCACTTTATCAAAGCACTGAGGCCCAGCTCATACTTAAAGTGAATCACATCGTGTTGGGCAGCTAGTTCAGCAATTGGGATATCCAGGTGTCTCTTAGTCACAGTTGACCATGTAGGAAGTGGCACAGTAGTTGTAGCTTAGATGGTAGATCACAAGGCTGCTTTCACAAGTGGCCCTGCCTTTGATGGGGTAGGAGATGCTTGTGATAGTACTGCAATAGGTACTAGTAGGAGGGTGTATGGGACAGGTCTTGGATGTAGGTCTGTTGCAGTGATTTGAGCCATAAGCAAAGGGTTGGGAGCAGAGTTGGAGTAGGGATGGACAAGGATATTTGGTGGGTGACAGATTACTATTGTGGAAAGGTTGGCGAGGATATTCATCATTTCAGGGCATGATGAGAGATGGTCAAAACCCTCATGGATAATGTGATTCAGTTTCTCCAGTCCTGGGTGGCACTGAATTATGAGAAGAGTGCTCATTTGTGTCCTGACAGAGTGTGTGTGTGTGAGGGGGGGGGGGGATGATAGGTGACTGGAGAGACATGAGATCTGTCTTGGAACAAAGGGAGAGTAATTTCAATCTGTGAAGGTACCAGTGAGAAGCTTGGTGTATTTGGTCACGGACTGCTCATTTCCATAGATGCAACAACCATAGGGGGTTAGGCTCTACGGAAGGGTGTTCTTGGTATGGAATAGGTGGTAGTTTCTAAAATGGAAGTACTGTTGGTTGTTGGTAGGTTTGATGTGAATAGAGGTACTGATGTAATAATTCTTGAGGTGAAGGTCAACAATGAGGAAGGTGGCTTGTTGGACCAGATGAAGCAATTTGGGGGAAAAGGTTTTGAGATTCTGGAGGAATGTGGATGACGTGTCTTCACAAAGAATCATCAATGGATTTGAACCAGTTGAGGGATTTGGCATTCTAGGTGGTTAGGAAGGTGCAATGCAGGTTCATGTTGCTGTATCACTATTTGTTTGTAAGTGATGCCCTCAAAGGAGAAGTAATTGTGAGTGGATATATAGAGGTCATGGTGACCAAGAAGGAGGTTGTGAGTTTGGAGTCAATCAGACATTAGGGAAGGTAGTGTTCAGTAGCAGCAAGGCCGTGGACACTGGAGATTTTAATGCGGAGGGAGGTGGCATCAGCAGTGACAAGCAGGGCTCCAGATGGTAAAGGAACAGCATTGTCTTTTACTTAGGAGGGTAGGCAATGGGTCCACAAGAGCAGTGATTCTTTCTATGGTGGCACAGTAACCAGTCATGATGGAGTGTCCTACCTGGTTGGGTTTACGAACTTTAAGAACCAGCATGTAGCATGTACGAGTGAGGGTAATGGGTAGGGCTGAGGAGAAAGATAGACTCAAGGGAGAGTTTCTGGGATGGTCTTAAGCATTTGAGGAACTGGAGATCCTGCTGGATTTCAGGAGTGGAGTCACTGAGGCAGGATTTGTAACTGGGCATATCTAACAGCTGGCAGAGTCTCTCAGGCATGTAATTCCTGCAGTTCATAACCACAGTGCTCCGTACTCGATGCCTGCTTCTAACCCCTTGCCATGTGGCTCATATCCCTGCAATAGGCATAGAGGGAAGATGTATTCCATAGACTCTCCCACTACCACCTACTCCAGTCCTGTCAAAGGCATCTCCTAACCCATCAGAGGCAGGGCTACCTGTGAAAGCAGCCATGTAATCTACCAAATAAGCTGCCACCATTGTGCCGCTTTTTACGTGGGCAAGACAACTAACAAGTTGCCTACACGTATGAATGGCAACAGCAAAACTGTGGCAAAGAGACAGCTGGATTACCCAGTTGCTAAACATGCCATCCAACACAGTGTTCTTTACTTAAAAGAATAGTTCACAATCTGTGCCATCTGGGTTCTTCCTACAAGTAGCAGCTTTTCTGAATTGCGAAAGTGAGTATTCTCCCTACAATATATCCTTCATTACTGAAACCCCCCGGCTCCAGTACTACACATCTCTATCATCCTGCAATGCACCTGCCTGTTCTTTCCTCTTCTCGCTGCCCCCTCCCCCTCCCCTGCTGTTATTTCAAGCTTCAGCAGCATGAATGTACTGTATTCACTTATTTATTTAACAATGTTTGTGTTAATAGTGATTTCTATATTATTTATTTCTCTTCAATTCATATTTGTACAAAACGAAAGCTTTGTTTTGTAATGGTAGTAGGTTGTGAACTGACAGTTGCAAAAAAATGGTTCAAATGGCTCTGAGCACTATGGGATGTTATGGAAAACTACTGCAGATACACATCTGGGACATGTTTTATTAGATTCACCAGACCAAAACAACAAAATAAATGGAAATCGTGCTTTACTTTAACCTCGTACAGTTTTGCGATGGCTTCATATTAGCAAAGTTGCTAAATTTCAGGCAAAACCTTTTATAACTCCATAGGTAAACATTGTGGACCTATGTTTATATGGTCTTTTTTTCTTTAGTTTTACTTGTAGAATAACACATTAAAATATTTGCATATCTTCGTGAATCACCCTGTATATGATTTTAGTGACACGATCATACATTAACAGACAAAAATTCATTTCATTGTTTTGTATTGCCACCTTGAGCTACAATCATGTGTGAAGGTGTGGTGCATCATCTTGAGAGTGTTCCTGGGTGCTACTTTCACTTGTAATTACAGACCATGCACAACATGATCCCACCGCGTCCCACGTGTTCGTCAGTGTGTGACTAGGCTGAAGATTGTCATGGTCTGAAGAGTTGATGTATCTTGGTGAATATGTTTGATTATGAGAGATATTTTTCTATGCTCATTGTACTGCTGGGAGAGCACATCTCCATGGTATAGAAACAGGAATAATTAAGTGGATAAATATGTGGCTCTACCCTGCATTGTTTAGTACTGTGTACTGTTTAGTATTCCCTCACCAAACTGTGGTGATCTCTGATAGGTTTGCCTCCCCCATGGAATGATGCACAGAAGTGGTCTGGGTATGAGTGCTTGATACTCGCTCTGATGGTGCACTGACACTAAGGCAGAATGTGGTATCATTAAATTGGAACTTTCCACATCATTGAAGGTGGGCAAACAATATTAGATATGTCTGATTAGCAGCATCCTTTTTTGTTGGCCACCTTCCAGTAAACAATACCATTGGTCGTAGCTTACTTTGGTTGCAGCTGTGTTGTAATTTGTGCTATACCTGTCATGTGAGTCTTCAGGATGACGACTTAACCTCCTGCAGACTCATTATATAACTTTCTGAGATTCAGTTAATTGCACACATCAAGACTGCAGTGGCATGTCTCAGTGTGTACTAAACCAGTATGATACTTGAAACAACAGCTCACACTTTTGGGCAGGCAAATACAGATTTTATATGCTGGGTTCTCTTATTCAGTACTGGGTCCCTACTCCTTTCACAGCATGTTGGCTGTATTGCCTTCTGTAAATATGATGTTTCTATGTTATGTCTGTTCATTTTCCAACTGTGTATCTTGAATTTTATGTGGTTTTTATTATTCTGAGTCAAAACAATACTGTAAAATTGATTACTGATATAGTATTCTAGCAATAGTTCTAGGTGATAACTTTGTGGTGTAAGTATTCTTTTTGTTACATTAGAATTGTATCTAAAATATGGAACCTAACTCTGTTCAACAGAGAGCAGACTGTTACATATTACTGTCAGTAGGCTGTTGAACTGATGAAACCAGTGAAAGATGCAAATAGCCAATGTCTATAATGTAAAATACATTGCTAAATACAACATTAAGTAAAACTGTATGTTCTAGCTTCAAGAATTCAGAGAGAAAATGGGGTCTGCTTTACCAAGAATACCAAAGAACGACCCTCCACAAAGCAGGACAGAATTTGATGGACTGACAGATCTACTGAAGTACATTTCAGAAGAATATGGGAAGAAGTAATTCTCTTGAGCTATAGTTGAGTTTCATAATGTTAAATGACACAAAAAAATTCTGAAAAAGATAATTTCTGTTAACTTCTGTTTTACCTACAATATTTTCCAAACATCAAGTAGTTTGTCACTACAAATATAATTATGCTCGAGTGCATACTACCTCCACTGTCACGTGGATACCCATTTATCATTTTCTTACAAATAGAAAATAACTCAATCTTGTATAATTTAAAACCTGTGAAATAAATTTAAGTAAATTTTGTAATCTGTAAACCACACCCTGGAACAGAAGATGCAAGATACATGAAAGAATTGTCTCTCCTGGTGCAGGGATGGAAGTTATTTTTCCTTTATATGTGTTTCTTCTTTCCTCGTTTTTAATGGGAAACGGCAGTCTTTAAAACTTCGAATGCTAGAGGTCCAGTGGTAATTTTTTTCTTTTTCTTTTTAATTTATGAGTCTGTCTGCCCTGCTCCAATTCATTCCTACAGCTTATAAATTGATGCTCCTGTATTTTTGACACAAAATATTTTAGGTTATTAATAAAACTAGCATACCGAAGTAAATATTATTTTAGAATTCTGAAGGAACAATTTAGTGGGAACAAACCATATGAGGATCTTGCCATAAGAATTAGTATTGTTAAAACGGACAACTGTAAGTTGCATAAAAGTGTGTTCATATCCAAGATAGCAAAGTGACAGGGAGTTCATCCATTCAGCAGGCAGCAATGAGAAAAATTCTTCCCTAGTTGCCTGTGCAGTACGTGTGTAATTCAGTGAAAAGCTAGAAAGTGGTTCAACAGCTGATCTTTAAAAGACTATCCATTCTCTGGACTTGGTGGAATAACTGTGACACAAAGAGACTATGCTACTACTTGAAAATGTATTTTGAAGCCCCATCTGTAAGACTTGTAAAATCAAGAATGCTCTTAAGTGTTGGACTGATTGCTGCATGAAGAATCTAAGGTATGTACCTTTTGGCTGACAGTGCATTTGCTGACAGATCAGCAGAAATCTATGTGAGTGGGCTGGTGTTAATTTATTCTCAAAAAGAAAACAAGTTACACTGTTATTGCTAATATTTATCTGGCACCAAATTCTGTCAGATTGAGGTTGCCTTTTCTGTTTTGCTGGTGCAAGCTGCAACCCTCTGCCACTAGAGGGCTCCGAACTGTAGTATGTAATCTGGCAATGTGTAACATAACTATTTTGCTGCATAAGAAACAGCATGTTGTAATCAAAAGCACTTATTTAGGGAGTTTGTATGCACATGGAGAACCCTGTCCTTCAGCATTACAATGTCAGACTGCTCATTAATGCTGTGACATCTGCAACAATCCGATGCCATGGTTCACTGTCATTGATTATCCTCCATACAGTCTCAACTAGGCCTTACCCATTTTTTATCTGTTTCCAAAACATAAAGAATACCTTCAAGGACTTCACTTTGAATGTGATGAAGCATTGCAAGCAGAGGTGAGGTTGTGGCTCTGTCAACAAATCAATCCTTGTACAGTGATGGTATCAACAAACTGGTCTCTTGTTGGGAGAAATATGTTAGTCGCCTGGGTGAATGTCGAGAAATAAATATGTAGGCATGAAGAATAAAGTTTTATGATGTTAATAAAATTTGTTTTGTTTAAAAAGCTTTAAGTTTTCATAAAACAAAAATTCGTTGGCGTTACTTGTCAGCACATCCTTGTACAAGACATACTTTCATATTGGTTATAACTTCTAATTTTGAACATAAAGTCTCATATATTCAGCGGCTCCCCTTGAAAGTAATACCAACCAAGTTTTATTCTGCTTCCACGTGAAGAGATCCACAATATCACAGACGAAATATAGAACAGTACAAAGTCTCATAACTATAGAACACATCAGTATAGTGTCTCGTTGGTGACAATATAGTAAGTGCTGGGCCTGTTTCATGATAAAACATCTATGGTGTGAACTGTGAAGAAAATTGGAAAAACCAATTGTTTAAGCTCTCTATTGTTATGGCCCCTCCCTATCATCTCCAGTTTAATGGAGAGGTGGAGTAGCTGATCCTTACATTCAAAACCCAGATGAAAAAATATATCACTCAATCTTCTCCCGAGGAAGTCCTTCATATGTTCTTGAGTTCATACACGTTCACTCCAGTTGGGAACCAGAGCCCACCGGAGCTGCTGTACAGCTCCAGCCCTATACATTTTTTAAATCTGCTCCGGCTGATGTGATGTGACCTGTTTGCACCTGCCTCACAGCGATTCCATCCAGGCTCCACCATCTGGGTCCATGGATTTGGCCAGCACCCTAAGCATGCACCAGCAGTCATCCATTGCTTCTGAAGCTGTCGCCTCTGCATTGTGCACACCTCCACTGACTTGGTGTTGAGACACAATGACCAACTCTGTCCATGCACGGCTGACCTTGTACTGGACAGACCTCCGCCCCTTGTGGTGCAGTGCACGCCTGTTTTATCATAAAACAACTGTGGCGTGAACAGTCAAAAAATTACAGGAAATATCTACAATATTATATCAATATATTATGCCACACAGTATAAAACAGCCCAAAATCAACATGAAATTGATATTTTGTAATTCCACATGAAATATAATGAGAATAGCCACGAGATACATTCACACCAGATGTTATGTACACATCACGACAACATAGACTTACTTGAAAATGGAAATCTTCCAAACAGCTGTCAGTCAATAAATGTTTTAAGGAGTGACACTGGAACCCTAATTACAATGATTTGTCCAAATTACATTTAGAACCAGCAGCCTGTAGCACCATCAGAAGGCATGGAGGTTCCGCAAACATTCGGCTGTTGAGTGAGCTGAAATCACATTATCATCTAAGTAGTTAAAGCACGCCAGCATGGAGACCACGAGCTGCCCCAGAAATTGTTGGAAAAATGGCAGGGGCACTAGCCGCATTGAATGGCGGGTGCTGTTACTTATATAACTTGAACAAAGTATTCACTACAGGGACACATTTGGAATCATCATCCAGAGACAGTCGTAAGTAGACTTCTTACAAATCTTCTTTGGAAAAATATTGGCCCCCTGAAATCTGTGCTGAAAGTTTGTCCGGACAGGGTAAGGGATAGGTATCGATAATGAATTGTGAAGTTACAGACACTTTTAACTTGCCACAGGGCTGAAGGGTACCAATAGTTCCTTTGACAAGTACCAGTAAAGTAGACCATTCACTATAGGAGACAGGCGTGACAACACTCAGTGTTGGAAGTCGGCCATGGAGGCACTTGTTTCGCATGCTGTGTGATTATGCACATTCACACTATGGGAACAGGATGAAGAAAACAGAGGTACTAAGCAAGATATAGAAATGGGAATTAGAGAAAGTGCTTCTGGAGCTCTGGGAAAAGAAAGTATTGGGCTGTGACAGAATACCATCTGAAGCACTGCAAGTCTGTAATTCGAAAGTCAGTAGCCTGATTTATTGAGGTAGTAAACATAATTTGACACAGAAATTTGGCCTCAAGGTGTCTTCAGAATCATCTAGTATCTTTACAAAAAAAAGTGCAACACAAGACAAATACAAAGACAATTGGTTTTGCCAGTCCTGTTACAAAGGCCGTAACGAGGGTCATACTTAGGAGAATTTAAAAGAAAATACTGTGAAGACCAATTTGGGTTCAGAAAGGGTAAAGAAACAAGAGATGCTATAGGTTGTCTTAAAGAGGACTGGAGAAAGAATGATAGACTGGGAGAAGAGTTTTAGTAGAGTCGACGGTGGTATACTGCTGAGAATTGAAAATGTGTTGGTGTAGACTGTAAATATAGGTCAAAAGTGATAAGAATAAGAAAGAAGGAAGCTGCACATAACATATTCTTAGGTGGAAAAAAGATAGGACAAGTAAAATTCTTTCTGCACCTTGGAAGTTTACTGACATGTAGCATAAGCTGTACAGAAGAAATAAGGATGATGATTTCTAAAGGAAAGAGAGCATTTGAAAGCATCTAGAGTTTGAACGGAGCTGGGAAAAGATTTGCTAAATGTGTGTGGAGTGTAGTGTTAGAAAGCAGTGAATTGTCGATGGATCAAAAAAAATATTTAGAAAGTTTTGAAATGTGGTTATGAAGAAGAATGTTTAAGGTGAACTGGACTGACAGATTTAAAAATGAAGTAGTAAGGAAGAAAATAAGATTATTGGAAGGATAAAAAGGAAGAAAATAAGATTATTGGAAGGATAAAAAAGAGGAAAGAATCTTGGCTGGGACATGTGCTGGGTAAGAGTTGTTCGCAACAGAGAATTATAGAGGGAAGGTGGAAGGAATGAGAGAATTGGAATGATAGATGACATTAGGGAGGATGAACAAACAGATGAGGGAAGATGCTTGGAACAGGACAGGACATAAGACAGATACACCACTAAAGAATGAATTAATTTTATGTTATGCATACGTTTGTAAATCTCCATGGGACACTAGTAATGCTTCAATCATTCTAATATTAAACAGTAAGCAGTGCTGTCCAAGAAAAGCAAATATATAAGTTCAGGTAATCAAGAGGCATTGTTGGGTAAACACTTCAAGGTGTTCCACTACATGCTGTGATCAAGATTTTATTAAATTTTTGTGAGAATAAATTTTAATGTAATTGGAAAAAGAGTATGAAAATGACTTTCTCCAAACTTCGTAGGATTTTAGTGTAGTTGCTAGCAAAGTTCCAATGATTAATTAACAGGAGAATATATCCTGACATGTTCAAGGATGAGGCAGAAGGGATTATTTTTTCCTAAAATAATCAATATCAGGATGTGCATGAATTTTCAATGACCAGACCATCAATAACTCTAGTAACTTACCTCAGCCAGAATTCACTAGGGCCTGCCTCAAGAACTTCACTGCCATAATCTCTGCAGCATTTGTATAACAGGAGCGCATACACTAGTGTCACACTGCACAGACTGACCAGTGGAAATGTAGCCTTCAGCACATGCGACTGACACCATAGGCATATTTCCACATAGCAAACAACACAATACAAACTGAACATCAGTATTAAGATTTTAGATTTCCTAAATTTATTATATTGACGAAGGTCTTTGAAAAAACCACAGCCTATTCTCTTCTGCATCCAAGCATGTACACCATCATAAATGGCATTGTCAATGGGACATTAGATCCTAATCTTTCTTTCTTCATTTAACAAATGTTTTGATATCAAAACAATTGTTTGGCTTGTTCAATCGTAATGTACCATTGAGGGGCTGGAGTACAAGTGCTTGCTGAAGCAAACTGAGTAAATGACAGCCAAAGTTAAATGGCTATTTATAAATTACATGAATTGCTACTGAAATGTCAGATATTTTTTTCTAATCGTCAGTTAGTCCATGTATGGCTGTAGATATGGTTCAAGATTGTAAGGCTTCTGCATTATTTTTATAGTATATTATAAATACTTATACTCTTTACACCTTAAAACTTTTTAGCATAAAATAAGTACAACGGCCTGCAAAAACATCATTTTTACTGTGCTTTATTCTGATGAGTTTTGCAGTACAGTACTCTTAGAACAATACACATTCATTATGAAACAAGTGTGTGTGTGTGTGTGTGTGTGTGTGTGTGTGTGTGTGTGTGTGTGTGTAATTAAAGCAAAATTAATATAATAAACTGAAAAAAGCAAATAAAAATACCTAAATGAATATATATTGGTATGGCTCCAATACATATGAGAGATTTTAGTCGTCGTTATTTTCTATAGCCACCTTACTGTCAGTGCCTTAATATACATTCCTTCTGTGGTATCTCTTGAAGAATGTCACTCCTGGGGCAACACTAGTCATGCTGTAGCAGTGTGTTGTGTATTTTCAGCTTTGTTTGTTCCCTTCTTTGACCGCGTCCTCCTCTGTCCCTACTACCTCTCCTTACATCCATGGTAACTGGTCTGGGAATGGGATATATTGTTACAGAAGTCATGATAAATTCGAGGGATGTAGTTTATTTCCTGAAGATTTTTTCACTTCTTAAATTTTATTTCATACTCTTCTTGATGCAAAAGCTGCAGTAGTATTGATGGGCAACCAGTCTAAAATCCACTTTAGTACACTCAAGGTCACTTGTTAGTGAATACTTGAACTGCATTGTTAGATGATTTTCTTTGCTGATTCTGATCGTACTAATATTCCTCCATTGTATTTTGTTTCATTGAATGTCTTTAGCAATTTTTTTTCTTTGCTATGGCACTTATGGCTTTAATTGAAAGTTTTCCTTTTTCATTAACAATACAGAAAACTACAGGCTAATCTCCTTCCCTGCTTCCATCCTGTCTTGGGGACAAGTACGTACACTATGTGATCAAAAGTATCTGGACACAAAAAAAAAGTTTTTCGTATTAGGTGCATTGTACTCCATATCAGCGACCTCAGTAGTCATTAGACATCGTGAGAGAGCAGAATGGAGTGCTTTGCGGAACTCACGGACTTCAAACGTGATCAGGTGATTGGGTGTCACTTGGGTCATACAACTGAACACAAGATTTTCACACTCCTAAACGTCCCTAGTCCACTGTTTACGATGTGATACTGTAGTAGAAATGTGAAGGGAGCCGTACAGCACAAAAGCGTGCAGGCCGACCTCGTCTGTTGACTGACAAGAGACCGCTGACTGTTGAAGAGGGTCATAATGTGTAATACGCAGACATCTATCCAGACCGTCACACAGGAATTCCAAACTGCATCAGGATCCACTGCAAGCACTGTGACAGTTAGGTTGAATGTGAGAAAACTTTGATTTCATGGTCAAGCGGCTGCTCATAAGCCACACATCACACCAGTAAATGCCAAACAACGCCTTGCTTGGTGTAAGGAGCATAAACATTGTACGATTGTACAGTGGAAAAACATTGTGTGGAGGACGAATCATGGTACATAATGCCAACAGTAAAATTCGGAGGCAGTGGTGTTATGATGTGGTCATGTTCTCGTGGAGGGGACTTTCACCCCTTGTTGTTTTGCATGGCACTGTCACACGACAGGCCTACATTGATGTTTAAACACTTTCTTGCTTCCCACTGCTGAAGAGCAATTCAGGGATGGCTACTGCATCTTTCAACACGATCGAGCACCTACCACCTGTTCATAGCCTGTGGCGGAGTGGTTATACGACAATAACATCTCTGTAATGGAGTGGCCTGCACAGAGTCCTGACCTGAGTCTTATAGAACACCTTTGGGATGTTTTGAAACGCCGACTTCCTGCCAGGCCTCACCAACCGACATCAATACTTCTTCTCAGTGCAGCACTCCATGAAGAATGGGCTGCGATTCCGCAAGAAACCTTCCAGCACCTGATTGAACATATGCCTGGGAGAGTGGAAGCTGTCATGTCTTAGATTAGATTAGATTATTTATTTGTTCCATAGATCAGTGCTGAGGAGATCCTTGTGGATGTGAAACATGTCTGGATACTTTTGATCACATAGTGTTTCTTTGCATTATCACATTCTACTTACCTGTGGCCCTGTTCAAGCAACTAGTGATCTATTGTGTCAGTGTGCTGATTTTGCATAAAGGTGTACATCCACTATTTCAAAACTTAAACACGCATTAAACATTACTAGAAGTAATCCTAAAAGTGTACTCATTAGGCTGTTGCAATACTTTTAAGAAATGCATACCTGAAGCTTCATTAAAGATAGCAGCAGTTCTCCATTTCACTTGTACTAATTGTATTCTAAATGCAGTCCAAGCTTTGGCTTAGAGCCTAAACTTTATTATCACAGTGTGCAGAACTATGCAGGAAATTGCTTGCACTTCTTTTACCCTGAAGAGATTCACACATTATCTTGACAGATGTTTGCTTAGATCACTTTCTTTTGAGATGTCACTCGTACTCTCAGCTCCTCAATTATTTGATAAGTGAATCTGTAGACCTTATCTTTGATGAACATCTTTTTCTCATTTCCATTACATCGGTACTTCTCCAGCTAATCCTGAATTACATCTATATTATTTTATTATTTTTAATGACAACATCTATAAACAGCTAAATGACATAACAATGGGATCATTATATCTTGTACTATAGTTGATGTATACAAAAATCATTTGGAACAAAAATTATTAACAGCCATTTATCCTTCCTAAAGAAAATTAAATTTTATAAGAGGTATGTAAACGTCACACTACTGCTAGTGAAAGGGGTTGCCAAAGACATAATAGACATTATGAATTACTGCAATAGCTTACATCAGAAAATTACATTTGTACAAGAACAAGATGAAAGCATCAGTTGCCTAGAACCTAAATATTACAAGATGCAACAAAACATGAAATTTATAGAAAAAAGTATAGAATGACAAAAGTATATCAGACTGTCAAGGTGCTCCAACTAAACAAAGGGCATAAAATGGATCTGTTAGAAGAAATGGAGATATATCCACATTACAGAAAATATGAAGGTAAAACATTACATGAAATACTTGAAAGTGCTCTTCAAATGCTTTGGCAATACACTTAAACAAAATAGTAACTCATAGCAGTAAGCACCACGGTAACAGGCATAAGTAAATTATGAACCAGATTATTAAGATAAATGTCCTCTGCACAAAAGTAATTTATACTCTGTGGAAGACCTATAACATTACCTCTGTTGACTACATCGGTGACCAAGGTCCCTTTTTTTAAAAAAATCCTCACAGATCCATTATTGACCACCTGTTTCTCCCAGATATTTCGTCAGTGATCATTGGTATAAACATTAATACCCTGAAGTACAGCTGATATTTTAGTAATGACAGCAAGGACATTAAAAATGTTGCAGATGAGCAAGCAGTAGTTTTTCATACCGTCAAACATAATGTCCGCTTCAAAAGTATGGACTATGGAAATAAATTGTTGAAGTATATTTTCCATAACTCTTTGTAGATATAAACAATGACTTGTAGGATGCACATAATATATAATACCCTCTTCCCCCCCCCCCCCCATCCCCCCGCCTCCCGAACCATGGACCTTGCTGTTGGTGGGGAGGCTTGCGTGCCTCAACGATACAGATAGCCATACCGTAGGTGCCACCACAACAGAGGAGTATCTGTTGAGAGGCCAGACAAACGTGTGGTTCCTGAAGAGGGACAGCAGCCTTTTCAGTAGTTGCAGGGGCAACAGTGTGGATGATTGACTGATCTGGCCTTGTAACACTAGCCAAAATGGCCCTGCTGTGCTGGTAATGCGAATGGCTGAAAGCAAGGGGACACTACAGCCATAATTTTTCCCGAGGGCATGCAGCTTTACTGTATGGTTAAATGTTCTGGTCAGGTGAATACAGGGTTATAAATACAAAATCAAATAGGAGTAATGCTGGAATAGGTTTAATAACGAATAAAAAAAATAGGAGTGCGGGTAAGCTACTACAAACAGCATAGTGAACACCTTATTATGGTCAAGATAGACACGAAGCCCACGCTTACTACAGTAGTACAAGTTTATATGCCAACTAGCTCTGCAGATGACAAAGAGATTGATGAAATTTATCATGAGATAAAAGAAATTATTCAGATAGTGAAGAGAGATGAAAATTTAATAGTCATGTGTGACTGGAATTCGATAGTAGGAAAAGGAAGAGAAAGAAACGTAGTAGGTGAATATGGATTGGGAGTAGGAAATGAAAGAAATGGTAGAATTTTGCACAGAACATAACTTAGTCATAGCTAACACTTGATTCAAGAATCATAAAAGAAGGTTGTATACATGGAAGAAGCCTGAAGATCTGGAAGGTCTCAGATAGATTATATAATGGTAAGACAGAGATTCAGGAACCAGGTTTTAAATTGTAAGACATTTCCAGGGGCAAATGTGGACTCTGACCACAAGCTATTGGTTATGAACTAGATTAAAACTGAAGAAACTGCAAAAAGATGGGAATTTGAGGAGATGGGACTTGGACAAACTGAAAGAACCAGAGGTTGTACAGAGCTTCAGGGAGGGCATAAGAGAACAATTGACAAGAATGGGGGAAAGAAATACAGTAGAAGAAGAATGGGTAGCTTTGGGAGATGAAATAGTGAAGGTAGCAGAGGATCAAGTAGGTAAAAAGACGAGGGCTAATAGAAATACTTGGGTAACAGAAGAGATATTGAATTTAACTGATGAAAGAAGAAAATATAAAAATGCAGTAAATGAAGCAGGCAAAAAGGAATACAAACGTCTCAAAAATGAGATCGACAGGAAGTGCAAAATGGCTAAGCAGGAATCGCTAGAGGGCAAATGTAAGGATGTAGAGGCTTATCTCACGAAGGGTAAGATAGATACTGCCTACAGGAAAATTAAAGAGACCTTTGGAGAAAAGAGAACCACTTGCATGAATATCAAGAGATCAGATGGAAACCCAGTTCTAAGCAAAGACGGAAAAGCAGAAAGGTGGAAGAAGTATATAGAGGGTCTATACGAGGGCGATGTTCTTGATGACAATATTATAGGAATGGAAGAGAATGTAGATGAAGATGAAATAGGAGATATGATACTGCGTGAAGAGTTTGACAGAGCACTGAAAGACGTAAGTCGAAACAAGGTCCCGGGAGTAGACAACATTCCATTAGAACTACTGACAGCCTTGGGAGAGCCAGGCCTAACAAAACTCTACCCTCTACTGAGCAAGATGTATGACACAGGCGAAATACCCTCAGACTTCAAGAATATAATAATTCCAATCCCAAAGAAAGCAGGTGTTGACAGGTGTGAAAATTACTGAACTATCAGTTTAATAAGCCACAGCTGGAAAATAGTAGCATGAATTCTTTACAGACAAATGGAAAAACTAGTAGAAACCAACCTCAGGGAAGATCAGTTTGGATTCCGTAGAAATGTTGGAACACGTGAGGCAATACTGACCCTACGACTTATCTTAGAAAATAGATTAAGAAAAGGCAAATCTACGTTGCTAGCATTTGTAGACTTAGAGAAAGCTTCTGACAGTATTGACTGGAATACTCTCAAATTCTGAAGGTGGCAGGGGTAAAATACAGGGAGCAAAAGGCTATTTACAATTTTTACAGAAACCAGATGGCAGTTATAACAGTCGAGGGGCATGAAAGGGAAGTAGTGGTTGGGAAGGGAGTGAGACAGTGTTTCAACCTATCCCTGATGTTATTTAATCTGTATATTGAGCAAGCAGTAAAGGAAACGAAAGAAAAATTCAGATTAGGAATTGAAATCCATGGAGAAGAAATAAAAACTTTGAGGTTTGCCAATACATTGTAATTCTGTCAGAGATAGCAAAGGACCTGGAAGAACAGCTGAACGGAATGAACAGTGTCTTGAAAGTAGGATATAAGATGAATATCATCAAAAGCAAATAACGATAATGGAATGCAGTCGAATTAAATTGGGTGATGCTGAGGGCATTACATTAGGAAATGAGATGCTTAAAGTAGTAGATGAGTTTTGTTATTTGGAGAGCAAAATAACTGATGAAGTTGAAGTACAGAGGATACAAAATGTAAACGTCATAGCCAGGAAAGCGTTTCTGAAGAAGAGAAATTTGTTAATTTCGAGTATAGATTTAAGTGTCAGGAAGTCGTTTCTGAAAGTATTTGTATGGAGTACACCCCATGTCATGTATGGAAGTGAAATATGGCTGATAAATAGTTTGGACAAGAAGAGAATAGAAGCATTCTAAATGTGGTGCTTCATAAGAATGCTGAAGATTGGATGGACAAATCACATAACTAATGAGGAGGTACTGAATAGAATTGGAGAGAAGGGAAGTTTGTGGCACAACTTGACTAGAAGAAGGTATTGGTTGGTAGGACATGTTCTGAGGCATCTGGGGATCACCAATTGAATATTGGAGGGCAAAAATCGTAGAGGGAGACCAAGAGATGAATACACTAAGCAGACTCAGAAGGATGTAGGTTGCAGTAGTTACTTGGAGCCGAAGAAGTTTGCACAGGATAGAGTAGCATGGAGAGCGGCATCAAACCAGTCTCTGAACTGAAGACCACAACAACATTGTCAGTGTATATCAATGTGAATAAACAAACATTTTTCAGCCGTTGTGGATGTTTTCCATAACATATTTCGTGGTAAATGGCAGTTGCAATTCAGTTACTATAGCGCATATTATAAATAACATACCGGTTTTCTGTTTCAGTAAGCCTACATTATTGTTGTAAATTAACGCTATTTTCACTTTTGTTAGCACCCATAACCTCACAAAGGTTCCAGGAAATTGGTAACTTTCATCGCATGCTTTTCTGTTTCCTTAATAGAAAACTCATTTTCATACTAATTGCTTCAGTTCTTAAAGGGAATTAATAAAGGGAATCTGTTGGAACAGATTTTATACGTGGACAAGGGAAAAAAGAGTTTTCCCGGGTGAAACTACACCTTCTCCGTGTTAAGTGACAGTATTCTTTCCTCGGAACTGTAAAACTTGTCAATCCTTTGAATAGTAAAAGTTTTATATACCGGCGTAGAACTCCCTAAGCCTTTGGGAAGTGAAAGCCAGCAAAAAATAACGTGTTTCAGCAAGATCTTCGATGCGCAGCAACATGTACGCTGCATATTTTCATATGACAAAAATATAAACAAAAATTCCACCAAATGCAGTACGTTTATTTCCAAAGCACTGAAGTCGTGGTTGCAATCTGCTTTCGTCAGCCAATCATAGCTCCTGTCACATTACCTCACTAGCCAATGACAGCAGATATTCAGATCATAGGACACGTGATGTAGTCAGCAAATAGCAACATCACTTATGTAGTGCGAACACAAATAGGAAGCCTTTTTTGCATGTGTTACCCTTTAAGGTAAATGAGGACGTAAATGTGTGTTCTTCTCCCCCTGAAATTTTTGTAAGTGTTTGGTCTGCAAAGTATTAAGTTATGGAAGGTAGTCAAACGCTCCACGGTTTAAGGAATAACGCTTCTCAAACTGCCATTCACAATATTTTCCCGCAACCTATTAGAAATAGGTTCTTTTGAGCAGTTGCCAGACAGCACCAGGGGTTACTGCGCATATGCAGTTGCGATGAAGTAGGAAGCATGCTGCGGCCGACCTATGCTTCCGCAACTGCCTTAGTTCCACACTTTTTTTTACACAGCCGCTTCCGCATTTTTATTTCGGATCTCTCAAAAATGGCGGGGTTGTCGATGTGCGCTTACTGGACCAACTGCTGCGCAGTCGGGAGTTCGTTGAATGGGATGTACCTATTGTTCCGTTTATAGGATTATTACGCGGTGATGTATGTCCACCACCGCAAAAAAGAAGCGTTTTCTCACTCGTCGGTCTACTTTGTGTTGTATAACTTTACTATATTGAACAGTGATTTTTAGTCAACAGTTTTGTTGTGTAATGTAAGATAAGAGTGCAATAGTGAAACCAATAACAACTCTTAGCTGGAACTATTTCGTGGAGATTAATGACTTGTGTTTATATATCGAGAAATTTGAAAAGTTAGATGAACAAACTTCCAATGGAGGCGAAAACCAAAAGGTTAGACAATATTTATATAATAACGTAATTGGTACCAGTAACATAGTTAGATTATTATAGGGTGAGCTCTGTCCACTGCTGGTGCAAAGCTGTTTTATCCAAATGATTCACAAGAGCTCACCAAACCCTCCGGTCTGGTAGTGCTGGTACAGGTTGACAGAACTGTGTCTTTTCTCGTTGCTGCCAGCACTTCACGATATAAGAATATTACATCTGTAACACGGAATAAATACACCACTGTGGGACGTGAACTGCACAGGAGGGTATGTTGGCAGCACTGCACGAAAATTAAACTGGTTTTACCTGCCCCTCATTCAATCTGAGGTGAGCATTTTAAAAAGTTATCGCAGTCTATATAAAAACGTTTCTAAGAATTTTATCTTTCATTTATCTACAGAAAAATCTGTAGAATGTTAATTTATTTATTACATTTTATTCTCCATGTTGTATACCAAGTGTCTCTAACTTCTGTACCAGCATCATTTCTAAAATAATCACTAATGGTGACAAATAAGTTACTGAAACCTAGTATGCAATATGAAGAATAAAATCCAGTATTTGTAAACTACTACTGAGAAACTGCAGCAACTGGTTCAGAAACGTTTCTTTTACAATTGTCGCTCTAGCTGGGCGCGCTGAAAATTATTGACTTGCTGTACTTAATAACTTAGAATTTCATTTTTGTATTAATTTTTACGAATTTAATTTCTTGTGGTACTTTACTCTTTTCATTGTGTGACCATTATAGGTTTCTTTTCCTTCCGGCCAAAGGTGCTAAGCAACAACTTATATTGCAACATAGTCTGCATGATTATAGGGATTCCTCACACCTAAAGTCTCAACAAGTGGATCATGTGATTACGGAAATGACTGGCCTCCAGAACGTATCCTTTAATTTTGTTGAGGGTACCGACTTTCGCAGAGTAATAAATGCTGCTCTTTGAAAGAATAAGTTCTCAGGTCGTGATTTTTTTTTCCTTCATATTTGTGTCGTAGCGTTTACAATAAGCGGGCAAGAAAAAACAAAAAATTTACTTGCAGAATTTGAAAAAATTACCTTTAACAACTGACAAATGGTCTGATTTACATTCTGAAACTTCATAACTTAGTTTGATTTCTCATTATACAAGGGTGATTTGAAAAGTTCTCGGAATGGAAGAAAAAGTACTTACATCACTGAAACCTTTTCTTAATTTTTAGTGTATTCTCCTTGTAGATTAATGCACGTGGTATAACGATGTTCCAGTGCCTTGATCCCATCTCGAAAATGAGTTTCCTCCAGGCCTGCACAATAGTTGTCTACTCCAGCCATCAATTCTTCATTTGAAGTGAATCTTCATCCACCAAGAATAATTTTCAATTTTGGGAAGAGATGGGAGTCTGACGGAGCCATATTGGGTGAATAAGGCGATGTTGCAACAATTCAGACCTTAGTTCGTGTAATTTTGCTATGGTGATGGCTCGTGTGTGGGCACACATCAAGAATTGCGGCACCCATGTTGCAGATAATTCTTTCCATTTCTAATTGTTCAGTTAAAATGTGATATACCCTTTCAGATGACATCTGGCAAGCGTGATCAATTTCACGCACTTTCAATCGGCGATCCTCCTTGACCATTTTGTGCACTTTTGCAATGATTTCTGGAGTAGTGACACATCTTGGCCGCCCGCTGCATGAATCATCATCCTTCCAACAAAATTTAAATTTAATTGTCCACTTGGTAACAGTTGAATGAGAAGGAGCAGAGTCCCCCAGTGTATTGTGGAAATCGGCATGAATGTCCTTTGCTTTCGTACATTTCTTTGCTTAGTACTTAATCACTGCTCAAATCTCTCTTTTTTTCATTCTCTGCAGATCACTACCCAGGAACAACAACAGAGCCACATCACCACCACAGATCTCTTCCAAGAGCACTCACATGGCACGTGTTTACAGGCAACAGTCCAATGAATATCATGTGAACAACTTGTTGCGATAGTACCTGCCGACTTCTTGTTGTGATTCCGAGAACTTTTCATACCACCCTCGTATTTCAAAGGATTTTCACAAGATGTCTATAATTTTGAAATGCAAAGTCATGACTGGGCGCCATACTGGTGACGCAATATCGACAAAATCTGAAACGATACTTCAAGAATGGAGCATAAATCATCAGGCTGTGTGTTGTATTGTTCGTGACATTGGTTCTAACATGATTAAGCCATTGCAGTTGTCTGTCTTTCATTATGTGAATTGTGTAACACATCACATTCAACCTTGTATTTGAGCTGCTGTGGAATCACAGGAGTGCCTACAACTTAACTGCTAAATTGAGAAAAATCGCCATCCATTTCAATCATACTTGGTCACACAAGCCAAGCAGGCAAAAATTCAAAGGAGAGCCTTAATCAACCTGTTTTATCTGTTATTCAGAATTTCCCAGCTTGGTACATATTGTTAAATATATATATATATATAAATGAATTTTAGTTTTATAATATATCTTTAGTGTAAGTATTGTGTGTTTTGTTATGAAAATCCTTTCTGCTAATTTAATTTATTCTATTTCCAATTGGAATAGCACGTTCTATATGATGGAGCAATTTTCAAAGCTCAAGGGTTCGCTAATTTTGCACTTACGTTCAAATCCAATTACAATGATCTCCACTGACGACTGGATAAATGTTCAAAAATTTGTAGAAGTAATGAAAACTTCCGAAGAAATTACTAGAAGCTTAGGCAGTTCTCAAGTGAGCATTTCATCAATCATACTGCAAATTCAAGTTCTTGTCACCACTTTACAGCAAGATGAAACTGATATGAGGTTTCTTTGTACCACTTTGTCAAAAATTTGCTTTTGGGCAAAATGAGATACTTGTAGTTAGAATTTTTAGATTAAATTTATTTGTAAACCTCCAGAAGGATTTACGGACATGATTAATGAGTCATATTTTCGAAAAATGAAATTTGTTTTATATTGTACTAAAAAATGGTGTGAAGTTACCCATTGGAACGGGCTGCTTTCCACTAACATAACTTTGCTTTTACTTTATGAGAGATGGTGCACTATTTGACCGTCTGAGTCATACATTGCACCTTAAAATCAACAAGTAATCAACGTATTATGTTTCAGGTCAAATAGTGCTTTATTTTTCAAATCAAAATGTCTTTTAGAAATACAAAAATAATAAGTTGATACAGTAAGAAAAATATGGTTAACTTATTTGGCGTCATAACACAAATATCTATGTAAACAATTTGGCAGATCACTTCATATCAATTTCTGGGTCGGAATACAAGCCTCTCCTAGATATTTGCTTGGGAGGATTAATTCCTCCCAAGTACATCCTCCCCTTGGTACTCCATTATGTCATCCCTTTCTGGCCATTTCCATGATTTGGTGAATTTTTGCATTGCTTTGATAACTACACATTCTTCTTTAACTTTCAGTTTCTGCCCAGGAAATATTTCACCTTCATACTGGAGGACAACAAATTCCCCAAACATCATCTTGGAAAGTTTCTAGCGGCTGATGGTGACGTCTGAATTGCAGTAGATGAGTACGAAGTAGAACCATCACTTGCATGGGCAATGCTTTTACCTGCTTGTACTTGTATTTGCTTCCTGTCCTGTTTTGGCCCTCCACCTGTCATAACTAGACTTCAGTTTCTCTTCTAGGTATTTAGTGAAACTCGTTTCAACGTCCTCTGCATTGAAACTTGATGTTGGTAGTTGTGCTAATAGGGGTGCAACAGTGCATGGGTATATTCCACACTTTAAGAAAACAGATTTCAGATTTGCTGCAGCATTTTCTGCTATGGTCTCCTGCAGTTCCTTCAAAATTGTTGGAAAATCCGGTTTTTTAAAGCATAGTATTTTTTTATTTTGTTTGGGCTGTCTTTGTACTGGGATAAAATACATTTCCACTTTCTCTTCAACGGTCCAAAGAAAGAAACATCTAAGGGCTGTGTAAGATGAGTACTATTGGGGGGGGGGGGCACACACACAAAATAGATTTCATTTTGCAGGCATAAATTTAGCACATTTTGTGTGATGTGTGACGACAAATTATCTCCTATCACCACTTTCTTCCCCTCTAAACTGTTTATGTCTTGGAAACAACATAGACTGGAACCAATCAAAAAATGTTACAAGAGTTAAACCACCCACTTGGTGTGTTGTGCCTGGCACCTTTTGGTCCAATTTCAGGAATCAATACTAATAGCACTGAAGACTAATGGGAGTAATAATCTACAATAAAAAGTTACTTGTATCCACGAACTTTCTCCTTTGCTGCTCCCACAGCCATCTCAGGTGGAGAACAATCTAGGCACTCTTTATACTTGGTGTCAGAAGTGTGCATTCTTCTATACCAATATAAATGTCAGCAAATGACTGAAAGGAACCCCAAGTGCACTCAGTAAATAGGCCTGGGGGGCCTCATTCAACATGAGTGACTATTATGGTAGCAATTTATGGAACATGTTGCAACCAACAGTGGATTGTGGCACACAGTGAAACAAACAATGCCTGTCATCTGAACTTTGAGGTCCTACTTGGATCAATCCAGCGACTGGCAGAGAAGACTGAGAATACCAGCCTTGCTCAGGGAGTTCCAACAAAGCTCATGACAAGCAGCATTATCAAGGAACCGATCGTGACCTCCACATTCCAAGTCTAGGGAAGGCTTGATACAGAGGCTTCAAATGTTCTGAGTGAGCAAAGCAGTACAGTGGTTAGCGCAGAGGACTCGCATTCGGAAGGACAGTGGTTCAAACCCACATCCGTCCATCTAGATTTAGGTTTTCCGTAATTTCCCTAAATCACTTCCCCATCCTTCGCACAATCCGAGCTTGTGCTCTGTCTCTAATGACCTCGATGTCAACGAGATGTTAAACTCAATCTTCCTACCAGATGTTCTGTGACAAGCTAGGATGTGACTTCATGCACTTGTACTGTAGGAATCATGTGCAGTACACATCAAAGGCTGCTACCCATGTAGCTAATTGGGTTTGGCATGCACACAAGGGTTTTCCAGATTAGGTTACCCATCATCCACAACAGATAACAATAGCTGTAGGTGATGAAGTGTCAGTATAAAATCCAAAGAGATGCCCTGGGTGAGCGTATTAACGTCCTAGTGGTCAGCTGTTGAAGCATTCACAACAAAGTGCCACAGTCTGAACTTCTCATGACACTAGGTACACAAAGTTGGTTAAAACCCAAAATTGATGGCAATGATAATTTTTGAGAAAATTTTAAGTGCATATTGAAAGAATAAAATGTTAAATAGAGGTGTTATAAGGATTGCCAGAATTCTGATGCTAAGTGATTGATTCCAGTAATCTATGAGAAAATTTTACGCATCACTGCATCAGTCGGGAAACCGTCTTGTCAGTGCCATGGGCAACAAGGTGCGCTGGCGAATGACCATGAGATGGCCAGACGTGCTGCATGAACAGCTGTGAATGGCCCATGCAACAAGAGAAAGAAAAACGAGAAGATATACTGCACAAAGGACAAGAAGCAACATCTCAAGAATGAAGTAGGAAAAGTCATTGTTTTCATTTGATGTGAGAACTACAAAAGACAAGGAGACAGAAAAATCAATGAACATAAACATGAATCATGTGGAGACTAACCCTCGCCTCTACAACTCAAAGTGAATTTGGCAACTTGGGTGAGTCAGAAAAAATGTTCTGGGTAGCCTCTAGCTGCTTGTCACTACTGCTGAAACAGCTAATAGCCAGAAGTGGAAGAAGGTACTGCTCATTAGCGACTTAACTGCATGCGCATGAGCTCGCTGGCAAGATCTCAAATGAATGTAATGTAAACAGTTGTGATGTCACTATCATTGGATATAGTTTGTTGTTATGAAGTATTGCATAGTCTTCATCCTAAAGCCTTTGATACATTTTGCTGATGGCAAAACTTGTGTGTGTGCACTGTGTTGTAGATGACACATATCCTTTGCAACATAAATTTTATTTTTTTATTTTATTTTTTCTCTTCTACGTTTTTTATTGCTGCAGTGTTATTCTGCAGTAGTGATACACAGTAAAATTATTTGTTAGATCATCATTTCTTACCAGTCAAAATTATAAAAATTTAGCTGAAAACTAATACTATGAAAAATTCCCGTGTTTTTTTTCCATTTTTCTCCCAGAAGAAAAAATTCTTGAGTTTTTCCTGGATTTCCTAGTTGTCCAAGGGCGTTTTTATTTTTTTATTTACACATCAAGTTGACCAAATTGAGGAGCAAATCTCCAAGGTCATGGAACATGTCAGTACATGAAATTACAACAGAAAAGTGTTAACCGATAAAAATAAATGTTTATGAACCTGAAAAATGTCAGTCCATAAGTTTAAGTACACACAGTCAACAATACAACAAGAATCAGCGTAATTTTTCAAGGAACTCCTCGACAGAATAGGAGGAGTAACCCAAGAGTAAACTCTTCAGTTTTGATTTGAAAGTATGTGGATTACTGTTAAGATTTTTGAATTCAAGAGGTAGCTTACTGAAAATGGATGCAGCAGTATACTGCACAGCTTTTTACACAAGAGTTTAGGAAGTCCGATCCAAATGCAGGTAAATGCAGGTTTGATTTCTGCCGAGTATTAACTGAGTGAAAGCTGCTTATTCTTGGGAATAAGCTAATATTGTTAACAAGAAATTACAGTAAGGAAAATATATATGAAAATAATAGAGGGAAACATGCCACGTGGGAAAAATATATCTAAAAACAAAGATGATGTGACTTACCAAATGAAAGTGCTGGCAGTCCGATACACACACAAACAAACATACACACAAAATTCAAGCTTTCGCAACAAACGGTTGCTTCATCAGGAAAGAGGGAAGGAGAGGGAAAGACAAAAGGATGTGGGTTTTAAGGGAGAGTGTAAGGAGTCCTTCCAATCCCGGGAGCACAAAGACTTACCTTAGGGGGGAAAAAAGGACAGGTATACGCGCGCACGCACACACACACACACACACACACACACACACACACACATCCATCCATCCATCCGCACATACACAGACACAAGCAGACATTTGTAAAGGCAAAGAGTTTGGGCAGAGATGAGGCCAATGTCAAAATA